>NC_137793.1:107019539-107619539 GCF_963383645.1 Muscardinus avellanarius
TGGTGGCAGAGATATCACACCATAGGAGAACGTGCAACCTGGCACCCCCCATAGTTTAAAGCAGCCTCTATCGACTCCCTGGGTCGGAGACTCTGTGATACAACCCAGTAAAGGAGTAGTGGGGTCTGAGATAATACAGACTCGAGATCCAGAGCACCTTAAGTGAAGCCATAGTGACCCAAGGGAAGAACCCAGAGAAGGCACAAACCTCCGAAATCATGGGAAAGAGGAATAACACTGGAGCAATGAATGTGCACAACCCCACAACATCAGAACCTGATAAAACAGAAAATCAGAGATTTCTAGAAGATCAAATCAGGAAAATAACTGTAGAAATAATAGAGGTGCTTCGAAAAGAACTCAGAGAGAGCCAAAAAGAGATAAAGGATGCAATTAATGAAGTAAAGGCCTCAATTCAAAGCACAAACAACCGATTAGACCACATGGGGAACAGAATCTCGCTCTTAGAAGATGAGCAATCCAAAAATGAATGCATAGTTTCTAATCTAGAAAAAAATATCCAACAGCAGGAATCTGACATTGAAGAAATATGGGCCCATCTTAAGAGAGCTAACCTAAGAATAATTGGAATAGAGGAGGGAAAAGAAAGTGATACCAAAGGGATCAACAATCTCTTCAAGGAAGTAATAGCAGAAAATTTTCCAAATATAGAGCAAGAGGTTGATACACAGATCCAGGAAACTTATAGAACTCCCTTTAGACAGGATCAGAGAAGAGGATCCCCACGCCATATAATTGTCACAATGACCAATGTGGAAGCCAAGCAGAGAATCTTAAAGGCAACAAAAACAAAGGGCCAAGTGACATTCAGAGGCAAACCAATTAGAATCACTCCAGACTTCCCAAACCAAGTCATGAGAGCCAGAAGGGCTTGGAGTAACATATTCCAAACTCTGAAAGAAAACAACTTCCAGCCAAAAATTTCCTACCCAGCAAAACTTTCTATCAAATTAGATGGAGAAATAAGAAGCTTCCATGACAAACAGAAACTGAAGGAATTTATGTGTTCAAAACCAGCGCTAAAGAAAATACTCAAAGAGATTAACTACAAAGAAGAAATAGGTAACACTCACCAGAACCAGAGAAACAAGAGTTTCCATCCAACAGACAACTAAGATTGGTTATCTGTGGAGATCCATTATTTGTGTTAGTCTTTTACCTATCTCTAAGTTGTATTGTTTGCCTTTATTGTTGTTAATTTTTAGGATTTCTAGTTGGAATATTAATATACCTTCAGATATAGCATTTGGAAATATTTTATCCAATTCTATTAGTAACTTTTAACTCTGTTTACATTGTCTTTGGATATACAATATTTTCTTTTATTTTTTAGGGAGTTTGTATATTCTTCTGTTGCCTGTGCCATTGAAATCATATCCAAGAAATCACTGCCAATTTCAATGTTGTGAGGTTTTATGACCCAGATTTTCTCCTAAAAGTTTATAGTCTTAAGATTTATATTTAGGTCTTTTATCTATTTTGAGTTAATACTTGTATATGGGATTAGGTAAAGGTCCAATTTTATTCTTTTCCATGTAATTATTATTTTTCAACAATATTTAGTTAAAAGATTATTATTTCCACCACCAAATGTTCGTGGAAACCTTGTCAAAAATAACTTGACAATATAGGGAAGAATTTAGCTCTAGGCTTGTATTTAACTCCAATGGTCTATATATCTGCCTTTAGAACAGTACTACACTGTTTCAATTATTGTAGCTTTATATGGTTTGAAATCAGAAAATATATATCTGCTAGCTTTGTTCTTTTTCAAGATTGTTTTGGGTATCTAGAATTCATATTCCATATTAGGATAGATTTTTTTCTGAAAAATAAATATATAAATATATGATAGTTTCACCTAAAAAAACAGAAAAAAATATGCTCTAGTAAGAAAGAAAGCAAAAAGAAATATTGAAATGCTATCTTTAAATCATCAAATGCTTGGTATCAGACAAATGAAACTGTTATGTGAGATTATCATTTTTAATTTTGGATAAATTGCTATAATACTAGATGTCAACCACTAAGCCAAGCATGGGAAGGAGGGATGGGGAGAGAATGGGGTGGGGATCGGGTGGGGGCTGACTGGGCGATGTGTGCATGTATGTCTACAAAAGTTTGTATCCCACTATGATGTATGAATACAGTGCACCAATAAAATAAAATTAAAAAAAAAAAAAAACATAGGGCCTGGGGTATAGCTCAGAGGTAGAATGGTCCCCAGTACCACAGGGAAAAAACTTTATGCCGGACCAAAGTTCCGATCCAGCCTGCTGTTCCTCCTCAGTTACTTTTGGAAACCTCAGCGCTGAACATTATAGCAGGTCTGTAGAGCTGCCAGGTACTGACTTATGTGTCGAGACGTAACAAGTGGGTAAAAAACAGCTGAAGTGTTTGAGGAAGACCCGTGTTCCTGAACAGGATGAGCATGGTCCAGCCTTTCCCACTGCCTTGACCTCCAGTCAGTGACCCCCCTCAGACCTGTGCCTGACCCTGGACAAAGAACTCCAGTTCTCCAATCCCCGCTTTCTACCGGGAGATGGCCACCTCTCTGGGATCACAGCATGGCTTCTTTATCTAATGCTTGTGAAGTTCTTGCCCAAACCACCCACACAACAAGGCCTAAACCACCTGAGAGCCTCTGCAGGGAGCCTACATTGGAGACTGATGTCCCCTTGGAGGACAAGCCAGCGGGGGTGGCCGTGGTCAGGCACGAGCAGGCCCTTCCTTCTTCTTCTGGCCAGGTAGCGGCTGCACCAGTCACGGCTGCAGGAGGCCCCCGAGGAGGGCAGCCCGATGCGGGCTGGTGTTACCTCGGGAGAAGCTCCAGGTGGGAGTTCCTCAGGCTCTGGGACGGGCAGAGGTGGAAGGTGCTGCTCACGCTTTGGAAAGAGTAACCTTAGGATTAGAGGCGGCGGCTGCGGCTGGACAGGGACCCTGTGCCTGTGCTCTCCCCAGCCTCTGGACCCCCAGCTCCTCCACCCAGTGTTGTAGGCTGGCTGCCACCCACAGCGGAGACTCACGACTCCCTGGGACAGTGCTGCAAAGCACCTGTCATGTCCTTCACCTGATCCAGCCAAAAGGCCGAGAAGCGAGGGCGGCTCCCTCAGTGGCCAAACGGGACCAAAGAGACCAAGGTGGGAAAACCGAGGCTCCATCTGGCGAAGGAAGTTGCCCGTTCTGTGTCTAGTGAGTTCTCCAGAGCCTGGCTGACACAGCAGACCACAGCGGAGCAGGGCAGGCGGCTTCCACCTCCAAGGTAAACCTCAAACCTCCCACCGCTTCCCCACCCAGGCGCCTTCACAAGGCTCACTCCAGGGGCTCTGATGGCAAAACAGAAGCCAGCGGATGGGGAGTGGGGAGGCCTTTCCTGCCCCATGCCACCTTGTCCCCTCCAGCCCTTCCCCCCACCGCCATCCACCGCACCCTCCCGTGACCCCAGGACTTTCCTCCCGAGTCCTCTCCAGCCGCAAGATCAAGAGCCCTTCAGCACACAAACACGCCCACTCCCGGGCCTTCCACCCCTCCCTTGTCTTCAGGAGAGAGCTCCACGTCACCTGTCTACACTCGCTGCCTCACTCCGCGCCCGCCCTTCACTCCTTGCCCCACTCGGGGCTGGTTCCCGACCTGGCCACCTCAATGAAACTGCTCGCCAAGGTGACAGCGAGCCCCACGTTGCTCCATCCTGCAGTTACCGACCTGGACCTGTCGTCCTCTTACTCAACCTCCCGCAGCCTGTGACTGGGCCCAGGCCCCTCCTCCTCCAGACACTTTCTTCTCCTGGATTTTAGTTTAATACACATGTATTTGTTGCATTTTGCTGCAGTAACAAGTTGCCACAAACCTGGTGGCTTGAAGCCACGCATAGACACTATCTGACAATTCTGTAGGTTGGAAATCCCCACCGGGGTCCCACCCGGCTACGACCAAGTGGCAGGGCTGGGTGGCCTCTGTGGGCTCTCGAGACCCCACTTCCTTGCTCAAGCAGGTTGTTGGAAGAATTCAGTCCCTGTGGTTGTGGGACTGAGGTCCTGTGTCTCGGCAGGTTGTCCGCAGAGGGTCATTGTCGGTGTCTAAGGCCATAGTGTCCCATGGCGCTGTCTCACTCACTGTCCTTACCAGGGGTCTAGAGAAGCACCGGCCCAGGGAATGATTCCTGAATGGATTAGCAGAGAATGTCCCACCTGCCCTCCACCCCACTCAGCCTCTCTCCTTTCTGCAGTTTCTGTTCCCATTCCAAGCTCTGGCCTGAAGACAGAATTCTCCAGGTCTTTGGAAATAGTTTTTGCCCATCAGCACCCAAGAAAATATGAGTTTTATTTATTTATTATTCCAGTGCTCAATCTGTTAACCTCTTTGAGGATGCCTAAAATGAATTTTTTTCCTGTCTTGTTTTGATTTTATTTGTTGTTGTTGTTTTGTTTTTTTACTAGGGATTGAACCCCAGAAGTGTTCTATGTCCAAGCTATTCTCCTAGCCCTTTAAAAAGTTTTAATTTGTTTTTTTCCTTTAGTATTGGGGATTGAAACCAGGGGCATTCTACCTCTGAGCTATATATCCATCCCTATTAACTCTTTATTATGAAACAGGGTCTCACTGAGTTATGGAGGGCCTCATCAAGTAGCTGAGGCTGGCTGCGAACCTGAGGCTGGAGGGGCCCCGTCCCAGGACCTGGCTTCAGTTTGCTCCTGCTCTCCTGTGGTGGTTCCCCTCCTCCTAGGGCAAGGCAGGGCCCATGCCCTCCTCTAGAACACACCGGGGAACTGAGGGCTGTGGAATTCCCAGCCTGGAGGCCGACAAGTATGCCGTTAGCCTCTTGGGTCCATCTTCCTGTGCGTGGATGGCACCTGAATGGTCCAGATGGTGGGCACAAGGCAGAGTTTGTGAAAGGTGGGAACAGAGCTTGGATATGCAGGCCCCGCGTCCGTAGGTGGGCAGGCCCCTTACAAAGAGCGGCCCGGTGGGGCATCGTGGCATAGGCTTGGAACCCAGGACTTGGGGGCTGAGACAGAAGGATCAAGAACAGCCTCAGCGGGGCAGCGAGAGTCTCAGTGACCGAGCAAGACTTGTTTCAAAACAAAAAATAAAAAGGTCTGGGGATGTAGCTCTGAGGTAGACTGCCCCCCTAGATTCAATCCCCAGAACCACAATGGAAAAAGAAAAAGCGGCCTGCCGGGCATGGGAAGGGACAGGCGGGCCATGGATGGGACCCTACGTCCCTACACCCCTCCACTCAGGCTCAGGGCTCTTAAATCCAAACCTGGCTTCCACATTACTATGAGATTTATGTGTTAAAGTAGGATAAAACATACTTAATCAGCAATTTGTTGGCTTCATCCATAACTAAGATACCCTAAATACTATATGTATGTGTTTATTTTGGTACTGAGCCACATCCTCAGCTCTGTCTTACTTTTTCTTTTGAAAAAGGGCTGCTGAGTTGCTAAGGCTGTCCTCAAACCCACCATCCTCCTGTCTCAGCCTCCCTAGTACTGGGAGTGCAGGCATACGCCACACGCCCACATTAGACAGATAGCCTATGGCCTCCCTTTGCCTCCTGCCCTGGGCCCCGCAGATGTTGGGGTGGGTTCGAGTGGCAGAGCTAGGGGTGGGCATGGCTGCCAGGGGAGCTGTGGGCTCTGGGTCGCATTTCTTCCCAGAGGAGGCTCTGTACAGAGGTCGTCCACTCCCTCCTCACCGCTCCTCCCTGGGGGCTTCAGTACCGGCTTTTTCCACAGCGCCCAGCCAACCCCGGACCTCTGTGGCTGGCGTCCTGCCTTGGCCACCAGAGCCCCACAGAGTGTCCAAAGCACATGCCCTGGGTCCACATCCCAGCACCTCGCTTATTAGCTGTATGACTTACCCTCTTCACCTGTTTTGAGTCCTGTCTTCAAGGATTAAAGGGACAGTCTGTCCTCTTTCTTTTTTTATTTTTCTTATGGTCCTGGGGATTGAACTCGAGTATTCTACCACTGAGCTATACTCCCCGCCCTTTTTTAGTTTTCATTTTTGAAACAGGGGCTAAGTTGTCAAGGCTGGCCTCGAACTTTCAGTCTTCCTATCTCAGCCACTCAAGTACTGGGGTTACGGGCATGCACCACCACACCCGGCCAAGCCAGGTTCTTACAACAGACAAGCTGGAACGTGGTGGCCCTTCAGAACTCTACTCCCCTTTAAAATCCTCTGCCTGTGACCTGTGTCCTCTGCCACCTCCCCCTTTGCTAATAGTAATTGCCCCACGCCTGAGACACACAAATTCATAGACATGCAAGTCCTTTTAGGCTAAGTTCTTTTTAGTGGCTAAATATAGACTATCCCTTGACAGGAGTTTATTTCTCATATTGAGAAATGAAGGCTGCTTCTCAACTCATTATGAAATACATTTCTAGCAAGATGCTACAGTGGGTGGGGCTGGGGACGAGAGCAGGAGGGTTTCTAAAGAACCTGATGTGGAAAGTACCATTCCTCCTTTGCTGGCCTCCTCGGAGGCGGGCAGGGACTGACAGGAAGGAACTGAGCCCCGCCAGGGTCTCTCTGAAGGGCCTGGGCAGATTGCTTCCTGCAGACTCAGCTGGTTTCCTCTGTTTCCTGCTCCGACACCTGAAAGTGAGGATTCGGTGGTATTTTCAACAGAAAACAAGTATCCAAATTCAGGATCCGAGGAGTCATGCTTGTGGGAATCTGTGGATAAACACAACGCATAGCTCGTGTGTGTGTGTGTGTGTGTGTGTGTGTGTGTGTGTGTGTATGTGTGTGCACGCGCACGCGTGCACGTGGTACTCGGGATTGAACCCAGGGGCATTCTACCTTTAAGTTCGATTTCTTATTATTTTTGAAACAGGGCCTCACTAAATTGAAGTTGCAGAGGGCCTCAGTGACTGAGGCTGTCCGCAAACTGTGATCCTCCTGTCTCGGCCTCCCAAGTACTAGGATTACAAGTGCGCACCAGGCCCGGCTAACACAAAGCTCTCGGTCACTTATTTGGATTCAAATGCAGCCCTGCCACTTACCATCCGACGACGCTGGGCAAGTTAATTGCCTTCCCTGTGCTTAAATCATCTCATCTATTAAATGGGCCCACGAAGAGTATCTTCCGTAGTCATTCGTGGGTTAAGTGGATTAGTACGTGTAAAACACCTAGGACGGCCAGCAGGAGTAAACAGTGATGTCTCTTATCAGTCTTCATGCCCAAAGCTCAGGTCCCAGAGGCTGGCGAAAAGGGCGCCACCACATGGTCTTTTGAATTTTAGTTTTTTGTTTTGTTTTGTTGCAGTACTGGGAATGAAACCCAGGGGGGTTCTACCTCTGAGCTACACCCCCAGCCCTCTTTTTTATTCTTAATTTTGAAACAGGGTCTCAATGAGTTGCAAGGACCTCACTAGGTAGTTGAGGCTGTCTGCGAACCGCCATCCTCCTCTCTCAGCTTCCCAAATGCTAGGATTATACGTGTGCGCCACCACGCCCAGCATTATTTTTTAGTTTTTAATTTTTAAATATTATTTGTGTGTGTACTGGGGATTGAACCCAGGGGCATTGGACCTCTGAGCTACACCCTCAGCCAGATTTTTTTTTTTTAGGTACTGTGGTTTGAACCCCGGGGGTGTTCTGCCCCTGAGTTTCACCTCTCCAGCCAGCCCTATTTTATTTTATTTTTGTTTGTTTTGAAACAGTATCTTACTAGGTTGCTGAAAGCTTCACTACATTGCGGAGGCACCACCATGTCTGGCTTATTTGTCAATTTTGAAGTAGGGCCTTGCTAAGTTGCTGAGAGCCTTGGTAAGTCTGAGGCTGTCCTCTTTCCCATGATCCTCTCGCCTCTGCCTCCCAAGTCCTGGGTGTGCAACCACTGTGCCCATCTACACTGTCATTTTTAATATGTCCCCAGGTGACCCGACATGGCCTGAGTGAAAGTGTGTAGTGGGGACCCAGGCCGGCGTGAAGGGCTTGCCACCTGTGCTGAGGGGCTTGGCTCCAGTGAGCAAAGTGAGGTCTTTAGTTTTACTGGGGAGGGTTCCAGGGATCTTATATAGAATGTGGTGATCCTGGACCTGAATTTACCCTCAGGGTTACGTAGGAGTTCTGAGTCCCAAGTACCGAACTCCCAGGGAAGGGACGGTGGCCACAAGTGAAGACAGAAGCAAAGGCTTCTGGGAGGAGCCTGGCTTGAGTCAGACAGACAGGGCGAGTCCAGCTCTCAGCCGGGCGTGGAGCGCACGCTTGTAATCCCAGCATTTGGGAGGCTGAGACAGGAGAATCTCAGCTCATGGCCAGCCTCAGCTACTTAGTGAGGCCCTCTGTAACTTAGTAAGATCCTGTTTCAAAATAAAGAATAAAAAACAGGGCTGGGTGTGCAGCTCAGAGGTAGAATGCCCTTGGATTCAATCCCTAGTACTGCAAAAAGAAAAAGAAAAAAAAAAAGAGTTCTGCTCTGAGGCCCCTAAATGTCCACTTCCTCCCTGATAAGATGGAGCTTACCTCCCCAGCTGGTTTGAGGACCAAACTCGACGGCGTAAGCGAAGCGCTCCGCACGCGGCGGCCCCGGCTCGGCGGGCTGTCCAGTCTGTCCTGAGGGCTGAGCCTGGCAGCGGTCAGCGCGGGCACTGTCCGGGAGGGAGAGGCCGACGGAGACAGGGGCCGTCCAGGCGCGAGAGGGGAGAGTGTTGAGGCCCGCTGTGTCCTTGGAGGGGAAATGACCCTCAGGACTTGGCTCCATGCCCACGTCCAGCAAACTTGGGCCTGACCAGCGAGCCAACGTGTGGGGATAGGAAAGTGGACAGGCAGGCTGTGGGTGGAGGCGGGAGGGTACTCAGGTCTCCAGAAAAGGAGCGTCGCGCTGGGAGGCAGTGAGGCGGCTTTCTGGCTCTGAGTCCAGCTCGTGTGCCTCCTTCTGACTGCTCCAAAGTCACGTCTCGCCTCTGGAGAGCGGGCACCTTGCAGTCGCTAGTCCTGTCAGGACAGGCAGCGCCAGCCGTGGTAAATTGTCCCAAGCAGATATCCCTCTCAGGGAGGCCTCTTGACAGGAGCCGGAGGACCCACCCCGGGCCACCCTCCTGCCAGTCATGTTCACGCCTGTGGCGTGATGGCCGCCCCGTGTTGCCACGTGGATTGACGAGAGGAGCCATTTATTTAGTGAAGTTTTGTGGGACAGTATTGGGGATTGAAGCCAGAAGCATTAAGCATTCTACCTGCAAGCTCTGTGTGTGTGTGTGTGTGTGTGTGTGTGTGTGTGTGTATGCGTGTTTACATTTGTGGTATTAGGGATTGAACCCAGGGCATTCTACCTCTGAGCTACACCCCCAGCCCTAGTTTTATTCTTTATTTTTGAAACAGGGTCTCACTGAGTTGCTAAGGGCCTCACTAAGTAGCTGAGGCTGTCCTCGAACTCGCAACCCTCCTGTCTCAGCCTCCTAAGTACAAGCATGTGCCCCCACGCCTGGCCTACGGCTCCTCTTGAAAGGTTTCTCTGGCTCTGTCCACCCTAGTCATCATTTCCGCCGCTGAATTTCCTGGGTCTGTAAACGCCTGGGCCTGGGCCAGCCTCCCCGTCTCCACCCAAGGCACATCATCCCCAGACGATCTGACCTGGCGCTCTTTCTCTCGCCTGGCGATTCCATCCTACAGACGTCCCACTCTGCCCTGCCCCTTCCCCCAGCCCCCAGCCTGGTCACCACCTCCTCCTGTTCCACACTCTTAAAATCCCTTCTGCAATGTGATCCAGCCGCCCTCCCGCCTGCAGCTCTCCAAGGTGACGCCCGCTGGACGTCAACCGGCCCCCAGCCCAGAGTCCCTGCCGCCTGCCTCAAGGCCGGCCTCGGCCCCTGCTGTGTCCAGCTGGCCTCCTCTGTGCCCGCCATCCCCAGCGGCCTTGACACAGCTGGCTCCTTCTCTGCACTGAGGTCCCCTCTAGTTTCTGCTGGGGTCCACAGGGCCTAGAGGAGAACAGGAAGCAGGTGCTCTTTGTGTAGGGAGGATGACTGAGCCGGCGCAGGGGCGTTACCTCCTGCTGCCCGGTACCTGTGACCGCCTCCGGGTTTGCCTCCACGCCCTGACCATGAGCAGCGCAGGCGAAGACCTGCTCTTCCTGGGCCGGAGCACCTGGGGCTCAAGAGTGAGTTCATGGATAATGGCTTCCCGGGTGTGTTTGGGTGGGAGCTGCCTGGCGCGTGGTCAGGCCCCGGGGTGCAGGGATGGAGGCAGGAAGGAGTGCTCGGGCCTCTGGTCACGACCGAGCACGCGGAAGGGTTGGCTCCGGTGCGCAGCCAGCCGTCCTTCCTCAGTTACACCTTTGCCTGTTCACAGATTCGTCATTCTGCCAAGAAAGTCACAGCTGAGGAGATATTTACAGTCTGGCAAACACTGCTGGTTGTGAAATCGCCAGCCATTGCTCTGTTCTTCCTATCTGTGGAACTTACCTTCAGGAACAGAACATTCCGGATACTTGCTTTCTGGGTTTCCTTTCTGTTCGAAGGTTTTGTGGCACCCAGTTCTGGCCAAGGACGCACGGGGGGACGCACGCCAAGGACTTCTGTTTGTTTTTTGTACATTTGCAGTGCTGGGGGTAGAGCCTGGCCTTCTGCAGGCTAGGAAGTGCGCTACCACTGAGCCACACCCCCAGCCCTGCCAGGGACTTTCTTTTTTTCTTTCTTAATTTTTGGGGTGCTGGGGCTTGAACCCAGAGGCATTCTACCTCTGACCTACACCCCCAGCCCTCCTTTATTTTGAAACAGGGCTTCACTAAGTTGCTGAGAGCCTCACTACACTGCTAAGGCTGTCATCAAACCTGCGATCCTCCTGTCTCAGCCTCCCAAGTACTGGGATTACAAGCATGTGGCACCACCCTGGCTTTTTTTTTTTTGGTGGGGGGCTGGAATTTGGGATTGAAACCAGGGTTGTTCTGCCTCTGAGCTACATCCCCAGCCCTTTTTATTTTGAAACAAATTCTCCCTAATTCAGCTGGCACTGGACTTGAACCTGTGATCCTCCAGTCTCAGCTTTCTGAGTACCAGGATTACAGGGCTGCACCACCGTGCCAGGCCCAATGAGTTCTCAAGTCAGTGCCTCTCTGCTCCTTTGTCTAAGTGAGGAAGAGCAACCCTGAGGCTTTCAGGAGGCATTTGAAGTTTTAATTCCATCTGACTCATGTAATTGAATAAATTTTCTCAGAAAATAGTAACCATAATATTGTCAGACCGGCTGAGGAAGTTATTTAGACAATTATTATTAAAAAAATATTTTGGCTGTCCTTAAAATAGGTTACTCAGTGTGCTGCGGAAACTAAGATTCCTAGAATGTGTCTGGAGTTAAAAGAGTGGTTCTGAGCTTCGTGGTGTGCATTCCAAAGGTAGGGAGATGAGTTGATAAAATGCATGCCTGTGTGTGTGTGTGTGTGTGTGTGTGTGTGTGTGTGTGTGTGTGTGAGTGTGTGTGTTATCAAGGATGGAACCCAGGGATCTTCTATCTCTATCTCCTGGGTATATCCCTAGCCCTGTTTTTTTTTTTGTTTGTTTGTTTGTTGTTTTTATGGTCCTGGAGATTGAATCCAGGGGCATTCTACCTCTGAACTAACACCCCCAGCCCTTTTTACTTTGAACCAAGGTCTCACTAAATTGTCAAGGGATCTCAAACCTGTAATCCTCCTGTCCCGGCCTCTCAAGTACTGGGATTACAGGTGTGCACCACCACGTCCAGGTATAATTCTATATGCGTCCTGTGCAGCACTTGGCAGAAAAGTAAATGGAACCATGCCGAGTAGATTCTTTTGGTTTTTGGTGGTGCTTTGGTTTTTGGGAGAGGGAATATTAGTTACTATCAAGGCCATAGTCAAGGCAGGTTTGGTGGTGTATGCCTGTAATCCCAGTACCTGGGAGGCTGAGACAGGAGGATCACCACGTAGTCAGACTCTCAGCAGCCTAGCAAGACCCTGTTTCTGAAAGAAAGAAAGAAAGAAAGAAAGAAAGAAAGAAAGAAAGAAAGAAAGAAAGAAAAAAAGCAAGCAAGCAAGCAAGCTAGGGGTGTAGCTCAGAGGTAGACTACCCCGGGATTCCATTTCCAGTACCACAAAAGAAGAAAAAAAAAAAACAGCGATAGTTATAGCAAAAAAAGTTACACACACTTGATTTCAACTCCACCTGTCTCCTCCCCGAGGTACTCCTGCACATTGCATTTCCACATATATACCATCTCGGCCAGGCAGGGGCGCACGCCTGTGAGCCCAGTATTCGGGAAGCTGAGACGGGAGGATTGCAGGTTTGAGGACAGCCTCAGCAAGTGGTGAGACTCATCGATCCAGTGAGACCGTTTCCAAATAAAAATAAAATTGAACTGGGTGTGTATCCCTGGGTTCAATTCCCAGTACCACATACACACAAATATATGTATATATATACACATACATACATGGATATATATATATATATACATACATATACATATACACAAACACATATGCACACACACATACATACCATCTCTTGAGTCATTAATTTCAGACTTTAGCTATTGACTTCTTGTGTCATTTCTCAGGTACCCCAGGGAAGCAGAACCAACAGGCTATACATGTGTATACCTATGTATATGTATATTTATATGCATAAACATATATGTATATGTGCTTATGTATGCATATACAAACACATATGTGTATATCTACGTACCTCTACATAGGCATACTGCCATGGTCTGTGTCCCCTCAAAGATCATTGGTCTCCAGGATGGTGGTTCTGGGGGATGGTGCAGACCTCGGGGTGGGGGCTCAGATCCTTGGGGGAATGCTCGTAGAGGTCCTTCTGGGGAGGGGGTTGTTCTGAGAGTCTGCGTTTGGCCCAGCCTTGCTCGCTAACCCTTTGCTTGCTGGCTCCCATACCCGGCCCCTGCCCCTGCTATCCACACCACGGAGCGGGGCAGCCAAGGGACGCCGGTGTCATGCAGCCTGCCTTACGCTGTCTGGACTGGGACCCTCCCAAACCGTGAGCCATATATACCTCTTGTTCTTAATAAGTGGCCTGCGTCCTGTATTTTGTTATAGTGATACCAACCTGACCAACACATACACACGCTGATTGACTTTAAGGAATCGGCTCACACAACTGGGCTGGCAAATCTAAAGTGTGCGGGGCAGGCTGGCAGGCTGGAGACCCAGGGAAGAGGGGATGAGCAGCCGGGGCCTGCAGGGAGTCCAGAGACAGAGGCCTTCTTCCTTGTGAGACCACAGTAAATTTTTTTTTTTTTTTTTTTTTTTTTTAGTACTGGCAATGGAACCCAGGGGCATTCTACCAGCTGCATTCCCAGTCCTATTTTTAACTTTTTATTTTGAAACAGGGTTCCAAAAAATTTTAAAAAATTTTGAAACTGAGCTGCAAAGAGCCTCACTAAGTAGCTGAGTCTAGCCAGGAACAGTGATCCTCCTGTCTCAGCCTCACCAATACTGGGATTACAAGCGTGTGCCCCCACGCCTGGCAGACCACAGGACCACAGTAATTTTTTCTCCCAAGGCCTTCAACGGATTCATGAACCTGCCACATTATGGAGGGTGTTATAGTTGGATAGAAACGTCCCCTAAGGCTCATTTATTAATATTCAGGGTCGATACAGTTGAGTCATGAGGGCTGTGGTCCCAGAAGTGGACGAATCCCTCGATGGACCTACCTGGGCGGTACCTGCAGGGCCGGGAGGGCGTGGCCAGAGGTGGTCCCTGGGGGTGCGTCCCCCCCCTCTTCCCTCCAGCCTCCATGGTGTGAGCATGCTCTCCCCTCTGTGCTCTCCCCTGCCTCCACCATTCCTGAGGCCCGGGGTCCCCGGCTCCACAGGACTGAGCCCGAACTGGAAGAAAAGAAATCTTTCCTCTAGGTTACTGGTCAGAGCTTTAGATTCCCGCTGCAGGGATGCTGATGGGACAGGGGTGATCTACTCTGTGTAAAATCTACTCATTTAAACATTAAGCTCATTGCCGGGCGTGGTGGCGCACGCTTGTAATCCCCGAGCTTGGGAGGCAGAGACAGGAGGATCGATCGCGCAGGTTCTAAGCCAGCCATGCTGGTTTAAGAAACCCTGTTTCCAAATAAAAAAAATAGGCCTGGGAGTGTAGCCCAGAGGTAGAAGGGCTTTCAGGAACCCCAGTACCATCAAAAAAAAAAAAAAGAAAGAAAGAAAGAAAGAAAGAAAGAAAGAAAGAAAGAAAGAAAGAAAGAAAAGTTAATCTCATTTAAGAAATGTCTTCTCGCCGGGCGTGGTGGCGCACACTTGTAATCCCCGCACTTGGGAGGCGGAGACAGGAGGATCGCGCAGGTTCGAAGCCAGCCGCGCGCTCTGGCTTAAGAGACCCTGTTTCCAAATAAAAAAAATGTAAAAATAGGTCTGGGAGTGTAGCCCGGAGGTAGAAGGGCTTCCAGAAACCCCAGGACCACCAAAAAAAAAAAAAAAAAGAAAGAAAGAAATGTCTTCTCAGAGATATCTAGACTGGCTTTGACCACATATCTGGGTATCGTGATTTAGTACGATCGGCATATAAAATGACCATAGTTATAACGATACCTCCTCTCCATTGCGGAGCCAGGAAGTGGGCCGCGCGGATTCTCTACAGATACCGCGCTTCCTTTTCCCTCATTTGCCTTTTCATTATTCACCCTTCTTTGAACCGGTTATTAAGTGTTACAGTTTGGGTTTAGCAGATCGTCCCAAAAGCTCCAGCGCGGGAAGGTGTGGAGTCGGGGTGAGGGTGGAGGAGGCAGGTCCCCGGATCAGGTCAGGGATAGAACAGTCCTTAAGACCAAGTCTCTCCCTCCATCCCCCAATAGGGCATCCAAGCACAGGGCCTGCGGATCCGAGGAAGTCGCAGACAGGGAGGGGGCAGGAGCCTCGCCCCCCATTCTTCAGAAGCCTCTGCCCTGCAGGTGCCTGGCGTGACAGCCTGACGAGCAGGGGCACGGCTTGCTGACAGCGCCTCAGTGCTGGCTTTGTCACCCGCGCGGAGTCGCTGCCACCCACACCCATTGTTACGGCTTGGCTGGAACCCAGTGACTTGGAATTTCCTCAAGACCAGCCAGTCTCGTTAAACTCACTAGCTGAGGTGGTGCTGGACGACAGAAGAGCCCGGGATTACCTGCCGGTAGATCGGGGTCAGCTTTAGTATTGCTGTACAAGTAGCAGGGATTCCGGGGAGGCAGAATCCACGCTCTACCTGGGTGTGGTGGCACATGCCTGTAATCCCAGTACTTGGGAGGCTGAGATAGGAGGCTTGCAGGTTTGAGGCCAGCCTCAGCTAGTGAGTGAGGCCCTCTGCCACTTAGTGAGAACTTGTTTCAAAATAAAAGTGAAATAGGGCTGTAAGTAGAGCTCAGAGGTAGAATGTTCCTGGGTTCAATTTCCAGTGCCATAAAAAAAAAAAAAAGAAAAAGAACCCCACACTCAGTGGGAGGTTAGCTGTCAGGCCCCCAAGACTCACTTTTTGGCCTCTGTAGCTGGCGTACTGGAGGCCCGTGAGGTCCTGCTTGAAGGCGTCCTCCAGGGAGGTTCGACGCCGCTGGAGACTGGCTCTTCTAGTGACCCCCGGAAAGGCCGCCTCGAAGCCCCAGCGAGGCCCTGCCTCTGCATTTGGGGCGCACGATTGTCCTCCTGGGTATGATATGCCGTGCTGACCATCTCGGGGTAGGTGGGCTGTCGGGAAGGGTCATCGCGTGTACCTTCCTGCCCCTGCACAGAATGGGGCTGGGGTCTGGGACATTCCCCACCAAGAGGCCTCCCGCCATGCTGGGCTCATCTCCTTGTTGGGGAAGATCTTTCCATTGCACACTAAGTCCTTGCTCTGCTTCGGCGCCCGCGGCAGTAGCTCCAGACCTCGCTGGGGAGGCCCGCGCTGCAGCGGGAGCGGCGCTGCCAGTCACGCTGCCCACGTGGGAGGCAGAGACCTGCTGGCCGCGGGGCCCCGGCGTCGCGAGGGCCGGATGGCGAGCGCTCTGTCCTCTGGCCGTAACACCATGGCCCTTAAGCCTGGTGTGTGTGTCTATCCCGAGTGACCCGAATCACACTGGTGTGTTAACCTGCCGCCAGCGCACGGCGGGACAGTGTCCACGCTTTGCACTTCTTCGGTTCCTGGGGTTTTGTAGCACGTTGGCTGGGTTCCCCTCGGTGGGCACTCCCGGGGCGGTTCTAGAGACTTACCCGTGCCACGCTTGGCTCTGCTCCGCCAGTTGCACGGACCCCTTGACCATGTTCACATTTTTTTTGGTACTGGGAATGGAACCCAGAGGCATTCTACCTCCAAGTTATAACCCAATTTTCTTTCTTACTTTGATACAGGGTCTCAACAAGCTGCAGGGGGCCTACGTTGCAGAGGTTAGCTTTGAACCTGTGATCCTCCTGTCTCAGCCTCAGAACTGAGATTAAAAGCATGCACCACCATGGCCGGCTGTCCACACATTTTGAGTCAAGGTTACAGGTATTTGGTCTTTTCTCAAGATTCAATCACTGTTATTGTGTCCCCAGCACCAGCCACAGCACCTGGTGCTTAGTAGGCACTCAAACAACTGCTGGAATTTGGAGTCAGGGGTTTTCTGGAAATTCCCTTCATGTTCATGGTTGGGTACGGGGCTAAGGTGTGGCAGAGATGGCCATCAAAGGTGACTGGAATTTGGGTGAGAATTCTAGCGGTTACTTCTAACCTGTCCGACCAGAGGTGATTCATTATCCGAGCCGCGTACGTTCTGTCCTGGGATTTCTTCTCTTCTGCACTCACTGGGCTCTCCGCGAGCACTCGGTCGTCAGCTGGCTGCGCCTCTTCGTGGCCACCTGCGCGTGGCTTTTCCATACACGTCACCTCACAGGGGCGAGCCAAACTCAAGTCATAAAGAAGGGACACTTGCCATGCACTGGACGCCCATGGGTGTCCAGAGTGAAGTCTTGAGCCGGGTGCAGTGGCGCACGCCTGAGATCTCAGCTACCAGGGAGGCCGAGGATCCAAGGAGCCCAGGAGTTTAGGGGTGGCCACACAGACCCCTCTCAAGACCGAGTCCCCGCAGTCACAGCAACCAGGGAGCGCTCGCGGCCATCTCCAGCCTCAAGTCCCCCGTCTGCTTCCCTCACGGCACTTGCTGGGCTGCCACACACTGTTCTTCAGTTATTATTTTGGCGCTGGGGTTCGAGCCCAGGCCTCCTCTGAGCTCTACCCCAGCTCCTCAGTACCCCTGCCTCCCCCACTCACTGCTTTCCTTCCTTTCTTTCTCTCTCCTTTCTGTGGTACTGGGGTCCGAACCCTGGGTTGCTCTCCCTTTGAGCTATACCCTCAGCCCTTTTAATTTTGAAACAGGGTCTCACTAAATTGCTGAGGCTGGCCTCCAACCTGTGACCCTCCTGTCTCAGCCTCCCAAGCACTAGGGTCCCAGACGTATGCCACTGCACCTGGCTTCAAATGTCTGATGAGTCTTTCTTTAGAATTTGAGCTCTGTGAGGCCAAGGCCCCTGTCTGTGCCCAGTACTCACAAGCACAGTGCTCACAGTACCAGAGCGGTGCCCACGACTATTTGTGGAATGAAACTCAGGCTGTTCAATGTATAAGCTGATGATTGGCACTTGTCTCCAGAGCGAGGAACTCTTACCGCCAGTTCATCTGATCTTACTGCCCAAGCGCCGGTGCCCTCTAACCAAATGACAAACCAGAAAGGACTGGATTCTGCGAGCTCTCCTCTGAGGTTGGCTCCTAAGTGGAAAAATGAGCACGTGACATGAAATTAACTTATAAATCAGTTTATTTACAGATTTTTACCTTTTCTTAAAGTACATTTTAGTTAACAAATCTATTTACACAGGTATACATGGGAATCCATCCCAGTTATTTTACAGATCATACTTACAAACCACACCCTTGAGTCTTCGGCGCAGAGCTGCACTGGATGTGACTATTGGCTGAAAATGGCCGCTGACGGGCTATTTACACACAGTAAACGGGTTTGTTTCCATGTCTGCACAGTACAGTACACAGGAGGAGCCTGGGCCCCAGAGAACGCTTTGCAGTGTGTTTGCCGAGAAGGCTTTGCAGAGTCCAGAAGGAAAAGCTCTTACCTAGGTTAATTAAAACGACAGTACCTCCTTTACATCAGTTTACATTTGTTCTTCACATTTTATAATACAAAGATAGTTTATTGAATCGCTGCACAACCAGTTTAAGATGATTTGTAAACATGTAAATTCCTACAATTTGCATTACACATCATTGTAGTTTCTACCATTTGCTCTTTGAGTTACTGTTGTATTCACTAGTATTCTTAAGGTAGTAAAAGAAAGATGTAGGTTTGAATTTCTTGCAGAAAAGTTACGAGTCTCTAATGCTGTGCTACAGAAACCCTTGAGCGAGTGCACACTTGGTTCAAGTATTGCAAAAAGCTAAGGCCACTTTTTTTCAAGACAAGAAAGTGAACAAAATTGTTTTTTTTTATCAATAGGCCACAACACTCCTATGAGCAATGAAATCTCTTTTGAAAGATAATTTCTCAGAGACCTGTAGTCACAGAAGGAATTTTCTTTTAGGTAAGAGAAAAATTACCTTCCTTATTAACTACTTTTGAGTTCTTCCCACTTTTCCCTAGAGTAAAAATTCCTGTTTAGACCTGAAGAGGGAATCTATACCCTGTACTTATTCAATCCAGAGTTATCTGCCCTGGATAGCACAATTGTTTTGGACTCAGAAGTAAATCTGAAGCCTACATGTTGGTTTACTACTAAATTCAGAGAGTGCTATTCTAAAAGATATTACTGCTGATGCAAAGATCTTTTTCTTAGAGGAATTATGAAGACTGAAAGAAGATGGGGCCTGGAGAGAAGGAGTAAAGATTAGAAAGAGGGGCTATTAGGTTCTTCGTTAAGAGGCAGTTTGATTAAAAAGATCCCAATATGGAACAAGTGGCTTGGGACCCACATTTATCATTCCTGATCCTAACAGTCGATCCATTTCAGTTAGATCCAAGTAGTTAAAATATTAAGAAATCTGTCAAGTGTAAATCCCTCTGTTCATGTCATTTTTAGCCAAGAGGACGCTGCTTCTGCTGCATCTGGACGCGGGGTCCTGGGCGGCAGAGTCAGCCAGGTAGGATGGCTGCCACCTCGCCCTTGCAGCGCCAGCCAGGCACTCGTGCCAGCTTGCTGACTCCGCGATGCGGATCAGTATTTTTTTTCCTTTTTATGGAATCATAATGTCATAAAGAGTAAAGATAAACTTTATTATTAAAAACGGATCTTAGGTCCAAATAATGAAGATGTAGAAAAACAACCTATATTCCTATTATAGTATTTTGATAATCATTTATAAAACTTTACAGCAGCTGTAAGGTTTCAGTATTATAAGGACAATGTGACTACAAGCAGCAAAGGGTGTGGACAAGATGCCTCTGTCTCCCGAGCAACCCAGACTGAGAAGTCTTCGCCCTCCCGGCCACGGGCCGCGCCGGTTTCCACGCGGCTGACCCCGAGAGCCTCTGCTTCTCGCTGTCAGTCTGCTCACGATGGCGACTCGTCAGCCGAGTCCCCGCCGGGCACCGCTGGCCGTGCTGCCTTGTGTCAAGAGCTCTCACACCAGTCATTGTGCAAAATGCAAGTATTCCCATGATCGCCTCGGGAGGTTTCTGACACTGACACGAATAAACCGAAGGGGAACAGAAGTGTGCGCAGTGAACACAAGATGTGAAGGTGAGTTTGGAGGGAAGACGCAGAAATGAGCAAATGTGCACAAAGATTATACAATCTTTGGGGTTTCTCTAACAGATTTTGAAGCTACAACATTCCAGGATACTGGGGACTGTGAATCCAGCGGATGTCTCACACCATGCTTCCAATCAGGGCCGTCAAGGTGAAGGCACTGACACTCGCGCCTAAGAGTCTACGCATTCTCCTCGAGCACGCGAAGCGGGGTGTGACTGAGTCGGAGCGGCCGGTCAGGAAGGCAGGTGCTGGGCCCCCGCAGAGCAGCACGCTCTCGGGGAGCAGCTGAGTCTGTCGGTTCAGGGACAGTAATAGTGAGCAGCAATGCCGAGGAGAGGCAGAATTAAACTTTACAGAGCCTGTAAATCATCCTGGCCCATTCCTGCTACTGCAAGTGATCTTGGAAAGCTCATCTTCTCACTGAATTTAACTGACTTCTTCCCAAAGAGGAGGACTTGCTAAAACCATTGGTTTCCTGTGCAAAGACTATGAACCATAGAAACTTTGAGATGGAGGCTTAACTAGTACAAGAAGAATCATTCACTTCTGAATAGGGACATACATTTCCAACTTAATAATTTATCTTAAAATAAATTAAAAAAGTTCCATAGCACAAAACAAGCACACAAACTACAGACAATGTTTGTCTTTGGTGCACACACTCGTTTCCTAAATCATTCAAGTAACAGCGTCTCTGACTTCTTGGGAGAGAGAGGAGGGGGAGGTTTGAAGGCCAAGTGAACTGTTTCCACTTCTGCCGTGCCTGGATGCCTGAGATGGTCCTGAGTGTCTGTGGTTCGGGGAGCAGCTGGCAGAGGCCCAGGACGCGTGAGAAAAGTGCAGGGTGAGCAGGGCAGGGCCAGCCCTGTCACAGTCCTTGGAGCCTGGGCTTCAGCGGGGCATTCCTGTGTCGTGCCCAGAAAGGGAAACTAAACACAATGCAAAGGTAAACAGTCCTCTAGGTGGTGCTCAGAAAGCAAGGCTACCGTGCAGTCTGCTTGGTGCTGCTCAACTGCAAGGATGGGAGAAAATGGTCTTCAGAGGGAAACCAACTCCACATTGGAAATAGGCAGGCATTGTTCAATGTGCCTTTCTTGGAGGTGGTTAAGGGTTTAATACTGTTAAGAGACCATGATGTCCATTCGTGACTTTCATGGTTGAGACCAGGATTACATTTCACGAGTGATATGATGACTGTCTAGAGAGCTCTCTTCTCTCACTTCAGACTCAGGAAACGAGAGAGCCAGTAAGCCCAGAGGTAAGCATGGTGTCCTCGGCCCCCAACTGAGACTAGTAAGGGTGTTAACAAGGGGTGCAAGATTACACTGTGTCTCAACATCCGCAGTGTAACCTTGCCCACCAAAAATAACCAAGTCATCCAGGGGCGGTCCTAAAGGCAAAGGCTGTAATGCCGGATGTACCGCACTGTCCCATGAACTCCAAACCAGCAGTCCACAGGAACAGGCACGAGGTCCGGAAGCACTCTTGCTACGGTGGAGACGGGGTGTCTGTCAGGAGCAGAAAGGCCCAGGACTCGTATTAGCACTCAGTGTTCAATTTATTTGCAAGATGTCACACAAGGAGCACTCTCCCCTGCTTCTCACTGATCTGATTCAGAACGTCAATAGTGTCTTTGATCAAGGTCTCGAAGATCCCGTCAGCCAGCTGCATCTTCACGCACAACTCATCTTCGTCGTAGTTCACCCACTGGGCCTCCTCCTCGTGGAGCTCCTGCACCTGCAAAGCACAAGACAGCGAGGTCGCGCTCAAGCCTGGAGCCAGGGCACGCTGCCTTCCTACCCAGCCACAGGGACACGCCCACGGCAAGTGGCAGGGCCCGCTCCTAAAATGCAAGCAGTCTGGAAAACCTCAATTGTAGAATAAAAGAAATGGCTTCAAGACTATTTTCGATTTAGCAGTATTTCAGTATATACTGTCTATGTAAATGTGAGGGAATATGCAAAGGAATTCAAGGGAGACAATACAAAATATTAGATTTATGGATTTTTAATAAAATGCACATATCCTAAAATGATATTGGTATGATTCTAAAATATTATAGGTGAATAACAATTAGCATTCATTAGGTGTTTTTTTTTTTTGCAGTACTGGAACCCAGGGGCATTTTACCTCTGAGCTATACCCCCTGCCCTACTTTTTATTCTTTATTTTGAAACAAGGTCTCACTAAGTAGCTGAGACCGGCAGCAAACCCAGGTCCTCCTGTCTCAGCCTCCCGAATGCTGGGATTACAAGTGTGCGCCACCACGCCCGGCTCTTTAGAATATTTTGAAAATGTAATACTGTTTAAATTTATTTTTTAAAATCACTGTTATAGCCGGGGGAACCCCAGTACCACTAAAAATAAATAAATAAATAAATAAATCCCTGTCATAAGTCATGCATGGTGGCGCACGCTCGTAATCTCAATACTTGAAGACAGGAGGGTCACAGGCTTGTGGCCAGTCACAGCAACTTAGGCCTCCATAACTTAGCGAGACCCTGTTTCAAAATAAAAAGACAAAAGCAGACAAAAGCAGAGCTAGGACTGTAGTTCAAGGCAAAATGTCCCTGGGTTCAATCCCCAGTCCAAAAAAAAAAAAAAAAAAAAAAAAACCCAACAACAAAACCCGCGGTTATATAATACTTTGCTTTTTGTGTTTTAGAATTTCAGGGTTCCTAGGCAAATGAAAACTAACCAGATTAGAAATAAATGCTCAAGATTTTTGCTTGCTTATAAACAAATTTTTTTAAAGATGACTTTATTAAAAAGAAACATGTTAGCCGGGCGTGGTGGTACACGCTTGTAATCCCCGTGCTTGGGAGGTGGAGACAGGAGGATCACACAGGTTCGAAGCCAGCCGCGCTGGCATAAGAGACCCTGTTTCAAAAATATAAAATAGGTCTAGGAGTGTAGCCCGGAGGTAGAAGGGCTTCCAGGAACCCCAGTACCACCAAAAAAAAAAAAAAAAAAAGAAACATGTTGAGCCGGGCATGGTGGCGCATACCTGTAATCCCAGTATTTAGGAGGCTGAGACAGGAGGATCACAGGCTCAAGGCCTGCCTCAGCAGCTTAGCGAGGCCGTTAGCAACTTAGTGAAACCATGATCGCAGGGGGCTCTGGAAGAATGGCCTGTGCTCCTGTGTTCAATCCCTAGCTATCCCCCACCCCCACACAACAGAAACCTGGGGCGCTCTCACATGTAACAACACTGAGTGGGCAGGAGGCCAGGGGACAGAGTAGACAGCGTGCCCTGAGCTGGTCACAAGTTCAGCAGGGCCAATGGTTATCACAGCGTCTCTAGTCAGCTTAACCACGCTGCCGAGCCACAACATGCTCTCGGCTTGACTCGATCATAGTTCATCTCAAAAGGGCAGCGCGAGCCAGGCAGGTGGCGCACACCGCTAATCTCCCACTTGGAAGGCTGAGACAGGAAGATCGTAGTTTTGAAGCCAGCCTCAGCAATTTAGCAAGATCCTGCTTCAAAATAAAAAATAAAATAGGGCTGGGGGTGTATCTCAGAGGTAGAATGCCTCTGGGTTCAATCCCTAGCACCACAGGGGAAAAAATGTGAACATAAACTGCATTAATAAAAGTATACTACGTAGGAAAAGGAGACTGCATGACTGTACTAACTGAACAGCATGTGGAACATAACATGGCCAGTTCTTGGCCCTGGGGTTTCTCTCCCCTCTGCAGCATTTGGCACTGAACCCAGGGCACTCTATCACCGACTACATCTCAGCCTTTTTCATTTCATGAGACGGAGTTTGCTAAGTTGCCTAGGCTGGCCTCACACCTGTGACCGTCCTCCTCGGCCTCTCAAGTGGTTGTAAGTACAGGTATGCACCACCATGCCTGCTCTGAGCACTCATGTGAAGGGGACACAGGCAGAATGGATGCTGCTGAAGGACTCAGAACCACGTCACACAGTGGGAGAAGATCCCAGAGGAATATTAGAACGGCTTCATTAGGGTGCAAGGAGGAATTAAGCTTGTTTAATTCCCAAAACTGTAGAAGCAAACTGTAATTAATTATGTGAAAACCAAGTTAGGCTTAATATAGGAAAAAGCTTATCAATAATAAGTAGCTATTTAGGAGCTGTCAAGTATCCTACCAGATAACAGGTTGTAAAAGAGATTCAATCATGAGCTACGTGGTTTTGCAGCAGGGATTTAAGTGCAATTCCACCTACAATAGGGAGATATTCCAGGCCACTACACACAAAGGACATACTACAGAAGTCACTGGTTACAAATTCCACAAATGTATAGCTTTGATGATGCACTCCTAAAACAGCTCCAATTCTTAGCTAACCTCAGATGTAGGTTCACAAAAGCCTCTGCGAAAGGGTAAAAGGACGGTGCATGAGAACTAGGGCAAAGAGGAAGAGTCCTTTTTTCTTTTTGGCTAAAAGGATTTATGCTCAAAAGAAATCATTCTTTGGCTGGGTTTGGTGGCAAGCGCTTGTAATCATAGTACTTGGGAGGCTGAGAAAGGAGGATTGCAGATTCGAAGCCAGCCTCAGCTACGTTGCCAGACCTTGTTTCCAAGTAAGAAATAAAACAGGTTGGGGATGAGGCCCAGAAGTAGAAGGCCCCTGGGTTCCATCCTCAGTAACACACACACACACACACACACACACACACACACACACACACACACACACACACTCTTTGTATTATTCTCACTTCAAATAATTCCTGAAGACACATATGTAGTTAGAGTGATTTGGGCCTTTCTCTGCCACAGCAACAGCCAAAATGCCCATTTTCTAATTTGAAAGAAGCAACTATTTATTCTAAAACCTTTTTGGTAACAGGGTCTCACTAAGTTGCAGAGGGCCTCACAAGTTGGTGAGGCTGTCCATGAACCTGAGATCTTCCTGTCTCAGCCTCCAGAGTACTGAGATTACAAGCATGCACTACCACACCTGGCTTTGAAACATTTTTATAAAAATTCATCACATTACAAGGAGTGTGTGTGTGTGTGTGTGTGTGTGTGTGTGTGTGTGTGTGTTACTGGGGGTGGGTGGAACCCAGGGGCTTTTCTACCTCTGAGCTATACTCCCAGACCTATTGTATACTTTATTTGGAAACAGGGTCTCACTAAGTTGCTGAAAGCCTCACTAAGTAGCTGAGGCTGGCTTTGAACCAGTGAGATCCTCCTGTCTCAGCCTCCCAAGCACTGGGATTACAAGCATGAGCCACCATGCCTGGTTACGTTACAGGATTTTATTTTTATTTCTTTTTTTTTTTTTGTGGTACTGGGGTGGAACCCAGGGGCTTTTCTACCTCTAGGCTGTACTCCCAGACCTATTTTCTTTTTTGTTTGGAAACAGGGTCTTACTAAGTTGCTGAGAGCCTCACTAAGTAGCTGAGGCTGGCTTTGAACCTGTGTGATCCTGTCTCAGCCTCTCAAGTGCTGGGATCACAAGCGTGCGCCACCACAACCAGTGTTACAAGGATTTTAAAAGTGCAATAAGGTTTGGTTTGATAAAAGAATCAAACACTACCATCCAGTGAGATTTATCCCTGTGTCTAAAGATGCTTTTACATATAAAAACCAATAACTATGACACACCACATTGGCAAAATGGAAGATAAAAATCACATGACCAAATATTAATGCAAAAGAAAAAGCATCTGGAATGAGCCAACACCCTTTCATGATAAAAACTTTCAAGGGATTAGATATGGAGCGAATGTACTCAGCACAAACACCGTATCTGACAAACCTAGATCTAACATCATTCATTCATTCTTTTTTGTGTGTGTGGTACTGGGGTTCCTGGAAACCCTTCTACCTCTGGCTACACTCCCAGACCTATTTTATATTTTTTATTTGGAAATAGGGTCTCTTAAGCCAGCGAGGCTTGCTCTGAACCAGGGAAATCCTCCTGTCTCCGCCTCCCAAGCATGGTGGGGTTACAAGCGTGAGACACCACACCCGGCTAACGTCATTCTTAAGAAAGACTGAAGCCGGGCGTGGTGGCACACGCTTGTAATCCCTACACTTGGGAGGCAGAGACTGGAGGATCTCGCAGGTTTGAAGCCAGCCGCGTGTTGGCTTAGGAGACCCTGTTTCCAAATTTAAAAAAATATAAAATAGGTCTGGGAGTGTAGCCTGGAGGTAGAAGGGCTTCCAGGAACCCCAGTACCACCAAAAAAAAAAAAAAAAAAAAAAAAAAAGAAAGACTGAAAAGTTCATCCCTAAGATCAGGGACAAGAAAGGATGGTCACTCTCACCACTGTGTGTGTGTGTGTGTGTGTGGTCACTCTCACCACTGTGTGTGTGTGTGTGTGTGTGTGCGTGTGTGTGTGTGTGTTACAGGTGATTAAGCCCAGGGGTTTACTACCTCTGATCTATACCTCCAGCCCGATTTTATGTTTCATTTTAAAACAGGGTCTTGCTAAGTTGCTGAGGCTGGCCTTGAATCTGTGATACTTCTGTCTCTGCCTCCTAAATACTGGGATTACAGCCATGTACCACCAAGCCGGCTAGATAATATTCTTTCCCTTAAAAAAAATTTCTTTCTTCTATAAAAAGGCTCAAATTCTTTACTTATTAAAATATTATGGGGTTATCTAAAGGTGAGATTATCATAATTATTTTTTCTTTTTTTGTGGAACTGGGGATGGAACCCCATCTACCTCTGAGTTATACCCCCAGCCCTATTCTTTATTCTTTATTTTGAAACAGGGTCTCACTGAGTTGCAAAGGGCCTCACTAAGTAGCTGAGGCTGTCCGTGAACTGTGATTCTCCTGTCTCAGCCTCCCAAATGCTGAGATTATAAGTGTGCACCATCACACCTAGCTAATTATTTTCTTTTGATTAATCAGAATTTCCTAATTTTTTAAAATGGGCATTAATTTTAAAATAATTTAAAAATACATTTAAAATACATTTTTAAAAAACTTAAAATAATTCAAAAAATGAGATCCTTTTCTTTTGTACTAAAGGAAAAATTTTCTCTGTATTATTAAAAAAAATTTTTAAATCTCGCTCCCTCTAAAATGCACAACATTAGAATTTGTAAATGCTAGGCTGGCCAATCCATCCATCCATCCATCCATCCATCCATCCATCCATCCATCCATCCACCTGCCTATTTATCTATCTGGTGTTGGGGCTTGAACCCTGGGGCATTCTATCTCCATGCTATACCCCCAGCTCTATTTTATTTTTTATTTTGAAACAGGGTCTTGCTAAGTTGCTGAGGCTGACTGTGAACCTGTGATCCTCCTGTCTTAGCTTCCCTAATTATTGGGATTACAAGCATGAACCACCATGCCTGGTGGACAAATCTAATAGTAAGAGAGGAGACTAGTTTACTTAGCATTTCCTGTAAATAATTAACCTAAGAGCCGGGCGTGCTGGCACAGGCTTGTAATCCCAGGTTTCGGGAAGCTGAGACAGGGGTATTGAGGGTTGAGGCCAGCCTCAGCTACTTAGTGAGGCCCTTTGCAACTTAGTGAGACCCTATTTCAAAATAAAGAATAAAAAACAGGGCTGGAGCCGGGTGTGGTGGCACACGCTTGTAATCCCAGCATTTGGGAGGCTGAGACAGGAGGATCTGGGTTTGTGGCTAGCCTCAGCTACTTAGTGAGGCCCTTTGCAACTCAGTGAGGCCCTGTTTCCAAATAAAAAATAAAAAAATAAGGCTAGGGGTGTAGCTCAGAGGCAGAATGCCCCTGGGTTCCATCCCCATTACTACACACACACACACACACACACACACACACACACACACACTGGCCTAACAAGTTAATATTACCATTTCAGTGGATATTAAGAAGAATGAGCATATAAAAGTCAATACGTATAGGTCAGGTCTCTGTTAAAAATTAAAAAAATATTTTATGAGATATTCATATGTTTTATTATTTACCAATTGCTAAATCTCAATTTTCATGCATATACCAGATCTCACTTTGCATATTTTAATATTTGAGAATTTTCTGATAACTTTTGGCGAGCTGACTCTGTTTACCTATTTGGCATTTGCTGGAAGCCTCTGTTGTTAAAGTACACATACCCTGTTTTTTTGTTATATTTAATAGAGACGCAGATCAATTTGCTTACTATTCATTTCTTAGGTGCATTACTTGTTATTTCTGATTGACAATTCAGGTCCAAATTGTTACTCCCCACTGTTTAATCCTTTCACTGATGAGAAGGTATTTTCATAACCATGTGAAGTAAAAGTCTGTGGCTAGCAAGAGTCCTGAGCCTTTGCTTGTGTGTCATTCTCAGTGGTGTACTACCCCTGAGTTTCCTCGTTTCCTCTGACATGGGCTCAGGCGAGTTTACTAAAGGCATTTTGCTTCAACACCTTTAAGCAGCCATCCTCACCACGCACCCTTCCAGCTGGCCTGATTCTCCACACTCTTGTTTCTTTTGAAACATTCCTCCATGGCTTTTTATAATTGTGAATCTAATCTTATAATTTTTCTTGCTTAAGCACCTAAAACCTTTAACATCACCTAAAAAGTATTCCCAGTATTGATTCTCCCGACCTTTCTAGCTTATCATTTGCCACTCCCCAACGCCTCTCCAGCTGCGCCGACACTTCAGGGCGGACCCATGCACCTCATCCCAGAGCCTTTGCCCGCATGGTTCACTTTCCCTGAGTTGTTCTTGTCTGTACCACAGAGCTCAGTTCATGCTTATTTATCTTTAAGATCTGAGTTCAAATGTCACTTGCTTAGGATGCCTGCCTTAGATCAGTTTCCTCTAGTTAAACTTTTACAATAGCTCCTTATTCTTCCTCCCCCCCCCCCCCCCCCAGTGGTACTGGGGGTAGAATCCAGGGGTTTTCTATCTCCGGGCTATACTACCAGATCTATTTTATATTTTATTTGGAAACAGGGTCTCACTAAGTTACTAAGTAGCCTAAGTAGTTGAGGCTGCCTTCGAACCTGTGGGATCCTCCTGTCTCAGCCTCTCAAGTGCTAGGATTATAAGTGTGTGCCACCATGCCTGGCTTCTTCCATTTTTTATTGTTTAATTTTTAATTACACACTTGTGTAAATTATGTACTCTGGGCTAGTTTCTGCAAGCAAACTTGAAATCAATGAAGGCAGGGTCTATACCTATCTTGCTTACCATTTAAACCTCAGTCTATAATTAGCACAATTCCTGACTGAATGTGTACACAGAGGTGATTTACAAGGGATATGATCAATTTAATGGATAAGTTAGATGAATATCTAATCTATGCTGTTTTTCTTTAATTCCTAAAAAGTAAAGGATGTCCCCCATGGAATCCATAACTCAAATTTTCACACATTGAAGAAACATGGAACAAATTCTTCTTTAGAGGCAAAGATCTATGAAAATTAATTGGTTAATACCTTGGTTATTTACTGAGAAAGTCACTTAATGTCTTTGAAACTAAATTTCCTCATTTGTAAACAGAGAATAACATAAGTCCTTCCTAACTCATGTAATTATTGGAAGGATCCAGTAATATATACGAAATAATGCTCAACTATAAAACACTAAGCACGTTATCTAGTATAGTTATTACTGAGTGAATGAAGTGCTAGAGAGGGCAGCGTAAGGACAGCTGGTAAATTTACGCATCATGCAGGGACATTTTCGAAGGGTCGCTACTACCAAGCATTCTTTGTAGGGGAGAGAGGTTAAAGACAATGTTTTCATTTCTTTTTTGATAAACATTTTTCTAACATTAGAGAAATATATTGCAAAACTGAATAAATCTTATGGAGTTGAGTTCTGGAT
The DNA here is from genome assembly GCF_963383645.1 of Muscardinus avellanarius. Lineage (NCBI taxonomy): Eukaryota > Metazoa > Chordata > Mammalia > Rodentia > Gliridae > Muscardinus > Muscardinus avellanarius. The sequence goes on from NC_137793.1 coordinate 107,048,995, forward strand.
ACGATAACAATGAGACAGCACAAGTTTCTAGTACTAAGTCATGCCTGCATGGAGAACTGCCCTTAAGTGCTTGACATGTGTGATCGTGTGCTGTGTAAGGATATTTTGGTCAGTGACAGACCACATGTATGATGAAGCAATGCATGCCTGTCTATACACGCCCCTTTAGTCCTCGTAATTATTTGGTCAGATGCATCATCATACTCATTTTGCAGAAAGAGAAACGAGGCAAAAGAGACTGAATGAGGGTGGCACGGGGATTCAGACCGGGCAGCCTCCCGCATCCACGCTGGTCTCTAACCCACCGCATTCAACTTTGTTCCACTCAAGTTTTCATTTTTCAGTCTCCATAAAGTACTGGTAATTTTTTTAAGATTAAGCAGATTAAGCTGAATATTCATCTACCAAATACAAAAGAGGTCATTTCCAAATTTGAGGGTAGAAACACAGCACATGACAGCTTTGGGATTGCAATCTCAGACTTCAGGTCAGTTATATCTTCTTTCCTTTCAGAATCTCTCTACGTCCTGATTTTAGAAGATATGGTCAAAATAAAAAGCTTTTGGTTGTAAACACTGACCAGGATATGATCCACTCGGTCTCTTTTCTTCCTTCCAAATTTCATCATTTTCTGCCAATCTGTTTTGTGGTTTGGCTCCTTTTTAAGACTGAATAACTTGAGTACCTCAGTTGTTATGAAGTTCTGTAGAAATAAGAGAAATGAATGAAACACAATGAACTTTCTGAGATTTTTGCGCTTACAATGCAGCAGATTTATGTTAAGAATACAATATTAATTATTGATTTTTTGTGGTACTGGGAATGAAACCAAGGGGCATTCAATCGCTGAGCTACTACCCCAGCCTTATTTTATTTTTTATTTTAAAACAGGGTCTCACTGAGTTGAGGGGCCTTGCTAAATTGCCAAGGCTGGCTTCAAGCCTGTGATCTTCCTATCTCAGCCTCCCAAGTACTGGGATTATAGGTGTGCACCACCATGCCTGTCTAAGAATATAATATTTATAATAAGAGATCACACACATTTCTTCCACTTAAAATTCCACATGGCACTTTAAAGGGAAAATCATCTTAAATATTCAAATTTTTATTCACTTAAAGAATTCCTCTGAGCTGGGGATGGTGGTGCACACTTGTAATCCTAGTACTTGGGAGGCTGAGACAGGAGGATGGCAGGTTTGAAGGCAACCTCAGCAAGTACTGAGACTCTCATCAACCTACCTAGCAAGATCCGGTTTCAAAATTAAAAAAAAAAAAAAAAAAAAAGAACTAAAATAGGGCTGGGGATGTACTTCAGAGATAGTGCCATGAGTTTGTAGTTAGTTCCAGCTACTTGGGAGGCTGAAGTAGGAGGATCACTTGTGCTCAGGAGTTCAAGACCAGCCTGGGCAACACAGTGAAACCCCCTCTCCAGATAAAAACAAGAATAAAAAAAAAATTTGTTTTTTACACAAGATTTAAGAGTAAAACCTGATGAATATTTAAAAATAAAAAATCATAGCCAGGTGTAGTGGCGCATGCTTATAATCTCAGCACTTGGGAGGATGAGACAGGAGGATCGCACAGGTTCAAAGCCAGCCTCAGCTACTTAGTAAGGCTCTCATCAACTTAATGAGACCCTGTTTCAAAACAAAATATGAAATAGGTCGGGGGCATAGCCTGGAGGTAGAGTTCCCTGGGTTCCATCCCCAGGACCACAAAAATAAATAAATAAATAAATAATCACTGTAGAGTTCTCTTAACCCATGAATCACCATTAACTAACTTCCAGCTGGCAAAACCATTAAAGAGAACATAAAATGAATCTGAACTGGAGAAATTCCAAAGAAGTTTTTGGGAACAATGTCCTGTGAGCAAAGTGCAAAAAACTGTCAGGGATAGCTTATTTCAAAGCACCAGTATTCAAATATTTTACACTAAAAAAGTATTAATCAACACTTCAGCATGAGGAGCACTGTAATTTTACTGTGAACAAATATCTGAACTATAACTCTTAAAATGTTACTTTTAAGCTGGGCGTGGTGGCGCACGCTTGTCATCCCAGCATTTGGGAGGCTGAGATGGGAGGATTGTGGTTCACGGACAGCCTCAGCTACTTAGTGAGACCCTTTGTAATTGTGAGAGACTCTGTCTCAAAATAAAGAATAAAAAATAAGGCAGGGGGTGTAGCTCGGGGGCCGAAGCCTCTGGGTTCCATCCCCAGACCCACAAAACAAACAAACAAACAAAAAACAAGAAAAAAAACAAGCAAGCAAACAATGTTTCCAGCTGGGTGTGGCAGTGCATGCCTGGAATCCTGGTACTTGGGGGCTGGAGGAACATGAGTATTGCAGGTTCAAGATCAGCCTTAGCAACTTGGTGAGATCCTGTTTCAAAAAATATATATATACAGCTGGGTGTGGTGAGGCACGCTTGTAATCCCAGCATTCAGGAGGCTGAGACTGGAGGATCACAGTTTGCAGACAGCCTCAGCTACTTAGTGAGGTCCTCTGCAACTCAGTGAGAGGGCACCAAGCAGAGTCTAAATGTGTGTGTGTGTCTGTCTGTCTGTCTGTCTGTCTCTCTCTCTCTCTCTCTCTCTCTCTCTCTCTATATATATATATATATATATTTTTTTTTTTTTTTTTTTTTTTTTTTTTTTTTGCGGGTTTGGGGATGGAACCCAAGAGCATTTGACCTCCAAGCTACACCCCCTGCTCTATTTTTTTTATTCTTTATTTTTGAAACAGGGTCTCGCTAAGTTTCGGAGGGCCTCACTAAGTAGCTGAGGCTGTCTTTGAACCGCTATCCTCCGGTCTCAGCCTCCCAAATGCTGGGATTCAAGTGTGTGCCACCACGCCCGGCTCTACCATTTTTAATATGTTCCACATATAAAGAAAAATTTAAAAAGTAAAGAATAAAAAAATAAAAACAGAGCTGGGGGTGTAGCTTGGAGGTAGAATGCCCCTGGGTTCCATCTCATACTGAAAAATAAATAAATAAATAAACTAGAGGGACTCTGGATAACAGAAGAGAAACCTCAGGGGATCCAGGAAGGTGGTCTAAGGGAAGGGGAGGGGAAAGACTGAGTTCATTAATGGAAATACTACCATCAACTAAGTGTACATATGTGAATATACCAATAAAAAAATCTGAGTACTCTGTATTGGGAAGGGGGAAAACAGGGAGGTGGGGGGAGCCCACCAAGTGTTGTGTGCACATATGTCACTGTCAACATGATTTACATTATGGTGTTAGACTATAATGCACCAATAAAAACGTATTTCAAATAAATAAAAAATAAATAAATAAAATAGGCCTGCGTGTGTAGTTCAGAGGTAGAAAGCTCCTGGGGTTCAATCCCCAGCACCAAACAAACAAATCATCGAAAAAACCCCCACATATCTACAAGGACAGAGATTGGATAATTTCTGTTGTTGCAAAGAAGTCTGTCCCCCGTTTTTCTGAAGATGAGGACCCAGAGTTAAGAGAAGATGCCAGGTGGAACCCAGACCCCACATGCTCATCTGCACCACTGGAGCCCTGCAGCACTTCCTCACTTAGGTAATTCTGGGTGATGCTTTCTGCTAAAGTAGAGTTAGAGCTGTTTTTTCTTTTGATGTGCATCTGCACTGAGCATTAAAATTAAAATGTATGTATCAAGTATAATAAAAAACAAAATGTTCAGATTTCTTGCAGTTTCATGATGTATGAGGCAGTGCTGTTCTGGCCACTGTTAAAAGCTGGTGTTTGCCGGGCGTGGTGGCTCACGCTTGTAATCCCCGCGCTTGGGAGGCAGAGACAGGAGGATCGCGCAGGTTCGAAGCCAGCCATGCGCTGGCTTAGGAGACCCTGTTTCCAAAATGAAAATGTAAAAATAGGTCTGGGAGTGTAGCCCCGAGGTAGAAGGGCTTCCAGGAACCCCAGTACCACCAAAAAAAAAAAAAAAAAAAAAAAAAAGCTGGTGTTTGATTTTGATTAGGTAGCACACTCAGCCCTCAGGCCTTTTACATACCAATAAAAGAAGTTTGTATTCAAGGGGAGGTGCTGACACATCTCACTTGGCTGCATCTTAATAAACAGAAGCAAAACCAAAAACAAACAAACAAACAAACAAACAAACAAACAAAAACAAGCGCTGGGCATAGTGGCGCACGCTCGTAATCCCTGCACTTGGGAGGCTGAGGCAGGAGGATCGCACAGGTTCCAAGCCAGCCTCAGCTACTTAGTGAGGCTTTTAGCAACTTAGTGAGACCTTGTTTCCAAATAAAGTATAAAATAGGTCTGGAAGTACAGCCCAGAGGTAGAAAAGCCCCTGGGTTTTACCCCCAATACCCCCCCCCCACAAAACAAAACAAAAAACCCAAAATGTTCTCAATGGGGGAAAGGGACAGGGGCAGTCTACCTCCGAGCTACAACCCAGCCTATTTTATGTTTTCTTTTGAAATACGGCCTCATTAAGTAGTGAAGGGCCTCATTAATTTGCTGAGGCTGGCCAAGAACCTGTGATCCTCCTGTTTCAGATAAATACTGAGATTATAAGCATGTGCCACCACACGTGGCATGAGGACACATTTATAAATCAGAATCACCTGAGAAGATGAACATATCCAAGGATTTAAAGCTGTGGAAGGAATGGCATAGACAAGTGTGTTTTGATAAAACCATGTATTTAAAGCCAGAATCTGGCAAATTTTTTCTGTAAAGTATCATGTTATCAATATTCCAGGCTTTTTGTGGGCGGTACTATCTTTGTCACAACTAGTCAATTCCATTGTTATAGCAAGGAAGCAACAGCAGATAATATATAAACAAATGAGCATGGCTATGGCTAACAAACATTTATTTATTTATTTATTTATTTATTTATTTATTTATTTATTTATTTTTGTGTGTAGTGGTACTGGAGATTGAACTCGGGGCATTCTACCTCTGAGCTATAATCCAGCCCTATTTTATTTTTATTTTGAAACAGGGTCTCGTTAGGGTCATTAGAGTCTCATTATTTGCTGAGACTGTGCTCAACCCTGTGATCCTTCTGTCTTAGCCTCCCAAGTCCTGGGATTACAGATGTGCATCACCACACCCAGCTTCCAACAATGACTTATAAAAGGACGGTGGGCTGGATGTAGCCACTGAGCCACTGCTTGCCATCCCCTGAGGTGAGCAGATACTGTGTCTCATCAATATCTACTGGCTTCTGGTTTTCTATCGTGCCGGGCGTGGTGGCGCACGCTTGTAATCCCCGCGCTTGGGAGGCTGAGACAGGAGGATTGCATGGGTTCAAAGTCAGCCTCAGTTACTTAGTGAGGCTCTCAGCAACTTAGTGAGACCCTGTTTCCAAATAAAATATAAAAAAAGGTCTGGGAGTATAGCCCTGAGGTAGAAAGCCCCTGGGTTCCACCCCCAGTACCACCAAAAAAAAAAAAAAAAAAAAAAAGCTTTCTATGATAAAATAAGTTTGGAAGACACAACACAACCCATGCTAGTCTGGCTGGGGATGTAGCTCAGTGGTGGGTGCTTTGGTTGCACACTGAGACACACTGGGTTAATCCCCAGTACTACCAACAACAAAGAGCCTTGTTACTCAAGAGTGGAACTGGGAACAAGTGCAACATAATTTGAGAGATGATTCAAATGCAGAACTTCAGATTCTATCCCAGACCTACCAAACAAAAATCTCCATTTTAACCAGATCACAGGATGATTCATAGGCGTATTGGAGTTTGAGAAGTGCTGCTCTGGAAATAAAACCTTTGTCAAATTACAGACAAATGCAAATAGGCAGAGCACACTGTACCCAATGTGACTTCAAGTTCTGAAGTTCGGCCGGGTGTGGTAGCTCACACCTGTAATCCCAATACTTAGGAGACTGAAACAGGAAAAGTACAGGTTCAAGACCAGCCTCAGCAACTTAGCAAGACTCTCAACCTAGTGACACTCTGTTTCAAAACAAAAAATAAAATAGGACTGGGGTATGGCTTGGAAGTAGAATGCCCCTGGGCTCAATCCCCAGTACCACCAAAATAAATAAATAAATAAATAAATAATAACAAATAATAATAAATAAATAAAAATTGCAGTCCTTGTAGGTTCTGAGCACCTAATCTTTTCAAAGGTTTCTTAGCAACAAAATATTTATACATACATGTATATACATAATATACATCACATACATATAATATATAGAGTGTGTATATGTTAAGAGCCTACATATTTCAATACTACATTACCAATGTGAAAACTCCAAAATCAAAGATGGAGAGGTAACGTGCATGTTTCCAGGGCTGGCGTATAGAAATCTAGAACATTACACCTATATCTAAGTTCCAAAAAGTTCACCAAAAACTCCTATGAGCTGCAATGATTTATCTTCCTGAGTATTTCTCAATTTTTCTATAAAGGGATTCCATGAATTAAGTATATATAGAAAATGACTCCCAAGTTAAAAAAAACCCTGAGGACTCAGGCTCTCTTCCGTTCCTGGCCCTCTCTTGCTCGTGAATCACTGAGTCCGCAGTATTAATTGAGTACTCATTACAGGACAGACCTCAAGAACACAGGCTGAGTAACACAGAAGAGCCCCCGCTCCACGGCAGTTAAGATCTGTACTAAATAAAAAGCGAGACCAAAGGGGAGACACATGAGAGTCTGCAGCGTACCTTGATTTCATTAAGGTTATTTGGATTTTTCACTCGTCGGAAGTAACTAGAGTTGATTCTACATGGCTTCATCCAGACAGGTTGATTCAAGTTGGGATCCTCAGCAAATATTTCTTCAAAAATCTCTTTTGTTAAATCAAAAACCGCCTTGATAGAGAAAAGTGCAAACAAGGCTAAGAATCCAAACTTCAGACAATGGGTGAGAATTTCAAAACTCAAATTCACCTTTGCAAGGTGCATACCTGCTTATAGACCCTTTTGCTAGTGCTTTCTATATCTGGCCCCTTCCTGGCACAGCCGAGCAGCCTCGTGGGGACACGGATGCTACGAAGGTCCTGGCCCGACTCTTTCCATTTCCAGAGTTCTTCTGCTGCATCGCGTACAAGAATTTCCACCTCCTCCGTGGTATGTGGAACTGCCCACAGTGTTTCAAATGGCTTCTGGGGTGCTCGTTTAGGTTCTGCCATCAGAGTTACAATCGCTTCTTCTGCCTTATTCTTTTGGATCTTGTGAGAAGAGCTCAAACCAAAGTCTTCATCAAACCAGTCTTGATCATCTCCCAAGGTGCTCAGGAACTCCCGGCTGATCTCAAGTTCAGCAAGTCTCTTAGCAAGCTCTTCCTGCCCGCTGGCACCAAACACTGGGCTCTCCTACAGAAAGAGAATCATTCACATAGGGGACCATGTAGTGATTCAGATTACTTAACAAGAATTTTTTAAAAGAAAAAGTACATGTAGTATTTGTATCATTCATGTTTCTCTATAAATAAACAAAATTAAAACAATATGGTGGCTACTAATGAATAAGAAAAATTTGTCCTGTTCCCACTATCCTACTCATAAGAGTCTTACCATTCAACTTTCATAATAAAATGTTTGTCGATTACTTTTTTCTTTTTTGTATCATTCCATTTCTGAAGGACTATTTCTGAGATAATGGAAACGGGATATGAAATTTCTCACCTTTGGTGATTATCTGGGCTCAAGTTACTCAAAATCATTACTTTTACTCAACTGTCCATGGGCAACTTAAACAGGTTTATGGTCTGAGTATATGTCACAGTAGATAATTTCAGTTTTATCAGAATCAACATCATAACTGGCAATTTCTGCAAGGCAGTCATGACTGAGTAGATATATAAACAATTATCTCACAGGCAAAAAACAATGGGGCTGAGACCCACTAAAAAGTTCCATAGGATAAATTTTTCTCAGTGAATCTGGAAGGGCCCTAATTTGTGGATAGTATGCAGGGGCTGCAGCCCAGCAGCTTAAATGGGTGTTTCAGCAGTTCCTATAACCTGCCAGTGTTTGTGACACCCATCTAGTGACTGCTCATGACATAACAGAGGACAGCTGTACTTGAGACAGAAAATTAGATGCCTTTAAAAGCCAGAATAATACTGGGAGTAGTGGTGCACACCTATAATCCCAGTACTTGGGAGACTGAGACAGGAGGATCACAGGTTGGAGAACAGCTTAAGCAACTTAGTGAGACTTTCAGCAACCTAGCAAGACTCTGTTTCAAAACAGAAAAATAATAATAATTTTAAAAAGGGGATAAGGAAATCAGTAAGTGTCTAAGTAACCCCCAGAATCACCCCCACCCATGAGCAGCTAGCATAGTGAAATTTATCTAATGAATATTATGTCAGGACAAAGGCTATTAGGACCCACACAATTAATGTGCTGCATAGGCAAAGTAAACTGACACTTCTTATGGGTGAAATACTCACAGGTCTAGGACACATATCTGGAGAGGAGATCTCTTCCTTTTCATCTTCTAATTCAGACCCTAAGAAGCAACTTGGGATGCTGGGTGACTGCTCCTCCACATTCAGAGCCAGGTCTTGGGGTGGGGCTTTCTCTGGGTCATCGTCGTCACGCAACTCCTGGTTACTTAGCTGAATTTTCTCATTCCGGGCCTTCTTGATCTGCTGTATCTGACTGACCGTGTCCTTCACGAAGACCCTTAGTAAGCTCTCGGCCAGCAAGCTGGCTGTCTCCAGTGGCTGCTTGGGCTTTTTCTCCTCATCCAGTGATGGCTGCAGCTGGGCTTCTAACTGGGATTTTTCTCTTGCTAAAAGGTCCAGAAGTGGAGTAGAGAGCTTTTCTGAAAGTTCAGAACTTAGGTTCTCTTCCTTTTCTGTAAATTGCTGTTGCTTCTTCAATTCTTCAGAAAAAGTATTATTTAAAGTATCATCTTCTGCAGCACTGGAAACTTTTTCTGTGGCACTAGAAATAACATCTTTCTTTTCCTTGGAAGAAATCAGCAAGTCCGCTAAAGACTGCTGGTGGAAACGGGCCTCGCGTTCCCTAGAGACGTCCTGTACGTCGTCTACTACTTCAAGGCTTCTCTCTCTATCCACTGAGGCTTCTGTGCTGTGCACAGTATGTAAAGATTTCTCATAAAAATATTCACTTGCATCCTTTTCTCTCTCTTCTGGACCCTCCGCATCCTTTTGCTCTTGATTACCATGCTGACACTGTCCATCTGGGTAAGAGTCTTCCTCTTCATTTATGTCTATATAGTCATCAAAGTTTTCGAGAATATGAGATATTTTTTGAGGCGGAGCAAAAATACCATGCTTTTCTTTGCACACAAAATACACAATGCCATCATAGGTTCCATTGTTATTTCCTTCAGGTTTATCCAACTCCACTCCAGCCCAAAATCCTTTAGCAAAATTAGTCTGGCCTTTGAATCGAAGAGTTCCTGGCTGAACATTGCCAATCAACACCCTGTCACCAATGTGGAAATCGAGCAACTCCTCTGGCCCAGACACGGAGGGCAGGGGCGGGGACGGGACGGCCTCCAGTGCGTGCTCCACGTCGCTGCGCTCCTTGCTCTTCATCAGCTCCGTAGGGGACTTGAGCTCCAGCAGCCTTTCCGAGTGCACACCGCTGTGGATGGAGAGGCTCTTCTCGCTTAGACACTCACTGATTTCCTCGTCACTCCCAAAGCCAGAGGCTCGGCTTCGAGAAGTCCTTGCTGGCTGTGACTTATCTCTGCGAGACTCAGGGTCTTGCCCCAGCGACACGAAGGATGACACCTCAGAGTCATCTTTACACAGTTCAGCTGAAATTTCCTTCTTAAAAGTAGACATGTCAAAATCCTCAGAGTACGACAACTCCTTAGGAGCAAAGAGGCGTTCCGACAAGGATGAGTCCTTTTCCTTTCTGTTCGTTTGTTCATGAGCGTCTTCTCCTGACTGGATGTCTGGACTATGATATGAATCTTGGTGTGACTCTCTCTCTTTCAACATTTCCTCTTTCTTATGAAGATTTTCAATGGTTAATCTAATGAAATCTTTCTGAACACTTACAGAATCTAATGGAAGCTCTTTCTTTGAAAGAATTTCAGATGAGTCTCCCTGTTTCAGGTCTAGTTTCAGTAAGACATCGGATTTTCCAGATTGTTTAGAGTAGGAGTCTTCAATCATACCCCCATCCAATTTTGCACTGTCTACTTCTTTTACTTCTGATTTTTTACTAGATTCTTCAATCTTTGCATCAGACACATCAGAAGTTCTAGTTGGGGCATAACATTCCTTGAGAATGGATAATGAAAGTACATTTTCTGGAGAATCTCCAGATTCTGCCCTGGTTTTCCTTGATGATCTAAAAACTGGAGGTGGAGTCTGCAAGTATTCTTCAGTTCGAGTGTCCAATTCAATTATTCTCTTTGCATATGCAGATAAAGATCTTTCTGATATCGATCTCTCAGAACCTGACAATGAAGCATCTTAAAGAAAAAAACATTCCACATCAAAATTACTTAATCACAGTCTTTCAATCTCTAGGACTAAATAAAAAAATAAAAGCCAATCTCAGTGAAGAAAAACTCCGGTCAATAAATATAACCTGTGTTGGTTACCACGTAACTTTTTTTTAAGAGACGATATCTTACCAGTAATATATAGAACACTTAACAATTTCAAATTTGAAATAATTTCTTAAGTGTTGTCTTATTTATAAAGTGAAGAAAAATAAACCTGAGTTTGCCAGGTGTGGTGACGCACACTTGTAATTCCAGCATTCGGGAGGTAGAGACCAGAGGATCGCAGTTCACGGACAGCCTCAGCTACTTAGTGAGGACCTTCGCAACTCAGTGAGACCCGGTTTCAAAACTAAAAAGACTAGCCGGGCGTAGTGGCGCACGCTTGTAATCCCCGCACTTGGGAGGCGGAGACAGGAGGACTGTGCAGGTTCGAAGCCAGCCTTGCTGGCTTAAGAGACCCTGTTTCCAAATAAAAAAATATATATATATAAAATAGGTCTGGGAGTGTAGCCCAGAAGTAGAAGGGCTTCCAGGAACCCTAGTACCACCAAAAAAAAAAAAAAAAAAAAAAAAACTAAAAAGACTAAAAAATAGGGTTAGAGGTGTAGCTTACAGGTACAATACCCCTAGGTTCCATCCCCAGTACCGTAAAACAAAACAAAAACAAAAACCTAAGTTTATGTAGGCATTGTTTGGTTTGATCATTCTCAAATGTAAAAACAGAATTGTATGATGTATATTACACATATTCTTTGAACTGGAAAATGAGAAGGATATTTATAATTCTAAATTTTCCTGGAGACTTCAACTAAGCTCTCAAATTAACAACAACCACAAAACACACACACTCGTTTGCAAATAAGCACTTATTTTAAATAAGCACTTATTTTAGAACTTAATTTGCAAAATAAGAAGGTATGACACAGTATAACAAACCAAGAATTAAGTTTTTAATTCAAATCTCTCTTGTCATGGATGATAAGTATTATGCCTCAGTCTTACCTTTTCAATGAATTACATTTTATTTTCAAGAATTCTCATCTTGTAGTTAAAATGAAAAAGTGCAAATCAACATTTACTACATAATCATATACAAAATTTGGTGAAGGAGGGATTTCGAGCTGATGATCACTCGTGCAGCTATTTGATCTTCATATCTCAATTTTTATCATAAATTTGGGACAATAAAGACTGATTTAAAACAAAACAAAGGCTGGGCGTGGTGGCGCATGCTTGTAATCCCTGCGCTTGGGAGGCAGAGACAAGAGGATCGTGCAGGTTAAGAGACCATGTTTCCAAAGAAAAATATAAAATGGGTCTGGGAGTGTAGCCTGGAGGTAGAAGGGTTCTATCCCTAGTATCACCAAATAAATAAATAAATAAATGAATAAATAAATAACAAAACAAAGGAGGTGGGTGGGCATGGTGGTGCACACCTGCGGTCCGGCACTCAGGAGGCTAAGGTGGAGGACCACTTGAACCTTGGAGTTCAACACCAGACTGCAACATGGCATGACTCCATCAAAATAAATACATAAATATAATCTAAGAAATTCACTTTTTAATGAAAATGTTGTAGGGCAGATTCTGTAGGCCTTTTCACAATCCTTGGGCCATATAGCTACAACTTAATTATATTTGTTAGTAACGTACCAACATGCTCAGCAATAGACTCCAAAGATCCTCTGGAACGTTCTGACTCTGTTAATGATTTCCAGTTTTTTGCTGTTTCAGATCTGAAGTAGAAAAATAACCAGAAATAAATGTGCAGCTAACACTAAGGCAACTCCCAAGCAGCAGCAGCATTCTTTTTTGTTGTTGTTTTGGCGGGTCTGGGGATGAAACCCAGGGGCATTCAACCTCTGAGTTACACCCCCTGCCTTATTTTTTATTCTTTATTTTGAAACAGGGTCTCAGTGAGTTGCAGAGGGCCTCACTAAGTGAGGCTGTCCGTGAACCACAACCCTCCGGTCTCAGAACCACGCCCAGCTGGCAGCAGCACTCCTACACAGCACTTCTTCTTCTCCACAGAAGGGATTCTGACACTCTCAGCAGATGGTTTCGCCTCTTCCTCTACCTGAAACTTCTCTGTAGCATACCTGTCTCAACTGCCTCTCTTGTCTGCAGGGAGGAAAAGAAGAGTCTCTCATGTGTGCAGGGCCAACTTCTAAGACTCAATTTCTCTGCTCTCTGTACTACAATCTTTAGCCATCCATCTAGAGATCCCTCTCCAACCTAAAAAGCTGTCTCCAAACAAAAAGAAAACCACCCGGACGTGGTGGCACACGCTTTGTGATCCCAGCATTTGGGAGGCTGAGACAGGAGGATCACAGATCGCAGACAGCCTCACAGGATCACAGATCGCAGTGATGCCCTTTGCAACTCAGTGAGACCCTATTTCAAAATAAAGAACAAAAAATAGGGCTGAGGATGTAGCCTGGAGGTAGAATGTCCCTGAGTTCCATCCCTAGTACCAGAAAGAAAAAAAAAAAAGAAAGAAAGAAAACTTTCACAATTCCCCCTCAATTCCTATTCCACAAGGCATTCCGCCAGGCTCGGCTCAGAGTGTCTATTTAGCCCCCTTGCCCATTTTTTTTGATTAGATTTTTTGTTTTCTTTGTACTGACTTTCTTGAGTTCTCTGTCTAGTCTAGATATTAGTCCTCTATTGGAGGAGTAGCTGGCAAAAATCTCCCATTCTGTTGACTCTCGGCTGAGGTTCTTGATAGACAGGCAAAAACTTTCTCAACAAGACCCAAAGGCACAAGAAACTAAACGGTGGATCAGTATGTGGGATTGCATGAAACTGAAGAGCTGCTGTACAGCAAAGGAGACTGTCAAGAACTGGGATTAGTGCCATGCACCACACCTGGCTTGAAGGTCGTTTTAAAAAATTTGTGCCAGGCTTGGTGGCACACATTTGTAAATCCCAGCAATTGGGAGGCTGAGACCAGAGGATCACGGTTCGTGGACAACCTCAGCTATGTAGTGAGGCCTTTTACAACTCAGTAAAACCCTGTTTCCAAAAAAAAAAGAAAGACTAATGCACCAATAAAAGTTAAAAAAATAAAAAAATAAATAAAAATAAAAACTAAGCTAGGCATTGTGGCACACATCTGTAATCCCAGTACTTGGGAGGCTGAGACAGGAAAATCGCAGGTTCATGGCTAACCTCAGCAACTTAGGCCTTCCACAACCTGACTTTTTCATACACTATATTGTATATTCTAATGTTGCTATTTAGTATCCACTGTATTTGCTTACAGCTATATAATATTCTATCACCTGAACAGAACCATGGTGGAATAAGCTAGTCACCCATTTTTGTTCATAAAGATTGCTTCCAATGTTTTATGAAAATAAAGAATATTATGATAAACATATCTACACACATAGAGATTTTTTGGTACCCAATTTTTATCAAGCTAATTTCCCAGAAGCAGGATTATAGCGTCAACATTTAAGGATTATAGCCTTTTGAAACATTACCAAATTGTCCATCAAAAGATCTATACTTAGAGCCGGGCGTGGTGGCGCACGCTTGTAATCCCTGTGCTTGAGAGGCAGAGACAGGAGGATCGCACAGGTTCAAAGCCAGCAGCGCTGGCTTAAGAGACCCTGTTTCCAAATAAAAAGTATAAAGTTGGTCTGGGAGTGTAGCCCGGAGGTAAAAGGGCTTCCAGGAGCCCCAGTACCCCCCAAAAAAAGATCTATACTTAGAATGTGTTAAGTGCACTACTAGCTGAATAGCACTATTTTCATTGTTTCTACCAAACTAGAGAATTAAAAATACGTTTTTAGCCAGGTATGGTGGTGCATGCCTGTAATACCAGTGTTTGAGAGGTTTAAACCAGAGGATGGCAGGTTCAAGGTCAGCCTCAGCAAGTAGTGAGATTCGCATCAACCTAGCAAGACTATTTCAAAATAAAAAAATAAAATAGGGCTCAGAGATAGAATGACCCTGGATTTAATCCCCAGTACCACACACACACAAAATGTTTCTAAAATTTCTATAAGTTTAATTTGTATTTATCATATACAATAATGATACTAAAATTATTTTTACTTCTATAATTTCATAGTTGCTTAAAAGATAGATTTTATTTTAAAAAATCTTTCATCTCCAAGCCAGGTGTGGTGTCACATGCTTGTAATCCCAGTACTTTGGGAGGCTGAGACAGGAGGATCACGCAGGTTCAAAGCCAGCCTCGGCTACTTAGTGAGCATTACCAATTTAGTGAGACCCTGGTTTGCAAAAACAAAAATATGTCTGGGAGTGTAGCCCAGAGGTAGAAGGCCCCTGGGTTCCATCCCCAGTCTTGCGCGCGCGCACGCGCGCACACACACACACACACACACACACACACACACACACACACACACACACAGAAAACCCTGCCATTTTCTTTCTCAAAGCAGGCAGAAAATAGCTAAGTTATAAAGATCCCTACCTGTGTAGAGGAAGGGCTTTGATCTTGGGCTTCTCAGATGCTGACGAGAGCACTTTAATCTGAGGTTTGGCCGTTGGTGATGTTTCCAAGTCTCGGCTAAGCTCGGCTTCAGTTTTCTTAATGAATTCATCATATGACTAAGATTAGAAAAATAAGAGGAGTTACAGTGCAGAATTAAAACAAACATTTTAAATTGCAACAGTATATTTAAAAAATTTTAAATAGCATAATTTAAATAATCAACCAGTAAAGAAGATAAGATATAAAAACCTCCCTCCCAGCCCTCTGGGTCTGATCCTAAGCAACACAGGGGAAAAACAATGACAGTTACAATCTACAGAAGTTTAATATCAATGAAGCATTAATTTATACCCTGCTACATTAAAAAAAATTCTTTAACTATGACATTTAAGGAGAATCTTACATCTAGTATATCTTTCATTCTTTTTTTTTTTTTTTTTTTTTTGTGTGTGTGTGTATGGTACTACGGATTGAACTCAAGGGCATTCTACCTTCAAGCTATACTCCCAGCCCTTTTATTTTTGTATTTTGAGACAGGGTCCACTAAGTTGCTGAGTCTTGCTATATTGCTGAGGTTGGCTTCAAACCAGTGATCATCCTGTCTCAGCTGCCCAAGTACTGGGATTACAGACCTGTGACACCACGACTGATTTTAAATCCATACTGTATTTGAGACTATAGCTGATTTCCCCCCCCCCCCCAGGTCTGGGGATGGAACCCAGGAGAATTCAACCTCTGAGCTACACCCCTTGCCCTATTTTTTTATTCTTTATTTTGAAACAGGGTCTCACTAAGTTGCAGAGGGCCTCACTAAGTAGCTAAGGCTGTCCGTGAATCACAATCTTCCTGTCTCAGCCTCTTGAATGCTGGGATTACAAGCGTGCACCACCACACCCCAGCTAGCTGCTGTTGTGTTTTTTTTGGATTTTTTTTTTTTTTGGTAATGCTGTATGTATATCCAGTATCTGTTCACAGTATCTGGCCCAAACTAAGTTATCAATAAATATTTACAGAATGAATGAGTGGATGTTTGTTAATTGTTACAGATCCCTAAAATCTGGGCTAAAATTCCTAGTTTTATAATTCTTATCATCCGGGTTACCTTCACATGAATTCTTAATGTTTTGATAAAATAATTCCTGTTAAGCCGGGCGTGGTGGCGCATGCTTGTAATCCCCGCGCTTGGGAGGCTGAGACAGGAGGATCGCACAGGTTTGAAGCCAGCCTCATCTACTTAGTGAGGCTCTCAGCACTTAGTGAGACCCTGTTTCCAAATAAAATATAAAATAGGTCTAGGAGTATAGCCCGGATGTAGGAAGCCTCTGGGTTCCACCCCCAGTACCACCACCACAAAAAAAAAAAAAATTTCCTGTTATTAAACTTAGCTAGATGGCCTTAACTAGGTAAGGACTAGTTAGGTAGGACAAAAGGATTATAACTAAGATCTGAGAGCTATATTGATATAAGTACAGTCCATTTATTAAATCTGTTATCAAATAAAATTCAATAAAGTTTTCATATGAACTGCTATGCATATTTCTTTATCAGAGAACTGCTATGCATATTTCTTTATAATTTTAAAACTTAAACATGAATTTTTTTTTTTTTTCAGTACTGAGGATTGAACCCAGGGGCATTCTGCTTCTGAGGTACACCCCCATTCCTATTTTTTATTCTTTATTTTGAAACAGGGTCTCACCTAAGTTGCAGAGGGCCTCACTAAGTAGCTGAGGCTGGCCGCAAACCTGGATCCTCCTCCTGTCTCAGCCTTCCAAGTACTGGGATTACAAACTGCACCACCACGCCTGGCTTTCTTTTGCTTTTACTTATGCCATTTCATAAAAAGCTGAGAGTTGAGCATGGTGGCACACTTCTATAATCCCAGCTACTTGGAAGGCTGAGGCAGGAGGATTTCAAGTTTGAAGCCAACCTGACCAATTTAGTCAATTTAGTAAGACCCTTTTGTAAAAACAAAATTAAAAAAATGGCTGAGAGTGTAGTTCAGTGATAGGCACCCTGACTACTCTGCATGAGGACCTGGGTTTAATCCCCAGAAGCATAAAAAATTAAAAAAAAATAGCTGAATAAGACAGATGCTGTGGTTCATCTCTAAGGATCTCTTTCCTGTTAGTGAATATTTTGGGGCAACATTATTTACTCTAATCCTCTGACAGTACTCTATTTCCAATACTAGTCTACTATAATGGCTCCTAATTACTAGACCTATAGGATAAAGTCTCAACTTTTTGATTGGGCTTCTAAGGTTCTAAATATGATTATCTATCTATCTATCATGATAGGAATTAAACCCAGGCCTTGTACATGCTGGGCAAGCACTCTACCATAAAGCTGTATCACCAGTACAATTGATTTTGCGTTCTGGAACAGTCTCACTAAGTTGTCCAGGCTTGCTTGCCTTGAATTTTTTTTGGTCCTCCTTTCTCAGTCTTCTGAGTTTCTGGGATTACAGGTGTGCAAAACCATGCCTAGCTGATCACTATTTTAAAATTTTGTTTCTTACTAACTCAGTAACGTCTAATATGAATTCCTCAATATGTTTATTATATCTTAATTACTTTTCTACTTCTTAACATCTGTGTAAGTTATGCCTGTTCTCTGTATTGTGTACCCTTGCAAATGTTTATTTTCTCTAGTTAACAGGCCTGTTTTCTCTGTGAAGACAGTACAATGGTAAGGGCACAGAATCTGAAGTTAGAACTACATTAAAATCCTAACTTTACTACCTATGAGTTCAGTATCCTCGAATAAATCATTGGTTTTACTGATCCTTTCTTTACCTGTAAAACCATGATAATACCTAAACCTTGATGATACAAAGATTAAATACAATATGTATAATTAACTGAGTTCCTGGCACATAAATAGGCATTTTGATTTGATTCTTGAATGAACAAATGCCGGAAGATCAGGCACTACACAACAGACACTAACGGGCAGAGAGTAAAGACATTTGGCTAAGCACTACAAAGTCGTCTCCAACAGAGCACTCGGCGCTGAACAAGGAAATCAACTGCCTTGGCAATCTGTAACTTGGCATTTCTGGCAGTGTTGAGGCAGAAGCTGGGTGACCTTTCTGTGGTGGGGACGGAGAAGGGTTCTTGTGCTGGGCAGGAGGTCCACACTGATTCTGCAATGTGTACTGTGCCTTAGGACCAACTGGCCTGGCAGGGTGCATAAGGAAGAGCCAGCCAAGGCAGGGACATCTAAAAGGCTGCCGCCAACAGAGGCCAGAGGTCCTCAGGGCCCAAACAGGCTCGGGAGTGTGCTAGGAATGGGAAGGGACAGGGACTGGGGACAGAGGGTTGGGAGTGCAGGCTGAGGAGCGATAAGCCAGGCTTCTAGCATGGGCAGAGCTGCTGAGGCTGCCAGAGCTTATCGAGGAGCCGCCCAGCTTCAGTGTACACCAGAGCCAGGCAAATGACAAGGGGCTGGACTGACAGGCTGTGTGGCGAGGTCGGCATCAAGCACCATGCCGCTAAAGAATGCAGTAACAATTCCAATAGCTAGGATTAATTTATCCAGTGGTTCTTTGTTTAAGAAAGCATGGACGCCAATCTTTCTTTCATAAGCCCAATTATTCTTATTCAGAAAAATCTTGCCGGGTATGGTGGCAAAAAAAAAAGAAAAGAAAAGAAAGAAAAGAAGAGAAAAGAAAAAAAAAAGAAAGGAAAAAAGAAAAGAAAAAAAAAAGAAACTGGAGATTGAATCCAGGGACATTTTATCTCTGAGCTAGACCTCTAGTCCTACTTTATTTTTACTTTGAAACAAGGTCTTCCTACGTTCCTAAGTCTCACTACTTGCTGAGGCTGTCCTTAAATCTGCCATTCTTCTGTCTCAGCCTCCCAAATACTAGGATAACAAGCATGTGCTACCATGCCTGGTGAAAAATTTTATTTGAGAGCCACGCGTGGTGGCACACGCTTGTAAACCCAGCATTCAGGAGGCTGAGACAGGAGGATTGGGGTTTGAGGAAAGCCTCAGCTACTTAGTGAGGCCTTTTGCAACTCAGTGTGACTCTGTTTCAAAATAAAGAATAAGAAATAGGGCTAGGACTGTACCTCAGAGGTGAAATGCCCCGAGGTTCCATCCCTAGTACTGCAAAAAAAAAAAAAAAAAAAAAAGTATTTGAATATCTAAATTTAGTTTTATATTTCTTTATTGCATTTTTTTTTAATTAGGGACTAAGGCAGGGGTATTCTACCTCCAAGCTATTCCCCCAGTACTTTTTTTGTTATTGTTTTGAAATCTGGTCTTGCTAACTTGCTGAGATTATCCTTGAACCTGTGATCCTTCTGTCTCAGCCTCCTAAGTACTGAGATTACAGATCAGTGTCACCAGGCCTGGCTTAAGTTTATTTTAATACTAATTATTTTACTATTTTACACATGATCTTCCTTAGATATCCTCAGATTTTTCTTTTAAAGAAGATAAAGTATGGAACCACACCAATAATGAAAAATGAATCCATGATTTCATTAAAAATGTTTAAACATTTGGGGCTTCACAGACACACTGCCGCGGGTTCCCCCACGCCTAGCTGACCTCTAACTGTTTGATCAGACTGGCCTCTTGGGCTCTCAGCCGCTCCTTCTGCCTTCTCTTCTGCTCCTTCTTCAGCTGGTCCACCACAGACCTTCTCTTCCGCAGCTCGTCCTTTAAAGCTCTGATTCGACCTTCAATGTCACTCTGGTCAGACGTCGTTTCTGAAAGAGAAGCAAAATCTTAAATGTTAACTAACAAAGTTAACTTAGTAGCTAATGCAAAGCTCTACTGTAATACTTCATTTAAATAACATCCATCGAATACTTAAAATTTAGAAATTTTAAATTAAAAAAAAATGTATTAATGGAATGCATCTTTTGTTTTCCCCCCTTGGTTCCTCCTACTTATTTTTATTTTCACTGTGTGTGTGTGTGTGTGTGTGTGTGTGTGTGTGTGTGTGTGTGTGTGTGTGTGTGTGGTGTACTGGGGACTGCATTCTACTTTGAACATCGCCTCGCCCTTTTTACTTTTTATTTTGAAGCAGGGTCTCACTACGTTGCTGAGGGCCTTACTCAATTGCTGAGTGGGCCCCAAATCTATGACCCATTTGTCTTAGCCTTCCAAGGACTAGATTACAGGCATGGGCCATCACACCCAGCTATTTTCACTTTCTAACATACTGTTTGAAAGTGTAAGTAAATCTTGAAGGATTCTGTCTTGGTAAGATATGTAGCTTTAGTTGAAAGTTTGTATATCCTGCAAGAAATTATAAACACACTGAACTGTCTTCCTTAGTTAATATTCTTCATATTTTAAGTCATGTTAAAATAAAACTGGATTTTTTCATTTTAAATTGTGAGTCATTTGCCGATATATTAATATCACATAAAAGAAAGTGCAATTATTAAGAAATATATTCTGCTGTAACCTGTCTTCGAAAGCTCTTAAAATATTTAAAGTTACTGAGCAGAAGCTGGTTACATCTTGTTCTCTTCCCAAAGTTCATCCAGGCATGCAACGTCCAGTCACTGCGATATGTGAAGAGACACTTTATTCCAGTGCCATACACACTGCCATGAAAACCCAGGGAGTACTGAAAGACACTGCTTATTTCACTGTGCATGGAAATTACGTGGTGTAGACTGGACTGCTCCTCACACTCCCTGGAACCGTACAATGGTGCTGTTTCTACACATTAACCCTGAATGAGACATCTAATAACCATACAACAGAAATATTGAGAACTTAGAGGTGTACTATAACATTACATCATAAATCAGGTTTTATTTATTTATTATTTGGTACTGGGAATGGAACTCAGGGACATTCTACCTCAGAGCTAAACCTCCAGACATATTTATTTATTTATTTATTTATTTTGAAAAAGGATCTCAGTAGGTTGATGAATCTAAGTACTTGCCAAAGCTGTCCTTGAACCTACGATTCTCCTGTCTTGGCCTCCCAATACTGGGACTATAGGCATGTGGCACTATACCCTGCATTAAACAGGTTTTTAATAGGTACCTCAAATTAAGTTGTTTATAAACTACTTACAAAATTCATTTAAATAAAAAAAATGCTGTAGTCTCTTAAAAATAGTGTGATCTGAATATCTGGGCTAGAAATAACAAAATCCGAGTTCCTGTCACTTCTATGAAACAAACTTAAGGTTAGGGGGAAAAAGTATTTATTTATTTATTTATTTATTTATTTATTTATTTATTTATTTATTTATTTGTGGTACTGGGGTTCCTGGAAACCCTTCTACGTCCGGGCTACACTCCCAGATACCTATTTTACATATTTTTTTAAAATTTGGAAACAGGGTCTCTTAAGCCAGCGCAGCTGACTTTGAACCAGCGCGATCCTCCTGTCTCCGCCTCCCCAGCGCAGGGATTACAAGCGTGCCCACCACGCCCGGCGAGGTTAGGACCATTCTAACTTGCTTTTCCCAGCGGTGGCTTTAACCTGAGCCTCAGCATGGACAGAGCTCATTGCTTATTAGAATGAAGCAACAGCAAAGACCTTTTTTTTAAAAACTCTAGATCTACTACTTATGTGTTTGACCGTGATTAATTTCTAGAGCTAGTGTCAAGATTAAATAACATAAGGTAGGTAAAACATGTGCCACAATGCCTGGAATATTATAAATATTATAAAGCTCAAAAAAGAGAAAGAGGAATTTCCTAAGAGTGCATCTCAGATGAATAGATTAAAAAGGGGTATATACACAACGGAGTACTCTTCAGTTTATAACGATAAGGAAATCTTGCCATCTCCAGAAATGTAGATGTCCATGAAGGACATTAGATCAGGTGAAAAGGCCAGGCACAGAAAGATAAATACCACACGATCTCCTTTAGATGTGAAACCTAAAAAGCTGAACTCATAGAAGCAGAATGAAAATGGTGGTTACCAGCGCTGGGGTGGCGCTGAAGTGGGAACTGGGGAAATGTTCAAAGAAAACCAAATTCCAGTTAGATAAGGAAAAAAAGCTCAATAGATCTCTTGTACGTTGTAATGAATACAGTTAATAGCCCCTCGGAGTGGACTGTGTCTTCCTCACGACTACATGCGGCCAGGCACGTCATGCCAGTAGGTGGGGTGTAGCATTCTGCAATGCACGCGTTTTTCAAAGCACCACTTTGTTGAACATGAGTAAATATATATACTTCTGTCAATTAACATGCCGGAGCTAGTAGTAATATTAACTAAAACAGCATTTTCATATAACCATATTTTAGGTAGTATATTTTTTTGTTATAAAACTAAATAAGATGGTGATGAGGTAGAACAACTGAGTATATCTCCCTTGTGGCCATCTTTTAATTTCTCAAGGAAAATAATCAGCTGGTTTCAGGGAAAAAAATTTCTGAGTTCTTAGTGCTGGCTTTGTACTGATTCAACTGATGATTAGGGTGGGGTAATCTTTCTAAGATGAAGTATGAACTCACAATTATGCACCTTCTACTCTACAACTATGCACGTACTCCTTAGTGTGGTGAGAGCTGTGTGAGCCGAAAACTTAAGATGTTACTTTGTTACAGGTTACTGCACTCCCAATAATGTAGTTTCAACAATAAAGAAAGCCTATTAAATACGGATGTGAAAAAATTTTTTTGATTTACTATTGCCTGAAATATGGACAACAAAGGAGTATAGTTCAGGATCAAAGACCTTCCCTTTACTAAAAATTATTTTTTCACTTTTTATTAAATGTCTCAAAAGAAAACTAAAAATGTATCCAAAAGGCATGTTTATCCATATGGCAATATTCAATATAGTATTTTTTCTTTTGTGTGTGTGGTCCTGGGGATTAAACCCAGAGGCATTCTACTCTGAACTATACCCTATTTTAGCTTTTATTTGGAAATAGAGCCTCACTAAGTTGCTGGGGCTGAACTTAAACTTGGGATTCTTCTGTCCCAGCCTCTCAAGTACTGGAACTACAGGCATGCACAACCATGCCAGCTTTTAATATATTATTAATCTTATTTATAATTCTGTATAAATTGAACATAGTCTCTCTAGAATTGTTTTCCAAAGTCAGTAATTAAGTCTTTTACAGTAGAAGCTGTTCATTCTTTTTCTTTTCTTTTTTTTAATACTGGGAACTGAACCCAGGGGCATCTTAACTCTGAGCTATACTCTCAGTCCTATTTTATTTTTTATTTTGAAACAGGGCCTAAGTTCCTGAGGCTGGGGTAACCTGCCATCCTCCTGTCTTAGCTTTCCAAGTTCTAGAATTACAGGCACGCACCACCATGCTCAGCATGTTCATTCTTATTTATTTTTTGTGGCACTGGAGGTTGGACCCAGGGGCGTTCGACCTCTGAGTTACACCCCCAGACCTATTTTAATTTTGAAACAGGGTCTCACTAGGTTAATCATAGTCTCACTATTTGTTGGGGCTGCCTTGAACCTGTAATCCTCCTGTGTCAGCCTCCAAAGTACTGGGATTAAAAGCATGCACCACCACACCCAGCTCGTTCATTTTTTTTAATCTATATACTGCAGACACTTGTGGTAGGGTGGAGGTTGTAGGGAAACAGACAATGTTCCATTCATGTGCAATCGATCACGATGCTACTTTTTCTCCTTAAGACTTGTGCCATCTTTGTCCACTACCCTCTCTCTCCTCACAGTTATATTACAGCACTCAAATAGTTAACAGATACCTGACACACGCAATGCAATGTGCCTGCTAGGTCCTGGGCTACAACTGTTAAGAAACTCTCCTGTCCAAGAGTTTATGGTCTAGTCGGGAAGACCTGATGGGCAAAGTGTGGTTATATATATACTATAGAAACACTGACTCAATGCCTGACACACACACAAAAATTAAACAAATGTTTGGTAGAATAAATGCCCACTAACACATAAGAATAAAATACTTTGTCATGTTTTGTGAAATAAGGGATATAATTATCAATGACAAGCTAAGAATTATATGATTTAATCTTGACAAGAAAAAGCCTTTAAAAACGCAACAAAGGATAACACCTTACTAGCACATGGTTAGACAAAGCTTATTAAAGAGGAACTCAAACACAGTACAGAGAAAACAAACTCCTCATTGTCTGCCTTACCTGACTGCGTCATAGAAAGTGACTCATCTGACCAACTACAGCAATGCTGATGGGACTGTCCTCCAGGCCGGTGACCTCCTCTGCTGGACTCCGGCTTTGACACAGATGTGCAGCTTTTGGGAGGTGACTATTGATACAGAGAACAAAATGGAATCATTTTGTGATATCGCTTAAAATCTGAGATACTAGCCAATTAAAGTTAATATTTATGAAGAGTTTTAAATAATAAAATACAAGCCAGGCATGGTGGTATTGTACGCTTGTAATCCTGGTACTTGGAGGCTGATACAGGAGGACTGCACAGGTTCAAAGCCAGCCTCAGCTACTTAGTGAGGCTCTCGGCAACTTAGTGAGACCCTGTTTCAAAATAAAGTATAAAATAGGTCTGGGAGTATAGACCAGAGGTAGAAAAGGCCCTGGGTTCCACACCTCCAGTACCACACAAACACACACACAAAATAATAATAATATGACATAAAAAGTGAAAAGTTTACAAATTCTAAAAAGTATTAGACCTCAATTTTTCTAAAGCATTCTTTAAATAAATGGACTTCTACTCAGCCATAAGGACCAAAATTATGTCATTTGTATGAAAATGGGTGGAACTAGAGAAAATTATGCTAAGCGAGATCCTCCAGTTTCAGAAAATCAAGGGTTGTGTGTTTCTTTCAAATGTGGGTGCTAGAGAGAAAAGTGGAACCATGAGGAATTTTAGAAAATGTGAAGAGGACAGTAGAACAGTGGACGAGCACTGGAGGAGGGAGGTGGGAGGGGAAGGAGGACGGAGGAAGAGGACAGTTTAAAGAATGCCTTGGCAATATACACAGGCATTGCTGCCAGCTCACAACACGGTGAGGGGGGAGGGACGGAATACGAGGGAAGTGCTCCAAGAGCTGTGTTCGTGGATGTTCGTATTACACCGAACCAACAATGATGCTTAATTACAAGGCACTAATGACAGTATAAAAGTCACTGTCGGTGATATTTACCCCCACCCTTTTTGTGGCACTGGGAGTTGAACCCAGGGCATTTTTCCTCTGAGATACACCTCCAGATCTATTTTATTTTTTAGTTTGAAACAGGGTTTCATGAAGTTGCTGAGGTGACTTGAGCCTATGATCCTACTGTCTTAGCTCTTAAGTACTAGAATTAATAGGCATGCACCACCATGTCCAGATTCCTTATTCTTTCAATTAAAAAAACAGGAGGATCCCAGGTTTGCGGCCAGCCTCAGCGACTTAGTGAGTGAGGCCTTCCACAACTTAGTGAGACCTTGTTTCAAAGTAAAGGATAAAAAATAGGGCTTGGAGTGTACCTCAGAGGTAGAATGCCCCTGGGTTCCATCCCCAGTACCCCACCACCACACACACCACTTTAAAACAACACTAGTTTGAATTTCCTTGATTTATTTTCTTAGAAGAAAAAAACAACCTATTTTTAAAGTATCCAATCAGAATCAGCTTGTGGCTATCATGAACCTCAATAATGATGCTAGATATATTCTAATAAATTCATAGAAACTTAGAAAGTAACAAGATTATGTCAAAATGCAAAGTTTGGCTATAAGTTCCTAAAAGGTAGGAATTATGCTACAATTACTTAAGTAAGAAGCCTATTATTTTCATACAGTAAATTTAAAAATTCCCAACATGATAACTTACTTAGAAGCTTTTTATAAACTAAAAACAATTTTCTTTTCTTTCTTTCTTTTTTTGTGTATAATACTGAGGATTGAACCTAGGGGTATTCTACCTCCAAGCTACATCCCTGGCCCTATTGTATTTTTACTCTGAAACAGTATCTTGCTAGGTTGGTGAGAGTCTCATTACTTTCTGAGGCTGTCCTTGAACCTGCAATCCCCCTGTCTCAGACTGCAATACAGCCAGCCTGCCTGGCTGCCTGGCTGCCTGCCTTCCTATCTTCATTCTTTCTTCCTTCCTTCCTTTCTTTCGTGTGGTACTGGAGGTTGAACTCAGGGAAATTCTACCCCTGAGCTATACCTCCAGCCCAGTTTTTTCTTTATTTTGAAATGGGGCTTCTTAAGTATTGGGATTACAAGCATGTGTCACCACACCTGGCCCATAATACGGCGCTTCTAACATAGCATGGAATCAGCTCTGCATGGAATGAAACATGTTTTTCCTCTAAACCTTTTAGGAGCTGTAACACACTGGAATATGAACAATTTTTCAATGGAGCACATGCAGTTAATTCTTCACATCCATATCAAAACTGAAGATTCTAACAACTGTGTGTGTGTGCATGCGTGCATGTATGTGTATGCACACACGCACTTTTTTCCCCTTGGAAACAGAGTCTTGCTATGTTGATGAGAGCCTCACTAAGTTGCTGAGGCTGGTCTCAAACCTATAATCCTCCTCTCTCAGCCTCCCTATATTTGGATTACAGGCATGTGCCACCATGCCTGTCTTACCTTTTACTAGAAAAGAAGGTGTCACTAAATTTCTGAGGCTTTTACTAAGTTGCTGAGGCTGGCTTCAAATCTATGATCCTCCTGTTTCAGCCACGCAAGTACTGGGACACCACCAAACCCAGCTAGGATATTCTATTTTTTTAAGCATAAAAAGACTTCAACAATGTGTGTTCATTAAATATTTAATATTGTCATTCTAACCCATTGATTTTTTTAAAATAAAATCAAGGTAAAAAAAAAAAACAGGTAGGTTTCTATCTTGTCTATGAAGTATAGAACTAAGGGCAATGTAGAACATCTTATTATGATAATGACCATTTTTCTTTTTTTTTCTTTTTTCTTTTTTTGGTGGTACTGGGGTTTCTGGAAGCCCTTCTACCTCCGGGCTACACTCCCAGACCTATTTTTACATTTTTATTTGGAAACAGGGTCTCCTAAGCCAGTGGGCGCGGCTGGCTTCGAACCTGCGCGATCCTCCTGTCTCCGCCTCCCAAGTGCAGGGATTACAAGCGTGCACCACCATGCCCAGGTTCAAAGCCAGCAGCACTGACTTAAGAGACCCTGTTTCCAAATAAAAAGCATAAAATAGGTCTGAGAGTGTAGCCCGGAGGTAGAAGGGTTTCCAAGAACCCCAGTACCACCACCAAAAAAAAAAAAAAAAAAAAAAAAAAAATTTTTTATCATTTCAGATTTGCTTTAAAGAGATGAAGCTATTACTTTTATTCTGAGACAGAGTAGTTATTAACTAAATTATGGTAAATAACTATAGCACTCCAGTATGATTTAAGATCTTACTGTTTCCAAGACAAAAACAGATCTCAGAAAGAACTTGTGCTGTTCTCACAATTATCTTTATTGAAGATTTTAGAAATTCCTATCCTCTCAATATTAATACACTAGATAGCCTATAATTTGTAACTGCTCTTAAAGCTATGATTATGTATTTATAAATCTATGATAATTAATTAAAAGCTTTATTTTTATTCAAATGTTACAACCTGTATGCTAAAATTATGGGTAAGCCAGGTGTGGTGGCAAATGCTTATAATCTCAGTATTTGGAAGGTTAAAACAAGAGGGCTGCGGGGTCCACACAGCCTCAGCAACTTGGGAGGCTGAGACAGGAGGACTGCACGGGTTCAAAGCCAGCCTCAGCTACTTAGTGAGGCTCTCAGCAACTTAGTGAGACCCTGTTTTCAAATAAAGTATAAAATAGGTCTGGGAATATAGCCCGGAGGTAGAAAGCCTCTGGGTTCTACCCCCAGTACCACCAAAAAAAAAAAAAAAAAAAGTATATATATATACACACACATATATATACATACATACATACATACATATAGATAGATATAGATATAGGTAGCCGGGTGTGGTGGCACACGCTTGTAATCCCAGTATTCGGGAGGCTGAGACCAGAGGATCGCGGTTCTCAAACAGTCTCAGATACTTAGTGAGGCCCTCCGCAACTTAGTGAGACCCTGTTTCAAAATAAAGAATAAAAAATAGGGCAGGGAGTGTGGCTCGGAGGTCAAATGTTCCTGGGTTCCATCCCTAGACCCGCCAAAAAAAATAAATAAATAAATAACACATAGACACACACACACACACACACACACACACACACACACACACACACACACGTAAATGTCAATGTTGTCATTAATAGGAATAAGGTAACAGTATACCTTTTAGATAATTTTTTTCCTAAAGAAGCTTTAAGATATAAATACATACTACTTACATGTTTACTAGGAGAGGTAGAAGATTCTAGCTCCTGTGAAAATACCATTTCTTCAGTAAGTATGCTGTGGTCGGCACTCGGGGGCTGCTCCTGCACCATGGATTCAGAAGGTACATACATAGCAGCAGGGCTGCCCAGTTCTTCTGGAATGGAGCTCTCACTGTTTAGAGGAGCATAGGAAGGTACTGGAGATTCCCCCTCACTCATTATTTCTGGAAAGAGGGTGAAAACAAAGAAAAAAATTAATAATCTTGGTCAATGGAAAATTAAACTGCTAAACCTCACATTTGTTTTTAGCATAAAATCACTAGTTGTGTCAGATATAATTTCTCCATCATATCACTTAACATTTACTATAAAATCTGTTAATTTGATTAAGCATTTTGGCTGACACCAACTGAGAGATACTGATCACATAAAATTGGCGATGAGTAGATGTAGAGTAATGATGACTCTTACATTTTCTTTCAGTAGTGGAAACTGGTCCAACCATTCTGGAAAATAATTTTGTATTACTTGAAGAAAGATGAAAACACATTCTATGATCTAGAAAATTCACTCCTATGTATATATTCAAAAGAAATATTGCCGCCGGGCATGGTGGTGCATGCTTGTAATCCCTGCACTTGGGAGGCTGAGACAGGAGGATCGCACAGGTTCGAAGCCAGCCTCAGCTACTTAGTGAGGCTCTCGGCAACTTAGTGAGACACTGTTTCCAAATAAAATAAAATAAAAAAAAAATAGGTCTGGGAGTATAGCCCGGAGGGAGAAAGCCTTTGGGTTCCACCCCCAGTACCACCAAAAAAAAAAAAAAAAAAAAAAAAAGAAAGAAAGAAAGAAAGAAAGGAAGAAAGAAAGAAAGAAATCTTGTTTATATACAGCAAGATTTCTGCATGTTCATTGGCAGGACTGGTATGACAGTCAAAAACTGGAAGAAACTCAAATGTTTATTAACATTAAAATGAAGAAATTGTGATATATTTATATAATGGGATGCTACAAAGCACTAAAACTGAAGGAACTTAAGATGTAAGCATTGGTGGGATATGTTTTATTTAGCACTTTAAGACTTTCTCCAGAATTTCCTATTGTAGACTTTGCTCTTCCTAAGAAAACAAAAAGATGTTGGACAATAAATAATTCTTGCATTCTTTCATAATATTAAAAATAAACACTGTTTTCTTTCTTTGCCTTTACAGGTATAATGCCTCAAAAGGACTTGGTTGATATAGTGTTTGATATATTCAATTTTTGAAAATATATAGAAATTTTAAGGTTTGTAAAAGTTGTTCCTGCCCTGAATCCTATGTTTATTTAACATAAGGAATACCTGTACCCCAAATGATTTTTACTTTAGTAATAAACAAGGAGAACATGCTATTTATAAAAATTTCATTAAAAATTTTCAGTTTTTCTTTTTTGCATCACTGAGGATCCAGTATGGGACCTCATGCAGGATAGGTAAGTGTTCCTAAGTCATGTTCCCTTCAGCATGAACGGCGTTTCCTAAATACTGTGCGTGTACAGCACAACTGAGATGGCAGAGAATGAACAAAACCCAAGTATCATCAAGGATAACTCACCTATGCAAAGATGGTATGTGGAGAAAACTGGAAAGGCTATAATTTTTAGGTAGAAGGGAACAATCACTTTCACTTCCATTTAGAACTCATTTCATTTTGGTTTCATATAGTGACACATACTCATTTAAAAATACAAATCATAGCTGGGCATGGTGGCGCACACTTGTAAACGGAGCATTTGGGAGGCTGAGACAGGGAGATCACAGTTTGTGAACAGCCTTAGCTACTTAGTGAGGTTCTTTGCAACTCAGTGAGATCCTGTTTCAAAATTAAGAATAAAAAATAGGGCTGGGGGTGTAGCTCAGAGATAAAATGCCACTGGTCCCACCCAGCACCTAAAAAAAAAAAAAAAAATCAAACAATAAGCTGGGTGTGGTGTTGCACACTTGTAATCCCAGTACTTGGGAGGCTGAGACAGGAGGATAAAAGGTTCGCGGCCAGCCTCAGCTATTTAGTGAGGCCCTGTTTCAAAATAAAGAATTAAAAAATAGAGCTGGGTGTGGTGGTACATGCTTGTAATCCTAGTAGCTTGGAAGGCTGAGACAGGAGAGTTGCAGTTCAAGGACAGCCTCAGCTACTTAATGAGGCCCTCTTCAACTTAGTGAGATTTTGTTTCAAAATATAGAATTAAAAAAATAGGGCTGGGGTGTAGCTTGGAGGTAGAATGTCCCTAGGTTCCATCCCCAGTGCCGCAAAAAATAAATAAATAAAATCCATTGATGTTTTGTACTCTGAATGAATTTTTTACCCAGGTATAATTTTATAAATCATTATTGGTCACTTGGAAAATAGTGGTTTCCTGAGTTATGAAAACCTTCCAAATGGTGATATATTTCATTATACAATATGAAAGATTACTTTCACTAATATTACCATTCATCATATCAGAAAAATGTTTAAATATTGGGAAGCTATCAAGATCATAGAGAGAGAAACAGCACTTCCAAAATCCTATTTTTTACTTGAAATTTAATCATTGGAAATAACGACTATCAATTGTCTTCCTTAAAGAATTGAAATTACTTCACTTCTTTCTTCTTTTCCTTTTGCAGTACTGAGGATTCAAGACAGGGTACTTTACCACTGAGATACATCCCCAGCCTATTACTTATTTATGTATTTACCTTTATTGTTGTTGAGACAGGACCTTGCTAAGTTGCCTAGGCTGGCCTCAAACTTGCACTCCTCCTGCCTCAGTTTCCAGAGTTGCTGGGATTACAGATGTGTACCACCACATCAGACGTATTTCATTTATTTCTGAGAAACTACTTGCAGAATACCAAAGTAAGAATAAGCTTTGGTATATAAGTGAAAATGGTGCTCCATGAAAGAAAAGAAGGTTCTCATGTGAGTAAGCTTAGTAAGATACACTTTTTAGAAGAACTGACCCGTTTCTTCCATAATTTGAAGTTAGAATTATTGTAAAAAGTTATTCACCATTTTTTCTCAGCACCTGTAGTTGTAGTGTCTTCTCTGCCTTTAACTGTTCACATTTTAAAAGGCAATGCAGTAAATCTTTCAAGTATGTTAGGTGCTAGTTTGCAGCCTGGGCAGTTAGTGTGCATTACCTTTCCGTTCTGTTCTCTGGTCCTCCGCTTCTTTCTTAGGCGTTTTGGGTCTCATGAGCTCTTTGTCCCAGGCAGCCAGAGCCTGCTTCTCCATCTGACGGATCTCCGCTTCCTCTGCATCTAGCCGCCGCTTCCACTCCAGGAGCTCCTCCGCGTGCTGGCGCCGCTGCATTAGCTTCTGCTCGCGCTTTGTGAGAAACCTGCGGCCACACCATGGAGAACAGTGAGGGGAAGACTGTGGCCGGAGATCTCACTACCAAAGGCTGAGCGAAAGCAGAACGTTCACACTGCTCTCACTCTGAAAAAAGTTTGAAATAGTAGTTTTGATATCAACTTATTCAGAAAATGAGAGAATCTGTTTTATTTATAATGGTTTGTAATATTAGCAAAGAAAAGACTGGTAAATTCACACACAAAAAACCTTCAAAACAGCTGGACAATCATGACTGATGTTAATATTTACATATTCACTTTTAAAGATGGTACTTTTTTATAACAAAAGATGTAAGATATATATTCTGAAGGCTCAGACCAGAAAACACAAAAAACCAAAAAAACAAAGACCAAAACAATGAAAAACAAACTTCAAAGCCCCAAACAAGCAAGCAAACAAAAAACATGTTTATGTCCCTTTCTGACTTTATTTCAAGTTCTGTCTGGCTTTGCTTCAACTATAGTGAGTTTGGGTCCTACTGACTCAGAGGTGAAGTGTTAGGTGATAAATCTTTTTCATGTACAGAAAACTGAGTGCCAGTCAGATGTCTTGTGCCTATAAATAGAACTATTTGCTTAAATAAATGTATACGTCAAATGCCTCAAATTTCTCAAATTAACTTGATTTCTGAACTTAAGTAGCCGATTATATCTCAGGCCCAAAGGGTTAGGAGAAATTATAAATTTAGGAAAAATTAACTGATTGTTTCAAGCCTACTAATAAATCTCTTCAAATGTAGATGCCACAGCTAAATGAAAGGCGGGCTGCCCGTACTACAGGTGCTGGATCTGTAGTGGTGGCGAGCCAACCAAAAAGCATTCACACATCTAACAATCAAAAGCACAAGAACTGTCACTTCTGGAACTATTATGTCCAATTAATGTAAAAATGCAAGAGTAAAATATGTAAGACATTTGACAAGAGGTCTCCAAGCTGTTAAAAAAAAAAAGGGGAGGGCGGAGGAAAAAAGCAAACAAAACAAGCAAAAAGAACAGAGCATGCTCTATCAAAGAGTGCACTGAAAAAGGTGCAGTTACCTGACCAACTGGTTGTAGATATACAGCTGGAATTTGGGATGAAGGTTGGGAAAACAGACACTGAGAGAGGCCCAGTGGTGAGACGTAAAGACAGAGAAGAAGCAGTGAACAGGAGAGCAGTGTCTACAAAATAAGGAGGAAGATTTTAAACCAAGAGGTCAGAGGCAGGAAGAATGAGAAAAGGAAAGCATGAGAGTTGAGCCAAGACTTTCAATATTCTCCTGAACATCACAAGCTTCTCAGTTAAAGTAAGTGCTATCCTGCATGTGTCATAAAAACATGTACTTTAGATATTACCAATGATTTCTGAATAAACATGCCTTTCTTTTCAAATGTTGCTTTAAACATCATCTGTATTTTCAGTTAAATTTACTTGTTTGTGAGTAAAGTAATGAGAAGTGTGGGTCTAAGTAAGTTTCAAATAAGCTTTGAACCATGGAGCCAATATATCATACATATACAAGCGTAAACAACTGATTTTTACACCTGTACCTTGTCATGTACTTTAAACTTGAAACAAGATTAAAAAGTACTTTTGCCTTACTTAACCTTACCATCCTGATCTACCTTGAAGATAATAATTCATTAAACCAATTAAAAGAAAAATACTTCAGCCGGGCGTGGTGGCGCACACTTGTAATCCCAGCACTTGGGAGGCTGAGACGGGAGGATGGCACAGGTTCGAAGCCAGCCTCAGCTACTTAGTGAGGCCCTGTTTCCAAATGAAGTATAAAATAGGGCTGGGAGTGTAGCCCGGAGGTAGAAAGCCCCTGGGTTCCACCCACACACACAAAAATACTTCAACCTCTAAACATAAAACTGTTAGTAGGATCTACTGAAAGCAACTTGCTTTAAAACTAACAAAGGCCCACTTAAACAATAATATTGAAATTTAGTGTCCATATCACAAAGTGTCAGGATATATAAGAATGAAATGAGCTAACCTCAATAAATACCACCAATTAAAAACATGCTATGGACAGATCAATCGTAAAGCTAAAGGTCAGAAGCAGTGCTATGTTTTAAAGTTATGAGTAGGAAGAAACTACTTTTCCTTCCTTTGTAGCAGTAAATGGATCCTTACACGTGTACGTGAAAGGATAAGTCTGCTTAGTGGTTCGAGAAGGTCAATTCTCTTTGACAGAGCACGCTCTTGTTCACATGCACACGACAGTACCTTGTAGACAAGGCAACGTTGATTGCCTTGGAAGGGCAAGGAGCAGTATCACCACGCCACACAAGTGAGAAAACCCAGGTATAAATCCAGCCAGTCATTGGGATTTTAGAAAGCATTTATAATCATACCTAAGCATATCTTTAGATGACAGACTGATGTAATGTCTGTTTCTCACACACAGCATTTTATTTCCCTTTTATTTACTTACATACATACACACACATACACATACATGCACACCTGGATTACCTTGATTTTCTGCACTGAAAGTTCAAAGAAAAACATTTTTGCAAATTTCAGTAAGACAATGCAATTTTCCTTGCCATTCATTATGATTGTAAAATAAACTTATTTTGATGCCAATTATCAAAATATCATGAAAAAACAAATGTTCTTGGCAAAAAGTTAAAAAATCTACTTGTAATATTCAAATATCACCCACCCTCTTAAGTATATGGCTGCTAAATGCATGCATGACCTAGTACAAAGAGCAAAAAATTAATTGGAACATGTGAAATAAACTGTAAAACTATGTAAGTTTTTTTCCCAACCCAATATAGAAAACAATAATTTTCTCTATTAGAACAAGAACTGACTTTTTTTTTTCATTTATAAAGACTGAACAATATTCAAGCCAGGCGTGGTGGCGCACGCTTATAATCCCAGTACTTGGGAGGCTGAGACAGGAGGATCGTGAAGGTTCAAAGCCAGCCTCCGCTACTTAGTGAGGCTCTCAGCAGTCTAGTGAGACCCTGTTTCCAAATAAAATATTAAAAAGGTCTGGGTAGAAGGCCCCTGGGTTCCACCCCCCCCCAAAAAAAAAAGGATTGAACATATTCAAAAGCTCTTGTTTAGAAATGAGGAACAAAAAAATGGCTAATACAAAGTGAAAATAAGATAATTTGAGAAACAATCTAAGAAAGATTTAATTTAATTGTAAAGTCAGATTCTCCTTCCAGAAATCTCTTTTCTTATTTAATAAATATGCATTCTGGAACTAAAGTGTCTTTCAAAAGCTTGAATAAGATTGAGATAAAAGACGTGCTTTACACGAGAATGATGGTCCTTCAAGATGCAGCACAGGTAAAAAGCAGTTTGTGAATGATGAACACATGGAAGTCCTGGCATCACCCCAAAGGGCTCTTGTGATTAGACCAGTGGCCTGGCGTCAGATGCACAATGGGTCTACTAGTATGAAAATCACTGTGTCCTAGAGTGCTCGAACTTAAAGAATCGATGAGTAATTAATCTGCTTTGAAAGACACACTTTGACATAAACTGGTACTGTGCTACTATTCAACTCTAGTAATGAGCAATCTAGCATTTTTCCAGTTTCAGCAAATACTCTTTAGAAGAGTAAGTTTCTACTGAAGATAAGTGGAAGCCATTAATGTAATGAAAAGAAACGTTTAATTTGAGGACAAATATGCTAACGGAACTCAGCTTTAACTTGAGCTAGTGAAGTCCAGAGAGCAGGATTCTTTTATTTTTATTTTTTGAAGACTTAAAGAAGTTTATTAAAAAGATAGAAATAGAGAAAATAGAGAAAATAGTTACCGCCCCATGCCAAAATGGCATGAGGGGAGGGTGGCCTGGGCCAACTCACCCCCCAGAGCAGGGCTCCAGTTCTGACTGCTATGCCATTGTGTGTGGTCTGGGACAGGTTACTTAATCTTGGTGCGTCTCAAATTCTTCATGTAAAACAAAGATATTTCCTCAAAAGCTTTTTGAGTTCTACATTTTGCATTCTTTCTCCATTCAAGCACCTCCCATTTTTCTTCACTTACACTGCTAGACCATGTAGCATAAATGAGAACCTATATTTCCCCGCTGGGTCAATATAATAGCGGATACCATTACAATTGATTATAAAATCATGCTATAATTTGAATGAACAAAACTATCTAAATTTTAAATAAAATATCTACATTTAAAATCCTTCAGTTCTAAAATAAGTAAATAAAACAAACAAAAACATACCATAAATGACTTCAAAATTCCTTCTGTATCTACAGTTTGTTTTGTTTTGTTTTGTTTTGTTTCAGGTCTGGGGATGGAACCCAGGAGCATTCAACTTCCTAGCTATACCCCCTGCCCTGTTTTTCTTTTCTTTTCTTTCCTTTCCTTTCCTTTCCTTTCCCTTTCCCTCTTTCTTTCTTTCTTTCTTTCTTTCTTTCTTTCTTTCTTTCTTTCTTTCTTTCTTTCTTTCTTTCTTTCTTTCTGCCTTCCTGCCTTCCTGCCTTCCTGCCTTCCTTTCTTTCCTACCCTCCCTCCCTTCCTCCCTTCCTTCCTTCCTTCCTTCTGGTACTGGGGTGGAATCTAGGAGCTTTTCTACCTCCGGCCTATACTCTCAGACCTATTTTATGCTTTATTTGGAAACAGGATCTCACTAAGTTGCTGAGAGCCTCACTAAGTAGCTGAGGCTGGCTTCGAACCTGTGAGATCATCCTGTCTCAGCCTCCCAAGCGCAGGGATTACAAGCGTGCGCCACCACGCCCGGCTATTCTTTATTTCGAAAAAGGGTCTCACTGAGTTACAGAGGGCCTAAGTAGCTGAAGCTGTCTGTGAACCATGATCCCCTGGTCTCAGCCTCCCCAGATTACAAGCATGTACCACCACACCCAGCTTTACAGTTCTTTAATTCTATATTATTATAAGTAAAGATGACGCATATTTTAAACTTTAAAATAAATTCTTTCAAGTCTTCAAGCATCTTTAATACTATGCTAATAAGAAGCTAAATAAGGATATAGTAAAAGTGACCTAAAAGAAAAGTTTATTTTGCTCTAAAATTTATAGTAATTTGCTATATTTAAGCAAAATAGTAGATATTATTCCTGACCTAGAAACTATACAATACCACAGTATCATGTTATCAGAATTTATTAAAGTTGCTACCACATGTATGTATGTATGTATGTATGTATGTATGTATGTATTTATTTTTGTTGCACTGGGGTGGAACCCAGAGGCTTTCTACCTCCAGACTATACTCCCAGACCTATTTTATACTTTATTTGGAAACAGGGTCTCACTAAGTTGCTGAGAGCCTCACTAAGTAGCTGAGGCTGGCTTCGAACCTGTGCGATCCTCCTGTCTCAGCCTCCCAAGCGTGGGGATTACAAGCGTGCGCCACCACATTTAGATTAGAACTTTTTCTAAGACAATTAAATTTAACCTAAGGCAATGATATTTATTTATTTTTTTTATTTTTTTTGGTACTGGTGATGGAAACCAGGGGCATTCTACCTCCAAGCTACACCCCCAGCCCTATTTTTCATTCTCTATTTTGAAACAGGGTCTCACTAAGTTGCAGAGGGTCTCACTAAATATTAGCTGAAGCTGGCTGTGAACCTGTGATCCTCCTGTTTTCGCCTCCCAGGCAATGATATTTAAAATAATTTTCAAGTGCCGGGCGTGGTGGCACACACTTGTAATCCCCACGCTTGGGAGGCAGAGACAGAAGGATCGTGCAGGTTCAAAGCCAGCCGCGTGCGCTGGCTTAAGAGACCCTGTTTCCAAATAAAATATAAAATAGGTCTGGGAGTGTAGCCCGAAAGTAGAAGGGTTTCCAGGAACCCCAGTACCACCAAAAAAATAAAAAATAAAAAAATAAATAATAATAATTTTCAGATGTTTTCTTCTTACGTGTGTGTGCAGTGCTAGGAAAGGAACCCAGGGGCCTTCTACCTCCGGGCTACATCCCCAGACCTATTTTATTTTTTATTTGGAAACAGAGTGTAAGTATTGGGATTACAAGCATGTGCCACCATGCCTGGCTCTGAGATATTTTCTTTAATAGAATATCAAAAGCCTTGCTTTGAGAATCCTTATTTATTTATTTATTTATTTATTTATGATACTGGGAATTGAATTCAGGAGCAGTCTACCTCTGAGTTATACCCCCAGCCCTTTTTAAATTTTTATTTTGAAAAAGGGTCTAGTTAGGTTGATGAGAGTCTCACTACTTATTGAGGCTGTCCTCAAACTTGTGATCCTCCTGTCTCAGCCTCCCAAGTACTAGAATTATAAGTGAGCACCACCTCAGCTATCCTTAACTTTTTAACTCAGTAGATTAATAGCAAAGATTTCAAAACTGTTTAGACAAATCATAAATACTTTTGTTCAATTTATTTATTTTGGACAGGGTCTGGCTATGTTGCCCAAGCTGGCCTTGAACTTGTGATCCTCCTGCCTCAGCCTCCAGAGTAGCTGGGATTATAAGTGTGTGCCAATGTGTACAGCCCATAAATATGTTTAGACCAAATAATATCATAAATATTATCTGCTTAACTTTTTTTTTTTTTTTTTTTTTTTGCGGGCCTGGGGATGGAACCCAGGGGCATTTGACCTCTGAGCTACGTCCCCTGCCCTATTTTTTATTCTTTATTTTGAAACTGGGATTCACTGAGTTGCAGGGGGCCTCACTAAGTAGCTGAGTCTGTCCGCGAACCGCCATCCTCCGGTCTCAGCCTCCCGAATGCTGGGATTACAAGCGTGCGCCACCACGCCTGGCTTTTAACTTTTTGATTATTCAAAAGAAGTTAATTTTGTCCCTTAGTGGTTTTTTAAGGCAAACTGGGAAGTAGAGAAGGACTATTGACTCATTTTGGTCTACAATGAGTGGTAAAAACAAACAATAGTTATATGATGGGGTAAACCATCCATATACTATAAAGTATTCTCTAACTGAAAAACATTCTTAAATGTAAATACTTATCTACAAGAGCTCCCTGATAGGCTCCTGTCCGCGAAGACGACGCTTTACCTTTCTGATATCCTCAGGCCTACACACGTCCCCAAACGATCCTCCCGTACATCCTTTCTGCCACACAGACCATGGTCCCTGAATGCAGGATTTATACCTTTGTAGCCCTCAGAGTCTAGCATATTCGCACATTACTCAATAAATAACAAACTACTGTCAGCAAATGAAAGAAATCAGCCGAGCAAAGTGGCGAACACCTGTAATCCCAGTATTTGGGAAGCTGACAGGAGGATCGCAGGTTCGAAGCCAGCCTCAGCTACTTAGTGAGACTCTCTGTAACTTAGTGAGACCCTATTTCCAAATAAAAAATAAAACAGGGCTGGGGATATAACCTGGAAGTAGAAAGTCCCTGGGTTTGACTCCCAATACCATGAAAGGAAAAAAAAGGAAGGAAGGAAGGAAGGAAGGGAGGGAAGAAGAGAGAGAGGGGAGAGAGAGGGAGGGAGGGAGGGAGGGAAGGAGGAGTCTGGTATCCTCTTTGAAGTAATACAACTCTTTAGAGTTCCATTTGTTCATTTACAATTTTCCTGAAGTGAAACTGGAGTGATAGCAGAAAGAATCAATTGTGTGGTGTTTTGTTTTTCACGAATAGCTGTTTCATAATTTTTGGCAATCCACTTATCTTACAAATAAAATTTGTCATAGTAACAAACAAAATTCAGATTCCATTTACCAACAGGACCAAAAAACAGGACTTTTTCATCCCGTGGCTTAGATTTACAAGTCTTTTGAACAGTTTTCATTATTACTAATGTCTTTCACACTTTGAATTTTTTTTTTGCTTTTCCCTGTATTAGAAAATGGAAATTATTTATAAAATGTCAACTCCATAAAGAAGTCAGGAAAGCTATATATTGGAATTATAAATTTTAACAGAGACATCATCTCAGTGAAACACTAAAAAATAAAAATTTTCACTGTAGACAAAAATGGTATCATCACTTGTAGGGATGGACACACAGCTCAGATGCAGAATGCCCCTGGGTTCAATCCCCCGTAGCAGGAAAAAAAAAGTCATAAAAACCAGAGTTGTAAGGGAGCAATGATATATAGTAAGAAAGATCTTCCAACATATTAATTTACTGGTAAGTATGACCATTTTTTCACAGGTGTTTTATATTAAAAATAGTCTGTTTGCAAATCTACTGAAAAAATAATATGTCTAGTCACAACATAGTAAAGGTTCATATAATTTTGTTGCTAGTTATCTACTATAGTAAATGAGTGCAAAATTAAGTAACTTCATTTCTTGAGCTTTGAAAGAGCTCTAACTCTAAAGCTTTGGTAATATAAATGACATTAAAAGCTACTTTCTCAACCAAGTGCTTTGTGCATGTATGTCACTGTCAACATGATTTACATTTTGATGTGAGATTATAATGCACCATTAAAAGCATATTTTTAAAAAGCTACTTTTCAAGCTGGGCGTAGTGGCGCACGCTTGTAATCCTCGTGCATGGGAGGCTGAGACAGGAGGATTGCACAGGTTCAAAGCCAGCCTCAGCTACTTAGTGAGGTTCTCTGCAACTTAGTGAGACCCGGTTTCCAAATAAAATATAAAATAGGTCTGGGAGTATAGCCCAGAGGCAGAAAGCCTCTGAGTTCCACTTCCAGTACCACCAAAAAATAAAAAAATAAAAAGCTACTTTTCATATTACATTGTTCCAGAGAGTAAAAAATAGTTCATAGCTGAGTATGGTGGCGCACGCCTGTAATCCCAGTACTTGGAAGGCTGAGAGAAGAGGATCGCAGGTTCGAGGACAGCCTCAGCAAGTAGTGAGACTCTCATCAACCTAGCAAGATCCTGTTTAAAAATAAAAATAAGCCGGGCATGGTGGTGGAAGCTTGTAATCGCAGTATTTGGGAGGCTAAGACCAGAGGATCGTGGTTCATGGACAGCCTCAGCTACTTAGTGATGCCCTCCACAACTCAGTGAGACCCTGTTTCAAAATAAAGAATAAAAAATAGGGCAGGAGGTGTAGCTCAGAGGTCGAATGCCCCTGGGTTCCATCCCCAAACCCGCAAAAAAATAAAAATAAAAATAAAAATAAAATAGGGCTGGAGGTACAGAATGTTCCTGGCTTAATTCCCAGTACCAGAAAAAGGGAAAAAAAAAAAAAAAGTGCCTAACAATATGTTTGTATGGGGGAGGGATTAAACCTAGGAACATTTTACCTCTGAGCTATAATCCTAGCTCTACTTTATTTTTACTTTGGAACAGCATCTTGCTAGGTTGATGAGAGTGTCACTACATGCTAGGGCTGTCCTCCAAACTGGAATCCTCTTGTCTCAGCCTCCCCAGTACTGGGATTAAAGGTATGCACCACCACACCCGCTAACAATCTTCTTTATAACACACTGCCAATCTTGGAAAATACTCGATCTCATCCTTAAATTTTAGTCATCACCCAAACGTTTCTTTTTCACGATTGTACTGTCCTACTCCCACCCTACCTCAAATATCTGCACCGCACCAAACAGCAGACCGAAAAGCCACTGAGTGCCTCAAGACCTAGATCTTCCTAACACATTTCTCAAAGGTCTACTGCGGAAGTTAAGAGTGGAGGGAAGAGAACTAATACAAAAATTCTACGGGATTCATATTATGAGTTCTATGAAATTACTTAAGTAAACTTAGAACGAAGTCAGTAAACCCAACCTTAAATTTGTTACTTAGTATTTTTGAATCTATGACAAATAGAAAATGAACACCACGGAAACTAAAGGATTAGAGTATCATTCACAGATACTGGCAATGAAGACCTTACTGAACTATCAGAGCAAAAATCAATATAGAAATCACCCTCGCAACTGGATTACAACACTGACCTTTCAAAGATATCTGAAGGTAAATATAAAATGTCACATCAGTGACAAAAATGTGTAACAGAGATTTTCTAACTTTGAATTCAAAGACTCTTGGAGAAATATAGCATGCCTCTACAAATTACTGAAAAAATTAAGAAAGAAAGTAAGTAGTACAGTAGAAAGGAAGAAAGCTTCTTTAAAATCCCAAATTTCAATAAATTCTTATTTGAAGAAACCTTCCTTGCTCTATCCCGTGGAAATAATCCAAAAAGAATATTCACACATTAGTAATATTTGGTGTGTGTATTATACACACACATATTTCACCCTCAATAGGGTTGTGCCCCCAACCCTATGTTATTTTTTACTTGGAAACAGGGTTTTGGCCAGGTTTCTGAGAGCTTTGCTAAGTTGCTGAGGCTGGTCTCACACCAGCCATCCTCCTGCCTCAGCTTCCCAAGTACTGGACTTACTATTCTCATATTTTTAAATTTTGTCTTAAAAAAACGTAATTTATAATTTAGCATTCTTAAGTTATGAAGGGGTGTTCATACAATGAAAAACCAATGTGTAATTGCACATACAGGAAGTAAGGGTTTCACTTATAACTGCTTGACTATTTTAAAACTAAATCATAGGTTAGTGTCACATATAAATATAGAACATTACTAAATTTGGTGATGTGTGGCACACTACCAAAAATATAAATCTGAGGTTCAAACTGCTAACTTAAAATAGTAGTCAATAAAAAGTTCTAATGGTTCTTTTTCCCATATTTAGTGGGTTTCAAGGAAGCTAAACACTGGGTAGAGACTACTAAGGCACGGATAGAGTCTACAAGAGGCTAATTTATGCTGAGTGTGGTGGTGCACGCTTGTAATCCCAGTACTTGGGAGACTGAGACAGGAGGATCATAGGTTTGTGGCCAGCCTCAGCTACTTAGTGAGGCCCTTTTTCAAAATAAAAAATAAAAATAGGTCTGGGGGTGTATATCAGAGGTAGAATGTCCCTGTGTTAAATCCTCAATATTAGGGGAAAAAAAGGAAACTTATAATCATATGTAATTAAGCATATATCAAAATGATATGTCATTTTATATAGTCAAAGCTCATATGTAACTGACCTACATCTTAATAGGAGAAGTTTTCTTTAAAATATAATTCTACACTTGTAATCCCCGCACTTGGGAGGCGGAGACAGGAAGATTGTGCAGGTTGGAAGCCAGCCACACTGGCTTAAGAGACCCTGTTTCTAAATTTAAAAAATGTAAAAATAGGTCTGGGAGTGTAGCCTGGAGGTAGAAGGGTTCCATCCCCAGTACCACCAAAAAAAAAAAAAAAAAAAAGAAAAAGAAAAAGAAATTCTTAGAATGTGAGAAGAGTGCAGAATCATTCAACACCCCAGGAAAATCTCAGCCTTTCTGATTCAGCTGAGCAATTCATACCTACTCACAAGGTTAAAATTTCATTCTTTTACATGAATAAGCCTCAGAGCTGCCAGAAAGCCAAAGGATGAGATGCCATGTAAACATACAGTCAGATGTTCCCCAAGTTGGTAGACATGTGAAAATATTGCTGTTTTTTTTTTTTTAAATAGGAAACTTGTGTTAAAATGAGAAAAATCATTTTGTAAATAAGATCAGTTAATTCACTGTTAGGCTGGTCTAACAATTTTGCTAAAATGCCACTAAACCCATAAAATATTTTCTTGTCCCAACCTAGCGAAGTCTATTAGACTATCTGCTGCTACTACCGTCCACACGACTCAACAGGAGACACCATCACAGGGGGAATTACTTCTCGTCCATGCGGCTCCTCATCTTCTTCAGCTTCTGCATGATGCTGCTCGTCTCGCTGCTGGAGACCGAAATGGGAGAAGGACTGCGCGTCTCCACGTCTGTCGGCCCGGGGCTCGCTGCGTTGCTGTCCTTTGTAGCGTCGTCGCTGGGAGAGTCCTGCAACAAACAGGAGCAACCTCTCACTGAGCTTCAAGGGAATCGTGACGAGATCAGAAACACTGTCAACTCAAACAACGTTTACAGTAAGAGGTCAAAGTAAGATAGGATTACTCAAGGGGAAAATAAATCACACACTAAACATCGTTAAAATAGCAAATCTTATAAGAGAGACAGACTGAAAGACACTGACTATGTGGTTCATAATGATTAAAAAAAGAAAAACTCAAAGAACTCCAAGGGATAAAAAATACTTATGCCATTAGTAACCTAGTATCTAAATGTCCTGGATTTTTAAAGTTGAATCACTCAAAAGGTACACAAAATCAGACACTATAACTATGAAACATGTATGTACAGACACAAGAATAGACAGAAGACATAAAACTTTTGTTAAATATACTGGAGACAGTTTTTCCTTTAAATATTCCTTATGAAAATTATATTTTCACAAATTAAAAAAGGTTATAGTGAACAAGAAATCAAACTAATTGCTTAGTATACCTTTCCCATAAATAGTCATTTATACTCCTGAGCATTCTAGCTCTGAGCTACACCCCCAGCCCTATTTTATTTTTTATTTTGAAACAGTCTCACTAAATTGAGGAGTGTCTCACTAAATTGCTGAGGCTGGCTGCAAACTACGATTCTCCTCTGTCAACCTTCTAAGTACTGGGATCATATGCATGTGCCAGCACACCTAGCTTACTCGAAACTTTTTAGGAGATTGGGGTGTAGAAATAATCATTATTCTTTTTTTTTTTTTTTTTTTGGGTGGTGGTACTGGGAGTGGAACCCAGGAGCTTTTCTACCTCCGGGCTATACTCCCAGACCTATTTTATTTATTTATTTATTTTTTTT
This sequence comes from Muscardinus avellanarius, assembly GCF_963383645.1. Taxonomy (NCBI): domain Eukaryota; kingdom Metazoa; phylum Chordata; class Mammalia; order Rodentia; family Gliridae; genus Muscardinus; species Muscardinus avellanarius. The sequence goes on from NC_137793.1 coordinate 107,093,141, forward strand.
TTGGTGGTACTGGGGGTGGAGCCCAGAAGCTTTCTACCTCCGGGCTATACTCCCAGACCTTTTTTTTTATATATTTTATTTGGAAACAGGGTCTCACTAAGTTGCTGAGAGCCTCACTAAGTAGCTGAAGCTGGCTTCAAACCTGTGCGATCCTCCTGCCTCAGCCTCACAAGTGCTGGGATTACAAGCGTGTGCCACCTTGCCCAGCATCATTACTCTTTTGATTTTGTTAAAATCAAAAGACAGGTTCAATGACAGCCCCAGCAACTTAGCTGAAGCTCTCGGAAACTTAGTGAGATCATACTTCAAAATAAAAAAATAAAATATGAACGGGGCATGGTGGCATGTGCTTGTAATCCCAGTACTTGGGAGGCTGAGACAGAAGGATCACAGATTTGAAGCTAGCCTGTTACTTAGTGAGGCCCTCCATAACTTAGCAAGATCCTATTTCAAAATAAAAAATAAAAATAGGGCTGAGGGGTGTAGTTTGGAGGTAGAATGCCCTTGGCTTCAATTTCCAGTACTGCAAAAAAAAAAAAAAAAATAGGGCTGGAGGTATTGCTCAGAGGTAGAATGTACCTAGATTCAATCCCTAGTACCACACAATAATAAATGAGTGAAATAAAAACAAGGTAGAACCCTTTACTTCTCATTCTCATTTTGAACAATTTATCTAAAGCCATTAAATGGAGCAGAAAAGGCATGTGTCCATGTGTGGGTAGGGGAGACAAGAGTCAAGAGTCAGATATTAGCTAGGTGTGTTGGTGCGTGCCTGTAATCCCAGTACTTGGAAGGCTGAGACAGGAGGATTGTAGAAGGACTGTAGGTTTGGGGCCAGACTCAGTAACTTAGTGAGACCTTGTTTTTTTAAAATAAAAAATAAGTCAGGCATGGTGGCGCACGCTTGCAATCCCCACGCTTAGGAGGCGGAGACAGGAGGATCACTCAGGTTTGAAGCCAGCTGTGCTGGCTTAAGAGACCCTGTTTCCAAATTTTAAAAAAGTATAAAATAGGTCTGGGAGTGTAGCCCGGAGGTAGAAGGGTTTCTAGAAACCCCAGTACCACCAAAAAAATAAATAAATAAAAAATAAATAAAATAGGGCTGGGGGATGTAGCTCAGTACCAAAAAGAAAAAGTGTGGGTTGGAATCTGAGCAGGCTGTGGGGGAAGCAGAGCCGAGGTGGACGGCAGGGCGTGCAGTGAAGTCCTGTGCACAAAGGCAGTTAGGACAGCCTCCCATCCCACAGAGAGCTTCCTGGCACCCTTGTCAGAGTTCGAAGAGGGGAAGGATGGTGCAGAGAAGGAAGAAGAGATGGGGAAGGGATTGTAGTGGTTATGGGAGATGAGTTAGTTACACAGGAGAAATAATCAAATCATCGATTATATTAAGGAGGATATTAACTAGTTATCCGTGAGAGAAGGGAGTTTCAAAATAGAAAGAAATTAAAATGAATCCTCTGGTGCCAGCCTGGAATTGGAAGTACTTGTACATTGTAGATGCAACTGGCATGGAATCTTCTAATGTGTCGAGGTCATGAGAATTAAGGAATATTTGCAGAGTGGAGGAAACTAAGTTTCCTGAAAACTAAATGCAATATGTGATTTTGAACTTACTTTTTTCTTTCTCCTTCTTGTTTTCTTTTTTTGGTACTGGATATTGAACCCAGAGGCATTCTACCTCTGAGCTATACCCCCAGCCCTATTTTATTTCTTATTTGGAAACAGGGTCTCACTGGGTTGCTGAGAGCTCCGCTAAATTGTCAAAGCTGGCTTTACACCTGCACTCCTCCTGTCTCAGCCTCCCAAGTACTGGGATTACAAGTGTACCTACCACACCCGGCTTGAAGTTACTTTTGATATAAAGAACATTATTGTGGCAAGTGAAGAAATTTAAAGGGGACTTCCGGGATGATGGCGACCGAAGACTTAAGAGCCCCGCTAACAACAAACCTCCATTACCACAAAATCAGCGCCTTTCATAGCCAGAAAACACCATCACCAGTGAAACAAAAAATCACCAGGCTCCAGAGAGAAAGCGGACTGAGAACAGAGCCACAGAGGAGATAACCGGCCTATCGCCCGAGGACGCGGCAGACGCGGCGGCAGCAGCGCCATACTGCCGGCGAATTCACGGGACGGCTACAGCAAGCCGAGGTGAGCCACTGCGGAACAGCCAGGCGGGATTTCTCCACGCAGAGAGCATCTAAAGTTCCCAGTGGCCGAGCTCAGCACACGCTGCAGGGATTCAGAGTGGAAACCAAAACCAAGAAGAAAAACACCAGCCCCACAGCCGAGGGCGTAGCAGCGGCGCCATATTGCCACCAGCGGCAGCAGCACCGAATCCAGCGAGGCCAGTACAGCTACATCTGTGTACTCAAGAACAGTGAGTCAAATTGCGGGCCACAGAGGAGAAATCCCAGTACTGTACTCCCTGGGACTTGACCCAGTGGGGGAGGGGCGGTGGCAGAGATATCACACCATAGGAGAACGTGCAACCTGGCACCCCCCACAGTCTAAAGCAGCCTCTATCGACTCTCTGGGTCGGAGACTCTGTGATACAACCCAGTAAAGGAGTAGTGGGGTCTGAGATAATACAGACTCGAGATCCAGAACACCTTAAGTGAAGTCATAGTGACCCAAGGGAAGAACCCAGAGAAGGCACAAACATCCGAAATCATGGGAAAGAGGAATAATACTGGAGCAATAAATGCCCACAACCCCACAACATCAGAACCCGATAAAACTGAAAATCAGAGATTTCTAGAAGATCAAATCAGGAAAATAACTGTAGAAATAATAGAGGTGCTTCGAAAAGAACTCAGAGAGAGCCAAAAAGAGATAAAGGATGCAATTAATGAAGTAAAGGCCTCAATTCAAAGCACAAACAACCGATTAGAACACACGGAGAACAGAATCTCGCTCTTAGAAGATGATCATTCCAAAAATGAACGCATAGTTTCTAATCTAGGAAAAAATATCCGACAGCAGGAATCTGATATTGAAGAAATATGGGCCCATTTTAAGAGAGCTAACCTAAGAATAATTGGAATAGAGGAGGGAAAAGAAAGTGAAACCAAAGGGATCAACAGTCTCTTCAAGGAAGTAATAGCAGAAAATTTTTCAAACATAGAGCAAGAGGTTGATACACAGGTCCAGGAAACTTATAGAACTCCCTTTAGACAGGATCGGAGAAGAGGATCCCCACACCACATAATTGTCAAAATGACCAATGTGGAAGCCAAGCAGAGAATCTTGAAGGCAACAAAAGCAAAGGGCCAAGTGACATTCAGAGACAAACCAATTAGAATCACTCCAGACTTCCCAAACCAAGTTATGAGAGCCAGAAGGGCTTGGAGTAACATATTCCAAACTCTGAAAGAAAACAACTTCCAGCCAAAAATTTCCTACCCAGCAAAACTTTCTATCAAATTAGATGGAGAAATAAGAAGCTTCCATGACAAACAGAAACTGAAGGAATTTATGTCTTCAAAACCAGCACTAGAGAAAATACTCAAAGAGATTAACTACAAAGAAGAAATAGGTAACACACTCCAGAACTAGAGAAACAAGATTTTCCATCCAACAAACAACTAAGATTGGTTATCTGTGGAGATTCATTATTTATGTTAGTCTTTTACCTATCTCTAAAGGGTATTGTCTGCCTTTATTGTTGTTAATTTCTAGGATTCCTAGTTGGAATATTAATATACCTTCAGATATAGCATTTGGAAATATTTTATCCCATTCTATTAGTAACTGTTAACTCTGTTTACATTGTCTTTGGATATACAATTTTTTTTTTAGGGAGTTTGTATACTCCTCTGTTGCCTGTGCCTTTGAAATCATAACCAAGAAATCACTGCCAATTTCAATGTTGTGAGGTTTAATGACCCAGATTTTCTCCTAAAAGTTTATAGTCTTAAGATTTATATTTAGGTCTATTATCTATTTTGAGTTAATATTTGTATATGGGATTAGGTAAGGGTCCAATTTTATTCTTTTCCATGTAATTATTATTTTTTAACAATATTTAGTTAAAAGATTATTATTTCCACCACCAAATGTTCGTGGAAACCTTGTCAAAAATAACTTGACAATATAGGGAAGAATTTAGCTCTAGGCTTTTATTTAACTCCAATGGTTTATATATCTGCCTTTAGAATAGTACTACACTGTTTCAATTATTGTAGCTTTATATGGTTTGAAATCAGAAAATATATATCTTCTAGCTTTGTTCTTTTTCAAGATCGTTTTGGGTACCTAGAGTCCATATTCCATATTAGGATAGATTTTTTTCTGAAAAATAAATATATAAATATATGATAGTTTCACCTAAAAAATAGAAAAAAATATTCTCTGGTAAGAAAGAAAGCAAAAAGAAATATTGAAATGTTATCTTTAAGTCATCAAAAGCTTGGTATCAGACAAATGAAACTGTTATGTGAGATTATCATTTTTAATTTTAGATAAATTGCCATAATACTAGATGTCAACTACTAAGCCAAGCATGGGAGGGAGGGATAGGGAAAGAATGGGGTGGGGATTGGGTGGGGGCTGACTGGGAAAAGTGTGCATGTATGTCTACAAAAGTATGTATCCTACTATGATGTATGAATACAGTGCACCAATAAAAATAAATAAATTTAAAAAAAAAGAAATTTAAAGGGGCTAGACATCAAATAACAGAAACATATCTATGTTAATCTGTTGGCAACTCAGTGTCAAATAACTCTAGAAGATAGAATTCTTTGTACTATGCTTGAAAATTTCCTGTGAATTTGAGATTGTTTCAAAGTTTAAAGTATATTTTCAAAAATCAAAGTAGAGAATATTAGGGATTTAAAAAAGTGTAATGCTATATAGTCTGGGGTTTTCTTTTTTTTCTTTCTTTCTTTTTTTTTTTTTTTTTGGTGGCACTGGGGTTCCTGGAAGCCCTTCTACGTCTGGGCTACACTCCCAGACCTATTTTTATATTTTTATTTGGAAGCAGAGTCTCTTAAGCCAGCAAGGCTGGCTCTGAACCAGCGCGATCCTCCTGTCTCTGCTTCCCAAGCGCGGGGATTACAAGCGTGTGCCATCACACCTAGCTAGTCTGGGGGTTTCTGACATTATACCAACACTTTACAGGACCTTAGAACAGACCCAGATTCTGTTCTTAACCTCCTTTGACTCACCAGGCATGGCGGCGCACGCTTGTAATCCCCGCGCTTGGGAGGCAGAGACAGGAGGATCGCACAGGTTCGAAGCCAGCTGTGCGTGCTGGCTTAGGAGACCCTGTTTCCAAATAAAAATGTAAAAATAGGTCTGGGAGTATAGCCCGGAGGTATAAGGGCTTCCAGGAACCCCAGTACCACCAAAAAAAAAAAAAGAAACTCCTTTGACTCTTGAAAATCTGAAATATCATATATAGAGCAAAACAGTCTCTCTTATTAATTCTGAGGAATATATTTGGATTCACAAACAAAGCTATTTGTCCTAACTTAGTTCATAAGTATAAAACATGTTAAGTTTCTAAGAATCATATGCCCCTTTCAAAACAGGAATATTTCACAATGGAGGGGGTCTCACACTATACATAAAGGCACAAATATAGAACTTTCCTGGTTCACTATGTATTATATTACACCGTTGGAATGAATATAATCATCATACTAGAAAATAGGGTGTGATGAGGTATCAACAAATAACTAAGACAAAAAAGAACTAATAATAATTTCATGCAATTTACCAATTTATTCTCCCCTGCAGACTTCAACTTCTCCTGTAATTTTATGGTGGTCTGCCGGATCCTCTCTATTTCCTCCTGTTGCTTAAGAATCAGTTGTCTTTCCTTCCGAGCTGCCTTATTGGCTTCTTGAAGACGTTTTATTTCAGCCTACGGTTTAAAGAGTTAGGAGAGGGGTTGAGATTTGAAGGAGACAAGTTCAAAGTCATATTTTAAAAAGAAATATCCCAGAGGTAGAAGGGTCCAGGAACCCCAGTACCACAAAAAAATAAAATAAAATAGTAATAATAAAAAAGAAAAAAGAATAAGAAAAATTCAGGGGCCAGGTGTGGTGGCACACACTTTTAATCCCAGCATTCGGGAGGTGGAGACATGAGGATCGTGGTTACTTAGCAAGGCCCTTCACAACTCACTGAGACCGTTTCAAAAAATAAAAAGACTAAATAAAACTAGGGCTGGGGTGTAGCTCAGAGGCACAATGCCCCTGGGTTCCATCTCCAGCTCCACAAAAAAAAAAAAGAAAAGAAAAGAAAAGAAAAGAAATCCAATGATCATTTATAATATATACTATTTCAAGATAAGCATAGTAGCATTAAAAGTTTCAAAGTAGTGAAGGGTGAAGAGTTACACACAATTCTATAACTAAAATAATTTAATATGACCCCTTAGTTTAAATCATTGTAATTAAAATACACTAATAATTTCATAATCTTTTTTAGACTAACATATCTTTCACATTTCTTATAATGCTCCCTGGTCTTTACATTTACCTGTTTAATAGTTGTATATCAAGTAAACTAATTAGTATAACCATTACTCTGCTGCTTTGTATTTATTTACAAAGAAACACATACTGTTTGGTGTGTATGTTTTAAAATACTTTATAAGACATATCATATGCACATATTTACAGACCTCCTTTGGTGTCAGGATCTTGTACGTTGTAGGGAAACTTCTACCACTGAGTTACACCCCAGTTTAGATACCGCTTTTACTCACACCAGGTTAACTTACACCTCTAATGCGGCATGAGATTATACCAGATAAAAATATGTTTCATTTTTCCATTACAAATGGAGTTCGATTTTAAGGTTGTTTTCTATTTTTTACTACTATAAATAATGCTACAAAAAGAAATTTTATAATTTTTGTTTCCTTGGAAAGGCATATGAATTTCTTTGGAGATGTTTTTAAAAATGTGGCTCACAGACTCCTGGGGCTCCTTTGAGAGCCTTTCAGGGAACATTTTTGGGTCAAACTTTATTTATTTATTTATTTATTTATTTATTTATTTATGTGCAGTACTGGAGATGGAACCCAGGGGCATTCTGCCTCTGAGATACACCTCCAGATCTATTATTTTTTTATTCATTATTTTGAAACAGGGTCTCACTGAGTTGCAAAGGGCCTCACTAAGTAGTAGCTGAGGCTGTTTGCAAACCGCAATCCTCCTGTCTCAGCCTCCTAAATGCTGGAATTACAAGCGTGAGCCACCACACCCAGCAGGTCAGACTAATTTTATAATACTAAGATATTTGCTTTTTTCCATTCTCATTCTCTTATGTGTCTACAATGGCATTCTATGTTTTTTTTTTCTTTTTTGGGTACTGTAGATTACACCCAGGAGCATTCTACCTCTGAGCTGTACCTCCAGACTTTTTTATTTTGAAACAGGGTCTCACTAGGTTGCTGAGTCTTGCTACATTGGTGAGGCTGTCTTCAAAAGTACAATCTGTCTGTGTCAGCCTTCTAAATACTAGGATTACAGGCATGTGCCACCAAACCTGGCTTTTGAATGAAATAATGTTTTAATACCTGTTTCTGTTTCACACTATGGGTTAGTTCTTTAGGGGAGATTCCTGAAAATGGGATAAATAATTCCAAGATGACAAACCATTTTCAGGCCCTTAAAACCGTTTTTCTTTTGGGGGGGGTGGCGGGTCTGGGGATAGAACCCAGAGACATTTAATCTCTGAGTTACAACCCCTGCCCTATTTTTTATTCTTTATTTTGAAACAGGGTCTCACTAAGTTACGGAGGGCCTCACTAAGTAACTGAGACTGTCCACAAACTGTGATCCTCCGGTCTCAGCCTCCAGAATGCTGGGATTACAAGCGTGCGCCACCACGCCCGGCTTCCTTAAACCCATTTTAAAATTTGCACTCAGAAAAGAACTGTCCTGACTACATTGCAGCAATAAAAAATAAGAGAAAGAGCCGGGCATGGTGGCACGCGCTTGTAATCCCCGCACTTGGGAAGTGGAGATGGGAGGATCGCGCAGGTTCGAAGCCAGCTGGGCTGGCTTAGGAGACCCTGTTTCCAAATAAAAATATAAAAAAATAGGTCTGGGAGTGTAGCCCGGAGGTAGAAGGGCTTCCAGGAACCCCAGTATCACAAAAAATAAAATAAAATAACTAACTAACTAATAATAATAGAAAGAAAGAAAGAAAAGAACTGTCTACTTATAGTACCAGAAGCATTAAACTACATGCGTCAGAAGTGGTGGGGATTGCCTTCTAGGATCACAGCCTCCCAAGTATTGGGATTAAAAGTGCATGCTATCATGACCAGCTCTTAACTTCTTTAAAGAATGAAGTTCAAATTTTTTTAAATTCTTATAATTGGTGATGTTTTCTGGGAGAGAATCTTTAAAAAGTCATTTAAGTAATAATCTAATTATAACTCAAATAATCCAGCTTGTAAATCAACTAACAAAGTGGCTATTACCTGGCACCAGCAGGTCAACAAAGGAAAGGAAGCTGGAATCCATGGCGTGCCCTCTGGGAACTGTGAGGCACACTGGCCTCACCGCACTCAGTCCTCACAACCACCAGCAAGTACGGCCCAGTCCTGCAGATGAGGACGCTCCGAGTGTCACCTGAACTTGACCAGGATTACAGGTGCAAGTGACAGAGCTGGGCTTTGAACAGCACCAGGGAACACAGAGCGTTTACTACTGTGGACGAACACTGAGCAGTGAGCATGTGTCAAAGTCTACTCTGAGTTAACTGTATGGACTAACTCACGTATTTTTCCCAACAATCCTATAAAGTATGTTACTATTATTACTCTCAGTTTACAGACGAAGAAACTGAGACAGAGAAATTAAGTAATTTACTCAAGATTATGAAATTTAGTTAGGAGAGTTGGAATGCTAGCCTAGGCAATCTGACTCCGCAGCCTCAAGTCTTTGTGTGTGGTTCTGGGATTGAACCCAGGGACATTCTACCTCCAAGCTACACCCCCAGTCCTATTTTATTTTTATTTTGAAGCAGAGTATCACTATGTTGATGAGTCTCACTACTTGCTAAAGCTGTCCTTGAACCGGCATTCCTCTGAGCTACACCCCCAGACCGATTTTATTTATTTGGAAATGGTCTTGCTAGGTTGCTGAGAGCCTCAGTAAATTGCTAAGACTGGCCATGAACCTGCATTCCTCCTATCTCAGCCTCCCAAATTCTGGGATTACAAGTGTGTGTCACCACACCCGGCTCCATACCCACAATTCTTAATTAACATACTACCATGCTTCCTTTTTAGGATTCAAAACCAAAGTCTAAGCATAGTAAACTAAAATATTTGTCAATATGTAATTAATATGTCATTAAAATATATTTAGGAAAACAATGTCTAAAAAGTTAATCCAAATGGACTCTTTTACTCATCTTAGTTTTTTAAATATGCATTTCTTTCTTTCTTTCTTTCTTTCTTTCTTTCTTTTTTTTTTTTTTTTTTTTTTTAATGATACTGGAGGTGGAACCCAGGGGATTTCTACCTTCAGGCTACACTCCCAGCCCTATTTTATACTTTACTTGAAAACAGGGTCTCACTAAGTTGCTGAGAACCTAACTCAGTAGCTGAGGCTGGCTTCAAACCTGTGTGATCCTCCTGTCTCAGCCTCCCAAGCACTGGGATTACAAACTTGCGTCACCACGCCCAGCTTAAATATGCTTTTCAAAAGACAACTTTATGTATTACAAGAAGGCAGAAGATTTGACTATATTATCAGTGAAACACTTCTAATATAAGAGAAACATGGTAACTACCCAGTATACCATATAATTATACTACTCTAGGCATAAAAGTGTTAGGAATCAACTAAATTCGGTTAAAGGTGATAATAAAAGAGATTTGGCAAAGTAACAGATTCTACAGTTAATTTGCCTATGATCAGCTATTTTAAAGGAATGTTTTTCTTAACATACCTTTTCTTGCTGCAATCTTAAAAGTAAACCACGCTGTTTCTTCCGGAGTGGCGGCATTTTATCATCCTCTCCTTTGTCTCGTAAATGTCTGCAAATAATATTTTTATGGAGACAAGGACTAGATTAACTTCACATAATAATATTCTGGGTACTAAAAGGTGCTAAACCAATTTAACATTTTCTTAAGTTGAAAACAGTTGCTATATTCAGCAAATCATATGCCAGCAAGTACTATATTGAGCATATAATATGTGTCAACTCTAAACTATGTCCTTTGAAGGCTGAAGGACTGAGCAGTTAGGTATGAGATGACAGCATAAGACAATGTTTAGTTAAAGTGGTAAGAGAGAAATAAAAAGAACATGCTACGGGAGTAGGAGGGAGTTCTTCAAAGTAGCACAAATCAATGAATTCCACATTCCTAGCTTGAGAAACGAGGCTGATGAAATCAAGTGAGGAGGGGCCGGGGATAGAGCTGTCTGCTACTCAGCACACACTAGGTTCAATCCCCAGAATCACACAAAAGGAAGTGAAAGCATCTTAAAACATAAAGTATTTCCTTATTATGAAAGACACTGAAGCATGGAAATTAAGTTCACTGAAAGACCTTACTTTTTCTGATGCTCTAGCCAGGCTAACTCAGCCTTCGTTTTCTCCTTCAAGGCCTTTTCCCGGAGACGCAGCAATGAAGACTGGTGAGCCGCCCTCATCTCCTCTTCTTTCATATACTGTCGAACCATCTCCATAGTAAATTTAGAAAAGCTATCTTGACCCCCTGAGAACGGCATGCTCAGCTCCTAAAGGAGAGTTTATTTTCAAGTTTATTATCTTTTCGACCTATTGGTACTAACTTCATTAAAAGAGTTGTGTATTGGCCAGGGGTGGTGGTGCATGCTTGTCATCCCAGTACTTCGGAGGCTGAGACAGAAGGATCACAGGTTTGAGGACAGTTTCATCAAGTAGTGAGACTCATCAACCTAGCAATGCCCTGTTTCAAAGTAAAAATAAAATAGGGCTGGAGGTGTAGCTCTGAGGTAGAATGTCCCTGGGTTCAATCTCTAGTAGCACAAAAAACAAAAGAGGTGCCACTTATAAAAATCAATTATGAGCCGGGCATGGTGGCACACATCTGTAATCCCAGTACATGTAAGGCTGAGACGGGAGAATCACAGGTTCGAAGTCAGCCTCAGCAATTTAACAAGGCTCTCAGCAACTTAGTGAGACCCATTTTCCAAATAAGAATTAAAACGGAGTAGGGGTATAAATTGGAGTAGAATTACCCTCGGTTCAATTCCCAGGACCACAAATAAATAAGCCAGCCAGCCAGCCAGCCAGGAACGGCAGTGCATGCCTATAATCCCATCTTTTCAGGAGGCTGAAGCAAGAGGATCACTTGGGCACACTAGTTTAAGAACCTGGGCAAAGCTGGGCGTGGCTGCGCACGCTTGCAATCCCAGCATTTGGGAGGCTGAGACACAGGTTGGAAGCCAGCCTCGGCTACTTAGTGAGGTGCTTTGCAACTCAGTGAGACCTTGTTTCAAAATAAAGAATAAAAAATAGGGCTGAGGATGTCGCTCAGAGGTAGAATGCCCTGGGTTTCATCCCCAGTACTACAAAAAAGAAGAAGAAGAAGAGGAGGACGAGGACGAGGACGAGGACGAGGAGGACGAGAAGGAGGAGGAGGACAAGGAGAATGAGGAGGACAAGGAGGACGAGGAGGAGGACAAGGAGGAGGAGGAGCAGCAGCAGCAGCCTGGGCAACATAATAAGACCCCATTTCAAAAATAAGTAAGAAATAGCTGGGCGTAGTGGCTCACGCTTGTAGCCCCAGCACTCGGGAGGCTGAGACAGGAGGATCGCACAGGTTCGAAGCCAGCCTCAGCTATTTAGTGAGGCTCTCAGCTAAACAGGAGACCCTGTTTCCAAATGAAATACAAAAAATAGCTCTGGGAGTATAGCCCGGAGGTAGAAAGCTTCTGGGTTCCATCCCTAGTACCACCAAAAATAAATAAATAAGTATAAATAAACAAATTAAAATTAAAATTCATCTGCTCATTTATTTAACCAATAAAATCTTTGTGTGTGTGTGTGTGTGTGTGTGTGTGTGTGTGTGTGTGTGTGGTCCTAGGAATAGAATCCAGGGCCTCACATAGGCTAGGCAAGATCTCTGCTACTGAGTCACACACCCAACCCAGCCAGTAAAATTTTAATGAATAATTTCTGTAAGCCATGTACTGTCCCAGGGATATACGGTAAGGTAAGAATTTTTTCCTGATATCTAAAAGGCATACAATTAGGAAAGAAGAATAACTGACAATTTATTTACTTATTTATTTTGCAGTATGGGGGATGGAACCCAGGGCCACTGAACCTCCAGCTTACACCCCCTAGTCCTATTTTTTAATCTTTTTTTATTTTCTGAAACAGGGTCTCACTGAGTTGCGAAGAATTTCGCTAAGTAGCTGAGGCTGTCCACAAACTGCCTCCCAAATGCTGGGATTACAAGCATGTGCCACCATGCCTGGACTCTAGCCTTATTTTTAATTATTTTGAAACAGGGTCTCACTAAGTTACCAAGGGCTTCACTAAGTAGCTGAGGCTATCCACAAACCACAATCCTCCTGTCTAGGCCTCCCAAATGCTGGGATTACAAGCATGTGCCACCACACCCAGCTGATAATTGACAATTTGTAAATGGAATAAAGAAATAAGAGTAAAGCAAGTGAAAAAGTTATAGAGAAAATACTGACTCAGCTCCTCAAAGGTTTTGTCGTGTGTGTGTGTGTGTGTGTGTGTGTGTGTGTGTGTGTATGTGTGTGTTACTGGGGATTGAACCCTTGAACCCTGGGACATTCTACCTTTGAACTATATTTGCAGCTATGGAAGGCCTCACTAGCTGTGGAGGCTGGCAGTCAATCTGATTCTTCTATCTCAAGCTCAGCCCTTCAAGTACTGGCGTTATAGGCATGTACCACCACACCTACCTTCTTGTCTCATTTGAAGGAGTAAGTTTATATGCTTTTTTTTTTTTTTTTTGCAGGTCTAGGGATGGAACCCAGGGGAACCCAGGGGCATTTGCCCTCCAAGCACACCCCCTGCCCTATTTTTTATGCTTTATTTTGAGACAGGGTCTCACTACGTTGCAGAGGGCCTCATTAAGTAGCTGAGGCTGTCTGTGAACCACGATCCTCCAGTCTCAGCCTCCAGAATGCTGGGATTACAAGTGTGCGCCACCATGCCTGGCTATAAGTTTGTATTCTACTTTGTAAGAAGACTGAAACCAGATTTTAGAAGGAAAATAAAAACTGATTCTTTGAAAAACAATTCTGGTAACTGGCAACTTGTCTCAAATATAAAAATGCACTCTTGGTATCTTTAAGAGAGTGCATCTCCAACCTTTTGCCTCGACAAGCAAATGAAACACACCTTGGAAGAAGACAGTGCAGGCGCAGTCTTGTCTGGGGAAGCTTCCTCATCAGAGTCCTCATGATGGTCCTTTTTCTTTTCCATGTTGAATCTGCGGTGACTCTCAGAAGGCAGTAAAGATCGAAACGATTTTTCTTCTATTTCATCTTCTGTCATGGATTCATCAAATTTCAGGGAATACTCTGTTGCAATAGAAGTTGAATCTAAAAGAACAGGGAAAGGTAGTTGTTGTGGGGCTTTTTTGTTTTGTTTTTGGAGAGTGTGTGTGTGTGTGTGTGTGTGTGTGTGTGTGTGTATGTGTGTGTTTTACTGGGGGTTGAACCCAGGGGCATTCTACCTCCTCTGAGCTACACTCCTAGCCCTATTTTATTTTTTATTTTTGAAACAGGGTCTAAGTTGCGAGGAATGGCTGCAAACCTGTGATCCTCCTGTCTCAGCCTCCCAAGCACTGAGATTATAAGTGAACACCACCATATTCAGCTAGAAAGTAGATTTTATAACTACTCTCAGTAGGTATTTAATTACCAGCCCTTCTGCCTCTTTCTGGGACAATCCAACATAAATACAACTGCTCAGTAGCAATAACTAGGCACAGACTAAGAAAATTCACTTACCTTGCAAACAAGGAAAAGAATTGTATAATAACTAGGAATATTAGGATAAGAAATCTGGTGAGAGTGAATGTACTTCATTAAAGTGCTTTTACAAATCAGTTAAAAAACTACTAATATACCCCTTCTGAAAAATGAGAAAAGGTTATGATCAGACACTTCACACAGAAAATACAAACAAAAAGTGTTTAATGCTACTAGTAAAAAAAAGAAAATAAACTTCTTTTAAAGCAGTTCATTGGGTGTGGTAGCGCACACTTGTAATCCCAGCATTCGGGAGGCTGAGACTGGAGGATCGCGGTTCGCGAACAGCCTCAGCTACTTAGTGAGGCCCTCTGCAACTTAGTGAGACCTGGTTTCAAAATAAAAAATAGGGCAGGAGATGTAACTCAGAGGTCGAATGCCCCTGGGTTCCATCCGTAAACCCACAACCCCCCCCCCAAAAAAAAAAACAACCTGGTTCACTAATTCTGTGCTTAGAGACATAATAGCTCTTTCAGGTAGATTCCCATGTGCCTTTGACAGACTGCAGCCTTTGTCTTATTGAATAGTAACTTTCTACTATCAGCTCATCTGATGGCCTTTTTGAAAACACTAACCAGCTGGCTATTCATTCCAAACATATAACAAGCCAAAAAACATCCAACCGGTGCACTGTATGTGTGGACAATGTGATTAAGAATTCACTATTATGGCTGGGTGTGGTACTGAACTCTTAATCCTAGTACTTGGAAGGCTGTGACAGGAGGATCAAAGGTTTGAGGACAGCTTCAGCAAGCAGTGAGACTCTCATCAACCTAACAAGACCCTGTTCCCAAATAAAATAGGGCTGGGGTTGTAGTTCAGTCCCCAATGCCACACACACACAAAAATTCACTATGATTTGTAATCCCAGCATTCGGGAGGCTGAGACCCGAGGATCGCGGTTTGCGGACAGCCTCCGCTACTTAGGCCCTTGGCAACTCAGTGAGACCTGGTTTCAAAATAAAGAATAAAAAACAGGGCTAGGGGTGTAGCTCAAAGGTAGAATGCCCCTGGGTTCCATCCCCAGTAACACACACACACACACACACACACACACACACACACATTGTTTCAGTGAACAAATTTCAACTTCATAACAATTATAAATACACTAAATTTTTCTGGATAATGCCAGCATTTGGATTTTTTAAAAAACAAGTAAGCCTCGCATGGTGAACACACTTGTAATCCTAGTATTCAGGAGGCTGAGATTGGAGGATTGTGGTTTGCAGACAGCCTCAGCTATTTAGTGAGGCCCTCCACAACTTAGTGCGACCCTGTTTCAAAATAAAAAATAAAAAATAGGGCAGGGGGTATAGCCCAAAGGTTGAATGTCCCTGGGTTCCATCCCCAGACCTGTAAAATATAAACAAACAAACAAACAAGTAAATATCTTATTAATGGGCGCTGGAGAAAGAGGAAATGGCCTTACCCGCTGAACCTGAAAAAGACTAGACTTTTCATCAGGGCCTGTGGTGGCCGGGATAGCTCTGATGATCTCTAAACTGCCCTGGAAGCAAGGCAGGTGGAGCACACCTGTCATTTCAGTATTTGGGAGGCTAGGACAAGAGGATCACAGGTTCCAGGCCAGCCTCAGCAACTTAGTAAGACTCTCAGCAACTTAGTGAGACCCTAAAAGAAAAAAACATTGGGGGCCTGGGCTGTGTAGCTTGGAGATAAAATTGCTCTGGATTCAATCCTCCCTAAAAAGAAACTGGAAATTATTCTTTCATTTTCTTGAAGGATAAGGCATGTATTCAGCCAGAGAAGTTATACTGTCCATCCTATAAAATCCTAGAAGTCTGAATGTCCTCTTTTATTTCATTTTGACCTCCTGTATTCCAAACTGGCAGTGTCCCTGCTGGTAAAATTCTATTTCTGGCTTCTGCTGAGATGTGTGATCAAATCCAAGGGTATTCCTGGTGGAGTTATTACCAATCACATCCTCAGAACATTTTTTTTTTGGGGGGGCGTCTTTTTTTTGCAGTATGGAGAGAGGCTGGGAATTTCCTAAATCTTCACATTTTGGTTTCTTTTAGAATAAGTCCTTCACATCATTATAAGCTATAAAGAGAAACTAGACCAACCTTCAGTACTTTCCTTAGAACACTCTTTACTTAAAACTAAGACTATCACTTTCAAGGTACTTTCCACAAAACACAAGAACATACTTCAGTCAAGTTATCTGCTACTTTCTACCATAGATGACCTGTCCTCCAGTCTCTACACAAATGATTATGCATATGTGCAAGGAAAGTTACCTTTCTCATCAGGAAGCGATGGAATGCTATCGCTTCGTAAAGAAGCGTCTGCAGCAGTCTGAAGCTGTTCATCAATTGAAGTCTCCATCTTTTCACCATGAAGTTTCTTCTCATTTTCCTTACAAGATGGAACTGAAGGGCTTTCCTGATGGCTGCTACCACTACTGCTTCTGTTTATGGATATTATGGGAACAAGCAAAAAAGCAATTAGGTAAGGATCATAACGTGAAATACACTCTTTTGACCAGATGACTGTGCCTGATAACCAAGATACACAGTGAAGAAAGATGCAAAACACAAAACCTGAACAGACATAAACCTGAGAATCAGCTATTTTGAAGAAGATGAGTGTGCGGTAGTATGTTCACTTTGAAATTGTCCCGGAAGGCAACAACTACTCTTAGGTTGTCACTCCTTTTTCTTCCTTTGATTTCAAAGTCAAACTTCTGGCAAAGAGGGATTCTACTGCCGGGCATGGTGGCGCAGGCTTGTAATCCCCGCGCTTGGGAGGCTGAGACAGGAGGATCACACAGGTTTAAAGCCAGCCTCAGCTACTTAGTGAGGCTCTCAGCAACTTAGTGAGACCCTGTTTCCAAATAAAATATAAAATAAGTCTGAGAATATAGCTCGGAGGTAGAAAAGCCCCTGGGTTCCACTCCCAGTACCACCAAACAAATGTTAGTTTCCTTAACCTAGGGTTTTGTTTTGTTCCCATTCTTATTCATACAATCTCCTGCATCCCTGTAACTTCATCTACTGTGTGTGTGTGTGTGTGTGTGTGTGTGTGTGTGTGTGTGCGCGCGCGCACGCGCGCGCGTGTGTGTTGTTAGGCACTGACACCAGAAGTATTCTGCTTCTGAGCTACATATACTCCCAAGCCATCATTATTCTTGAAACAGGGTCTCACTGAGTCACCACACAGTGGCCCCAAATCTGCACTCTTTCTGCCTCGGACTCTCAAGTACTCAGATTACAGGCATGTGCCTCCATGCCCACTTGTGTAAACCACATGTGCATTGTTAGATTCTTCCTCCCCTACATTCAACCTCAAGTATCCAATGTCCACTGAATTTCTCATTTCGGCTCTCCTTTAGCCAGCCAACTAGACGTTTGCAGTAGCCTCCCGAATGCTTTCCTTCCTCCTTGTTTTATTTATTCATTTTTAAAAAACAGGATATAAGAAACCTATCCTGATTCAGGTTTTGAGATTCTCTGCTAATGCTATTTGCTTCTCTGAAATGCTCTACCTTTTGTTTGCTTAGTAATTACTAAATCAAGACATCTCTGAAGTCCTCATAGACTCCCCATCTCTCAAGGAATATCTGGTCACTTCTCTTCCTAAGTTCATACTGTTTTTTCTTTAACCAAAAGTTTACTGGAAATTCCTACTCAGAACACCCAAGTATGATTTTTACTGGACATTTATTAATTGCCAATTTATGTATAAGTTGCTTTTTATTTCCTTAAAAGATTACCCAACACATATCAGAAAAATCAATGTTTCATTTAGGTAGCATGATTAGAATTTAAAATACTGTGGTGAAACTATCTGATAGAATATAATGCAATTGGAATGCAAGCCAGATGGTACATAGTAGTTTTTGATATGTATTTATATGATAGTATCTATCAGAATATAATTGATCTGATTTAATATTCTAATAAAGTTATAAAGTAAAAGATAAAATATGGCAAATAGCAAGGACTTAAAAACAGAAGGACATAAAGTTGAAACCAAATTCTACCATTTAGTAGTTACATGCTAATCCTTTCCTCAATAAATACGTAGTAGATTGTCTACTGTGTGCTAGAAACTTTGCTGGGTTTGTAGGTTGCAGGTGTACATGATCCCTAGGTAGGATGGCTATAATAGTAAGACAGTAACAAGTATTGGCAAGGATGTGGGAAAGTTTTACACTCCTGGTAGGAATGTAAAATGGTTCAGATGCTTTGAAAGACACTTTGGTAACCCTTGAAAAAGTTGAAATTTTTCAAAGAGTTAAACATAGTATGTTACCAAATGGCCCAGTAATTTTATTCCTAAGTAAAAAAAAGAAATAAAAACATATGCCCACATAAAAACCTACATATAAATGGCCATAACAGCATTATTCATAATAGCCAAAGAGTAGACACAACCTAAATGCCCATCAACTGATAAATGGCACATCTACGCAACAGAATATGGCTTGGCCATAAAAATAGTCGTGACACATGCTGCAACATGAATGGACCCTGGAGACATGATGCTAAGTGAAAGAAATCAGTCATTTAGAACCATGTATTGTAAGATGCCACTTAAATAAAAAATTCACAACAGGAAAATCCATAGAGAATGGTGTAGTTGATTCATGGTTGCCATAGTCCATCACTGCTATGGTACTGGCTTTCTTTATAAGGTAATGAAATGAAGCCCTCAAAGAGTTTCTAGTCTACAGTACAAGTGACAAATAAAGGAACGAGGATATAGGTGTGGCCAGGACTATAAGAGGCCCACGCAGAATGCTTTGGGAGATGCTGAGGGGGCCCCTTAGGACAACAAGGGATAGCACTGACTCCTGAAGGACAAGTAAAAATAAACTATATAAGAATGGAGCAGGGATGACCTAGAAAGAAAGAATACACATCACATGTAATCAAACAGAAGACCAAGCCGGGCGTGGTGGTGCATGCTTATAATCCCAGCATTTGGAAGGCTGAGACAGGAAGATCACAGTTTGCGGACAGCCTCAGCTACTTAGTGATGCCCTCTGCAACTCAGTGAGACCGTTTCAAAATTTAAAATTAAAAAAAAAAAAATTGGGCAGGGGTGTAGCTCGGAAGTCGAATGCCCCTGGGTTCCATCTCCAGACCAGACCCGCAAAAAAAGAAAGAAAGAAAGAAAGAAGGAAAGAAAGAAAGAAAGAAAGAAAGAAAGAAAGAAAGAATAAAAATAGAGCTGGGTGTATGGCTTGGAGGTAGAATGCCCCTGGGTTCCATCCCCAGTAACACACACACACACACACACACACACACACACACACACACACACACACACACCAGAAGAAAAGAAAAACATAGCTTTTTTAAAAAAAACTGGATTAGAATTAGTGGGTTATGATAAAAGGAAAAATGCCAAAAGACAGTGCTGGAGATAGACCAAAGGCTCAATTGTAAAGGGACTTTTATGCTATGCTGAGTGCTTTGGATTTGTGTGTGTGTGTGGGGGGGGGGGGTACTGGGGTGGAACCCAGAGGCTTTCTACCTCCGGGCTATACTCCCAGACCTTTTCTATATTTTATTTGGAAACAGGGTCTCACTAAGTTGCTGAGAGCCTCACTCAGTAGCTGAGGCTGGCTTCGAACCTGTGCGATTCTCCTGTGTCAGCCTCCCAAGCGCGGAGATTACAAGCGTGTGCCCCCACGCCCGTAGTGCTTTGGATTTTATCTTGAATGACTTGAGACAATACCAACAGTTCCAAACAACTGAATAACCAAACTGGTTGCAAATGTTAGAAATCATTCTGCTTACCATGTGGTCGTGATTGGAGTGGAGAAGGTCAGAGGATGAGGAGACCTATTAGCAGTGACTACAGTAATCTAGTGTCCTAAATGATGTAAGTATCAGTGAAGGTAACTGTCAGGAAAGGTTACATAAAAGTCACGTAGTTTCAGCTGGGTGTGGTAGTGCATGCTTGTAATCACAGAATTTAGGAGGCTGATACTGGAGAATCGAAAGTTTGAGGCCAGCCTCAGCAACTTAACAAGACCTGGTTTTAAAATAAAAAACTAATTGTTTGGCAATTCTGAGTAATAAGAACCATGCAACTGAATGTATGCCATTTTCAATATGTTCCACATAAAAATTTAAAAAAGAACCATGCAGGAGGTATCAGAATACCCAACTTCAAATTATACTACAGAGCTAGAGTAACAAAAACTGTAGTACTAGCACAAAACCAGACACAGGGACCAAAGGAAAAGAATACAAAACACAGAAACAAATCCTTGCCCTTGTAGCCAGTTGATTTTTAACAAAAGAGTAAAAAATACACACAGATATGCCGGACGTGGTGGTGCACGCTTGTAATCCCCGCGCTTGGGAGGCAGAGACAGGAGGATCGCGCAGATTCAAAGCCAGCCGCGCTGGCTTAAGAGACCCTGTTTCAAAAATATTTTAAAATAGGTCTGGGAGTGTAGCCCGAAGGTAGAAGGGCTTCCAGGAAGCCCAGTACCACAAAAAAAAAAAAAAATACACACAGATAAAAGAACCTTTTCAATAAGAGGTGCGGGGAAAACTGTATATCCATATATAGAAGAATGAATTTATACACTCCTGCCTCACTCTACGTAAGAGTCAGCTCAGGGTAGATCAAAGACCTAAAAATTAGATCAAGACTTTGCAATTACCAGAAGAGGGCATAAGACCAACTATTCAACAGATATGCACTGGGAGACTTTCTCAATAAGATGCTGAAACCTCAGGAAATAAAATTGAGAATCAATAAATGGGACGGCATCAAATTGAAAAGCTTTTGCTTGGCAAAGGAAACAATCAAGAGTCTGACAAGAGAGCCTACAGAACGGGAGAAAATCTTTGACTAGAATATATAAATAATTTTTAAAACTTAATACTAAAAAGAAAAAATAATAACCTAATCAAAATTGAACTTAATAGGTACTTCCCAAGAAATACATAAGGCCAATAAACATATAAAAATGTTCAATAGCATTAGTAATCAAGGAAAAGCAAACCAAAACTACACTGAGAGTCCATCTAACTCTAAATAGAATGGCAGTCATCAAGAATACAAAGCTGTTTATTCTTTTTCATGTAATTATTATTTTTCAACAATATTTAGTTAAAAGATAATTATTTCCTCCACCAAATGTTCGTGGAAACCTTGTCAAAATAACTTAACAGTATACGGAAGAATTTATCTCTAGGCTCTTATTTAACTCCAATGGTTTATATATCTGCCTTTAG
The DNA here is from genome assembly GCF_963383645.1 of Muscardinus avellanarius. Classification (NCBI taxonomy): domain Eukaryota; kingdom Metazoa; phylum Chordata; class Mammalia; order Rodentia; family Gliridae; genus Muscardinus; species Muscardinus avellanarius. The sequence continues at coordinate 107,114,358 of NC_137793.1, forward strand.
AACAGTACTACACTGCTTCAATTATTGTAGCTTTATATGTTTTGTTTTTTTTTTTTTTTTTTTTGGTGGTTCTGGGGTTCCTGGAAGCCCTTCTACCTCTGGGCTACACTCCCAGACCTATTTTTATATTTTTGAGACAGGGTCTCTTACGCCAACGCCAGCACGGCTGGCTTCGAACCTGCGCGATCCTCCTGTCTCCGCCTCCCAAGCGCGGGGATTACAAGCGTGCGCCACCACGCCCGGCGCTTTATATGGTTTGAAATAAAAAAATATACATCTTCTAGCTTTGTTCTTTTTCGAGGTCGTTTTGTGTATCTAGAGTCCATATTCCATATTAGGATAAATTTTTTGTGAAAAATAAATAAATATATGATAGTTTCACCTTAAAAAAGAGAAAGAAATATTCTCTGGTAAGAAAGAAAGCAAAAAGAAATATTGAAATGTTATCTTTAAGTCATCAAAAGCTTGGTATCAGACAAATGAAACTGTTATGTGAGATTATCAACATTAATACTGGATAAATTGCTATAATACTAGATGTCAACCACTAAGCCAAGCATGGGAAGGAGGGATGGGGAGGGAATGGGGTGGGGATCGGGTAGGGGCTAACTGGGCAATGTGTGCATGTATGTCTACAAAAGTATTATTTTTATCCCATTATGATGTATGAATACAGTGCACCAATAAAATAAATAAATTTTAAAAAAAAGAATACAAAGCTGGGCGTGGTGGTACAGACTTATAATACCAGCATTTGGGAGGCTGAGACAGGGGGATTGCAGTTTGTGGACAACCTCAGCTATTTAATGAGGCCCTTTGCAATTCGGTGTGACCCCGTTTCAAAATAAAGAAAAAGCCAGGAGTGGTGGTGCACACTTGTAATCCCAGCGCTTGGGAGGCTGAGACAGGAGGATCACACAGGTTCAAAGCCAGCCTTGACTACTGAGTGAGGCTCTCAGCAACTTAATGAGACCCTGTTTCCAAATAAAGTATAAAGTAGGTCTGGGAGTATAGCCCAGAGGTACAAAAGTCCCTGGGTTCCACCCTAGTCCCACAAAAAATAAAACATAAATTAAAGAATAAAAAATAGGACTGGGCGTATAGCTTGGAGACAGAATGCCTCTGAGTTCCATCTCCAGTACAGGGGAAAAAAAAAAAAAGAAAGAAAGAAAAATACAAACAAAAGTGGAGCATGGTGGCACAGGCATGTAATTCCATCATTTGGGAGGCTGAGACAGAAGAATCATGGTTCACAGACAGCCTCAGCTACTTAGGCCCTTCTGCAACTCAGTGAAACCCTGTTTCAAAATAAAAAATAAAAAATAGAGCTGGGGGTGTAGCTTGACAGTAGAATACCCCTGGGTTCAATCCCTAGTACCGCAAGGAGAAAAAAAAAAGAATACAAACAATAACAAATGCTGGAGGGTGTGGGGAAATAGAAACTCTTGCACACTGATGGTCACTCTGTGACCTAGCTATACCACTCCTCAGTATCTTTCCAAAACAATTAAAGTCAGAATACTATAGTGATAGATGCACATCCACAATTCTAGCAGCACAGTTCACAGCAGCCAAATTATGGAACCGACCTCGGTGTCCGTCAACAGATGAATGGGTAACAGATGAATGGGTATGTATATGTGGAATTTTACTCAGCCATAACTTGTCAAAAATATGGATGGAACTAGAGAATATTATGCTAAGTGAGTTCAGCCAGTCTCAGAAGGCCAAGCATCAGATGTTTTCTCATATGTGGAAACCAGAGAGAAAAGAGAAAACAAAGGGCAGACATTAGACAAGTGCGGGTGGCCAGGACAATAGTGGGAGGGGCAGGGAGAGGGAGGTGGAGGGAACAGGAAGAACTGACGAAGGAACAATTCAAGGATCCCAGTCTGATTCTATGTATAGGGAGCGGTGGGCAGTGGGTGGGACCTGAAGGGAAACACATCAAGACCTGTGTGCACGTTGGTCTGGATGACTCTGAAGCTCACGATGATGCATAATTACAATCACCAATAAAAATATAAACATAAATAAATAAAAAGGGCCAGGAGGATAGTGTGTAAGTAGAATGTTCCTGTGCTCAATCCCCAGTCAAATAAAAGTTACATAGTTTCCCACACATAACAGGTACCTAATACCTATTCCACATGACATTTCAGTTTTTTTATCTCATAAACTGAGTTTCATTACACTTGAGAATGTCAATATCCTACTTATACGAATGCTGGAAAGTAGCTTCTAAAACCTAGTACAAAAACAGAACCATAAATGAGAACTATGGATATTAATATTGTGCCAAATACCAATGACCAACTATTTAATATTTTTTTATAATGATCAAAATTAGTATATAGCTGGGTGTGGTGCTGCATGCTTATAATCCTGGTACTTAGGAGGCTAAGACAGGAGGATCTCAGACTTGTGGCCAGCCTCAGCTACTTAGTGAGGCCTTCTTCAACTTAGAGACACCCTGTTTTGAAATAGACTATAAAAATTAGGGCTGGGCCGGGCGTGGTGGTGCACGCTTGTAATCCCTGTGCTTGGGAGGCTGAGACAGGAGGATCGCACAGGCTCGAAGCCAGCCTCAGCTACTTAGTGAGGCTCTCAGCAACTTAGTGAGACCCTGTTTCAAAATAAAATGTAAAACAGGTCTGAGAGTATAGCCCGGAGGTAGAAAGCCCCTGGGTTCCACCTCCAGTACTACCAAAAAAAAAAAAAAAAATTAGGGCTGGGAGTGTAGCTCCTGAGTTCAACCCCCAGTACTGCAAATAAATAAATAAATAAATAAATAAATAAATAAATAAATAAATATTAGTGTATATGGAAATACCAATAAAAACACGTCCATAAGAAAAAGCCATAAACACAGATACTGGAGCCAGATGAATCGGGTTCCTTGTGTACCACTATCTACATAAAACTTGGATGAATTTCTCAACATCTTTCTGGGTCTCAGTTCCCTAATCTATGAAGACAACATTATTTGCCATGGATGAGTGTTGTGAAGATAGGAAGAGCAAATTATTATATGATTCTTATAAAACTAGGCTCTTAAGGAGTAGTATCTGTATTATTTGGATGAACTATTTTGTAAACTAGATAACTAAATAGGGAAAGCTAATACTTTAAAGAGCAGACATTGGTTCATTTATAGAAATAAGAAGTCAACGAAAAGCAATGTTTAAACCATTTGTCAGAGTCTACCAAACTGTATGAATAAAGAACAATTATCTTTACCTTCGATCATGATTCCTGTATCTTGAAGATTCAGAGTAACTATCATATGAAGCGGAGTACTTCTGACGCTTTGAGTCAAACGTGTCTTCTTTACTTTGTGAAAGTGAAGTAGACTGACTATTCCTACAAAGAAAATAAAAATTGATTAAACATCTAGTCTCCAATAAGACTACTTAATAGTAATATAAGAAAATCTTAGCCAGGCGTGGTGGTGCACGCCTGTAATCCCTGTTCTTGGGAAGCTGAGACAGGAGAATCAAAGGTTTGGGGACAGACTCAGCAAGTAGGGAGACTCTCATCAACCTAGCGAAACCTTGTTTCCAAATGAGAAATAAAATGAGGCTAGGGGTATAGCTCAAAAGTAGAATGACTCTGGGTTCAATCCACAGTAAAATAAAAAACTGAAAAAAAAGAAAAAAGGAAATCTTAACTGCAGAGAAATTATAAAGTAGCTGCTTCAAAATATCTGAGGAGCCAGGCATGGTGGCGCACACTTGGAATCCCCGCGCTTGGGAGGCGGAGACAGGAGGATCGCGCAGGTTCGAAGTCAGCCTTGCTGGCTTAAGAGACCCTGTTTCCAAATAAAAAGTATAAAATAGGTCTGGGAGTGTAGCCTGGAGGTAGAAGGGTTTCCAGGAACCCCACCAAAAAAAAAAAAAAAAAATTGAGGAAAAAAGGCATTAGGAAAGTATACCCAATACATAAATGCCTTCTGTTTAAAGAAAAATAAACATAACACTCCTACTATAAATGAATATAAATAGAGACTTAAAATCTAAGAATTTGATAGTTAAGATATGAGTAAAAAGCCAGGCGTGGTGGCGCACGCTTGTAATCCCAGCATTTGAGAGGCTGAGACCGGAGGATCACGGTTAGCAGACAGCCTCAGCTACTTAGCGAGGCCCTCTGCAACTCAGTGAAATCCAGTTTCAAAATAAAGAAATAAAAAATAGGACAGGGGCCGCGCTTGGGAGGTGGATACAGGAGGATCACACAGGTTCGAAGTCAGCCTCGCTGGCTTAAGAGACCCTGTTTCCAAATAAAAATAATATAAAAAATAGACCTGGGAGTGTAGCCCGGAGGTAGAAGGGTTTCCAGGAACCCCAGCACCACCAAAGGAAAAAAAAAAAAAAAAAAAAAAAGGGCAGGGGGTGTAGCTAGAAGGTCAAATACCCCTGGGTTCCAACCCCAGACCCGCCAAAAAAAAAAAAAAGATATGAGTAAAAAATTGACACAAGTAAGGCCAGGCGTGGTGGCACACACTTGTAAATCCCAACTGTGCTACTTGGGAAGCTGAGGCAGGAGGATCGCAGGTTCACAGCCAGCCTCAGCTACTTAGTGAGACCTTGTTTAAAAAAAAAAAAGAAGCCGGGCATGGTGGCGCACGCTTGTAATCCCCACGCTTGGGAGGCTGAGACAGAAGAATCACACAGGTTCAAAGGCAGCCTTGCTGGCTTAAGAGACCCTGTTTCCAAATAAAATATAAAATCGGTCTGGGAGTGTAGCCTGGAGGTAGAAGGGTTCCATCCCCAGTACCACACACACACACAAAAAAAAAAGAATACAAAATAAGGCTGGGGATGTAGCTCAGAGGTAGAACGCCCCTGGGTTCAATTTCCAGTACCACAGAAAAATTTTTAAATGACACAAATATGCTCATGTCCCCCAGCTCTATCTAAACCCTTTAATTGTTCCTATACTACCGGATCCTAAAGTCTGCAGAGTCCCACCAGGAAGCAGCATCTCCTCCCCTTCTCCATTTAGCTCTGCCTCCAGATGCACTGCTCTTTTCCTTTCTCGTGTTCCTTCTTCTTTCAGGGCTTCTGATCTGCCTATCCTTACCTTCTTCACATCCCTGACTTCTTTGTGTGTGTGTGGGTGGGGGTACTGCCCGTGGAACCCAGGGGCTTTCTATCTCCAGGCTATACTACCAGACCTATTTTATATTTATTTGAAAACTTGGTCTCACTAAGTTGCTGAGAGCCTAAGTAGCGAGGCTGGCTTCGAACCTGTGATCCTCCTGTCTCAGCCTCCCAAGCGCTGGGATTACAAGCATGCGCCACCACGCCTGGCTCATCCCTGACTTCTTAGCCACTAGATTCACACATGCCTCACGTCTTCAGAAACACCTTCTCTGACTTCCTTGCACCTCCAGGCTATTTAGACTTCAGGGTTACACGCCTCTGAGACAAGAGTTCCTTTTTCCTAGTGCTCATCTCAGTTACCTGTTCATTCATACCACTGAATGTCTGCCTATTATTTTATCTTCCACAATAGACTGCATGCCAATAAGTGCACTTCTGGTACACAGAATAGCGAGTGCCTAGGACGTAAAAGATTCTCATTACATATTTTGCGCATAAGCAAGTAATAACCTGTCTGTTTCCACTCTGGCCCTCAATTGTCTCATGAAGTCTGGGAGGTGCTGTCGCTGGTGGTCATACGGTGTTGACGGGGGAGCCCCTGAAGCAGCAATGGCATCTGAGATATGAGATCGCGTCAACTCTGCCATCTAAATACAAACAACAGAAACAAATGAAGGTATGAAAGCTAACATTACAGAAGAACTGAAAAAGAGCTGTGCCTTAGAAAGATCACTGGATTGAAAGCAAGCAAATTGTGCCAGTAAAAGATGGAATGTTTTAGGCAAAACATAGCTTCTTAAGTCCTAGCAGGTTCATCTGATAAAAATAAAGCCAGAATGCATTATTACTAAGGCTTCATCTAACCATAACAATCTAAAATCAGAGAGGAAACCTTTAAGTCATATAAAAACAGTAGTAAACCAAAGTTAAGTCTTCCATTTAAGAATAAATCCAATTACTACTTCCTAAGGCTTCCTTAACAATGTGAAGTACATGTGCCCTACCCTTAATCACTATTGTAACTGCTGTATGTATTATTTTGCATCTATTCAATAACACTTTGAGTTATTCCTTCTATTGATGATTTCAAAGTAGTTTTGAAATCTTGTGTTAATGTTTTCTATTACATTAAAATTTCCTTAAGGGCCGGGCGTGGTGGCACACACTTGTAATCCCCGCACTTGGGAGGCAGAGACAAGAGGATCACGCAGGTTTGAAGCCACCCGCGCTGGCTTAAGAGACCCTGTTTTCAAAAATAAAAAAGTATAAAATAGGTCTAGAAGTGTAGCCCAGAGGTAGAAGGGCTTCCAGGAACCCCAATACCACCAAAAAATAAATAAATAATAAATAAATAAAATTTAAAAAGATAAAATTTCCTTAAGGAAGGAGATTCAATTTTATGCTTAATTGTACACCCCACAATAAACAACATAAAATAAGTTCATAGACTGTGTGTGTGTGTGTGTGTGTGTGTGTGTGTGTGTGTGTGTGAGAGAGTGTTGCTGGGGATTGAACCCAGGAGCATTCTACCTCCGAGCTACACTCCTAGCCCGATTATTCTTTATTTTGAAACAATGTCTCACAAAATCGAGGAGGGCCTCACTAAGTAGCTGAGGCTGTCCGTGAAACCGGATCCTCCTGTCTCAGCCTCCCAAATACTGGGATTACAAGCATGCACCACCATGTCCAGCTGTTCATGTTTTTTTGTTTTTTTTTGGTGGTTTTTTTTTTTTTTTTTTTTTTTGGTGGTACTGGGGTTCCTGGAAACCCTTCTACCTCTGGGCTACACTCCCAGACCTATTTTATACTTTTTTATTTGGAAACAGGGTCTCTTAAGCCAGCAAGGCTGGCTTTGAACCTGTGCGATCCTCCTGTCTCCACCTCTCAAGTGTGGGGGATTACAAGCAAGCGCCACCATGCTCCACGCCTGGCTGTTCATGGACTTTTAATAACTGAGTCATTTCACAAACAGTACTTACTTTTGTTTAAAAAAAATTGTAACTGGCTGGGCATGGTGGTGAGTGCCTATCATCTCAGTACTTGGGAAGCTGAGAAAGGTTAATCTCAGGCTTGTACCCAGTCTCATCAACTCAGCAAGGCCCTCAGGCACTTAGCAATACCCTGTTTCAAAAACAAAAAGGGACAGGCGTGGTGGCACATGCTTGTAATCCCAGTACTTGGGAGGCTGAGACAGGAGGATTGTGGTTCGTGGCCAGCCTCCGCTACTTAGTGAGGCCCTTTGAAACTCAGTGAAACCCTGTTTCAAAATAAAAAATAGGGCTGGAGCCGGGCGTGGTGGCACACGCTTGTAATCCCCGCGCTTGGGAGGCAGAGACAGGAGGATTGCGCAGGTTCGAAGCCAGCTGCACGCGCTGGCTTAGGAGACCCTGTTTCCAAATAAAAATGTAAAAATAGGTCTGGGAGTGTAGCCTGGAGGTAGAAGGGCTTCCAGGAACCCCAGTACCACCAAAAAAAAAAAAATAGGGCTGGAGGTGTAGCTCAAATGTAGAATGCCCCTGGGTTCTACCCCCAGTACATAAAAAAAAAAAAAGGCTGGAGATGTAGCTTGGAGATAGAATACCCCTGGGGTTCAATTTCTAGTACGAAAAAAAAAAAAGGTAACTGCTAAAATAAAATGAAGCTGTTATGTATATATTATAATATAATTTATACAAAAAACAAAACTATTTCTGCCTTTACCTTATTAAGTGCCTTTACTTTATTAAGACACAGTAAAAGACACTAACATCATTCTGAATAAAAAATGAAATATTACCATATAAAGCAGACAGTGGCCAAGATTGAGCAGTGACTGCAAAATGGCATGTAGAAACTAGAAACTTCTTGGGTGACAGAAATATTTCATTCTTGGTTATGTTTTTTTTTTAATAGGGATATATTCTAAGATACCTGCATTTAACTTTTTGTAAATTATACATCAATAAAGTTGATATTTTTCTATCAAAGCTTGCCAGAGCGCAGAAATTTAGAGTTCTTCTCCATCTTTTCTTCTGCTTCTCCAACACTGATATGAATGACACTCATTATCTAATGGATGGTGTCTCTTATTTCAATAAGAACTCTCATGAGGAGTCACTAATTCAAGTTAAGCACTTGCTAGCTGGGCTAGATGGTAGAAGCCCATTACTGGGTGAGGCCAAAGTCAGTCCGATTGACTAGAACTAAAGCGCAAAGGCACGAGTGGCACTGACCTCGCAGATCTGGCGAGCGGCGTCTGTGGTCAGGCGAGCCGTCTCTGTCTGCTGAGCTGCTATCTTACAAGTTGCTTCCTGGAGGACTTCAGTTACTTCCCTTTGTGATTTCACCACCTGCTGTAATGATTCTGCATGGACCTACAAATAAAAAGGGATAAAAAAACAACGTGGGTTTCAGTTCCTCCTACCAAATTAGTTTTAACATGTCAGTTTGTTTTGTGGATTAAATGCTTTATGAAAACAACACTTGACTATAACCTGGATTTCACAGCTCAAGTCTCAACTCCACTGTCAGAGCTGATATGTCTGTGGACAAAATACTACTTCAGCTGCCACTTCTCCAAACTGGGAATAAGTCTTGACTGCTGTTTCATAAAGCTGCACATATATATGTACTAAATGTTGTTTATATCCTTTCTTACTCCATAAAGAATGCTACAGTGATTTGTAAGATACAAAGTTAGGTTCTGAGAAGCAGTACCTGCAGCAAAAAATGTTACCTGGGCTGCTTTGCTTCGGGTTTCTTCTAATTGTCTCTGACACTCTAGAGCCTCTTGTTCGGCCTTCAGTTTCAAAAGGGCCAAATCTCTCTCATGGCGTTGCTGCTGTGCCTTCAAAATAAAGAAATGGTCAATATTAATTGTAAGACATTGAACTCTCTCAATAAACACAGTGCTATGTTTCTTTCTTTCTTTTCTTTTAAATGAGGCCTTATTATGTTGCCCAAGCTGGCCTTGAACTCAGGATTCTCCTGCCTCAGTCTCCTGAGGAGCTGGGATTATAGGTACATGTCCCAGACGTGGCTCGCAACACTGTCTTTCTAATGCAAGTTATTTAAAGCAACCAATTAGAACCTAAAGGAAAGACAGTGAAAGGATAGTCAGTAGACATTTATTAAAAATATTTAGTGACCACCTACTATGTATCAAATAATAGAGAACTGTACAAAATATCAAAAGCTGGTTAGAAAGCAAAAACTAGCATTCTTTAAAAAAGATTTCAAAAGAATTAGGTCCTATATGTGAAAATAAATTGTAGCCTCACATTTCATAATTTTGACTGCCTTGTTTTGACTTTGAAAGAGAGTTTCATTAAAAATGTTGCCACCTAGCCGGGCGTGGTGGCACACGCTTATAATCCCTGCGCTTGGGAGGCTGAGACAGGAGGATCGCACAGGTTGGAAGCCAGCCTCAGCTACTGAGTGAGGCTCTCAGCAACTTAGTGAGACCCTGTTTCCATATAAAATAGGCCTGGGAGTATAGCCTGGAGGTAGAAAGCTCCTGGGTTCCACCCCCAGTACCACCAAAAAAAAAAAAAAAAATGCTGCCACCTGTCAGGCATGGTGGCACACGCCTACAATTCTAGTACTAGTTCTAAGATTACAGGTTTGTAGCCAGCCTCAGTAACTGAATGAGACTAAAATAAAAATAAAATAGGGCTGGGAGTATAGCTCAGAGGCAGAACATCCCCAGGTTCAATCCCCAGTAACACCGACCCCGACCCCCACACAAAAGGCACCCCCAAAAGGTATCCTTTTACCAGGGTCCTTTTTTGCCATACAATGCTAGCTATACATTTATACCTTTTCATCTTTTCTGAAAAGTGTGAAATAACAGGTTCACTAAGGGTGGTTAGGCTTTATATAAAGTCATATACCGTAAGGAAATCTGGAAATCCAGAATTATAATGTATCCTGAAAATGGTAGAAAATCTCAGCACTTATTCAGATTTCAAGCAATAAAGCCATTTCCTCAATCTGATGATTTTCAACAAAACTGACATTAGGCCAGATGTGTTGTGAGTTTGTAATCCCAGCATTTGGGAGGCTGAGACAGGAGGATCGTGATTCACAGCCAGCCTCAACTACTTAGTGAGGCTCTTTGAAACTCAGTAAGACCCTGTTTCAAAATAAAGAGTAAAAATAGGGCTGGGGGTAGAGCTCAGAGGTAGAATGCCCCTGGGTTCCATTCCCAGTACCAAAAAAAAAAAAAAACAACAACAACAAAAACGAACAAACCTTCACACGGAGCATCTGCAAATGTCTATGTAATGTCCACTGTCACAGTGACTGGACAGCACTACTGGTATTTACCAGAGGGGTTGAGATGGCTGAACTCCCTACAAAACATGGAACGGTCTCACACAAAGAACTGTCTTTAGGTATTCTGAGAAGAACAACTGAAAAATGAAACTAAAAAAATTTACAACAGCATCAAAACCATAAAATATTTAGGCATAAAATTTACAATATTTAAGACCTCTGATTGAAAATTATTCTACTAAAAAAATTAAAAGCTGGGCGTGGTGGCGCATGCTTGTAATCCCAGCATTTGGGAGGCTGAGACAGGAGGATTGCGGTTTGCGCACAGCCTCAGCTACTTAGTAAAGCCCCTTGCAACTCAGTAAGACCCTGTTTCAAAATAAAGAATAAAAAATAGGGCTAGGGATGTAGTTTGGAGGTAGAATGCCTCTGGGTTCCATCCCTAGTACTGCAAAAAAAATTTTTTTAATTAAAAACTTAAATAGGAAAATACATCATATTCATAAATTAGAAGATATAATATTGTTAAGATGTGTAGTCTTCCCAGATTAATCAATAGATTCAAGGTCATCCTTATCAAAATCCCATCAGGCTTGGGATGTTTTGGGGGTATAGAAACTGACAAATTGATTCTAAAAGTTATATGAAAATGCAAAATATTTAAGAGTAGCCAAACCATCTTTAAAAGGATGAATTAAGTTGGAGAAATTACAACCCGATTTCAACGCTCATCATAAAGCCATAGTAATAAAGACAATAGGTCCTGACATTAAGTAAACCTACATATAAGTGGTTACTTAATCACTGACAAAAACTCTAATGTACTTTTAAGTTTTTTTAAGACAATGATGAGTGAATATTCAATACCTAAATATTGATATGAAGGAAAAATGAGCCTAGACTTCTTTGCTCACAAAAGCACTAAAATTAGCTTCAGAAGGATCACACATTTAGCTATAAAAGCTAAAACTGAAAACCTTTTTGAGAGTATCTCAACCTTCTAGGGTAGGCAAAGATTTCTTAGAAAACAAAAGGCATTACAATAAAAGATAAGAATGTTAACAGGATTTCATCAAAATTAAAAACTCTGCTCTCAGAAGACAAGTTTAGAAATATAAACCAAGAACTAGAATTCTGTATTTTATTTTACTTTTATTTTATTTTATTTTTTGGTGGTACTGGGGTTCCTGGAAACTCTTCTACCTCCGGACTATACTCCCAGACCTATTTTATATTTTATTTGGAAACAGGGTCTCTTAAGCCATTGCGGCTGGCTTCGAACCTGCACGATCCTCCTATCTCTGCCTCCCAAGCGCGGGGATTACAAGCGTGCGCCACCACGCCCGGCTTAAAATACCGTATTTAAATACAACTGAATATGGCTTCTTTCCAGAATATATAAAAAATTTCTATAACCTTAGTATTAAAAGACAACTCAGGTTTGGGAACAACTGGAATTCTTACATACTATTGTAGAATTACAAAATATCATAGTCATTTTGGAAATGTTTATATTAGTCCAAAGCGGAAAATAAACCAAATGTACATTCACAGGAAAATGGATAAAACAAACTGTGACATACTAGTCAATGGAATTGTATCAGGGGAAAAAACATACCTACTTATATAATGGCATGAATCTTATATTTAGGCTGAATACAATAAACTAAACACAACAGAGTTTGAAGTATACTTTCATTTACATAAAGTTCTAAAGTAAGCAAAAATAGATATGGTACTAGAATTCAGGAGAGTAATGGCCTTGGAGAGTAACTTTCTGAAGTCACGGAAGTGTTCTCTCTTGACTGGTGGCTATAACATACCACCATACAACTCATCAGGACTCATCAAAAGTGCATGCTTAGCCGGGTGTGGTAGTGTACGCTTGTAATCCCAGTACTTGGAAGGATGAGACAGGAGGATTGCAGGTTTGAGGACAGTCTCAGCAAGTAGTGAGACTCTTAGCAACTTAGAGAGATCATGTTTCCAAATTAAAAAAAAAAAAAGAGGGGGCTGGCAATGTAGCCCAGAGGTTCAATCCCCAGTGCCACATAAAAAAAGAAAAGCTGGGGGTGGTGGCGCACACTTGTAATCCCAGCATTTGGGAGGCTGAGAAGAAGTATCACAGCTTCGTGGTCAGCCTCAGCTACTTAGTGAGGCCATCTGCAACTTAGTGAAACTCTTTTCAAAATAAAGAATAAAACATAGGGTTGAGGCTGGGCGTGGTGGCACACGCTTGTAATCCCCGTGCTTGGGAGGTGGAGACAGGAGGATCATCGCGCAGGTTTGAAGCCAGCCATGCTAGCTTAAGAGACCCTGTTTCCAAATAAAAAGTATAAAATGGGTCTGGGAATGTAGCCTAGAGGTAGAAGGTTTCCAGGAACCCCAGTACCACCCAAAAAAAAAAAAAACAAAAAAAAGGGTTGAGGGTGTGGCTCAGAGGTAGAATGCCCCTAGGTTCAATCCCCAGTACTGAAGAAGAAAAAAAAAAAGTTTATTTTGGGGCTTGGTGTGGGGCTTGGTATGTAGCCCAATGGTAAAGCACTTGCCTAGTATGTGCAAGGCCCTGGGTTCAATCCCCAGCACCACAGGAAAAAAAAAAAGTTTATTTTTTAAAAACTCAGCATTAATATTATTTTAAATAGCAAAGAAAAGGGAAAAAGTCCTGAAAGATAAAGAAAAGTGCACACAAACCTTTATGATCTGAGCTAGAGACACACTTTCCTGCTGAGCGAGGGAGATGCCTCTGACCCTTTCCACATCTGACAGCTGGCGTACTGACTCCTCAATGGCACTCAAGTAACTGAGCTCTGCGGCCATGCGATGCTGGAGGCCAGCGGGAGAAAAACGCTGTGGACCTAGAGGGCACAACAAGTAAGTATTAACTGGAAAAGCTTACATGAAATCTATTTCTCATTTTAAGACCCTAAAACAAACCTCCTTTCTTCTATAGGAAAGACAGTAACTTACTAGTACAATGTGTTTCATCAGCTGTTTCCCTTTATGTGTGCAAGCACATGTTTCCAGTGGACATGTACACCTATACACACTCTGGAATCCATATGTGGCATGCATTTTTAGGCGAGTTATGACTAATGCTGGCAACATGGGAAAGGTCATGACTATTGAATCTCTCATGCTTTTCAATATTAAGTGCTTACAGTTTTTGTCTAATACTACTTCAAACAGTAATCACATTTACTTGAAATGACATTTTCCTACGGCTCAACTAAAAGAGAAAAAGAAGGAATTTCCAGGGAAACAACAGAATCTCCTTTTTAGACTGGTAACTGCACAGATCCACTTACCTGGTGCTGACACCATCTCTGAGGCTGCTCTGCTGGTAGCCAGGTTCTCATCAGTGAAAGGCACACCTGGCTTCGATACTGTGGTTGGTGGTACCATTACTGAGGACTTAGATCTTTCTAATGTAGTCCCAGGAAGGTCAAACTGTAACAATTTCTGGGAACTTGGAGATAGAGGAGAAGTTGGAGTCTTCTGAGCTCTTCCTTTGTCTGATGAGACACTAGAAGTTTTGTTTCATAAAGTCATTACAGAAAATAAACTATTACAAATGAACAATTCATAAAAATAACATGCATTATTGTCTTTACCAATATTAACTTTAACAAGCTATGATTTAGGCATTTATTTGTTTACCAATAAAAATTCCATTAAAAATAGATCTCAGTATATTACACAAAGTACTAGAAAAAGTACAAAGTCACGTTAAGAAGAATAAATTGAAGCTGGGTGTGATAGTGCATGCTTGTAATCCCAGTACTTGGGAGGCTGAGACAAGAGGCTCTCGAGTTCAAAGTCAGCCTTGGCAACTAAGTGAAGCTCTTAGCAATTTAGTGAGACCCTGTTTCTAAAGAAAAAGAAAGAGTCTTGCTAAGTTTGGAGAGCCTTGAATTCAGGATTCTCCTATCTCAGTTTCCCAAGTACTGGGATTACAGGCATATTCCACCATGCCTGCTTGTAACTTTAATTCTGTATGAATTACAGTATAAAATATACATTACTTTACCTCACAGAATGCACAGAAAGTTCTTCCAAAGTGTTCTCAGTGTCAAGAGTCTGCTCATAATCTTTAAGGGAAAGTCTGCTGCTGGCCCCAGACTTCTTTCCTTGCTGGGAGCTGCGCTCTGAGCCAGACTGTACTTTTTCCTCATCAACATGTGAGTTTTGAACATCTCCAGTGAATGGATCCAACCCTGTAAAGTAAAGTTCTTATAAAGCGGATTCCAAATATCAGAGTTACTAAGAGATAACAACTGATAAATTATACTGTACCTAAATACTTAAAAAGTGACTTATGGCTGGATGTGGCGGCACACACTTGTAATCCCCGTGCTTGGGAGGCTGAGACAGGAGGATCGCATAGGTTCGAAGCCAGCCTAAGTAGCCCAGAGGTAGAAGGCCCTGGGTTCCATCCCCAGTACCACCAAAAAAAAAAAAAAAAAAAAAGTGACTTATGTTTAAAATTTGTTTTCTATATCTAAAATATAGAAGGTTATTTTTCTACCTCCATTTAAGGAAAATAAAAAATTTTCCATTAATATCCTCTACTTGCTACTAGTAAATTCTTCTTAGCTCAACTAGTAATAAAACATAATAATCATTTAAACAAAAGAGTTTTTTAAGGATAAAATCCAGAACTGGGAGAAAAATGGTTATCAACTACCAATTGAACTACATAACTCTTTTGAAAGAATATATGGCAAGAACTATGTAACTAGAGCCATAAAAATGTTCATATTCTCGGATTAAGACTGGCTTAGAAGCCGGGTATGGTGGCAAACTCTTGTAATCCCAGCACTTGGGAGGCTGAGACAAGAGGATTGCACAGGTTCAAAGCCAGCCTCAGCTACTTAGGCTCTCAGCAACTTAGTGAGACCCTGTTTCCAATGAAAGTATAAAATAGGCCAGGGAGTATAGCCTGGTAGTAGAAAAGTCCCTCGGCTCCACATCCAGTACCACAAAAAAAAAAAAAAAAAAAAAGAACCTATGCGATCCTCCTCTCAGTCTCCCAAGTATCAAGATTATAAGCGTGTGCCACCACGCCCAGCTTCAGATAAGAAAATTTGAGGATTATATTTAATGATACTCAGACTTCATTCTATATTATTTCTTAAAATTTTTTCTTGCAGTCCTGGGGATTAAACCCAGTGACATTCTGCCTCCTAGCCCTATTTTACTTTATATTTTGAAATAGTTTTTAAAAAGCACTTGCAAGCAGAGCATGGTGGTACACGCCTGTAATCCTAGTATGTGGGAGGCTGAGATAGGAAAACTGCAGGTTCATGGCCGGCCTCAGCAGCATATGCCCTCTGCAACCTAGTGAGACCCTGTTTCAAAATATATAAAAATAGAGCCGGGCGTGGTGGCACATGCTTATAATTCCAGTACATGGGAGGCTGAGACAAGATAGGAAGATCATGGTTCAAGGATAGCCTTAGCTACTACTTAGTGAGGCCATTTGCAACTCAGTGAGACCCTGTTTCAAAATAAAGAATAAAAAATAGGGCTGGAAGTGTAGCTTGGAGGTAGAATGGCCCTGGGTTCCATCCTCATACCAAAAAAAAAAAAAAAAAAATACATATGAACTGGGAATATAGCTTAGAGGTCGAATGTCTCCAGGTTTCATCCCCAGTGCCACATTTTAAAAAAGGAATTGATGCCAGGAGTGATGGCACATGCCTATAATACCAGGATTTGGGAAACTGAACCAGGAAGATCACAGGCTCAAGGTCAGTCTCAGATACCTAGCAAGACTCTTTCAAAATAAAAATAAAGCTGGGCATGGTGGCGCACGCTTGTAATCCCAGCACTTGGGAGGCTGAGACAGAAGGATCGTGCAGGTTCGACGCCAGCCTCAGCTGGATTAAGAGACTCTGTTTCCAAATAAAATATAAAAAATAGGTCTGGGAGTGTCTCCAGGAGTTAGAAGGTGCCTGGGTTCCATCCCCAGTACCACCAAAATAAAAATAAAAATAAAAAAGATTGGGGGTATAGCTCAGAGGTAGAATACTCCTGTATTTAATCCCCAGGACCCAAAACAATCAACAACAACAATAAAACCCAGCAATTACAAAGCAATATTATCTACATTTGTTTTTTTTTAAATAAAGTTTTATGTGTGTGGTTTTATGTGTATACTGAGAAAACAGGCAGCAAAAATGTTAATAATTATTATCTCAGAATGATCAATGCAGATTTATGTTTCTTGGATGAGTATTTATTTGTAATTTTAGTTTTTTATCATGTATTCCTTTTGTCTTACAAAGTTATAATGTTATCTATCAAAATACATAATCACAAAAATAAATTTGAAGGCTAATTACACTGTCATAAGTTCCTCTACCTGCTTACCGAATCAAGTCATAATTTTAGATCACTACCACAAAATCACTGGGAAGAGGAAAAGTTAGCATATAGAATTCCACTTACATTCTATCTTTTCCTTTTTTCCTTTCTTTCCTTTACAAGTAGATGAACGAGATGATGCAGCAGAGAGGGTTCCTGATGAATGTGAGGAGGCAGCGTCCAGGGAGGAAAGGTCATAGGCAGGCTTCCTGCTAGGATGGGCTTCCTGAACGCCTAAACTGCTCTCACCAAGACTGCCAACGAAAAAGTGACAAGTGGTGAAAGAAAATACAAAACATCAGAGGGAGCCTGCAAATTCCATTTCAAAGCAGCTCTGGGCCTATGGTGTAAATGCCATGAGGAAAGCTCACCTCTTGAGCTGAAAAAAGATATGGACAAGAAGTTATCAATGAAATTAAATGGTGGTAAACACAATCCCTATTAAGATACCAATTTCATTCTTTATAGAGCTAAATAAAATAAAAAGATAGTCCTAAAATTCATATGGAAACAAAAGACCCAGAATAGCCAAAGCAATCCTGAGCATGGGGCAGATGCCTGTTATTCCAGTACTTAGGAGGCTGAGACAGGAGGACTGCAGGCTCAAGACCAGTCTCAACAACTTAGCAAGGCTCTCAGCAGTTTAATGAGATCTTGTTTCAAAATAAAATATAAAAAGGACTGGGAGTGTAGCTCAGTTGCACAATGCCTCGTTCAATTCTCCAGTACCAAAATAAAAAAAAAAGAAAAGAAAGAAAAGAAAAGGAAAAGGAAAAGAATCATACAGGAGACATCACAATACCTGATTTCAAATTATACTACAGAGTAATAGTAACAAAAACAGATACCCAAAGCCAGGCGTGGTGGCGCACGCTTGTAATCCCCACGCTTGGGAGGCAGAGACAGGAGGATCACGCAGGTTCGAAGCCAGCAGCGCGCGCTGGCTTAGGAGACCCTGTTTCCAAATAAAAATGTAAGAATAGGTCTGGGAGTGTAGCCCGGAGGTAGAAGGGCTTCCAGGAACCCCAGTACCGCCAAAAAAAATATATGTATATATATAATACACAGACCAATGGATTAGAATAGAAGATACAGAGACAAAACCTCACATGGATAGCCAGCTGATTTTTGACAAAGGTGCCAAAACATATACAGGAGACAACAAATAATGTTGGGAAAACTGGAAGCCCCCACGTAGAAGAATGAGATTAGACCCCTCTCACTCTGTACAAAAGTCAAATCAAGATGGATCAAAGACCTAGAAGTTAGACCAGAAATGTTACAATACTAGAAGAAAACAAAGGAATCAACTCTCCAACATATAGGCACTGGTAAAATTTCCTGAACAAGATCCCTAAAGCTTAGGAAATAAAATTGAGAATCAATAAAAGAGATACCATCAAATTAACCCCTGAAAGAAATTTAGATTGTAATCAAAGATGGCATCTAACTGGCTGACATACAAGGATCACAAGTTAAAGGTCAGCCTCAGCAACTTAGTGAGACCCTATTTCAGAATTAGAAAGAAAATAGGGCTGGTGGTGTAGAACTCCCTGAATTTAATCCCCAGTACCACAAACAAACAAGCCAAAAAAAAAAAAAAGGCAACTTTTTTTTTTTTTAATGGTACTAAGGATGAAAGCCAGAAGCTTCCCTCCTTAGTAACATAAAATAATAACTACCTCCAGCTACACCCTCAGTCCAATGTTTTATTCTTTATTTTGAAACAGCATCTCACTAAGTTGCGGAGGGCCTCACAAGTTGCTGAGGCTGGACACAAACTTGTGATCCTACTGCCTCAGCCTCCCAAATGCTGGGATTACAAGTGTGAGCCACAACACGTGGCTTCTATTTTACTTTTTTTTTTTTTTCAGTACTAGGGGTGGAACTCAGGAGCATTCTAACTTCAAGCAACACCCCCAGCCCTATTTTTTATTCTTTACTTTAAAACAGGATTTCACTGAGTTGCAAAGGACCTTGCTAAGTCGCTGAGGCTGTCCACAAACTGTGATCCTCGTCTCAGACTCCCAAATGCTGAGATTACAAACTTGTGCCATCACGCCCAGCTGCTATTTTATTTTTTTAACTTATGACCATAGTCTGGATTCTTCTGGCTCAATTTCATATTGGGGGAAAAAAATCTCAGATGATTTGTTTACTGAAGTGAAACCAATAATTTCAGACATATAAGAGAAAAAATATATATAATGTTGAACACTAGAAAATGTGGTCTCAATTTCTATTTAAATGTGTAATTTTATACAGCATAACTACTTTCCCTCTGATAATCTTATAGAGAACAATAATAACTTTTTTTTGGTGGTGGTAGTACAGATTGAACTCAGGGGCATTCTATCTCTGAGCTACATCCACAGCCCTATTTTACTGTTTTTTGAAACAAGATTTGAGTATCTGAGAGCCTTCCTAAATTGCTAAGGATGGCTTTGGACCTGCGATCCTCCTGTCTCAGCCTCCCAAGTACTGGGATTACAGGTATGTACCACCATGCGTGGCTGAGAAAAATAATTTAATGTGTTCTGTATTAACCTGGAAACAAAACGAACCAAATCATATTGATGACGAGCTGAGAGAGAGAGAGAGAGAGAGAGAGAGAAAGAGAGAGAGACTGACTTTTATTTTATTTTTAAGTCTTTATTTTGAAACAGGCTCTCACTGAGTTACAAAGGGCCTCACTAAGTAGCTGAGGCTGTTCACGAATCTGGATCCTCCTGTCTCAGCTTCCAAATTCTGGGATTACAAGCCCTGTTCAAAATAAAGAATAAAAGAATAGGGCGGGGGTGTAGCTCGGAGGTAGAATGCCCTGGTTTCTACTTACCCCCAGTACCACACACAAAAAAAAAGAATGAAATGAAGCTGGGGGTGTAGCTCTGAGGTAGAATGTCCCTGGGACCTATCCTCAGTAACACACACACACACACACACACACACACACACACACACACACACACACAAATTATTACATGTGACCACGGAGTTCAGTATCTATCTTAAGTGCCTCAATTCTACCAAAGAAAACCACTCTTAAGCTTCTTATATTACTATATCACAGGACAGTTTCTCAATATTATCCTCTACTGTGGACTCAAAGATTGATCTGACGACCTAGACCTGACTTCTCGGATTTCTCGTAACAACTCTGTGAGGAAAGCAGGTACTATTATACCCCCATTTTAGACAAGAAGACTAAAGACGGGGAGGTTAGTAACATGCATAAATATGAGCAATGAGTACTGAAGAGAGCCAGCAGTCTGGATCCAGAGTCCTCTACATGGATCTTTAGGCAAGCAACATCTGACTGCTATTCAGACCACAGTTCTCATTTATACATCTTTTTCACTCTTCAGACTTTATTCCATACTGCTAACATATTCTTACTTAGGTTCGAGGGTTGATTTTCTTTCTGTTGAAGTCACACTCCCTGGTGAGGAGACAAAATCATCTTCATAGGAAACACTGCTTAGAGGGGTTACAACGGCATTCAGAGGCTGAGATGCTGATGCTCCTCTGTCCAATCTGTCTTCAAATCCTGTTAAAAGTAATAATTGACACATGGTTAAAAATAAAAATAAAAATATAAGTAAAATATTCCATAACATGGAGATTTGTAACATGAATTTACTGGCAGTTTAATTTGCTTTTATTACTGCTTCTTTTCAATTTACTTTTTTTATCTAACAATACATTTTAATTTATTAGAAAAAATTTCAAACATACATGAAAATAAAACAGCATAATAAAACTAATATATCTATCATCCAGCTTTAACAATGACCAACATATATGCAATCTAGTTTCAATTAAACCTTCTATTCTCAACTACCAAACCCTGCACACATTATTTTGAAGCAAATCCCAGATATCATTCCATTTCTAAATGTTTCAGTATAATCACAATATCATAATGAAAATCTAAAAATAAAAGTATTGATTAAAGTACTTTGCTTTCATCAAAAAAAATTTTAAGTTACCACCAATACAAGTAAGTGACTAAACAAAAGAGAAATAATTAAGAATCTGTACATGATCATAAAGAAATGTCTAAATAAGTCATATTTGCAGGATTTCAGAGATTAAAAAGGAACTTTAAAAGTTAACTGTCTTGCCAGGCGTGGTGGCACACGTTTGTAATCCCAGCATACGGAGGCTAAGACAAAAGGACTGCAGTTCATGGACAGCCTCAGCTACTTAGCGAGGCCCTTTGTAACTCAGTGAGACCCTGTTTCAAAAATAAAAAGACTAGCCGGGCGTGGTGGCGCATGCTTGTAATCCCAGCATTCGGGAGGCTGAGACTGGAGGATCGAGGTTCGAGGACAGCCTCAGCTACTTAGTGAGGCTCTTCGCAACTCAGTGAGACCCTGTCTCAAAATAAAGAATAAAAAATAAGGCTGGGTGTGTAGCTTGGAGATAGAATGCCCATGGGTCCCATCCCCAGTGTACCCCCCAAAAAATTCTGACTATTAAAGTTATTTTGACAAGTAGTAAGATAGTTGTTTTCATATTAGAAATTTTACTACATTGCCCCTCTCAATTCATGACAACTATATTCCAAGGATCCACAGTTACTGTGTTAAAAAGTTTATAGATTTAAGTATGTAACTATGGCCACAGAAAATCTAGTATATGATATATGCCAAATTCCAAACATCATATACGAATTTCTCTAAACAAGATAAAAATTTCTACAAGTCAACTATTGTTTTATGACAATAACAAGTAAAAACTAGAATTTTAAAGATTAAAAATTAATACTGTAGTTGACATTTGCAGGTAGTTCAGATGACTAATATGAATTATAAGTCTCAATTATTTTTATAATACACAATGAAAAGTATATACTTAATTATATCACCTTGTACAGAAATTATGAAATAATTTATCTTAAAGAAACATATAGCTGGTGTAAGCCTGTCCCATTTTTCTCACCTTTTCCATACAACTGATAGGATTTGGTAAAAATATTAATGACACTGTGTGGACTTCCCTTTGCCAGTTCTTCCCATGGTCCTTTGCTTTGTGTGCCACCTATATGCCCCAAAAGTGGCAAGAATTTCTCAGCTTCCTTCTGAAACTCTTTGATGGGTTCATAAGTATTTCTTTCTCCAGCACAAAATTCCTTTTCTTTTAAGATTTCTGCTACCTTCAAGAGGGGCCGTCCATTCCGGCCTCCCTCTTCCTCAGAGAGACTCCCCTCACTAAGAAGGGGTCCTTCACTGACAGAGTCTATGCTGGAACACAGAGACATTTTGGCTTTTTCTTGAGAACAGGCTTGCATATCAGAACTGGAAGAGTCAGTCTGCTTCTTACACAACTGTGCCAGCAGCCCTCCTGGTCTGGGACCAGCAGATCTCATTCTGAAGTTTGATATGGCACTCTGAGGTCTTATCGTCTCAGGAAGCTTTTTAAATTCACTAAGGTTGCCCACACCAGGAAGATCGTCGTCAAAAGTTGCATGAGATACACAGGTTCCCAGCATCTTTTGAATTTGGGCAGAGAAAACATCTTCAGTATCCTCTTTCACAGGTGGGCTTACAGCCTTGGTCCATGGTCCATCTTCTAGAGGTACTTGCTGCACATCGTACTCAGTGTTCCATACAGACCCATAGTTAATGTTGGCCCCAGCTAACTTTTTGGCTTCGTTTTCAATCCTGCTGGACAAAGAAGCAGCTGTTGCTTTCAAGGCTTCAATACGATCCAGCTTACTCTTATACTGGCTGGCACTAGGTTTTAACAAGGCATCTGGATGAGCGGCTGGTGAGGTCAGATATGTTTGAGGTGTAAAAGTTAATGGTCCTGAAGCCATATTATGATTCTTCCTGGATGGTAAAACAGATTCAAAATCCTTATGTAGAATCCCTACATGCTCTAGATTCAGGAGATGGGAGAGTAAATTTCCAGCTGTTCCAACAAGAGGTTGTGGTTGAGAATTATGAATTCGTGGGCTCAGTCTGTCGGGCTGCATCCACGTGGGTTCCATCAGGTCCTTTCTGGAAATGAAAGTCACATGTTAGTTAACCTGGCAACTCACCACCAAAATACCATTTTTCCCTCTTTTTGTGGTGCTAGGAATTGAACCCTGGCGTCATACACTCTAGACAAGCATGCTACCACTGAACTACAATCCTATCCCAAACCATCATTTTTTAAAACTTTGTGGTTTTTTCTGATTATAAGAGTAATGATCATAGCCTATCAACCAAAAAGAGCTATGTATTTTTACTGGTATTGTTTGCACAAAAATGGGATCCTACCATACACACTGTTTTGCAAACTGCTTCTTCAAACTAATTCAATACATTTTTAAACTATTAATTAGAGAAAAGGCAATAAACCCTTTAAAGTCTGTGGACAAATTCCTTAATAATGTTGGGTAAAAGGAAAATGCTTAAGATTACTAAATACTACTGCAGGCATGATACTGATTATAACAATCAAGATTTTTTTTTTTTTAACTAGGGATTGAACACAGGGGCATTCTAACCTCCAAGCTACACCACCTTTATACTTATTTTTATCTTTTTATTTTCTTGAAACAGGGTCTAAGTTGCTGAGGCAGGCCTCAAATCTGTGATTCTCCTGTTTCAACCTCCCAAAAATGGGATAACAGGCATTTGCCACTAAGCCTGGCTAAGAAATATTTACTAAATGCCTAAATACTAAATTACTAATATTTACTAAATGTCTGGGCGCAGAATGAAGATGCTGTCACCAACATTATGCGTTTTCACCTAGGTTCCCAGACTAGACACACCCTACACATTAGGGGTAATTAGGAGAGTTTATCGGAGGCTGATGCCAGCTACTAGGAAGACAGACATAGCACAAGATAATGTCTGTGTCTTGCACATTATTTTTGGAAGATGACATTAAGATATGCTTAACAAGGTAGACATGGTGGCCCAGGCCTGTAAACCCAGTACTTGGGAGCCTGAGAAAGGAGAGTCACAGGTGTAAGGTCCACTTAAACAACATAGCCAGACCCTCAGAAACTTAGTGAAACCCTGTTTCAAACTAAAAACCAGGATAGTACTGAGGGCACAGCTCAGAGGTGAGACATGCCTGGGTTCAATCCTCAGTACCACAGACACAGACACACACACACACAGAAAGAGAGATAAAGACAATGTATATACAGACTGAAGCATCACACTATGCCTCATAAATACCTATGATATTTATGTGTTAATTACAAATTTTTATTTTAAAAGGAAGAAAGAAAGGAGGGGAACTAGTGCAAAGTAGTAAAGTTCTAACAATAAATTTGTGTTTTATTTATTTTTAAGATTGAATAATCTATTTAGAATTAGAAACACTAGAAAAGGCAAAAATCGAAGACATGAACCCAGTAGACTGTATCTGATAATATTACCATGCATGAAGTCTAAAGTGTATTTACAACCTCCAGTAATCACCTCACTTCCTCCTTGGCTGGGAGGC
The DNA here is from genome assembly GCF_963383645.1 of Muscardinus avellanarius. Classification (NCBI taxonomy): domain Eukaryota; kingdom Metazoa; phylum Chordata; class Mammalia; order Rodentia; family Gliridae; genus Muscardinus; species Muscardinus avellanarius. The sequence continues at coordinate 107,138,543 of NC_137793.1, forward strand.
AGTATGTAGAGTATTCAAAACTCAGGCTTCTGAAGTCAGATTGCCGACGTTCACACCCATCTCTACCACTAACCTTTGAGAAAGTTGATCAGATTCCAGGCCTTGGCCAGGCAAAATACCACACGCATATAATCCCAGTACTTGGGAGACTGAAACAGGAGGATGGCATGTTCGAAGCCAGCCTCAGCTACTTAGTGAGGCCCTCCACAATGTAGTGAGACCTTGTTTCAAAATAAAAGACTAATAGGGCTGGGGGCATAGCTTGAAGGTAGAATGGCCCTGGGTTCAATCCCCAGTACCACAAATAAATAAATAAATAAATAAATAAATAAATAAATAAATAAATCTTTCTCTTCCCCAAATGAATATTATTGCAAAGTATAATTTGGAGCCATGTTATCTTTCACTGTGATTTATCCAACCCAAACTCGCACTGTATGTTTGGCTCAATGAAGGCAAGAGTACTTCCAGTTGTAGAACTGACACTGACATTGGATTAAAGCACAGGCAAAATTTGAGCCACTTAGAGCAGGACATAAAGTAGGTACAGCTACATGCTATACAACTACCCACTAGAAGATATTAATCAATTTCCAAATAAACTTCTTTGTCCTCTTGCTCACAAAGACAATCAACAAAATTCATTGAGCACAGAACACTAGACTTTATAAGACAAAGAGAGTCAGGCATGGTGGCACACATCTATAAACGCAGTACTGGGGAGCATCATAGTTTCAAAGCCAAGCTCAGCAAATCAATGAGGCTCTTAGCAGCTTTTCAAGACCCTGTTTCCAAATTAAAAAAAAAAAAAAAAAAGGTCTGGGGGCTGCAGCCTAGAGGTAGGATGCCCCTGGGTTCCCTCGCCAGTATAACACACAAAAAAGACAAAACATAAAAATAGGGCTGAGGGTATAGCTTAAAGGTAGAATGTGCCTGAGTTCAATCCTCAGTACCACCAAAAGAAAGAGAATAAAGCCAGGCATGGTGGCGCATGCTTGTAATCCCCGTGCGTGGGAGGTGGAGACAGGAGGATCGCACTGGTTCAAAGCAAGCCGCGCTGGTGTAAGAGACCCTGTTTTCAAATAAAAATATAAAAATAGGTCTGGGAGTGTAGCCCGGAGGTAGAAGGGCTTCCAGGAACCCCAGTACCACCAAAAAAAAAAAAAAAAGAAAAAAGAAAGGAAGGAAGGAAGGAAGGAAGGATGGATGGATGGATGGATGGATGGATGGATGGATAAAAAAGATGAAAAGAACCATAATCTCTTTTATCCCCATTTTACCTTGCAAGAGGCTGTGGAGGTTCTGACAGGGACATGTCACTACTGGAAGATGCACTTGGGGGGCGCTCCTGTCCTTTGTTTTCTTTGTCAGATTCTCCAGATGGCTGATACCCTGGTCTGGCCTACAAGAAAAGGACATCAAATTCACCTGACACCTATCATAGAGAAATATTCAGAGAGCTCAGAAGATAAACACAAGTCACTCAGCTTTACACATATCATAAAACCACAAGACTGTTCCCCTCAAACATAAAAATACACATTTAGTTTGCCTTTTATAACCATTACACTCAATAGCAAAACATCATCTAAAATCTAACAAGGGGCCAGGCGTGGTGGCGCACACTTGTAATCCCAGCACTTGGGAGGTGGAGACGGGAGAATCGCAGTTCGCAGACATCCTCAGCTACTTAGTGAGGCCCTTTGCAACTCAGTGAGATCCTGTTTCAAAAATAATGAATGAATGAATGAATGAATGAATGAATGAATGAATGAATGAATAAATAGACTAAAAAATAGGGCTGGGAGTGTAACCCAGAGGTAGAATGCCCCTGGGTTTTATCCCCAGTACCACACACACCAAAAAAAAAAAAAAAAAAATCTAAAAATGGCTCTGAATCCTAACTATAAAACTAGGCAGAAAAAATACCCTTTATTCTTATTTTATTTTAATGTGGAGTGTGTACTCATGATTGAACCCAGGTACATTCTGCCTCTGAGCTATACCCCTAGCCCTTTTTACTTTTTGTTTTGAAACAGAGGCTTGCTAGGTTGAAGAGAGTCTCACTAAATTGCTGGGGCTGTCCCTGAACCTGTGATCATCCTGCCTCAGCTTCCCAAGTAATGGGATTATAGGTACCACTATTCTCAGCAAGTAATATCCTTTATAAACTAAAATTTTTTCACCTGGTAAGTAAAAATAACATAGTACCTACCCTTCTCATGGTTCTGAGGATTTACTGAGTTTAAGCCCATATGTAAAGCCTTTTTAAAAAGTATGAAGTACATAGTGAATAGTTATTATTCATTTTTTTAATTTTTTGTGGTACGGGGGATTGAACCCAAGGGTATTCTACCTCTGAGCCATACCCCCAGCCCTATTTTTCAATCTTTTTTTTTTTTTTTGTGGTACTGGATGTGGAACCCAGGAGCTTTTCTACCTCCAGGCTACACTCCCAGATCTATTTTATATTTTATTTGGAAACAGGGTCTCACTAAGTTGCTGAGAGCCTAAGTAGCTGAGGCTGGCTTCGAACCTGTGCGATCCTCCTGTCTCAGCCTCCCAAGCGCTGGATTACAAGTGTGCGCCACCATGCCTGGCTCTTAAATCTTTATTTTGAAACAGGGCCTCACTAAGTTGCAGAGGGCCTAAGTAGCTGAGGATGGCCATGAACCCGCAATCCTCCTGTCTCTGCCTCCCAAGTAATGGGTTACAAGTACGCACCACCACACTCAGGTCTCTGTATTTTTCACATTACTCTTTGTATGCAATAAATTTCAAGAAAGGCAATAACCAGTATAAATATTATCTGAGCACATCTGAATATTAGGAATGGTGGGTAATTTTTAAATAGTACAGATAGCAAATAAACTTCCCCTAACCATGAATGACTCCCCTTTGTATTTATGTTACTATTATGACCTGTATTTCCTGCGTGACGTGTTGGTTAGCTGGCTCTTCCAGCGAGGGCTTCTCTAGTAGCAACTTGGAGTAGGTTTCCTGGAGCCGCCTGGCCGCAGACGGGTCAGAAGGAGGCACAGTCTTTGCCTTGGTGAATGCTTCTTTCTGTTTCCGGTAGAGCTCCTGCAGCCGCTTGTTCTTCTGCTCGGTGGCCTCCTTTTGGGCCTTCTTCTCTTCATTCTGCTTCCTCTTCCTTTCCTCCTGCTGTCTAACAATGTACTGGCGTACCTCGTCTGTGTCATAGTGGCGCTTTTTGGAGATGACAGGGGGCTCTTCGTTGGCTGCTACTTTGTCGGGTTTCCTCTTCACTGGGCTGTGGCTCCTAGCAGCCGGCCCAGGCACTGATGCCTTCTGATTCTGTAACTCTCCAGTCTCTGGCCTCGAGGTCTGACTTGTGGAATCTAGCTGAAGATCATCAAGAATGCCACGAATTTCTACAGGTAAGAAGTCCTTATTTAAGGCAGCACTCTCCTCCTGTTTACTGTCGGGAAGAGACGGAGCTAATTTCTTTATGTTGTTTTCAGACCGAGCTCTACTTCTTGAGCGTTCTGAGGTTCGTGGAAGATGTCTATGTGAAACATCCAACCTGGGATCAGATTCTGCTCTTCCAATGTGACCCCCTGCAACAAATGACCTGTTAGTGATGGGTTAAAATTCTATATTCATTCCTAAGATTAGCTGCACTAAGAAAACTAGGAAATTTTACTTAATCTTCCATTCAAATTCAAATATCCTTCAGTCTTCTAAAGAACAGGATAAAAGGAAATAAAAACCCTCCCTTTGTGCAGCACTAAAAGAATTACAATCTTCAGAAAAACCTTCCTGGGATCTTTAATGCATCTTTAATATTTCTGGGAAAAAAGATTAATCATATGAATGATATGAATATTTAATATTACTATTTCTTTCCCTCTAGCAAAAAGCTGTTTAAAAATAAGTAATCTGGGCTTGTGGTATAGCTCAGTGGCAGAGCCCTTGCCTAGCATGTTTGAGGCTGTAGGCTCAATCCCTAGTGCGGCAAAAACAAAAGCAGCAAAAATCAATAGTCTTTTTAGTAGATTCTTGATTAGAACCAAAAAAATGGAAAATATCTTACAAATCATTAAAAGATCAATAATAGTTTTTTAAAACTTTGTAAAGATCAGACAGCATATGCCAAATCCAAATAATTTACTGATGTCTCTAAATATTCTAGAACACTGACCCGTTTTATAGTAACATAAAATGACACCATATTAAAAGTTTATCAAAAAATGTCTGAAAGTTTAATTTATATTCTTCTTCATAAACAAAGATTAAAACTGGCCTCATATATGACTACATTCACATTTTAATATCTCTAAAATAAATCTTCATATGTCCCTTCTCTTTCTGTACTTGGCTAATCTCACTTAACATATGTGTTCTCTAATATGCTCAAGCTAGGGAGTAAAAGGGATACCAGAGGGACTCCAGCAAAGCCAGAAAGGAAGGGGAGGGGAGGAAGAAGGCTGAGGTTAACTAATGGAAAAGCTACATTCAAATATATGAATATACACATACATGTGAATGTAACATTGTTAATTGGGAGGGAGAGAAAAAGGGAAGCAGGGGAGGGGAGGGCACCAAGCACTGTGTGAATGTATGCCATTGTCAACACGATCCACACTATGATGTGAGACTACAGTGCACCAATAAAACAAAAAATAAATAAATTAAACAAGTCTTCAAATTGCTTATTTGTTTTTGAGAGGAGAGTCTTGTGAAATTACCCAGGCTGGCCTCAAACTTGAAATCCCCTCATTTCAGCCTCCCATGTAGATAGATGGGGTTACAGGCATATGCCACAGTGCCCAGTTTAAGTCTTCAAATATGTTTAAAGGCTATTTTGCATTTTACCCCATTTCCAAATAAAAAGAATAAACTTCAGAAAGAGGAATATGAAACGCATAATATTCGAATATTATTAGAATGCCTCCTCCATGCAGCCAACAATTTTGACCTATTTTGCTTATTCTGAAGTCTTAGAAAGTAGAGCACTGCCAACTAATTAGATGGCACTCAGTAATTATTTGTTCAATATATGTTAAGCCTCAAAAACTACAAAAAGCCAGACATGATGGTGCATGCTTGTAATCCCAGTACTTGGGAGTCTGAGACATTAGGATAGCAGGTTCATGGACAGCCTCCGCTGCTTAGTAAGGCCCTCGGCAACTGAGCGAGACCCTGTTTCAAAATAAAGAATAAAAAACAGAGCTGGGGGAGCTGGGTGGGATGGCACACACTTGTAATCTCAGTACTTGAGAGGCCGAGACAGGAGGATCCAGGTTTGTGGTCAGCCTCAGCTATTTAGCAAAGCCATCTGTAACTTAGTGAGATCCTATTTCAAAATAAAGAATAAGCCAGGCGTGGTGGCGCACACTTGTAATCCCAGCATTCAGGAGGCTGAGACCTGAGGATCTCGGTTCGCAGACAGCCTCAGCTACTTAGGCCCGCCACAACTTAGTGAGACCCTGTTTCAAAGTAAAGGATAAAAAATAAGGCAAGGGATGTAGCTTGGAGGTCAAATTCCCCTGGGTTCCATCCCCAGACCCGCAAAAAAAAAAAAAAAAAAAAAAAAAAAAAAATCGGGCTGGGTGTGTAGTCAGAGATAGAATGCCCCTGGGTTTAATCCCCAGTACCCCCCCACACACACACACACAAATAAAGCTGGGGTTGAGCTCAAAGATAGAAATCCTTAAGTCCAAGCCAGGCGTAGTGACGCACGCTTATAATCCCTGCACTTGGGAGGCTGAGACAGGAGGATCACACAGGTTCGAAGCCAGCCTCAGCTACTTAGTGAGGCTCTCAGCAACTTAGTGAGACCCTGTTTCCAATATAATATTTTTTTTTAAAAAAAAAGATCTGGGAGTATAGCCCGGAGGTAGAAAGCCTCTGGGTTCCACCCCCAGTACCAAAAAAAAAAGCTACAAAGAATAGTAGTACTGCACTTATATTCTATTGATCTTTGACAAAGGAGCCAAATACGTAAGCTGGAGAAAAGAGCCTTTTCAATAAATGGTAATGGAAAAACTGACCCTCCACTTGTAGAAAAATGGAATTAATCACTTGAGATGGATTAAAGACCTGGAGGTTAGACTAGAGTCTATGAAGCCGTTAAAGGAGGACATAGGCTCAACACTCCAACATATAGGCACAGATAGGAACTCCCTCAACAAGACCCCCGAAACTTAAGAAATTAAAACAAGAATTAATAAGTGGATGGCATCAAACTAAAAAGTTTTTTCTAATCAAAGGAAATCATCAAGAGTCTAAAGAGAAAGCCTACAGAAGGGAAGAAGATTTTTACCAGCCTTCCCTCTGACAGAGGTCTACTATCCAGAATATACAAAGAACTTAAAAAACAAAAAACAACCCAATAAAGAAATGGGCAACTGAAATGAACAGACATTTCACAAAAGAGGAAATACAACTGGCCAATAGATACATGAATAAATGTTCAACACCATTAGCAATCAGGGAGATGCAAATCAAAACTGCACTGAAATTCCATCTAACACCAATGCAGTCATAAAGAAGTCAAATAACAATAAATGTTGGTGAGGCTGTTGGGTAACAGGCACTCTTCTACATTGTTGGTGGGATTGCAAACTAGTCCAGCCACTATGGAGATCGGTGTGGAGAGTCCTTAGAAAACTGGGAATGGATCCACCATACGATCCAACCATACCACGACTGGGTATCCTTCCTAAGGGGTTGAACCAGAGAACTATAGTAAGATATGCATACTCACGTTCATTGCAGCACAATTCACAGTAGCCAAACTATGGAATCGACTTAGGTGTCCAACAACAGACGAATGGATTACAAAATTATGGGAAATACACATAAAAATTCTACTCAGTGATAAAGAAAAATAAAATTATGAATTTCTGGGAAGATGGTGGCGGCCATGGTCGCCAATGCGACAATAGCTGGCAGTGGCCAAATAGCACAGGTAATCCTCTGAGAAACCTTGGACATAAGATTTTGGCTAAATATCTGATTTGGACAATATATAGAGACATTTATAGCCATGACTTCCTAACAAAAATATAAGAAGAGAGAGACCAAGATGGTGGAGACAGCGGCAGCATCGGCGGCCAGTATTTGGGAGAGGTAGATAAAACCAGTCCAACCCACCTTGAACCATTGGAGAAATCTCCCTGAAAGTAGACTGCTCCTGCCCCACATGCTCAGGAATTCTGGACAACATACTATGTAAGAAAAATGCTCAGGAGGAGGGTCAAGATGGTGGCAGTGGCAGCGGCCAGTATTGGGGAGAGGCAGGTAAATTTATTCTAATCCACCCTGAACTTTTGAGGAAATCTCCCTGAAAGTAGACTGCTCCTGCCCCATATGCTCAGGAACTCTGGACAACATACTATGTAAGAAAAATCTTCAGGGCGCATCAAATGGAGCCCCGCATAGTCGGATCGGCCAGCACCACGTGTCCCGGGAGCCAAGGGCACTCCTGGCTGCTGCTTTCTTCTGCGCTGCACTGGGGCTGGGTTCGCTCAGAGCAGCAGAGCCCACTCTCCATGGTTAAGCTGTGGGCCTCCGCTCTTGGCAGGGAGATAAAACACATTGCTACTAAGTACTTGGGCCCCCAACTCCTGCAAAAAACATGTACTGTTTTCTTTTATTAAAAAATATTAGTCAGGTGTGGTGGCTCACACTTGTAATCCCAGCATTCGGGAGGCTAAGACCTGAGGATCGCGGTTCACAAACAGCCTCAGCTACTTAGTGAGGCCTTCTGCAACTCAGTGAGACCCGGTTTCAAAATAAAGAATAAAAATAGGGCAAGGGGTGTAGCTCAGTCAAATGCCCCAGGGTTCCATCCCCAGACCACACACACACACACACACACACACACACACACACACACACACACACAATATATATATATATGTTGAAGAGGAAGGAAGATGGCGGCGGCTGCAGTTGCAGCTGCAGCAGCAACCATGACTGCAGCCGTGATGGTTAGTAGCAGCCAAATAGGATATGCATCCCCCTGAGAAACCCTGGACAACATTTTTATTTTATAGCTGAATGGGACAACACACAGAAACATTTCCAGTTAACACATCCTATCTGAAATATAGGAAAGAGAGTGGAAAATGGCAGAATTAGAGGCAAGACTGCAACATGGCGCCAGCCACTGCAAGAAAAGTGATTTTTGGAGGGATATACCAGAAGAGATCAGAAAACAGACTGCTCCTGCCACCCATGCACAGGAACACTTAACAACATACTCTAGGAGAGACCAAGAAGGCAGTGGCAGCCAGTATTCAGGAAAGGAAGACAAATCCAACCAAATCCACCTTGAATTTTTTTTTAAATCTCTCCAAAAGTAGACTGTTCCTGCCCCACATGCTCAGGAACTCTGAACAACATATTATGTAGGAATAAGTTTTGCGGAGATGTACCAAAATGGCGGTAGCGGCGGCGGCCAGTATTCAGGAGAGGCAGACAGATCCAATCCACCTTGAATTTTTTAAAATATCTCCCCAAAAGTGGACTGCTCTTGCCGCACACGTGCAGGAATTCTGGACAACCATACTATGTAAGAAAAATGTCCGGGGCAAGTTGGAGGGAGCCCTGTCCATATTGCTGGGCCGATTCGCTATGCCAGAGGTCCTAGGAAACCTTAGCTCATGACCACTGCGCTCCTCTACGCTACGCTGGGGGTCCGGGTGTGTTTGGAGCAGGGAATCCCACTCTCCGTGGTGAGGCTGTGAGCCTCCACTTTCAGTGGGAAGATAAAATCCATTTCTGTTATGGAATTGGGCTCTCAGCTTCTGCAAATGACGCAAGCTGTTCTTTCCTACTAAAATATATATATGGAGGAAAATAGAAACCTCTGTAAATGTCACACCCACAGTGACAGTAACCAGAGCCTGCCCCATGGTGAGGCTGGGTCTGGAGCCAGCAGGCCGGGCCCAGAGCCTGCTGTGCGACAAGGCCGGGTCTGGAGGCAGCGGGCTGGGACCAGAGCCTGCCGTGGGACGAGGCCGGGTGTGGAGCCAGAGAGGCCAGGACCGGAGCCTGCCACGGGGCAAGACCAGGTCTGGAGCCAGTGAGGCTGGGCCCAGAGCCTGTTGTGCAGAAGGCCTGGAACTGGGGCCTGCTTCACAGCAAAAGACCAGTGGGTTTCTTCAACTGTGTGGCCAGGAAGCAATAGAAGCTGCCGCTGCCTCACCTAATCTCTAAGCAGATTTTCAGACCCAAGTGACCTCTATTTAAAAAAAAAAATGGCCGGGCATGGTGGCACACACTTAATCCCGGCGCTTGGGAGGTGGAAACAGGAGGATCGCGCAGGTTCAAAGCCAGGCTTACTGGCTTAAGAGACCCTGTTTCCAAATAAAAAAATATATAAAAATAGGTCTGGGAGTGTAGCTCGGAGGTAGAAGGGTTCCATCCCCAGCACCACCAAGATAAATAAATAATTGGTTGTGAGTGGATCATCCTGAGAGCTACTCACCTTCTGGCTTTCAGGTTTTCAGTAAGTGGGAATAAATGTGGAGAAATAGAAGCTCTAATACATTGTTGGTGGGAATTCAAGTTGGTGCAACCACTTTGGAGGACAGCATAGAAGATCCTCAGAAGAAGGAAAACGAACTTACCATATGATCCAGCAATGCCACCTCTGGGTGTCTACCAAAAAGAATGAAAACCACAATACCAAACTAATGCATGAACAACCATGTTCATAGCTGCACAGTTCATCATTGCCAAACTGTGGAATCAGCCAAGATGTCCTTCAACCAATGAGTGGATTTCAAAACTATGGAATATATACACAATAGAATTTTGCTCAGCCATAAGGGAGAACAAAATTATGGCATTTACAGTGAAATGTCACACAAAAAAATAAGAAATCAGATGCTTTTCTTTATGTGCAAAATATTAGGGAGAAATGGGTAAGAGGAGGAGCTCTACATGAAGAAGGGACCCTATAGAGGAGCAATGAAGGTGACATATCTGAGGGGTAAGAGGGAGGACAAGGGAAACTCTTTAAAGCACACGATATACTTAAATATATTAAAGTCAATCAGGAAGCCAAGCGTGGGTAAGTGGGAGAGGGAGGGAAGGGGTTAAAGATTGGGTAGGGGCTGATTGGGTGATGTGTGCATGAATATCTCTAGAAGTTTTTTTTTCCACATTGAGATGTATGACTACAATATACCAATAAAAATTTATTAAAAAAAAGAAAAAGAAAATTACATTATTTGCAAGAAAATGAAGGACCTGGAAAACATTATGTTAAGTGAGATTAGCCAATCACAGAGAGTGAAGGGTCATATGTCTTCCTTAATATGTGCAGGATAGGAAGTATCTGGGATACAAGAGAGACTCCAGATGATGAGGAGAAACCTCAGGGGAGCCAGGGAGGAAATATAAGGGTAGGGGTGTAGGAAGACTTTGGTTCATTAATAAAAATACTGTCATAGATTATGTGTACACATGTGAACATATACCAATGTCAATATGGGTACTTTGTATTGGGAGGAAGGGAAGGAGGGCACCAAGAGCGTGTGCATGGATGTCACTGTCAGCATGATTTACATTATGATGTGAGACTCTAATGCACCAATAAAAGCACAAAAATAAGAAAATAAACTCACAGTGTTAAACTGCTTTGGGGGAAAGAGTAGCAATAAAAATTAAATAGAGTATGTAGAAAAGAAATTATTTTATCATATAAATATTTGTTGACAGATAATTTTAGATTGAGAACAGAGAGAGTTTATTTGCAAAATAAATGAAAGTAAAGAGGAATACATACAAAGTATACATTAACATGTAAGAGTGTGTGTGTGTGTGTGTGTGTGTGTGTGTGTGTGTGTGTGTGTAGTACTGGGGATTGAACCAAGGAATGTACTACTTCTGCGATAGATCCCCAATCCTATTTTATTCTTTATTTTGAAACAGGACGTCACTAAGTTGTGGAGGCCTCACTGCCTGCTGAGGTTGGTGGTGAACCTTCCACCTTCCTGTCAGCCTCCCAAGTTCCGAGGTTACAAGCATGCACCATCATGCCCATTTTACATGCCAAATTATAGGTGTGATAGCATTTGTTACTATAACCATTCTAGAACATAAATTAATTTAGAGCCAAATTTTGATGCCAAAAAAGAAAGTTGGCCTATAACTATCTGTATTTCATTTCTCCAAATTAGCATTTTTGAAGTGCTAATTTGTCTGGTTATTTCAAATAGCAACCAAGAAATTAAAAAGAAGAGCAATGGATTTAAGGACAAACATGAACTTTCAGTCTTATGTCAAATTTTACCAAATACTGCCTACACCTCTCAGAAAAATACCTTCTCTTTCAGAGCCTATTTCCTAATCTGTCAAAACAAGAAAAATCTTGTGAATGTCTTGCCTATATTTCTATATGTTGGAATGAGACAGACTGGACTTGTTCTCTTATGGCCCCTAAGTCTAAAATGACTTTATTAAAATAATGCTATGTGTATGTGTGTGGTGCTGGTAATTGAATGCAGGAACATCCTATGTCTGAAGTACATCCCTACCCATTTTATTTTATTTGGAAACAGAATCTCACTAATTTGCTAAGGCTGACTTCAAACCTGCAATCTTCTTGTCTCAGCCTCCTAAGTACTGGGATAAGAAGAGTGCAGAGCCAGGACCAGCTAAAATAATGCTCTGATATTCATGATGGCTACATGTAATTAATTAAAAAATTTCTTAGTGTAGATGGTTACAATACCCATATGCAGAGATTATCCAAACAAGATCTGTAAAACACTCCTTCTTTTCTGAGCTACAATCACAATTTTATCTATATATTTATTTATGGTACTAGGGATTGAACATAGGAACATTCTACCTTTACTCTGAGCTACACACACACGCGCACACACATACATGCACACAACACACACACGCACACGCACACACATTTGTGCGTGTGTGTGTGTGTGCATGTGCATGTGTTTCAGAGTCTTGCTAAATTGCTGAAGCTGTGCTCTAACCTGCAATTCTCCTGTCTCAGCCCCCGAAGTACTGGGATTAAAAGTATGCACCACCACCCCTGGATCTAAGCAAAGCCCATAGCATTTCAAAGTATTCCACCTTCTCTAAGTACTTACACAAGCCATTTTTAATTATGTTCCCAGTAATTTTACTTCTAGATGCTCACCAGGTTTAGTGGTTCTTTCTCTTCCATCCCTGTCACTTGATGCCGCTCTTGGCTCTTTTTGATCCATTCTGGGCGCAGGTCCCAGAATCTTCTTTACTAATTTTTGTCCATCTCGCCAAGAAGATGTACTTATCAGACGACTGTTACCTAAAATGCATATAAAGTGCAATGAATTTAAAACATAAATTTTAGCTTTAAGTGTTATCTACTCAACCATGAAGGTTTTATAATTAATCTTATGTTTATCTTTTGCTAAGGTCAAAAGGTTTACAATATAAATGTATTTTTAAATCACTAAAAATGGTAACTATTTACATTAATTTGCCAATGTATGTCAAATAAGTGTAAAATGCTTTCAATGTTCAGTATCAAACCATAATGATTCCTGAAACCTCAAGTACCAGGGCACTGAATCCAACAATGTCATTTAGCATAAAACAGGCCCTAGTGACAGGCCCTAGTGATAGGAAGCTAGTAAGCGTTTGTTTTGCTAACACGTAGCATTCCACATAGCATGGGACAAACGTACATTTGCTGAACAAGCACATGACTATACCTAAGAAAAGGAAACTTCTGAGACATCAGTCAACAGTAAATACCCTTGAAGGGGACAGTGTGTATTACTGACACTTTGACATTTTATTTTGCAGGTGTATAGTGTAAATACATACTGCTTTTCTATGTGTAACAACATAAAAAGCAAGAATTATCATCATTTTAAAATGCTCTAGTTATGAATGTTAATAAAAATAAGAGTATGAGCTGGGTGTGGTGGCGCACGCTTGTAATCCCAGCATTTGGGAGGCAGAGAACAGAGGATCGCGGTTCACAGACAGCCTCAGCTACTTAGTGAAGCCATCTGCAACTCAGTGAGACCCTGTTTTAAAATAAAGAATAAAAAATAGGGGTGGAGGTAGCTGGGCGTGGTGGCGCACGCTTGTAATCCCCGTGCTTGGGAGGCTGAGACAGGAGGATCGCATGGGTTCAAAGCCAGCCTCAGCTACTCAGTGAGGCTCTCAGCAACTTAGTGAGACCATTTCCAAATAAAGTATAAAAAAGGTCTGGAAGTATAGCCTGGAGGTAAAAGGCCCTGGGTTCCACCCCTCGTACCACACACACACACACACACACACACACACACACACACACACACACACAAATAGGGATGGGGGTGTAGCTTGGAGGTAGAATGCCTCTAGGTTCTCCCCAGAACAGGAAAAAAAATTTTTTTTTAATTTTAAAAAAGTGATCAGGCTTCTCTTCATTTTCAGCTTGATATTTTGAATCAAAAACAAGCAAACATAAATACACTGTGTTATTTATAAATGTTGGCTTCTGAATATGCTGGGTGATTATTTCTTTTTTTTTTTTTTTTTTTTTTTAGGTACTGGGGATAGAACCCAGGGGCATTCTACCTCCAAGCTACACCCCCAGCCCTATTTTTATTCTTTATCTTTGAAACAGGGTCTCACTAAGTTGCAGCGGGCCTCACTAAGTAACTGAGGCTGTCCGAAAACTGCGATCCTACGGTCTCAACCTCCCAAATGCTGAGATTATAAGCGTGTGCCACCACGCCCAGCTTTGGGTGATTATTTCTAAATTCTGGTTTTTTGAAACAGTCTCATGCAATCACTAGAAGAAAAAGAGGACTTTTATTAGATAAAAAGTATTAATATGGCTATAGTGTATTTAAGGTCTCTTGTCTAGATCATGCCGCAGTGCATATATGGGAATCAGCCTGCCACAAAACCAGATAAATACACTAACAGGAGTGCTACAAGCTATGGCATTCTGTATGTTTCATTTCAAACTATGACCCTGTCAAGAGTATTATATAATATCACATGAAAATGATAATTTTTTAAGTTTAAGAATTAGTTTAGTTAATGCTGAGATCATTCATGTTCTTGCATAATTTTATCTATATAAAACCAATCATTGGAGCTGGGCGAGGCGGGCACGCTTGTAATCCCTGCGCTTGGGAGGCGGAGACAGGAGGATCGCACAGGTTCAAAGCCAGCCTCAGCTACTTAGTGAGGCTCTCAGCAACTTAGTGAGACCCTGTTTCCAAATAAAGTATAAAATAGGTCTAGGAGTGTAGCCCAGAGGTGGAACGCCCTTGGGTTCCATCTAAAAAAAAGGAAAGAAAGAAGGGTCTCACAAAGTTGCTGAGGCTGGCTGAACCTGAGATCCTCCTGCCTCAGCCTCCCAAGTACTGGGATTAGAGGCATGAGTCACTACACCTGGCCATAACTTACATTATGTGGAGTGCTTGTAAGAATTTTCTGGTTCTCACAATAACCCTGTGAAATAAATACTACTGTTTTCCCATTTTACATATAGGAAAATCAAGGCATTTATTCCTCATTTGCCAAAGGAATAAAGCTATTTACAGTCTGTTTGAGGCTGAACTGTTAATCATTGTGGAACTACAGAATTCTTGTTTTCTAGTTTCTTCTGTTCTGCATCCAACTTGGACACTAATGACAAGGACGGCCATTGTTATCATGTACAACATTTCTTCACTTATCAGAATAAAGGAAAAGGCTGAATTAAGACATGAACAATCCCCTTGTATGTAAAAATCATTGAGAGCTGGGGAAACAGCTCAGTGGTAAAGTGCTTGTCTAGTGTGCACAAAGCCCTGGATTCAATCCCTAGTATGGTAAAAAAAAAAAGTCAACACTATAACAGTCATTAATCTGGATAATTTCTATTTAAAAATGACAGAAAAAGCCCGGCGTGGTGGCGCACGCTCGTAATCCCCTCGCTTGGGAGGTGGAGACAGGAGGATCGAGACAGGAGGACCCTATTTCCAAATAAAATATAAAATAGGTCTGGGAGTGTAGCCCGGAGGTGGAAGGGTTTCCAGGAACCCCAGTACCATTAAAAAGGAAAAAAAATGACAGGAAAAGCTTTTTGCCATGTTGAGTATCATGAATGTATGATGAACATTCTAAATTGTAGCTTACTGTGTCAATTACACCTCCTCAATATATACACACTAGTGAAGCATATAATAAACTGAATTTTTTTTAAACTTGTGCCACCATACTCAGCTGAGTCTTGCTAATTTTATTTTATTTTATTTTATTTTTTATTTATTTTTTTGGTGGTACTGGAGGTGGAACCCAGAGGCTTTCTACCTCCGGATTATACTCCCAGACCTATTTTATATTTTATTTGGAAACAGGGTCTCACTAAGTTGCTGAGAGCCTCACTAAGCAGCTGAGGCTGGCTTCGAACCTGCGCGATCCTCCTGTCTCCGCCTCCCAAGCGCGGGGATTACAAGCGTGCCACCACGCCTGGCATAAACTGAATTTTTGAATGTGCCAAACAATAAGAGCATTTGGTAACCTATATCTATACCCACATTGATTCCATTTTAGTAATATGTAACTTTAAAGGACATGACATTGAAAACTGACCTGTTTTGCATTCTGGACTTGATAACTGTGCTACCTTTTGGACTTTTCGTACAGGCTTGATCACTTTCTTCTCTTTACTTTTTTCAGCAGGTTTCTCTTTTACAGAGATATCATCTGGAAAGTACAAACATTTACAGCAATTATAATTCTAATTTCCACCCACCTACTCATCTCCTCCCAGAAAGAAAAACCAGTACAGTAGCCCCTTTTATCTGTGGTTTCATTTTCTGTGGTTTTAGTTAACAAAAGTCAGATGCTAAAGCGGGCTTCAAACCTGAGATCCTCCTGTCTCAGCCTCCCAAGTACTGGGATTCTAGACAGCTGGCTTTGAATACTGATTTCAATTCTTTACTCCATGCGATCCTGGGAAAGTTACTCTGAGCCTCCATTTCCTCAACTATAAAAAAAATGCAAGATTAAGCATCTAGCAGCTTGCCCAAAATCATAGTAGGTACTCAGTACGCAGTATATTGGTACTGTGCTCTCCTAGCTCTTTCTTCCAATCTTCTAGAGCTTCCCTTTATTTGCACTTCTCTAACATTATTCCTCCGTGTGTGGTGGGGGAGGGGGGCACTTGTAATAGACTTGGGCATTCTACTTCTAAGCTACACCCCCAACCTGATTTTACTTTCTTATCTTGAAAAGAGTCTCACTATGTTGCTAAGGGCCTTACATTATTCCCTTTGTGTAATGTTTTTCTTTCTGCATCTAATTTGGTGATTGCCAAATTCGAGACCACTTCAAAGATCTCAAGTCTAGCAGAAGAAAACTTCAACTGGACTATGTTTCCTTCACATCAAGCAGTCCTGACTCCAACAGTCCTAAGGTCTCTCACTCAGCCATGAAAGCTAATTTTAGCCTTGGTTTTTCTCTCAGCCATGAAAGATAATTTTAACCCTGGAGCAAAGCCTAAAGGCTAAGAGAACCTTATAACTCAAAACACTACTATGTTAGTATACAATACAATTAGAAAAGGGAAAATCTCTACTTTGGTGAAAATTTCATGTTTAAATATTACAAATTAGCAGGGCACGGTGGCATATACTTGTAATCCCAGTGCTTGGGAGGCTGAGACAGGAGAATCACCAATTCACAGATGGCTCCAGCCACTTGGTGAGACCCTGCTTCAAAAATAAAAAATAATATAGGGCAGAAGGCATAGCTCAGAGGTAGGATGCCCCTGGGTTTAAACCCCAGTACCACAAAAATAAATAAATAAACTTAGCAATTTAATGGCATACATGATAAAATACTCAAACCATAAAAAAGTTCTGCTGTCACCTGCAAAATGAAGTGCTAAGTCTCGGTAGAGGTCTCGACTCATGGTTTGAAACTCAGCCTCTTGCCACACTTTCCCATCAGGTGTTCGAATCTTGGTCTCTGAAGGATTGAAACCTAATATATACCAACAATACAGAGCACTGTTATCAAAGTTGCTTTTCATTTTTGTTATACTTTTTAAAGTGCTATATAATTAATATACCATAAAAGCATTCTCTAGTTCTTTTCTTTTTGGACTGGGGAATCCCAGGGTGTGCACTTACCAGCAGGCGCTTTGCCACTGAGCTATATCCCAGCCCTAATAAAAGAACTCTCTGGAAGTATGTGTCTCAGCCGGGGATGGTGATGCATACCTGTAATCCCAGCACTTGAGAGGCTGAAAAGGATTGCAGGTTTGAGACTAACTTCAGCAACATAGTGAGGCTTTCAGCAACCTAACAAGACCCAGATTCCAAACAAAAAATATTAATTATAAAAAGGGCTGGGGTGCAGCAGTATAGCTCAGAGGCAGAATGCCCCTGGGCTCAATTCCCAGTAGCACACAAAATAAAAATAAAAGATAAAGTATATATCTGAAGCCTGGTGTGATGGCACATGCTGATAATCCCAGTGTTCAGGAGGCTGAGACAAGAAGATCACAGGCTTGAGGTCTGTCTCACCAATTTAGCAAGACACTCAGCAACTTAGACCCTGTTTTAAAACAAATATAAAATAGGGCTGGGGATGGAACTAGGAGGTAAAATGCCAATGGGTTCAATCCCCAGCACTTCCATAAATAAATAAATACTTACGTAACTATATGTCAGTGGTTTTTAGTTTATTCACAAAGCTGTACAATTAACATTATCTAATTTCAGAGTATTTCATCACCCTAGAAAGAAACCCTGCTCCTATGAGCAGTCACTTCCCACGTGACCCCTTCCGTCCCTGGCAACTACAAATACTACCTATCTATATGAACTTGCCTACTCTGGACAGTTCACATAAATGGAATCATACAACATGTGGGCTTTTCTGTCTGACTTATTTCACGTAGTATGTTTTCGAAGTTCAATCATCACTTACCGTGTATCAGGGTTTTCTTTCCTGTTAGTGCTAATGGTATTACATTTTATGGATACGATAGCATGTTTTACCCATTCACTGAAGGGCGTTAGTTACTTGTGGGCAGCTTTTGGGGGAACTGCTAACTGCTTTCTAACAAAGTAGTGACACCACTCTGCAACCTCACTGCAGTGTAGTAAGGTTCTAATTTCTCGATGTCCTTGCCAACACTTACTGCCTGTCTTTTTTTATCATACGCACTCTAAAGGGTATAAAGTAGCATCTCGTTGTGCTTTTGATTTGCATTTCCCTAGTAACCAATGATGTTCAGTAACTATGCAAGTTTTTTTTTTTGTGTGTGTGTGGTACTGGGGTTCCTGGAAACCCTCTATTTTATACTTTTTATTTGGAAATGAGGTCTCTTAAGCCAGCACGGCTGGCTTCGAACCTGTGTGATCCTCCTGTCTCCACCTCCCAAGCGCAGGGATTACAAGCGTGCGCCACCATGCCCGGCATGCAAGCTTTTTAAAAAGAAATGTACAAGTCAGGCATGGAGGTACACGGTTGTAATCCTGGTACTTGGGAAGCTGAGAGAGGAGGATCGCACAGGTTCAAAGGCAGCCTCAGCTACTTAGTGAGGCTCTCAGCAACTTAGTGAGATCGTGTTTCCAAATAAAATATAAAATAGGTTGGGGGTGTACCCCGGAAGTAGAAGGCCCTGGGTTCCATCCCCAGTACCACAAAAAAAAAAAAGGATTACACAATTAGCTACCACATAAAATACTGACAAATACCATTTGGAAAAAAGTAAGCTTCAATCAAATAAAGCAACATATATTTATTCAAAAAGACTAGAAATGGGGAGGGAGAACTGGAGACATGGCCTAGCATGTGCAAGGGCCTGAGTTTGAATCCCAGTACCACCACCAAAAATAAAAAAGGAAAAAAAAGGAAAAAGACTAGAAGGGAGGAGCACTAAATAATAAAAGAATGTCAATCAAATGATAGGTTTCAGAGACAAAACTACTCTTCTCAAGATGAAAAGACAGCACTGCTCATCCGTCGTCTGTAAAGAGACATATTAATACCACTGTGTGGTTTGCCTATGGCTGAGCAAATGGAGAAGGTGCTGTCTATGTACACGGAATGTGCTCAGTGTGTGAGAAACAGGTCCTTCAAACATACAAGTTCAATTTCTCAAAAAGCATTCCCAGCATCACAGGGCCCTCACCATCAAGTGTTAAACCACAGTGACAGCAAACAAGGGCAGCTCCCAGTCTACCTAGAGTGCCATGTCTTCACTGAAAGATTCCCGTACACTGCTTTTTTTTTTTTTTTTTTTGGAGGGGAGAAGAAACATTAGAAGCAGGTGAGGGACTAGGAAGTAGATCCTGTAGGGATAGTGAAACATTCTTTTGGATGTTTTTTTTTTAATGTTTCCTGCATTAATTTTTGTTTTAGAGTTTAATTTCTTCGTTGACATTATAAGCCAACATGGTTTCTTGAAGACCTTCAGTAAGTCCATTGCTATGGCTTGGATTTCAAGTATGCCTCAAGAATCTTATGTGTTGGTGGCACATGCCTATGATCACAGAACTTACAAGGCTTAGATGAGAGTCCAAACTGAAGGCCAGTGCAGGGGAACCATTGAAAACTTTTAAAAAATAAAACAAATAAAAAGGGCTGGGATGTGGCTCTGAGGTAGTACACGCCAGGGTTCACTCCCCAGTACAATCAAAGAAACAAAACCAAGAAAGGCTCCTGTGTTGAAGTGGGGTCTCCAATGCAGCACTTCGAGGCAGAGGGTCAGTAAGAGGGTGGCCTTGAGGACGGATCTCTCCCGCTGCCTTTGGCTGCCATGAGAAATGTGGCATTTCTCCACCACTCCCTGCTGCCACCGTCTGCTGCCCTTGGACTGACCTCTAAAACCGCGACCACGTGACCCTCTCCTGGTCTAAGTTGCTCTTGTCAGGCACAGTGGTCACAGTGACGCAAGGCTGACTGACACGCCCACTAAGCGTGTTTACCTTGTCATTTACAGGCACTTACTCTGTAATATTAACAAGCCGTCTTCTTTGCCACTATTATCACAGTCACTTGACTCAGAACCAGTTCAGTTATTCACCACTGGTCAATGATCAACTGCAACCTCATTATCAGTGCTAAAAACAACTCCACTTCTACCAGCTCGCTGAGGGACTCTGAAGGTATATCTTCTGTGTATGTCAGGTCAGATCTCTCTTATTTTTCACTTGACATATAGAACCCATCAAGTTCATCACCTTGTTCATTATCATAACTGAATGCAGTTGCAGGCACAGCTGTGGGCACAGTCACCATGCCCCAAACGCCCCAACAGCATATACGGCACCCTTCATGTTAAACTCCTTTCGAAAACCTTTTACACTGACATCTCCATTCATTGCTGCTAGCATGCTGCTCAAGAAAGCACTTTTATAGTTACTCTTCATTGATCTGAGGACACCTGGTGATACAGAGGAGTTAATGAAGTCACCTCTGAGTGGAAGTACATGGCATAAACATTACTTTGTTGTTTTCAGAGTCTTGTGTTGTTTTTATTTCATTGTTTTCGCAGTATTGGGGATTGAACCCAGGGCCTTCTGCATGCCAGACAATCGCTTCATCACTTAATTACCACCCATCCCCACCCTGCATCCCAGCCCATAAATATATTTTTTTTGTCTGTGTGGGTCTGGAGACAGAACCCAGGGGCATTCTACCTCTGAGCTACTCCCCTGGCCCTATTTTTTATTCTTTATTTTGAAACAGGGTCTCACTGAGTTGCAGAGGGCCTCACTAAGTAGCTGAGGCTGTCCACAAACCACGATCCTCTGGTCTCAGCCTCCCAAATGCTGAGATTACAAGCGTGCGCCACCATGCCCGGCTAACAGTATTATTATTATTTTTTTTTAAGAATTTCAGCTGGAAGATGAACAGAACAGCTGTTAAGGAATAACAATATTTTGCAGTCATCATTCAACCCACCATTCAATCCCAGCAGTAAGCACAAGCTGCTGGTATAAATGTGTGTGGAGCCAATCAGAGAAGCTGTCCCAGGTAATCATGCCTGTGTTAGCACAGTAGACTGGTAAGAACTCCACACATTTAAGACAGTGAGGACGGGAGCTTTTCCCTCTGAGAGCAAGTTCACAGGTATGCGTGCCTGCTGCGCTAGCACATCCCAGCAGCTGTTCTGTTTTTGCACCCCTAGTCTTATCAGGTGTAGTTCGTGCCTTCCTGAGGCAGTAACGCCAAAGCAGTGATGTCTCATCAGGACTGCGGACTTGGGCTGCATCAAGTTTGCATCAGCAATGACCCTGGCAAACTAGTCAATGAATTTCTCTGCTACTTCATGAGCAGATGGTTTATCAACTCAAATCCTTAATTTAACAGAGTCTGAAGTTTCTGCAACTAGCCTCTTGAACAGTTACAGTTCCCTTCAATTTCAGTTCATTATGACAGAGTTCTGCTTGTCTCATGATCAGCATATTATCAAGTGGCATGTGTTCGCTGTGATGCTGACAAACCCACTTTCAAAATGCAATCAAGATCTTCATCTTTTGCTTTATGCAGTGTTTCTCTATGTGTGTCTGTGTTACTAAGCATTAAGCCTAGGGGCATTCTACCTCTGAGCTACAACCCTACGCCTTTTTTTTTTTTTTTTTTTTTTTTTTGGAAAAAGGGTCTCACTAGATTTCTGAGATTCTCATTACATTGCAGAGGCTGTCCTCAAACCTGCGGTCCTCTTGTCTGAACCTCCCAAGTACTAAGATTACAGGTGTGTGTCATCATGTTCGACTTTTTTTTTTTTTTTTTTTGTACTGGAGATTGAACAAGGAATATTCTACCTCTGAGCTACAGCCACAACCCTATTTTTATTTTTTGTTTTGAAACAAGGTTTTGCTAAGTTGCTAATGCTGGCCTCGAACCTGTGATCCTCCTGTCTCAGCCTTACAAGTGTGCACCAACCACGCCTGGCTATTTTTCAAGTTTTCATGAAGTTCTGTTCATCACTTTCATCACAGAACTTCAACTGTTCATCCTTCTGATTCGGGGTATACAGGGAGCTTGTTCCAACACCATATTCTTCTGTAAGAGGTTTCACACTCCTATGCAGCCTGAATTTCTGTGTTACTGAGAAACAGAAATGCTTCCTCTTTTCCCTACCACTGTTACCCATAAAAGTGGGTACCTGCAGGACTTCTTTTACATTTCAACCTGAGGACTGAACCCAGGGGCATTCTACCTCCAAGCTTCACACCCAGCCCTATTTTGTTTATTTTGAAACAAGATCTTGCTAGGCCGGTAAAAGTCTCACCATTTGCTGAGGCTGTCCTAGAACCTGTGACCCTCGAGTTTCAGCCTTCCAAGTACTAGTATTACAGGCATGTGTCACTACACCTGGTGAACAGATTTCTTTTAAATATCACTTTTGAGAGAAGGCATAATAATCCAAAAACAATGGCAGAATAAGACCAGTGTTCTTCCAGTTCTCAGAAAGTGGAATTAGCCCTTATTTCTTATTTTTATAACTTTATTTATTTATTTATTTATTTGTTTGTTTATTTATTTGCAGTACCAGGGATGGAACCCAGGGGCATTCTACCTCCAAGCTACACCCCCAGCCCTATTTTTCAGTCTTTTCATTTTTAAAACAGGGTCTCACTGAGTTGCGGAGGGCCTCGCTAAGTAGCTGAGACTGTCTGCAAACTGCAATCCTACTGTCTCAGCCTCCCCAATGCTGGGATTACAAGCGTGCACCACCACACCTGCTTTGTAGTCTTTATTTTGAAACAGGGCCTCACTGAGTTGCAAAGAGCCTCACTAAGTAGCTGAGGCTGTCCTTGAACCACAATCCTCCTGTCTCAGCCTCCCAAGTCTCAGCCTCCCAAATGCTGGAATTACAAGGGTGCACCACCATACCGGCTTATACAACTTATTATTAAATGTTTATATACTAGGTATTAATCTTTGAGAATCCCCAAAGAAGCCAGGCATGGTGGCACACACTTGTAATCCCCATGCTTGGGAGGCAGAGACAGGAGGATCGCACAGGTTCAAAGTCAGCCTCGCTGGCTTAAGAGACTGTTTCCAAATAAAAAAGTATAAAGCCGGGTGTGGTGGCGCAATCTTGTAATCCCCGCACTTGGGAGGTGGAGACAGGAGGATCACACAGGTTCGAAGCCAGCTGCGCTGGTGTAAGAGACCCTGTTTCAAAAATATAAAATAGGTCTGGGAGTGTAGCCCGGAGGTAGAAGGGCTTCCAGGAACCCCAGTACCACAAAAAAAAAAAAAAAAAAAAGGTATAAAATAGGTCTGGGAGTGTAGCCCAGAGGTAGAAGAGTTTCCGGGAACCCCAGTATCACCAAAAAAAAAAAAAAAAGGAACTTGTTAAAAATTCCAATTCTGAAGCAGACTGTGGTTGCACACACTTGTAATCCCAGCATTTGGCAGGCTGAGACAGGAAGATCCCGGTTGGCGGGCAGCCTCAGCTAATTAGTGAGGCCCTTTGCAACTCAGTAAAACCCTGTTTCAAAATTAAGAATAGAGCTGGGCGTGGTGGCGCACACTTCTAATCCCAGGATGCTTGTAATCCCAGCATTTGGGAGGCTGAGACACGAGGATTGCACAGGCTGGAAGCCAGCCTCCGCTACTTAGTGAGGCCCTTTGCAACTCAGTGAGACCTGGTTTCAAAATAAAGAATAAAAAATAGGGCTGGCTGTGTAGCTCAGAGGTAGAATGCCCCTGGGTTCCATCCCCAGTTCTGCAAAAAAATAAATAAAGAAATATATATATATATATATATATATAAATTTTTTGGGGGGGGGCAGTACTGGGGGTGGAACCCAGAGGCTTTCTAACTCCGGGCTATACTCCCAGACCTATTTTTTTAATATACATTTTATTTGGAAACAGGGTCTCACTAAGTTGCTGAGAGCCTCACTAAGTAGCTGAGGCTGGCTTCGAACCCGTGCAATCATCCTGTCTCAGCCTCCCAAGCACAGGGATTACAAGCGTGCGCCACCACGCCCGGCTTATATTTTTAACATATATCTTAAAATAATTTTTATGCAGCTAATATGAGATTCACATCCTGTTCTAATGATGATTCTGTCTATCCAAACACATCTTATGAAAAAGGGGAATAAGACAGGAAGAGAAAAGGTAAAGACTGATCACAAACCTTTATAGGCTGGAGCAGGAGGCGCTGTCGCCACTTTCCTGACTTTGGCTGTCACTGAGCTGTCAACATTAACCGTCACCGGATGGTCACTATGGCCCAGATTCTGGCCCCCGCCGTTTAATTCTTCTGAGTGTTCCCACTGCTTCCTAATCCGCTCCTTGAGTTTTTCCAGCTTAATGTCATGTTGTCGTCGCTTTAAAATATCTAATCTTTGGGAATTAGAAGTACTAGTAGAGGACGGAGAAGAATCAGTCAGCCGTAACATTTTTGGATCAACATCACGGCCCGTGTTACTCACAGCAGGCTTTGAATTGCTCTCATTCCCTTTTGCTTTATTAGGCATTTCTTCCCCAGTTCTCACAGGAGCTCCCATCTTAATCAAACATTCAGAGTTGTGCAATGCGTCAATTGCTGGTCGGTCATTTAAAAACCTAACAACAGTATCACTGATGACAGATGATTGGGAGCTCTCAAAATCACAATGTGTACTCCGTTCCTCTTGATTACATATTATCCGCTTCCCACTCTCAGTCTTGTCTTTATTAACATCTATACAGTATGCATGCTTTGACTCCAGATGGCTGGAACCTAAGTTGGAAGGTGCACCATGGATTTCCCTATAATAAAAATAATAGGCTTTCTGACTATAATAAAAGTATATTGTAGACTTTTAAATTGCTAAGAATAGGTTTTAAGGATTACTGTCACACAAAAAATGGCATGTGAGGTAATACAAATGTTAAATAGCTTCATTTAACGATTCCATATGTATCAAAATATGTCATATATCATGAATATAAATTATTTTGCTTATCAATTTTTAAAAATTTAAAGCTTTAATAAGAGTACAAAAACTAATCAAACAAACCAGTCACACAAACTGAATAGAGAATTCTAATTTAACATTAGAGGCCAACAAAAGAAAACCTAGATAAGTTAAAAATAGTAAAATAACCACACTAATATTAAGACTTAATGCTCAATCTCCCCTATCTCTAGTTAAATGGTAAATAATCAAAATAATAATGTGCAGATTATAAACCAGGTGTGGTGGCGCATGCTTGTAATCCCAGCACTCGGGAGGCTGAGACAAGAGGATCGCAGTTCCTGTACAGCCTCAACTACTTACTGAGGCCCTCCACAACTTAGTGAGACCCTGTTTCAAATTAAAAAGAAGAAAAAAATAGGACAGGGGGTGTAGCTTGGAAGTCGAATGCTCCTGGTTTCCATCCCCAGACCCGCAAAAAAAAAAAAAAAAGTGCAAATCATAAAATAAGCCGGGCGTGGTGGTGCACACTAATCCCCGCACTTGGGAGGCAGAGACAGAAGAATCACGCAGGTTTGAAGCCAGCCGAGCTGGCTTTAGAGACCCTGTTTCCTAATAAAATATAAAATAGGTCTGGGAGTGTAGCCCGGAGGTAGAAGGCCCCTGGGTCCCATTGCCAGCACCACCAAAAAAAAAAAAATTATAAAATAAGAAGTGTGCAAAATATATGTGAAGATATTTTCTTAAGAATTCCAGAAAATATTATAATCTAACTTTGGGTATTGATATCTTTTATGAATATGTGTAATTTATTCCTCTATGGCATCTTAAATACTGGGGAAAAAAGTTCTCAAATACTGGCAGTTCATATGTGCAGCTTCTAAATAATGTATCAAATTAAGTAGACTGGGAGTACAATAAAAAAAACGAGGTACAATAAATATTTTCCTCCACATAGATGTTGTTAGCGAAGTTAACAACAGCACTTTCTGGCAGCTTCAAACTATGTAAAGTAACCTAGAAATTCCAGAGCAAGCAAAGAAGACAGGGCAGAGCCAAAGTGCGCATTCACTGTTCCTAACAATGTTAGCAAGTCTCTCCTCAGAGAGTGCTTCTGTTCTACACATCATCCCATGAGCTTTTGTAGAGGACAGTAGCTTATTAAAAAGGAGGCTAGTGAGAGAAGACTCAGCAGTAAGAAGAGCACGTGAGTTATGAAAATACCCGACAGATGCAGCAACCCTTTGGACCTGGAAGTTTGAGACAAGAGCATCAGCCACAGGCTGCTGAGCAAATAATGCAACACTGGCTCAAACAGAGGGTCTGGAGTGTGAGTTACACGCTGGATTAAAAAGATTTAGGGCCGGGCGTGGTGGCGCACACTTGTAATCCCAGCATTTGGGAGGCTGAGACAGGAAGATGGCAGTTTGAGGACAGCCTCAGCTATTTAGTGAGGCCCTGTTTCAAAATAAAGAATAAAAAATTAGGGCTATTGTTGTAGCTTGGAGGTAGCTTGTCCTGGGCTCTGTCCTTAGTACCACAAAAAAAAAAAAAAAAAAAAAAATTTAGAAGCCACATGCTTAACTGGGCGTGGTGGCGCACGCTTGTAATCCCCGTGCTTGGGAGGCTGAGACAGGAGGATCGCACAGGTTTGAAGCCAGCCTCAGCTACTTAATGAGACTCTCAGCAACCTAGTGAGACTCTGTTTCCAAATAAAATATAAAAAATAGGTCTGGGAGTATAGCCCGGAGGTAGAAAGCCCCTGGGTTCCACCCCAGTACCACACACACACAGAAAAAAAGCCACATACTTGCAATCCCAGTACTTACGAGGCTGAGACAGGAGGATAGCAAGTTCAAAGCCAGCCTCAGCACCTTACTGTGAGACCCTGTTCCCAAATGAAATATAAAATAGGGCTGGGGGTGTAGCCCAGAGGTAGAAGGTCCCTGGATTCCATCTCCAGTACCACAAAAATAAAAAATAATAACAGATTTAGAAACATAAAACATTTTTGTGTAAAAGTACCAAAAATGTTTAAATTATACACTTGTGGCTCACATTAATAGTGCTATTGTATAGCTTGATCTAGACCATGTAACATTAAGGCATAAAACCCTAAATACCACAAAAATTTTGAAAGTCATGAATCTATTACCACATAATGTAGTATTTATGTTTATCATGAGTTCATTAACATGCACACTTTTCTAAGTCTGAAGCTTCATCAGATTCTCACGCAGATCTATGACCCAAAAAATGTTACAGCCTATTTGGAGTGGCTGGTTATTATTGTTTAATCAAAATGGGGCTGAGAAATGAATCCTATCAGTGCCATCAGAAATTATGACTAAACCTGGCATGGTGGTGCACACTTGTAATCCCAGTATTTGGAGGCTAAGACAGGAGGATCGCAGTTTCACAGCCAACCTCCGGATCTTAGTGAAGCCCTCTGCAATTTACTGAGACTCTATTTAAAAATGAAGAATAAAAAATAGGGCTGAGGGCATAGCTGAGAGATAGGATGTTTCTGGGTTCAATCCCTACTACCACAAAAAAAGAAAAAAAAAAAAGAAACTATGACTATATACAATTATTTTCACTATCTTGACCAGATTGCAACAATTCAAAATTAAAGTTATTCAGGTCTAAAATTAGCAAAGTAGAGAATAAAATAAAGCATACAATGATAGGTTGAACCACCAGAATTACACACACAAAAAAAAAGATTGCCAGGCATGGCGGCACACACCTGTAATTCCAGCACTCAGGGGCCTGAAACAACAGGAGGATCACCGCTTGGAGGCCAGCCTCAGCTACTAAGTGGGGCTCTCAGCAATTTAGTGAGATCCTGTTTCCAAATAAAATATAAAATAGGTCTGGGAGTATAGCCCAGAGGTAGAAAAGCCCCTGGGTTCCACCCCCAGTACCACAAAAAAGAAAAAAAAGAAAGAAAGAAAGAAAAAAAGATACAGGGCTGGGGATGTGGCTGTGTTCTAGAGTTCTAGAACACTAGAACTAGTTCTAGAGTACTTGCCTAGCATGCACGAGAGTCCTTAGTTCAAAACCCAGAATCATAAGAAAGAGGACACAGTAATAAGTAGGAAGGATATTGATACTATTTTTTGTGGAAAATAAAAAGTTATTTAGGAGCCGGGCGTGGTGGCGCACGCTTGTAATCCCAGCATTCGGGAGGCTGAGACCTGGAGGATCGCGGTTCGCGGACAGCCTCAGCTACTTAGTGAGGCCCTCTGCAACTCAGTGAGACCCGGTTTCAAAATAAAGAATAAAAAAATAGGGCAGGGGGTGTAGCCCGGAGGTCAAATGCCCCTGGGTTCCATCCCCAGACCCAAAAAAAAAAAAAAAAAAGTTATTTAGGAATATTATGAAAAGCTCAGGAAATCAATTACAATCCTTCTACATATATTATAAGCTACTGCAGTTGCTAACTTTCTTTTCAGTGCTAACCTGTAAGAAACCAGAGGTTCCCGAAATTCCACACGGTTATTTTTCTTCACATTACTCTCCAGGGTGGTAGCTCTGAGAGGACTACGAGATTTCTCTTTTCGTGATTTAGAAGATTTGGAGGTTGGAGCGTTATTAACCCAAGGATCATCCAGGTATCTACCATCTGAAGGAAAGGGAAACTGTGAGAACATGTCAAAAACAGGACTATCTCTGAGTTTGGACAGTTCAGGTATGCATTATTTCTAGCATCTCTAGTATGATACTAAAGAGATGAAAAACATTCAAGTTAAAGTATTACAGTAACTCAGCCAGGCGTGGTGGCGCACGCTTGTAATCCCAGCATTCGGGAGGCTGAGACAGGGGGATGGCGGTTCGTGGACAGCCTCAGCTACTAAGTGAGGCCCTTTGCAACTCAGTGAGACCCAGTTTCAAAAATAAAGAATAAAACATAGGGCAGGGGGTGTAGCTTGGAGGTCAAATGCCCCTGGGTTCTAGCCCCAGACCTGCAAAAAATAAAAAATAAAAAATAAAATAAAGTATTACAGTATCTCAATTTATAGAGGAAGACTGTATTCTGAGCAGACAATGCAAAATAAAAATCTACAGCCAGCCATCATGGCACACATCTATAATTGTACTACATGGGAGGCTGAGACAGAGGATGCAGGTTTGAAGACAACCTCAGCAACTTACCAAGACCCTCAGCAACTTAGCAAGACCTTGTTTCAAAATAAAAAATAAATAAGACTGGGGGTGTAACTCAAGGGGAGAATGCCTCTGGGTTCAATCGCCAGGACCACAAAAGAAAAAAAAACCTAAATACAAAATTCCTTTGTGATAACAACTGTCACTCCACTTAAAAAAGAATTACCAAGTAAAAACCGACAAATTCCCAGAATAAAAAAAATTTTTTTTAAATCAGCTGGGCAGGGATTTCCCTCTCTGGGAACCCCTCCCCTTTGGGGAGCTTCTCTCTCTCTCTCTCTCTCTCTCTCTCTCTCTCTCTCTCTCTCTCTCTCTCTCTCTCGTGCACATGCGTGGGTTGCCTTAGCCTTGAGAGAAGGTGGAGTGCAACTGAGGACACGTGGCCTGGGCTACTCTCGGGTAGTGACCTGAAGGCCTTTGCTGGAAATCAAGGCCGACCAGGGACCCTAGGGGTGACCTGCACTTTTCTGGCAGATGGCGTGGACTCTGGGAGAAAACAGTTTGCAACTGATGGCACGTGGCTCGGGCTACACTCGGGCAGTGACCGGAAGGCAGCTACTGGACACCAGAGCCACGACAGCCCTAGAGGTGTTCTGCCACTTTCCCTATTCCTTTCTGGCAGATTGTGTGGACTCTGGAAGAAAGCAGCTTACAACTGAAGGCATTTGGCTTGGGCTACCCTCAAGTATTGTCCTGAAGGCAGCTGCTGGACTTCAGAGTTCCGACAGCCCCTTTGGAGTGTTCGGCCACTTTTCCCTATTCCCTGCTGCTTCCAATAAACCTTTTACTCCCCCCACCCCAAAAAAAAAAAAAATCAGCTGGGCAGGGGGTGGTCACCAAATATAGTTTAAATGTATACCAAAAAAAAAAAAAAAATCAGCTGGGCATGGTGGCACACACTTGTAATCCCAGTACTTGGGAGGCTGGACAGGAGGATCGCAGGTTCACAGCTAGCCACAGCTACTTAGTGAGGCCCTTTGCAACTCAGTGAGACCCTGTTTCAAAATAAAGAATAATTTAAAAAAGGGGGAATTGGGGTGTAGCTCAGAAGTAGAATGCCCCTGAGTTCAGTCCCCAGTACCACACACACACATAAAAAGAAAGCCTGACCGTTTGTAGAGAGTACTGACTTATAAGTTTTAGTCCATCAATTAAGAAACTACGTACTCTGCCGGACATGGTGGCACACGCTTGTAATCCAAGCATTTAGGAGGCTGAGACAGGAGGATCACGGTTGGAGGACGGCCTCACTACTTAGTAAGGCCTTTTGCAGCTCAGTGAGACTCTGTTTCAAAATAAAGAATAAAAAATAGGGATGGAGGTGTAGCGCAGAGGTAGAATGCCCCTGGGTTCCATCCCCAGTACCACAAAAAGAAAAAAAAAAAGAAAGAAAGAAAAGAAACCACATACTCAAATATGCGAAAAGTAACTGAAGAAAATATTTTCACTGTGTCAATTTAAAATAGTATTTTTCTGAAAGATAGTCCATTTGTGATTTTAAGCCCCCCAAAATACATTATTAAAGCAGCTAATTTCACTTTAAAGGCAATATAATATCCTGTGATCCTGTGATTTTTTTTCTTTTTTTTTTCTTTTTTTTTTTTTTTTTGTGGTACTGGGGTTCCTGGAAGCCCTTCTACCTCCGGGCTACACTCCCAGACCTATTTTTATATTTTTGGAAACAGGGTCTCTTAAGCCAGCGCAGCTGGCTTCGAACCTACGGGATCCTCCTGACTCCGCCTCCCAAGCGCGGGGATTACAAGCGTGCGCCACCACGCCGCCCGGCATAATATCCTGTGAATTTTTAAAAAAAAACATACAAAACCTCAAAAACTCAAAACAACATTCTTATTACTGCAAACAAATGAAAACTCATGCCACAGTCACTGGAGTCGCTGTATTCGCTGACCATGAGGCTCACTCGGAACCACCCAGCATCGAAAAAAAGACTGAACGCCGCGAAGGCGCAGTCTCGGACGAAGAAGCAAGCAGGTGCAGGGGCCGTTAAGAAATATTCAAACAAACTAACATTAAAACTTATACTTAGTGTACTTATATCTTTGGAAACAGCCTGGCACGTACCTTTTCTACTTATTTTTCGGGTAGCACTTGCAGACTTCTTGGCATCCATGACAGAATCAAACACAGCTGTACTTGTCGGGGTTACTTCTAACTTGTTTTCGATGTGTCTCAGCTAAAGGTTAAATATCGTCACAAAGCATACGTTAATTCTATAAATAATCCAGCTGCCATCCATCAGTTTACGTGGTATTTAAAACCATGTTGTAGCCAGGTGTGGTGACACGTTTGTAATTTCAGTACTTGGAGGCTGAAATAGGAGGATTACAGGTTCCAGGCCAGCCTCAGCTACTTAGTGAAGCCTTCTGCAACTTAGTGAGACTCTGTTTCAAAATAAAGATAGGGCTGGGGGTGTAGCTCAGAAGTAGAATGTCCCGAGTTCCAACCCTGTACCCAAAACAAAACTTTATCTTTTACTTTTTTTTGTGTGTGTGTGGTACTGGGGATGGAACCCAGGGCCATTCTACCTCCAAGCTATTCCTCCAGGACTATTTTTTTTATTCTGTATTTTTGAAACAGGGTCTCACTGAGTTGCAAAAGATCTAAGTAGCTGAGGCTGTCTGAAAATACAGATCCTCTTGTCTCAGTCTCCCAAATGCTGGGATTACAAGCATGCACCACCATACCCAGCTTTCTTTTACTTTTTTTTTTTTTTTTTTTGGTTACTGGGGCTTGAACCCAGGGATATGCTAAGCTATACTTCCATTCCTATTTTTTTATTCTGGATTTAAAATAGGGTCTCATTAATTTGTGGAGGGCCTCACTAGGTAGCTGAGGCTGGCTGCAAAAATGAGATCCCCCTGTCTCAGTTATAAGCATGCACCACCACACCTGGCTTTATATGTTAATTTTTGTAAATCAGGCTCTTTCTATTTATGAGTCTTTTATGACCCTTAAAAATTCTTCCAAAACACCCAACAGTTTTTGATGTTGTTTTCCCGAATTGCTGGGGGTTGAATCCAGGGGTACTCTACCTCCAAGATGTACCATACCTGCAGCCCTATTTTTTTATTTTGAAACAGGGTGTTGCTAGGCTGATAAAGAGTCTCACTACTTGCTAAGACGGTCCTCAAACCTGCGATCCTCCTCTGTCTCAGACTCCCAGGTACTGGGATTATAAATATTCACTACCTCAGTCAGCTATATCCAACAGTTTTTTGGTTTTTTATTTTTTGTTTTTTGGGTTTTTTTGGTGGGTCTGCAGGTGGAACTCAGGGGCATTCGACCTCCAGGCTACACTCCTTGCCCTATTTTTTATTCTTTATTTTGAAACCGGGTCTCACTGAGTTGCAGAGGGCCTCACTAAGTAGCTGAGGCTGTCCATGACCCGCGATCCTCCGGTCTCAGCCTCCTGAATGCTGGGATTACAAGCGTGCACCACCACGCCAGGCTCCAACAGTTTTTAAAAACAAGTGTGAGCAATTTAACTGTAAATTAGCTTAGCTCTAAACTAAACTGAGGATAAATAGTATTCCTATATTGTAAATGAATGATACTTGTATAGAAAAGACAGAAAGCATACTGTTTATTCCTAGGGCCAAACTTGACCCTGCATTTGCGATCTTTTCCAGATTCATTTTCAAGAGTTCTAAATAATATGGGACAGAAAATAGCATAAAAGATACTCAATAAAAAGGTCATTCAAATTCAGGTTGTATACAAAAGAAAAAAAAAAAAGGACACGTTAGATGATAATTTGCTTCGAAAGCAAATAAAAAACATAAGTGCCTCCCTTTGAAGGACTATGTATCACCTGCCAAATTTAGAATCTTAAAATCCAGATGAGATTAGACAGAACAGAAATGGGAACAGGTTGCCCACAATCCTTCTTCAGTAGTACAGGAGAAAACAGCCTGTTACTACCAGAAAAAAAGGGTACCTCACAGTCCACTGGAGGGGAAGCTGACTCCTCTCACTTCTTCCTGAACAGGAGCCTTCTACAGACACAGCCTCACTTTCTCCAATTCACCCTCTGCTTAAGTCTTCATCTCAACACACCAATGAACAAATGTGTGAGGGTGAATAAATAGCACAAATCACCTTAATATTTTATGCAAGTGTTAGTGTTCTTGATACTTTAGTGTCCTGTTTATTCCTTTGCTATTTAATAGCTATCATTTATGGTCATTTTGTAATATATAGTACACTAATTCCTACCAAAATGTTTAACCTTATTTTCCTTTCAGAACAGTTCTACAGAAAACATTTTGATCTATCCAGTCATAATAGAAAAGTAAAAGCTGAACTACTTACAGCAGCCTTGGTCTGAGAAAGTGCATCCCACGACGTAGCTCTATCTGCTAGAGTAAAAGTGATATTTACTAATCAGTCTTTTGAGGCCATCTCAGAATGAGTCAGCTCCCAAATCTGCTCAAAGGTTTGACAGCCACTGACTGGAGGGACAGCCACACAGCGAGCGCTTCGTCATACTGAGCCAAACTACGCTTCCCCTCACTACCACTGTACGAAGCCACGCGTCCCAACGCACCTCTGGAGTTAGTGCAACAGGCGCTGTTACTACCAGTCCTTAGGACAGAGGGACCGGCCGCCCGGCAAGAAGCAGCATCCTCAGCTTATCTCAATGAGCTGACTACAGAATGTTGTATTTCACGCTATAATGTGAAATAGCGAGCAAACTGTTCCAGCTTCAGTCTATTCCAGTTTACCCCAACGAGTTGACTACAAAATTCTGTATTTCACATTATAATGTAAAATAGAGTAGCAAACTGTTCCAGAAACAACAGTTATATCTATTTAGTCTTTCAGAAAACAGATTTTCAAATACTTTAAGGCTACACATTTCCCCCAAGTTATCCTTTTCCATGATAAATATTTTCATTTCTTCCCAATACTTGCCATATATGACTTGATTTCCGATCTCTCACAAACTCAATAATCTTCCTCCAAATGTTTTCTACTTTGTCAATCTCTCTTAAATACCACGCTTTATTTTTTCTATATATTTTTATTTATTTTTTTAATTGGTGCAATGTATTCATACATCATAATGGTATAAAGAAAATACTTTTGTAGACATACATGCACACATCGCCCAGTTAGCCCCTACCCGATCCCCACCCCATTCCCTCCCCATCCCAAATAACACGCTTTA
This sequence comes from Muscardinus avellanarius, assembly GCF_963383645.1. Lineage (NCBI taxonomy): Eukaryota > Metazoa > Chordata > Mammalia > Rodentia > Gliridae > Muscardinus > Muscardinus avellanarius. The sequence goes on from NC_137793.1 coordinate 107,172,776, forward strand.
AAGTCACCTCTAACATGATTTAAAAAGGAGTTCAATGAGACTGTTATTTTGTTATTTGTGTACTCTAGGACTAGAACTAGATTAGGAGCTATATTATACCACATATTGATATTAAGTCAGAATTTCTGAAAAATTACATAAAACTAATTTTACATATACTAGTTTACTTTAAAAAATAATTTATTTCCTTTACAAAATAGTTTACCATAGAATGCCTATGAAGGTGAGGTACCTTGAATATTAAAAAGAAAAATGAATTATAAAATTATTATTATTCACATTTTATACATCAAAGTTTGTAAACAATTTTCATTTCTTGGTTAGCCCAGGACCTAAATAAGGAAAAAGAAAGAAAGAAAGAAAGAAAGAAAGAAAGAAAGAAAGAAAGAAAGAAAGAAAGAAAGGTCACACCTTGAACAGTATCCTTGTTTTGAGAATTCCTTGGGTTTGGAAAAGGCACCTCTTTTGGTCTGCTGCTCCTCATCCTGCCAATTTACCTGTAACCACATCACCATTACTCATTAAAAGTTAGTATCACAGTAACATTAGTAATGAAAATGTCCTGACTTATCTTGCCCTTCATAAAAGTAAGGGAAGTATTTTGTCATCTTGAAAATATGTCTTTATATCCTCTTCAGAGTTTCTCATAACTCAATAACTGAAATTTTCCTTAGAAAAATAAACCATGAAAAATTATACTTGTGACCACCTCTTACTCATTAGGATGGGTACTATTTTAAAAACAGAGCAGCTGGGCATGGTGGTGCATTGTAATCCCAGTATTTGGGAGGAACTGACAGGAGGATCACAGTTCACGAACAGCCTCAGCTATTTAGTGAGGCCCTCCACAACTTAGTGAGACCCTGTTTCAAAATAAAGAATAAAAAATGCCGGGCGTGGTGGCACACACTTGTAATCCGCGCTTGGAAGGCAGAGACAGGAGGATCACGCAGGTTCGAAGCCAGCTGCCCTGGCTAAGAGACCCTGTTTCCAAATAAAAATATAAAATAGGCCTGGGAGTGTAGCCCAGAGGTAGAAGGGCTTCCAGGAACCCTAGTACCACCAAAAAAAAAAAGAAAGAAAGAAAGAAAGAAAGAAAGAAAGAAAGAAAGAAAGAAAGAAAGAAAGAATAAAAAATGGCAAGGCCAGGCGTGGTGGTGCACGCTTGTAATCCCCATACTTGGGAGGCAGAGACAGGAGGATCTCGCAGGTTCGAAGCTAGCCGTGCTGGCTTAAGAGACCCTGTTTCCAAATACAATGTAAAATAGGTCTGGGAGTGTAGCCCGGAGGCAGAAGGGTTCCATCCCCAGTATCACAAAAAAAAAAAAAAAAAGAATAAAAATGGGCAGGAGGTGTAGCTCAGAGGTTGAATGCCCTTGGGTTCCGTCCCCAGTATTGAAAAAAAAATGTAAAGAAATTTCAAAGATGCAGAAAAATCAGGTGCTACTGGTGGGAATGTATGATGGCACAGTCATTTGAAAATGGTATAGCTATTCCTCAAAATATTCAAAGCAGAATCACCATAAGATCCAGCAATTCCATTCCTGGATATATACCCAAAAGAATTGAAAGTAGAAGCCAGGCATGGAGGCACATGCCTGTAATCCCAGTACTTGGGAGGCTGTGACAGGAAGATCACAGATTAAAAGAAAGCTTCAGCAATTTAGTGAATCCCTTGGCAAATTAGTGAGACCCTGTTTCAAAATAAAAAATAAACAGGGCTGGAGATATAGCTGAGATGCAGAATATCCCTGGCTTCAATCCCCAGAACAACAACAAACAAAAAAAGTAAGAGAATTGAAAGTGGAGTCCTAAAGAAATGTGTATACCCATGTCCACAGTAGCATTATTCAAATCATGGAAGCAACCAAATGTCTATCAACAAGTAAGATGTGACATATACGTAGTGCAGTATTATCCAGCTTATAGCATAAGCCAGCTACAAAAGGACAAACACTGTATAATTCTATTTACACGAGGTACCTGGTCAAAGACAAAGTAGAATGGTAACTAACGGGCTGAAGGGCAGGCATAATGAGGAGCGATTATTTAATGAGTACAGAGTCAGTTCTACAGATAGACGGCTGTGACAGTTGCACAATGAGTTGATTTCATACTAACATACTTAAAAATGGTAAAAAGGGGTTGTGAGAATGTCTTAGTGGTACAGCAATTGCCTACCAAGCATGAGACCCTGGGTTTGAACTCTAGCATGCCAGAAGTGAAAAAGTTAAACCAGACACAGAGGCATGTGCCTGTCATCCCAGCTACTGATGAGGCCAGGCAGGAGCATCACTTGAGCTCAGGAATTTGAGGCCAGTCTGGGCAACATAATGAGACCCCCCACCCCAAAAAAATATTATGATAAAATTTATTCCTGAAAGGAATGATTATAATTTTGTAGCCAGCCTGTGCCCCCCCCCAGTACTAGGAATGGAACCCAGGGGCATTCTACCTCCAAGCTACACCCCCAGCTCTATTTTTTATTCTTTATTTTGTAACAGGGTCTCACTGAGTTGCAAAGGGCCTCACTAAGTAGCTGAGGCTGTCTATGAAATGTGATCCTCCTGCCTCAACCTCCCAAACGCTGGGATTGAAAGCGTGCGCCATCATACCCGGCATTTTAGTGAGACCCTATCTCAAAATAAAATAAAAAGGGCTGGAGATATAGCTCAGTGGTAGAGCACTTACCTAGTATGCATGAAGTCCTGAGTTCCATTTCCCAGTAGTGGGGGGGGGGGGACAGGATTTGAGCTTCATTAGTAAGATGCTAATGTGACATGCTCTATAGGAACTATCAGAATTAGAATGCACAAGGGCAATGCACACGCACAAGGAAAACTGGTATGAAACCGCGTTACCCTGCCTGAGTCCCCTCTAGTGCAGCCCCTAGCTACTGTACCTCTATAAACATTAAAACCCAGACCAAGATGAGCAGACATCTCTCTCTCTGAGATCACCCACAATCCCATCCTCAAGTGGGTACTTTCCCTTTATAGTAAGTCTATTTTGATACCAGACAAGTCCTTAAATTCTTTTCTGCCACAGGTCAAGAACCTGAGAAGAGCCAGGCGTGGTGGCACACGCTTGTAATCCCCACGCTTGGGAGGCTGAGACAGGAGGACCGCACGGGTTCAAAGCCAGCCTCAGCTACTTAGTGAGGCTTTCAGCAACTTAGTGAGACCCTGTTTCCAAATAAAATATTTTTAAAAAATGGGTCTGGGAGTATAGCCTGGAAGTAGAAAGCCTCTGGGTTCTACCCCCAGTACCACCACAAAAAAAAAAACCTGAGAAGTTCAGGTAGGACCACTCCATATGATGATATCTTCTGAGTAGAGGTCCCCTCCACTCCTGGAGACCTCCTCGGACCCCTGTACAGTGACACCACCATGAGCACAAAGGCATTCTCCTCTCCAAATATCTAGCTGCCAATTGTGAGAACAATGAAGCAGCCCTATGAAGAGGTCCACAGCAAAGAACCAAGGCCACCTGTCCGCAGCCATGAGAGTGAGCTGTAAGCAGATCCTCAAGTCAGCCCAATTCAAACCCTTGGAAGACCACAGTCCCATCTGACATCCTGACTGTAACCTAATGAGAGACCGTGAGCCAAAATCACCCAGTACGATTTGCTCCCAACTTTCTGACCTAAAGAAAGTGTGAGTCAGGTATGGTGGTGCACACCTGTAATTCCAATACTTGGGAAGCTGAGACAGGAGGACCCCAGGTTCCAACCTGAGCAGCTTAGGGAGATTCTTAGCAACCTAGAGAGAACCTATTTCAAAAATAAAAAATAAAAAGGGCTGGGAATGTAGCTCGGAAGAAGAATGCACCTGGGTTCAAACCCCAATACAAAAAGAAAAAAAAAAGATAATGCACATAATCTTAAGGTACTAGTAGAACATCAAAATGCATCTTCAATTATAAAGTCATCACATCTGCTAACTGCTTAATCCATAGCACATACAGAAATACATGAAGCATTTTTTATTTAAAGCAACACACACACACACACACACACACACACACACACACACACACACACACAATCATCACACTGAATCCAGGCATGGTGGAGTAAACTTGTAATCCCAGCATTTGGAAGGCTGAGACAAGAGGATGGCAGTACAAGGAAGCCTCAGCTACTACTTAGTAAAGCCCTTGCAACTCAGTGAGACTCTGTTTCAAAATAAAGAATAAAGTAGCCAGGTGTGTGGTGACGTGATGGCCCACGCTTGTAATCCCAGCATTTGGGAAGCCAAGACCGGAGGATGGCGGTTTGCGGCCAGCCTCAGCTACTTAGTGAGGCTCTCTGCAACTCAGTGAGACCCTGTTTCAAAATAAAGAATAAAAAATTGGGTGGGGGGAGAGTTTGGAGGTCAAATGCCTCTGGGTTCCATCTTCAGACCCGCAAAAAAATAAAGAAAGAAAGAAAATAAAAATAGAGCTGGGGGTGTAGTTCGGAGGTGGAATGCCCCTGGGTTCTACCCCAGTACCACAGAAAAGAAAAAAATCATTACATTCTCTCAACTCCACCTGTATATGAGCTTTGTTTTATTTCTTTGTGGTGCTGATGATCAAACCCAGGGCCTTCTACATCCTAAGCAAATGCTCTACCATGGAGCTACACCAGCAGGCGGTCAGCAAGTTCTGAAGACTCTTAAGTAGGTCTTCTCAACTCATACACACAGACACACTCCCAGTGACTCCTATTACAAGTGAGTTTCAGGCCTTCCTCCAGGCAGCTGTAAGCAAGTGCTAAGAGGACAAGTGCTTGAATAATAGACTAAGACAAAGATGCTCAACTCCACCCACAAGGGAATTTATTTACTTTATTTATTTACTTTATTTATTTATTTATTTATTTATTTGGTGGTGCTGTGGATTGAACCCAAGGGCATTCTACCTCTGAATTAAAACCCCAGCCCAATTTTATTTTTTATTTGGAAACAGAGTTCTGCTAAGCAGCTGACAGCCTCACTAAGTTGCTGAGGCTGGCTTCAAATCTGTGATCCTCTTATCTCAGCCTCCCGCCATACTCCGCTTCCAAGAGATTTTAAATAAGCAGGTCTGAGAAAACACCTAAAAATCTGCATTTTTCATAGGTCTATAGGGATCCCAATATACTGCCACCTTAGAGAACTACTGCTCTCAAGATAATTATCTTCAATTCTACTCTTTGAAGCTTAAGCTTCCAAAAACACTGATGACTCCATTAAAATAGGCATCAATGGAAAGAATTAATCCTGAAAACACTAGTCTTCTAAAGTTACAGAATACTTGACAACAACATTCCTTTTAAACCTGAAGCCAAAATTATAGACTTCTCATAATCTATGAGAGGCGATATATGGACATTTAATAGTTAATAATTATGAGAGACAAGGACTGCATTATTTTCTAAACATTACTTCTAGTTGCATACAAACATCAGGCAAGTACCCTTAAATCCACTTTATCAATGAAGAAACTATAAACTACTCCAAGGTCATTCAGATAATAAGTGGCAGAACCGGAATTAAATTCTCTCCTCTCTCTCTCTCCTCTCTCTCCTCTCTCTCCTCTCTCTCCTCTCTCTCCTCTCTCTCCTCTCTCTCCTCTCTCTCTCTCTCTCTCTCTCTCTCTCTCTCTCTCTCTCTCTCTCACCTGAGAGCCTCTAACAGTCATTCCCATAACACCTCTCATACTATTCAAACTCAACCACAGCCCATAACAGGCTCCCCATCCTCTCACACCCTCCTCACCAAAGCCACCTTGCTTGCCCACCTAGAGTCTATCCTCCCTCGGTCCTGTTCCACTAACTTCGCTGCACTTCACACTTCTTTAAAGAATGCTCTTTTAATCTACATGCCTCAAATGTCACCCAACCCAACCCAAAGGAGAAGCCTTCCTCAACGTCCACACATGGAGCTTTCAACTCCCCCTCCTTCCTAAGCAGGGAAGTTGTTCTAGCCAGTCCTCGGAACCCTCACTGCTGCATCGGACTTTACCCTTCTATCCTCTGAAACCGCTTTTCCTCAGTCAGACCCGAGCCAGCCATGCATTCAACATGTACTTATACAGTGGCAAGTATGGAGTGTGGAGAAGAGGAGAGTGCTGCAAAAAATCAACACAGTTTCTGCCCTCAAGACGTCTAAAGGCAAGGCTGTATCGAAGACGCCATAAACCGGATGATGGAAACACGGAAAGTGCAGGTTTACAGGAACATACAACAGAAACAACTCATCTGGGAAGTGGAGGAGAAAGTGCCACTTGAGATCAAACATCAGAATGGATAAAGGGTAGGCAAGAAAGGCCTTTCCATAGAGTAGGAACATATGTTGAAAAGTTCCAAGGCAAAAAAGAGTATGACACTGTAGATGAAATGGAGAAGTCCCACACTGTTGAGGAAAACTGGCAAGAGATGAAGCTGGAAAAATGAAGGTACATCATTCAAGGTCTCTGACATAGCCACATGTGTGGCGTTTTCTTGGAGGGAGGGAAGGGTACGGGATACTGAACCCAAAGCCTTTGCATAAGCCAGGCACATGTTCTATCAAGGAGTCACTCTCAGTGTAAAGGGTCAAATGTTGGCCAGTTCTCTCCTGTGTCCTTGCTGGAGTATCTACACAACTTTACTGTACTTTATATTCTTACTCTACTACAAACTTCTTAAATTCCCTCAAACTTAGCTGGGGGTGGTGGCACACAACTGTAATCCTAGTACTTGGGAGGTTGAGACAGGAGGATCACGGGCTCAAGGACAGCCTCAGCAAGTAGACTGAGACTCTCATCAACCTAGTGAGACCCTATAAGAAATAAAATCAGTCTGGAGGTGTAGCTTGGAGGTAGAATGCCTCTGGGTTTGCCGGGCGTGGTGGCGCACGCTTGTAATCCCCGCGCTTGGGAGACAGAGACAGGAGGATCACGCAGGTTCGAAGCCAGCTGCGCATGCTGGCTTAGGAGACTCTGTTTCCAAATTTTAAAAAAAATTATATATATATATACACACACACACACACACACACACACACACACACACACATATATATATATATATTTTATAGGTCTGGGAGTGTAGCCCGGAGGTAGGAACCCCAGTACCACCAAACAAAAAAAATGCCTATGGGTACAATTTCAAGTACCATACACACACAAAAAAGATCCATCAAACTTAAGAATACCTTTACTATTCATGTAAATGACTCAAAGTTTTATTCTAGTGTCCATTTTACAATGAAGTCAACTGGCATCTTGTTAAAGAAACAAGTTGTTTCACGTAAAAGTCAAATCATACATAAATATGTTTTATTGAGAATAAGTAAAAAATCGTAAAGAAACTGGGCATGGTGGCACAAGCTTATAATCCCAGTCCTTGGGAGACTGACATAGGAGGATCACAGTTTGAGGCCAGCCTCAGCTACTTAGTAAGGCCCTGTGCAACTTAGTGAGACCCTGTTTCAAAATAAAGAATAAAGACTTGGACTGAAGGTGTAGCTCAGAGGTAGAATGCCCCTGGGTTCAATCCTCAGTACTGCCAAAAATACAAATAAGGATGCAACTTTAGAAATGTGGCTGCCTGACAGTAAACATGCTCTAAAGCCAGAGTCTACATTTCAAGTACTACCAAAATATTCACCTCAAGGAAAGAAAGGCTCACAATACTAAAAGCAGCTCAAGAATTAAAAAGAATTAGACTTACCATTTAACTTTATTTCGTTACCATGTAGGTTTACCGTTCATAAATGGGAAGAATGGCCAAAAAGGAAGCAGGTAACTTTTTTTTGGTACTGGAGCATTTTATCTCCAAGCACACCCCCAGCGCACACCTGTAATCCCAGCAGTTGGGAGGCTGAGAAAGGAAGAGCTCAAGTTTGAAGACAGTCTCAGCAAGGAGTGAGACACTCACCAACCTAGTGAGGTTCCACTTAAAAAATAAAATAAAATAGCGCTGGAGGTGGAGCTCAGAGTGTAAAGGACCAAATGTTGGCCAGTTCTCTCAACCCCCGGTGCCACCACCAAAAAAAAATTCAGATGCCAGGGTGTAGCTCAGCGTAGAGTGCGTGCCTACCATGCAAAACGCCTTGCGTTGCATTCAATCCTCAGGACAGGAAGGGGAATCCCTCAAACCAAACGACACACTAGATCCTCTGTTTGCAAAAATATGCTTGTTTGTAAAGGTCTCTTTTACATCATTACTTTTCTATAGCATTTTATATATTTATTTTTTGTGGTACTGGAGATTGAACCCAGGAGCATTCTACCTCTGAGCTATACCCCCAGCTCCATTTTTTATTCCTTACTTTGAATCAGGCTCTCACTGAGTTTCAAAGGGCCTCACTAAGTAGCTGAGGCTGTCTGCAAACTGTGATCCTCCTGTCTCAGCCTCCCAAATGCTGGGATTACAAGCGTGCGCCACCACGCAGAGCTCCATAGCATTTTAAATAACTTATATAAAAATGTAGCAACTATACAAATTATCAGTGATGCATCTATTGTTTATTTTTTGTGTGTGTGGTACTGAGGATGGAACCCAAGGGCTTTTTACATCCCCAGGCTACACTCCCAGACCTATTTCAAATTTTATTTGGCAACAGGGTCTCGCCAAGCTGCTGAAAGCCTCACTGAGTAGCTTCGGCTGGCTTCGAACCTGCATGAACCTCCTGTCTCAGCCTCCCAAGTACTGGGATTACTCCCAAGTACCATGATCCTCTGGTCTCAGCTCCCAAATGCTGGGATTACAAGTGTGCACCACCATGCCTGGCTGCATCTGTTGTTTAAAGTATAGTTTAACTTCCCAGCACTTGGGAGGCTGAAACAGGAGGATCGCACAGGTTCGAAGCCAGCCTCAGCTACTTAGGCTCTCAGCAACTTAGCGAGACCCTGTTTCCAAATAAATTATAAAAATAGGGCTGGGGGTGTACCCCGGAGGTAGAATGCCTCTGGGTTCCATCCCCAGTATCGCAAAAAAAAAAAAAAAAAAAAAAAAAAAAAAAAAATATATATATATATATATATATATATATATATATATATATATATATATATAGTTTAACTTAATTTATAGCTAATAAGAAACAAAGCTGCCGGGCATGGTAGCATCCTAATACTTTGAAGGCTGAGACAGGAGGATCACAGGTTCATGGCCACCCTCAGCAACTTATCAGGACCCTCTGCAACTTATTGAGACCCTGTTTCAAAATAAAAAATAAAATAGAACTGGGGTACCGGGCGTGGTGGTACACACTTGTAATCCCAGCATTCAAGAGGCTGAGACCAGAGGATCATGGTTCACGGACAGCCTCCAATACTTAGTGAGGCCCTCTGCAACTTAATGAGACCCTATTTCAAAATAAAGAATAACGAGAAGAAAAAAAAAGAATAACACTGGGCATGGTGGTGCACACTTGTAAACCCCGTGCTTGAGAGGCGGAGACAGGAGGATCACACAAGTTCGAAGCCAGCCATGCTGGCTTAAGAGACCCTGTTTCCAAATAAAATTTTTAAAATGTACAAAATAGGTCTGGGAGTGTAGCCCGGAGGTAGAAGGGCTTCCAGGAACCCCAGTACCACCAAAAAGAAAAAAAGAAAAAAAATAGGGCTGGGGGTGTAGCTCAGAAGTAGAATGCCCTGGGTTCTATTCCCAGACGTGCAAAAAAAAAAAAAAAAATAGAGCTAGGGGTGTAGCTGAGAGATAATATGCCCCTGGGCTCCATCCTCAATACTACTAAAAGGTGGGGGAGGTAGATAAGGAAGATAGGAATGAAGGATGGATGGAAGGAAATTCAAACTGGAAGTTAGGATCGTTTAGCCTCATGGTTTTCAAATGTATATTTGTGAATCAGTAACAGGAAAAAATATATATAAATCCAATCTGGCAAGTTGGCACTACCTTTTTTGAAGGGGTACTGGGATTAAACCCAGGGCCTAACAAATGTTCTACCACTGGGCTATACCACCACAGCCTGAACTAGCATTTTTTAATGAAACTAAATAGAATCAAATTGAAAATATCAAGGTGTGCTGAAAATAAGGAGGGCATTTGTTAGTTTGCTATATTATCCTGGCTGGCCTTAAACTTCTGGGCTCCATGTTCATAGCAGCACAATTTGTAATAGCCAATATATGGAACCAACCTAGGTCCCCATCAACAGATGAATAATTGCAAAATTATGGGAAATACACACAATGGAATTCTATTCAGCTATAAAGAAGAACAAAATCATGTCATTCACAAGAAGATGGAAAGACCTGGAGAACATTATGTTAAGTGAGATCAGCCAAGCACAGAAAGAGAAGGGACAATTGTTTTCTCTAATAGGCCCAAACCGGGGAGTATTAGGAATACCAGAGGGACTCCAGATAATGAAGAGGAAACCTCAGCAAAGCTAGAATGGAAGGACAGGAGACGAAGAAGGCTGAGGTTGATTAACGGAGGAGCTACACTCAAATATGTGCATACGTGTGAATGCAGCATGGTCAATGTGGACACTCATTGTTGGGCGGGGGGTAAAGAAGCGGGAGGGTGAGGGCACCAAGCACTGTCTGAATGTATGCCATTTTCAATATGATCCACATAAAAATAAATAAATAAATACCAGTGATCCCAAGAATTATATTACATACATAAAAAAAAAAACTGGGTTCAAATAATCCTCCTGCCTCAGCCTCCTGAGTAGCTGGAACAAGAGGCCCAGGACAGAGTTAGGGCATTTTTAGAGAAACTTTTTATGAACATACATATACACACACACACACATGGTACTGGGGATTGAACCCAAGGTTGTTCTACCTCCGAACTACACCCCTAGCCATATTTTATTTTGAAACAGTCTCACTAATTTGCAGAGGGCTTCACTAAAATGCTGAGGCTGGCCACGAACCTGCAATCCTCTCTCAGCCTCCCAAATTCTGAAATTACAGGCATGTGCCACCACGCCTAGCTTCTTTTTTTGTGGGTTACTGGGGATTGAACCCAGGGGCATTCTACCTCCAAGCTACACTCCCAGCTCTTTTTTCTTATTCTTTATTTTGAAAAAGGGTCTCACTAAGTTGCTGAGAGCCTCACTAAGTAGCTAAGGCTAGCTTCGAACCTGTGATCTCCAGACTCAGCCTCCCAGGTAATGGGATTACAAGTGTGTGCCACCACAGCCAGCCAAATTTTCTTACTTCACAGAATCCTTAATAATAATAACCATCAGTGATTTTGTTTTTCATAGTGCCTGCATGCTAAGGGTATAGCCAAGAGGTAGAATCCTACTGGGTTCAGACCTACTACCAAAAAAAGTAACAGCAAACACTTAGGAACTGCTCACTTGGGAAAGGAACACTGACTCATAGAGTTCTCACAATAGTACTGAAAGGTAAGGATTATTACACCTACTTTAGAGATGAGTTTAAGTAACTTGCTAATGATCACAACTGGTACAAGTGGTATACTTGGGCTTTGAACACAGTCTGCTGCATGGTCCATGTGCTGCAGGACATGCTCAGCTGCTTCTCAAGAACTAAATTTAGATACCCCAAAACCTGTTAACAACTGCAGAGCACCTCACAGAATAAATATACTATAATTTTAACTATTCTTCTACCAATGGACATTCAGGACATTTTTTGTTATTTATAAATGTTGACATGTAGCCAGGCATGGTGGCGCACACTTATAATCCCAGCATTTGGGAGGCTGAGACAGGAGGATTGTGGTTTGCAGACAGTCTCAGCTACTTAGGCCCTCTGCAACTCAGTGAGACCCGGTTTCAAAATAAAGAATAAAAAATAGGGCAGGGGGTGTAGCTAAGAGGTTGAATGCCCCTGGGTTCCACCCCCAGACCCAAAAAAAGAAAAAAAAAGTTGACATGTTGTCATAATGCTAAAATGAACAGTCTTACAGATGTATGCTTATGCTTTTGTGTTGAAATGTATATAAGATTAACTCCTAAAAATGACATGATTCCAGAATTTGGAAGGCTGAGATAGGAGGATTGCAGTTCACGGAGAGCCTCAGCTACTTAGGGTGTAGCTTGGAAGTATAATGCCCCGGGGTTCCATTCCCAGTACCGCAAAAAAAAAAAAAAAAAAGTCATGATTCTATTAGAGTATGTACACTTTTAACTTTTATAGGTAACGCCATATTTTCTGCCAGAACGTTCTTCCACTTATAATCCCAATGAGAGGACAGGATTAAGGTTCATTTTTAGGTTAACAAATATCTTTTATTCATGAATTTTTAGTTAATATTGATATAGAAAAGACTACCAGGTTGACCACAATTATCCTCTGATTTGATCATTATCTGACAAACTAAAATGAGGACTTGGCAGATAATACAGAGGATTCTTTCCAGTTATAAAACCAACATTGAGTGAGATACTCCCCCTTATGTTCTTCTATTTTCTTATGTATAAATGTAGGAATCAAGCGTAGCTGGCCAGCTGGGCGTGGTGGCGCACGCTTGTAATCCCAGCATTTGGGAGGCTGAGACAGGAGGATCACAGTTCACAGCCAGCCTCAGCTACTTAGTGAGGCCCTTTGCAACTCAGTGAGACCCTGTTTCAAAATAAAGAATAAAAAATAGGGCTGGAGGTGTCGCTCGGAGGTAGAATGCCCCTGGGTTCCATCCCCAGTACCGCAAAAAAAAAAAAAAAAAAAAAAAAGAGTAGCTGGCCTTTAAGATTTAAAGCTCCTAATGTGGTGATTAAGAAGTGACTTAAAGTCATTACAAGACTATAATTATAGTACTAGCAAAACAGGTTAGGGTCTTAAAGTTTCTGTTTAAATTACAACTATTGCCAGGGCACCTAGACAAATCATTAAGATCGTCAGTAACTTTCAGGCTCCACCTGTGGCTTATTCCCAGCGGCCTTTTAATCTTAGGCTGTCGTTCCCCTGCTACTGCGCAAAGCTGAACATCCTCCGGAGTATTATATTCCTAGGAAGAACTGAGGAGTGCTTAAGAACACAGAACCAGTTGACTGTTTTGTTTTTAAAACATCAATTATGCCAGGCCCACTCTGTAGTCAATTAAGTCAACTCTATTTATTGTCTATCTTACTACATGCTAAGCACTGGGTACACAATGGACTGAAGATCTCTGCCATCATGGAAAGATGAGAAATGCAAATAACACCAAATACCCACATATAAATGTAAAATTACACATATATATATATATATATATATATATATATATATATATATATATGATACTGGGAATTGAACCCAGAGTAATTCTACCTCCTAGCTACACCCCTAACCCTTTAAGTTTTTGCTTTGAAAAAGGGTCTAGCCAGGCATGGTGGTACACGCTTTCAATCCCCGCACTTGGGAGGCAGAGACAGGAGGATCACGCAGGTTCGAAGCCAGCCATGCTGACTTAAGAGACCCTGTTTCCAAAAATAAAAAAATATAAAAATAGGTCTAAGAGTGTAGCCCGGAGGTAGAAGGGTTCCATCCCCAGTACACCAAAAAAAAAAAAAAAGAAAGCAAGCAAGAAAGAAAAAGGGTCTCACTAGGTTGCTAAGAGTCTCACTTAATTGCCGAGGCTGGTCTCAAACCTGTGATTCTCCCATCTCAACCTCTCAAGTACTGGGATTACAGATGTGTACCACCATGCCTGGCTATCTAATTACACTTATAACAATGAACAGAAAACATTAGTGCAATGCAGCATCAGTGCAGAAAAATAACAATCACAACGTAGAGTAAGCTTTTTACATCATCAGCTCTATTATAAAATCACCAGGGTGTTATTACTTTTCAGTTATGCTACTACCGATCATAAAGCTACTGAATGAATACTTTATATAATTAAGAGTATGAATGACAAGCCGGGTGTGGTGGTGCACATGCTTGTAACCCAAGTACTTGGGAGGCTGAGACAGAAAGAACACAGCCAGCCCCAGCTACTTAGTGAGGCACTCTGCAACTTAGTTGAGACCCCGTTTCAAAATAAAGAATAAAATAGAGCTGGGGCAGTTGTTGGAGATAGAATGCCCCCTGGGTTCAATCCCCAGTACTGCAAAAAATATATATAAACTATAAACAAGTGGGGCGTGGTGGTTCATGCTTGTAATCTAGTACTTCAGAGGCTGAGAGGAGGATGACAGCCAGCCTCAGCTGCTTAGGCCCTCCGCAACTTGGTGAGATCCTATTGTAAAATAAAGAATAAAAAATGATAGAACTGAGTGTCCAAACAAAAAAGATAATAAATTCACTACATTTCTTAAAAACCTTTTTCAAGAGCAAGGTGCTGTGGCACGCACCTGGACCCCATTAATTGGAAGGCCGAGAGAGGAGAATTACAGGTTCAAGGCCAGCCTCAGCAACTCAGTGTGAGCCTGCTTCTAAGTAAAAATGAAAAAGACTGGGGGAGCCGGTGTCATCCACACGCTTGTAATCCTAGTGCTTGAGAGACTGAGACAGAAGGATCACAGGTTCAAGGCTAGTCTCAGCAACCTAGACCCTCGGCAACTTAGGAAGACCTTGTTTCGAAATAAAAATAAACTGGGCATGGTGACACATACCTATAATCCCAGTACTTAAGAAGCTGAGACAGGAGGATTGCAGGCTCAAAGCCAGCCTCAGCAATTTAGTGAGGATCTCAGTAATTTAGTGAGACTCTGTCTCCAAATAAAATTAAAAAAATAAAATAAAATAAAGCTGGGGTGCAGCTTCGAGGTAGAATGCCCTTGGATTCAATCCCAGCACTACAAAAATAAAAATAAAAAATAGAGCTAGGGATGTGGCTCACAGGTAGAATGCCAGAGTTCAATCCCAGTACCAAGAAAAAAAAGGGTGTGGGGCTTGAGAGTGTAATTCAGTGGTAAATGCTCCTGGGTTCAATCCCCAGAGCCAAAAAAAAAAAAAAAAAAAAAAAAACCTTGTTCAAGCAAAAAGTACACAGAGAAGTAAAATAATCCATTATAATAGTTTATGACCTGCTAGTAATTAATAAAATGGTATGAAAACACTAATGCTTTCAAAGAACTGATTATTATCAAAATAAGTAGCATGTAAAAAGAAACCAAAATTTTAAAAAATACTTTGAAGTAATACAAAATTCAAGAAACATCTGTTAATATTTAAAATAAAACTAATTCATCTGGGCATGGTGGTGCACACCTGTAGTTCCAACACTTAGGCTAAGACAGCAGGGTTGCAAGCTTGAGGCTAGCACATGGTAACTTAAGGAAACCCTATTTCAAAATAAAAAATAGGAAGCCAGGCATGGAGGCGCACACTTGTAATCCCAACATTCAGGAGGCTGAGACTGGAGGATCGCAGTTCGAAGACAGCCTCAGCTACTTAGTGAGGCTCTCTGCAACTTAGTGAGACCCTGTTTCAAATTAAAGAATAAAAAATAGGACAGGGGGTGTGGCTTGGAGGTCAAATGCCTCTGGGTTCCATCCCCAGACCCACAATAAATAAATAAATAATAAAAAATAAAAAATAGGAGCCATGTGTGGTGGCAAACGCTTGGTTTTTTAGGGGGGATTGTTTTTTTTGTTGTTTGTTTTGTTTTGTTTTTGCAGTATTGGGGATGGAACCCAGATGCTTTTCTACCTCTGAGCCTACACTACCAAACCTATTTTATACTTTATTTGGAAACAGGGTCTCACTAAGTTGCTGAGAGCTTCACTCAGTAGCTGAGGCTGGTTTTGAACCTGTGTGATCCTCCTGTCTCAGCCTCCCAAGTGCTGGAATTACAAGCGTGTGCCACTACACCTGGCTGGAACGCTTGTAATTCCAATACTTGGGAGGCTGAGACAGGAGGAACGTGGTTCGCCACCAGTCTCAGCTACTTAGTGAGGCCCTTTGCAACTCAGTGAGACTGTGTTTCAGGGCTGGAGGTATAGCTCAGAGGTAGAATGTCCCTGAGTTCAATCCCCAGTACCACAAAAAATAATAATAAATAAAATTAAAAAAATAGTAAGGGAGCCAGGGGTAGTGGCACATGCTTATCCCAGTACTTAGGAGGCTGAGACAGTAGGATCACAGTTTAGCATCTAGCCTCAGCAATTTAGCAAGGCCCTCTGCAACTTTCTGAGACCCTGTTTCAAAATTTAAAAATAAATAAATAAAAAGTGTTGGGAGTGTAGCTCAGAGGTAGAAGAACCCTGGGTTCAATCCAAAGGAAGGAGGAAAGGAAGGAAGGAGCTAAAGGTATAGCTCATTAGTATAATACCTCTGAGTTCAATCCCCCAGTACCACAAAAATAAATAATAATACAAAAAATTTTGAATTCTCTCTGAAACAAGAGCAGCAGTCACATAAATACATGAATCTTCTTAGTGTCAGTTTCCACAACTGCAAATAAGGATATGTGCCATGTCTTTTTCACAAGAGTGCCATGAAGACTAAGTAAAATAATGTATGTGGAAGCACACCAATAAAAGATTGGCAGTTATTTCTGATAGTGGCTTTTTTGTTCAGACTATAACTTATAAAGCAATTTAACAAATAAAAGTGGGTAAAGGGACTTCATTTCCTTTCTCCTGTCCATAATATAGTAGTATTATAAAATGGGCAAAAGACTAGTATTTAGAAGCAGAAAAAATATTTCAAAAGCTTCCTAATTCAACTGGGCGCGGTGGTGCACGCTTGTAATCCCAGCATTTGGGAGGCAGAGACAGGAGGATCAAGGTTCGCAGCCTCAGCTACTTAGTGAGGCCCTTTGCAACTCAGTGAGAACCTGTTTAAAAAATACTGAATATAGCCGGGCGTGGCAGTACACGCATGTAATCCCAGCATTTGGGAGGCTGAAACAGGAGGATCACAGTTCGGGGACAGCCACAGCTACTTAGTAAGGCCCTGTGCAACTCAATGAGACCCTGTTTCAAAGTAAAGAATTTTAAAAAATAGGGCTGGGGTGTAGCTCTGAGGTAGAATGCCCCTGGGTTCCATCCCCAGTACTGAAAAAAAAAAAAAAAAAAAAAAGAGGAAGAAGAAGAAAAAATAGGGCTGGGGGTGTCACTTGGAGGTAGAACCCCCCTGGGTTCCACCCACAGTACCACAAAATTTAAAAACTTCATAATTCATACATTGCCTGCCTGCCCCACAGAACACTGGTTGTCCAAGTATTAATTTAGCCCTCTTATATAACACTACAACCAATATAATCTCAGAAAAATCAGAGAAACTCCTTCACATGTGTACAAAACGTTTGCACATAAAACTCAGCATCACTACAAAGATCTGCTACTGATTGAAAAGACAGGATAAACATGTGTTTATCCGCATATATAATGTATTCTAGCCTGGCCTTTTTTTTTTTTTTCTGATCAGAGTATCTTAAATTTACTGTGACAACAGTTCAATGTTTCAGATTTACTTTATTAAATGGGCTAGAGTTTGTCAATTTGACATACTAAAACTAATTACTACACATTCATGGGTTTGAAGTGACTTCTAGCGGAGATCTAACAGCTAATCTCCCCAATTCACAATTCCAAGTTATGAGCATATATAACCTTGTTTGTAAACAATATTTTAAACTAAATGTTTTAAGTGGAAAGCAGCTTGTAGTATCTTATCATTGCGTCTACAAAACTTCTCAGTGTTACCAAAGCCTAAGATACTTTCCTTTAAAACTCTCAAAACACAGGCTCAGGAGGAATGGTTAACATGGCAACATTAACGACCTGTCCAAATTCAAAACAAGGATCACCACCAAAACAAGCTGAGTACATGGATACAGATCATCATTCCTCACAGCTGATTTCTCTCCAAATTTAGAATTTGCTACTACCTTAAAACCGCATCAAAATATATACTTATGTGCAACTTCCTAGCTGAAAAATGTAAAATCCAGGCGAATTCCAACTCATACCTCTGGCATTAGCTAAATACATGTTGAGCTACATTTAAAAGAGGGCGGGGGAGGTGGCAGGGGGTACTGACAACTTCCAGAGCAGAAAGCTTTTACACACACACACACACACACACACACACACACACCCGCAAAATCATCTGTGAATAAACCGGCCGACTACATCAGCAACTGCTGAGCTGGAGCAGATCAAAGTTTTCCCTGTACAGTCTTGGAGAATGTTACCCCCACCGAAAAGGAACAGAAACTGGGCATCCCTACCACTGGAGCCAGACCCCCGGAATTTCCCTAAATATGCTCGATCTCCGAAAGACCAAGGGACACTTCTCTAGAGACCAAAGGTGAGCGGTATCTTGCAGGCCAGAGGAGGGGAGAGAGGGGTGGGGAGCGGCACCGGCAGGTAAGCGAGGAAATCCCGGCTTGGGGAGACACCGGTGGGACTGAAGCCCGGGTCTCAGGGTGACCCCCGAAACGCCTTCGGAGCCGGGAGCCCCCCGAGGGGGTGGCCAGGCAGGGCCAGGCGCCCGCCCGCCTCGGTGGCCGGCCCCGGGGCCCCGGGACCGCGGACAGAGGCGGCGGCGGCTGGGCGGGCGGCGGGCTGAGCCGGGTCCTCGCAGCTCACCTGAGAGTGTCGCCTCCGCCTCCGGCTCCCACGGCGCATCCCGCGGGGCCTGGCGGAGGGTGCGGTGCCGCCGCCCCGACCGGCCCCAGGGCTGCCCGGCCTGGCCTCCCCGCTACCGGGACACCGGTGCCCGCCTCGCACCGGCTCCCGCGACCCGCGGGCTGCGGGGCCGGCAGACGAGGGGAGAGGCTGCCTCCCTGCCCCGCGGCCAGCCGCCCCGCGCCGCGGCTCCGCAGTGCCCTGTGGCGGAGGTCTGCCCGCTCCCCCGCCCCGGAGTCACTTCGGCAGCGGCGGCCCAGTCGCCATTACAGCCCAACAACTGACACGGAGGAGGAGCGGCGCCGGCGGCCGTGGTGGTGGCGGCGGCGCGGGGCAGGGCGGGAGCCGTCCGGGTCCGGGCAAGTCTCGCGAGAACTGTCCCGAGACCCGGCCGCCGGAATGCGACGCCGTGTCGGAGCCATGTTGAGTGTGGCCAGGGTGAGGTCGCCACCCAGCAAGGAAAGGCCGCGCGAGGCGGCCATGTTTGGTGTGGCGAAGTCCGAGCCGGGCCCGACTCGGGAGGAGCCAAAGTGCATCCGCAGAGGAGGCCACCCCCCTTCCTTGCACGCTAATTGGGCCTGCTGGCTGGCGCCTCGCCCCGAGCGAAGAAAACACACCCGGGACTTGACAGGGACGGTCCCGGAGCCAGGGAACAGCAGCTTTCCGGGAGTTTACAGTGTTGCACCAGTTGTCCAAACAAATCGTCACTTCAGTCGGCTTCAGCGCGATGGTGGCTCTGCGGCTGTTGCAGTGGCTGGCTGCGGTCACCGTGGCCGTTTCGTGGGCGAGGGTCGCAGTTCAGCAGCTCAGCAGGCGCTCCGTCTAATGGCTTAAGACCTCCCTGATAGCGGCTGTGCTCTGAGAAACCTCGGGTGCGATGTAGTCTCTCGCATATCGTTGTCTTCTTTTCCCAGTCTCTGCATGGTGAATTCTACCAGCTGTCAGGACTTCTGCAAAGAATGCCACCTTCCGCTAGGTGCTCGCTGCTCCGAAGCTCTCCACTCATCACTTTTCTTCGCCTTCTAGACTGACTTATTTACCCAGAGACGTTCTCATCTTAAAGTACCTTGAGGACTTTGAGGTCTCTCATCTCTCTGTATCCAGTAGGGCCTACCGAGCACAGTAGCTAGGACATTGTAGGTGCTCGATAATACATGTTTATTGGGTAGTCATATCAGTAGAAGCAGAGGGCAGTAACTGGTCTCTCTTCAGAGGGCCGGCAGCTGTGCCTGAATAGGAGTTAAGTGGATGAACAAAAAGCCTGCAAACATGTAAAAATGCAGACGGAGCCTCCTGGAAGATCCTTTGAGAACAGATTCCCAAAGTCGCCATGGGTGGCGGGCGCAGGGTGGTGGGGGAGTAGCTCCTAGGGGGCTTAGAATAAAAATAAAAGGGGCGACGGTCTGACCCAGGGGAGCAATGAGAATTTTTTTTTTCTGAAAAGGGGGAGGTAAACCATTAAGTTAGGAATCTTTATTTTTTAATATCTTTTTTATTGGTGCATTGTAGTCAAACATCACAATGGAATACAAGACTTGTTAGGATATCCAAGTACACATCATCCAATTAGCCTTTATCCAATCCCCACCCCACCCCTCCCCCTCCCTCAATCTTTGCTTTAGTGTTTAACATTGATATATTTGTTTATGTACTTCATGGGCTTTAAAGAGATTCCATCTTGCCCCATCCCATTCCCTCTGATTGGTCACCTTAATTGCTCCTCCATAGGGCCCTTTCTTCCACTAGATTCCCTCCTATTACCCATTTCTTCCTAGTTTTTGCATATTAGGGAGAGCATCTAATTTTTTTTTTATTTTCTGTGATATTTCTCTGTGTATGCCTCATTGCAAGTTCAAATCCCACTCTTGAAGGCCCCAGCACTGGATTGGCCACCTGGGTAGACTCTGATCCCGGCCTCGCTGGCTCCAGCACCGGCCTTGCCTCACAGCAGTAAGGAATCTTTATAACTGGAAAAATGAATAGGAAATGTGGGTATCCCGATCATACAAGTGTTGCGAGAAAACATAAGAAAAGAGTAACTTAGGTTTTCCCCAGCCTTGTCATATACGTTACTTTACTGAATGTATTATAAACCACCTTATTAAGTAAGTATAATTGCCTGGCGGGTACTGGGGCTGGAACCTAGGAACATTCTACCTCTGAGCTACATCCACAGACCTATTTTGTTCTTTATTTTGAAACAGGGGCTCACTAAGTTATGGAGGGCCTCACAAATTGCTGAGGCTGGCTGCAAACTTGTAATCTTCCTGTCTCAGCCTCCCAAGTACTAGGATTACAAGTGTGCACCACCACACCAGGCTGTATAGTCACTTTTTGATAAAAATAAAAGAAGGAAAAAAAAGAAATGTGGCCTGGTAACATACACCTGTAAAACCAGTACTTGTAAGGCTGAGACAGGAGGATCATACATTCAAGTCTTGGCTTCAAACTTCAGACTAAATCACCAGTTAGCTGTTCCCTTATAGACAGCACCAATACCTCCAGTTCCCAAAGGAAGTTTCCATTTTCCTCATCTTCATCCTACAAAGCCATCTCACTTGCTGCTCCAGGACTTCTGTTAATAGCCATCCAGGATCATCCTCCCAAGACCTGCAAGGCTTACAAGTTCAGAAATATCATATGCTCCTTTCTTCCTCCCACCCAACAGTCATTAAATCTGTAAATAACACTGTTGCATATTTCTTGTCTACACTTCCCTTCTGTCCACCTGCACCACTACTCTTCTAAGTGTCCATTTCCACAACACAAACCACTGTTGTAGTCTTCCTAGAGTGCAGCTTGAATTTTGCCCCTGTCCTGCCTCTACCTGAAAAGGTAAATGGAAATTTCTCACCTCAGCCAACAAGGCGTTTCTGAGTATGGACCAGCCTCACTTTCCATCTCCCGAAATATGGCAGTACAACAAATAGATTGGTTGGAAGTGGGGACTGGGGTGTAGCTCAGGGGTACAGCACTTGTCTAGCATGTGTGAGGTTCTGGTTTAATGCCCAGCACCCACACATACACAAAAGAAAGGGGACATTAATGTGATATCAGAAAGACTGATTTCACATCACTCACTTGCCCTATGATCTCTTAAGAAACTTCGCCTAAGCCGGGCATGGTGGTGCACGCTTGTAATCCCAGTACTTGGGAAGCTGAGACAGGAGGATTGCGGTTAGGGGACAGCCTCAGCTACTTATGTGAGGCCCTTTGCAACTCAGTACGACCCTGTTTCAAAATAAAAATTAGGGCTGAGGATGTAGCTCAGAGGTAGAATACCCTGGGTTCCATCCCCAGTACAGCAAAAAGGAAGGAAGGAAGGAAGGAAGGAAGTCCACCTAGTGCTGGGCATGGTAGAGCACGCTTGTAATCCCAGCATTTGGGAGGCTGAGACAGGAGGATTATAAATTCAAGCCTCAACAATTTGAGAAGCCCACAGCAACTTAGTTGTTTCCATAATAATGATGATGATGATGATGATGATGATGATGATGATGATGATGATAATAATAATAATAATAATAATAAGAAGAAGAAGAAGAAGAAGAAGAAGAAGAAGAAGAAGAAGAAGAAGTTGTTGTTGAAGTTGGGCATAGTGGTGCACACTTGTAATCCCAGTACTTGGGAGCCTGATATAGGAGGATAGCGGATGGAACCCAGGGGCATTCTACCTCCGAGCTACACCTCCAGCCCTATTTTTTATTCTTTATTTTGAAACAGGGTCTCACTGAGTTGCAGAGAGTCTCAGTAGCTGAGGTTGGCGGCGAACCATGATCCTCCTGTCTCAGCCTCCCGAGTGCTGGGATTTCAAGCGTGCGCCACACGCCCAGCTTTATTAACTTCTGATCACTATGTAAATAAGCACAAGTCTGGAGATCATTTTGAAAACATAAAGTAAGTTGAAAATGTAACCTATGACCCAGCAATTTCACTCAAAATGGTCTGCTTTCTCAAACTTACTGAACCACAATAAAATAGCTTGTGCAAGGATGTAAATCAGCTACATCACTAAGAAAATATTTAGGTAAACTGAGTTTTTTTCCAAGGCTTACTTACTTGCTTACTTTCTTTCTTTTTCTTTTTTTTTCTTTTTTTTTTTTTTTTTTGCAGTACAAGTACTACGGATGGGCATTCTACATTCAAGCTACATCCCCAGCCCTATTTTTCATTCTTTATTTTAAAACAGGGTCTCACTGAGTTGCAAAGGACCTAAGTATCTGAGGCTGTCCGCGAACTGTAATCCTCCTGTGTCAGCCTCCCAAATGCTGGGATTACAAGCGCGCGGCACCACACCCGGCTTTTCAAAGGCTTTTTGATGAAGGAAATAGTATGTTGATTTATATTCTGACATAAGCTCCTTATCTCAGTGCAAACCTGTATTAAATAGCTTACTGCATAAGAAATTCACTGAGGTAGATAGGGGACAAAAACTTTTATGAAAGCACCATTTGTAATAGCCAGAATTTGAAATAACATGTCCATCAGCAGGAGAATAGGAAAGTAAGCTGAGGAATAGTCACACAATCAAATACTAAGCAGCAGCGAAAAATAAAGGATAAATCTCACAAATACAATTTTAAAAGCAGATTACAGAAGGATACATACAGAAAAATGCTCCTTCTGGGAAGCTTAAAAACATGTGCAATGCTGGTATAGATTATTTAGTAACCCATACAAATGCACTAAAATATTTTTATTTTTTATTGTATTTATTTTTTATTTATTTTTGCAGTATTGGGAAGGGAACCCAGAGGCATCCTACTTCCGAGCTATACCCCAGCCCTATTTTTTATTCTTTATTTTGAAACAGGGTCTCACTGAGTTGCAGAGGGCCTCACTAAGTAGTGGAGGCTGTCCACAAACCGATATCCTCCTGACTCAGCCTCCCAAATGCTGGGATTACAGGCGTGTGCCACCACACCCAGCTTCTAAAATATTTTTAAATGATAAGGAATAAATATACGAAATTCAGAAAAGAGATTGCCTCCAAGGAAGCAAGGGGGAATTAGTGTGAGATTAGGTGAACACAAGAAACTTCTACTGTCTTGGAAATATTTGATTACTTAAGCTAGGTATGGATATTCATATATGTGTTTTATTGTTCATTGTAGCTTTTTATTTCCAAATCATCCTTTTTGGTTTTTTTTTGTTTTGTTTTGTTTTGTTTGTTTTTTGATAGACGTTGAACCCAGAGCCATTCTACCTCCAAACTGTCCCCAGCCCTTTTTAATTTTTGGTTTTGAAATAGGGTCTCATTGCTGAGTGTAGTGGCACACACTTGTAATTTCAGTACTTGGGAGTCTGAGGTAAGATGATCACCAGCTCACAGCTGGCCTCCGCTACTTAGTGAGGCCCTCCAAAACCTAGTAAGACCCTTTTTCAAAATAAAGAATAGAAAATAGGGGGTAGACTGCCCCTCGGTTCAATCATCAGTACCAAAAAAGAAAAAAATAGGGTCTCACTAGGTTCCTGAGAGTCTCACTAAGTTGCTGAGGCCCAAAAATCAAATTATAAATTTTAAAATAAAAGTGAAGCCAGGCGTGGTGGCACACGCTTGTAATTCCCGCGCTTGGGAGGCAGAGACAGGATGATCGCGCAGGTTGGAAGCCAGCCGCGCTGGCTTAAGAGACCCTGTTTCCAAATAAAAATATAAAATAGGTGTGGGAGTGTAGCCCGGAGGTAGAAGGATTTCCAGGAACCCCAGTACCACCAATAAATAAATAAATAAATAAATAAATAAATAAATAAATAAATAAACAAATAAAGTAAATAGCTGAATGTGGTGGTAATCCAGTAATCCCAATACTGAGATGGGAGGGGCTCAAACAGGAGAACCATAGGTTGAAAGCCAGCCTCAGCAATTTAGTGAGACCCTGTTTCAAAATTTAAAAAACAAATAAACAGCCGGGCATAGTGGCGCACACTTGTAATCCTAGCATTTGGCTAAGACCGGAGGATCGCAGTTCGTAGACAGCCTCAGCTACTTAGGCCCTCCGTAACTCAGTGAGACCCCGTTTCAAACTAAAGAATAAAAAAATTGGGCAGGGGGTGTAGCTCAGAGGTCGAATGCCTCTGGGTTCCATCTCCAGACCCGCAAAAATAAATACATACATAAATACATACATACATACATACATAAGTAAATAATAAAACAATTGAAAAGCACTAGGGGAGCCGGGCATGGTGGCACATGCTTATAATTCCAGCATTTGGGAGGCTGAGACAGGAGGATCTTGGTTCGTGGACAGCCTCATCTACTTAGTTAGGCACTTTGCAACTCAGTGAGACCCTGTTTCAAAATAAAGAATAAAATTAGGGCTGAGGATGTAGCTTGGAGGTAAAATGCCCCTGGGTTCCATTCCCAGTACTGCAATAAATAAATAAATAGCACTGGGGGGGGCTGGGCATGGTGGCACACGCTTGTAATCCCAGTACTTGGGAGGTTGAGACAGGAGGATTGGGGTTCACAGCCAGCCTCAGCTACTTAGGCCCTCCACAACTTAGTGAGATCCTGTTCCAAAATAAAGAATAAAAAATCAAGCTGGGTGTGTAGCTCAGAGGTAGAGTGCCTCTGGGTTCAATCTGTAGCACCACACACACACACAAAAAAGCACTGATGTATAACTCAGAGGTAGAGTGCCCCTGAGTTTAATCCCCATTACATATATGTGTGTGTGTGTGTGTGTGTGTGTGTGTGTGTGTGTGTATGTTATTTGAAATGAATAGGAAATATATTTCAGAATTCTAAAACATTTGTGAGGCAGATGATAATTCCAAAAATGGCTGCACCAATAATCTTAGCCCTGGATCCTCCTGTCTCCGCCTCCTGAGAGCTGGGATCTCAGGTGTGTGCCATCCTGCCCAGCTATACTTGCTCTTCTTGTAATGTGAGGCCGGGGTCCCCTCCTCTGGAACCTGGACGGGCCTTTGTAACTGCCTCGAGTGACAGAATTCAGCAGAAGTGATGCCCTATGACCTCAGAGGCCACGTCATAAAAAGCAGGACTGGGTCCGCTTTGTGCTCTCTCTCCAGGGACACAAGCCTTAGAATCCTGATTTGACCCCAGGAAGTTCCCAGGCTGAAAGACTCATCGTAAAAAAAGATGCCAAGAAGATCCAGGTATTTCTGATCCCATGTATCCAAGCCTTTGCAGACAGAATTAATTGTGAGACACGGGATGGAATGGTGATTCCTCGGGATTCCAGTCCCCAGCTGTGTTAGAATCCTCCAGAGAAGCTGTCACAGGACTCTGTGGGTCGGAAAGTCCAACACCGGCAGGATTAACCTGCACCTGGACACCCAGGGAGGACCCGATGTGCTGTTCATGTCCAAAGGTAGTGGTGTACTAGGGATTGGACTCAGAGGCATTCTGCCTTCAAGCTATACCCCCAGCCCAATTTTTTTTAATTTCATATTTGGAAACAGCTGTCTAGATTGCTAAGAGACTCGCTGCTAAATTGCAGAGGCTGGCTTTGAACCTGCAATCCTCCTGTCTCAGCCTCCCAAGTACTGGGATTATAAACATGCACCACCACGCCCAGCGAGGTTTGATACCTTGCTGCAGTGTTTTTAGTGGGCTTCAGTCCACTTTCTTACTCACACTAACAGCCTTAGGAGAAAAACAAGGCAGGAATTTGCCTTTGGTAAAACTGCACCGGGCTGGCTGAGCAGAGTGTTTATCCCTGGACAAACCTGCAGGTGTAATGCATCTCAACAACAACGTGTTTGTCTCTGGGCGGACGCCACTCGGTCCTGGGGTGGTGACTCAGCTGGGAGGAACGGCCCTGGGATTTTGAGATTGTGGGAGGGCGCATGTTGGGACCCACACCTAACCCTAACACAGAACGCACCTGGAAGTCCCTTGACGGTCCGGTCTTCGCAGCCACAGGTGAACACACCAGTAAGGCAACGTGTTTGTCTGCCTCGCAGAAAGGGAGGAGTTCGAGACAGCGCAGAACCTTACTCTTCCTTAATGGAGACGTTACCTGTCCCCCTGGGGAAAGCTCTAGCTTGGAAGAGAAAACATTCTGACCAAATGTGGTTCTATTCACATTAAAACAAAGCACTTTGCCTCATTTAATTTACTTATGACCTCTTGTTGGTAAGTAGTTAAAACAGGGTGGTTCTGCCTTATTATAAGGTAAAAGAGTTATTACTGTCTGGCAAAGTTAAGGCATCAGCCTTCAGGAAAAAGAACAGTGGTTTGGGTTTTTTTCTTTTTCTTTCTTTCTTTCTTTCTTTTTTTTTTTTTTTTTTTTTTTTTGTAGTATTGGGGTTCCTGGAAACCCTTCTACCTGCAGGCTACACTCTCAGACCTATTTTTTTTATTTGGAAACAGGGTCTCTTAAGCCAGCACGCTGGCTTCGAACCTGCGCGATCCTCCTGTCTCCGCCTCCCAAGCGTGGGGATTACAAGCGTGCGCCACCACGCTGGTGTGGTTTTTTCTTGTTTTGTTTTCTTGTTTGGTATTGGGGGGATTTAACCCAGTGACATTCTACCTCTGAGCTGCACCCCCAGAGCTTTGTTATTTTATTTTTTATTTGAAACAGGGTCTTACTAAGTTGCTAAGGATCTCACTAAGTTGCTAAAGTTGGCCTGGAACCTATGATCCTCCTCTCTCAGCCTCTCAAGTACTGGGATTATAAGTGTTTACACTGCACCTGGCTCAGAGAGATTTTTTTAAAAAATTTATGTTGTAGTTAAAGAAATTTAGCAGCCTAAATAAAAGCCTAAATAAGCACAATTTCATTTTGAATTATTTATAATTTATCTTTAAGATTGTAAAATCCAACCGGGTGTGGTGGCACATGCCTATAATCCCAGTACTTGGGAAGCTGAGACAGAAAGATTGCAGGTTCAAAGACAGCCTTAGCAAGTAGTGAGACTCTCATAAACCTAACAAGGCCATGTTTCGGGATAAAAATAAAATAGGGCTGGGGGTGTACCATGGAGGTAGAATGCCTATAGGTTCAGTCCCTAGTACCAAAAAAGAAAAAATCCAAAATCTTCACTCCAAATAAACTATAAATATAATTAACATCGATTTTGAATAAACCATTGGATAATGAAATTCTTGTGGAAAATAGGATATAAAAGGGCTTGAAACTTGCATATTGTAATAGCAGGGCATCATAGGCCTGACCTACATCTGATTCATCACATTTACTCACCATGTCTTGACCCGTAGGTCAGATGAATCAGAATTTAAACTGATAAACTGGGCATGGTGGTGCACACTTCTAATCCCAGCACTTGGGAGGCTGAGACCAGAGGGTTCAAAGCCAGCTTCAGCAATTTAGAGAGGCTATCAGCAAACTAGTGAGACCCTGTTTCCAAATCAGAAATAAAATCGGCGTAGGGGTATAGCCTGGAGGTACAATGCCTCTGGGTTCAATCCCCAGTACCAATAAATAAATAAGTAAACAAACAAACAAACAAATAGACCTATTGTTTGTAAGGATTCTGGTTTTAAGGTATATATCCTAGCTGGACATAGTGGTGTATGCCTGTAATCTCAGTACTTGGGAGGCTGAGATAGGAGGATCATAGGTCCATGGCCAGCTACTTAGTGAGGCCCTTTGCAACTTAGTGAGACCCTGTTTCAAAATAAAAAATAGTGTTGGGAGTGTAGCTCAGAAGTAGAATGCCCCTGGGTTCAATCCTCAGTACCCAAAAAAATGGGGACATATGTAGCTCAGGTAGAACATCCCTGGGTTCTCCTCCTCCTCCTCCTCCTCCTCCTCCTCCTCCTCCTCCTCTTCCTCCTCCTCCTCCTAAACATAATAGTAATAATAATGATGATGATGATATAAAAAGGGCTCAAGGAATACTTCAGAGGTAGAATGCCCCTGGGTTCAATCCCAGTACCAAATAAGTAAGTAAATAAACAAACCTGTTAACACAATGCTATGCATTTAGCTAATAGTTAATGAAAAGTCACTGAATAAAGCCAGGTGTGGTGGTGCGTGCCTGTAATCCCAATACTTGGGAGGCTGAGACAGGAGGATCACAGGTTTGAAGCCAAGGAACAGTAACTTAGCGAGACCCTGTTTCAAAATAAAAAATAAAATAGGGCTGAGGGTATAGCTCAGAGGTAGAATGCCTCTGGGTTCAATCCTTAGTACCACTGCAAAGGGCTGGGGAGTCACTGAATGGATGGATGGATGAATCCATTTCATCGAAGAAGTATACTAGGAAGAAATGGCTAGAAATCCATGCTGAACAAAACCCACTTGTAAAATATCTGGTTGCTCAGATCAGAGTTCTCGAGGTGGTTGCATGATCCAGAGTACTGCTTCAAATCCCACTTCACTTGGGCTGCCTCATCCTCCCTTGAGATGAGCACTGGACGCTCTTGGAGTGGAGCCAGGCACCGGATAGGTAGTCAGCTTCCTGCTCCTCTATTTCTGGGTAAGATGGGAAGTAGACTTAGCACAAACCTAAGGCTGACTTCTTTATTTTGGAAACTGGGGATTAAGCCCAGGGGACATTCTGCCTCCAAGCCACACCCGCAGCCATATATATATGTGTGTGTATATACATATATATGTATATCTCCCAAATGATGAGATTACAAGTATGCACCACCACACCCAGCTCTAAAGCCCTAGTTTTTCTTTTTCTCTTTCTTTCTTTTTCTTTTTTTGCAGCTTATTCTTTATTTTGAAATAGGATCACACTAAGTGTTGGAGGGCCTCACTAAGTAGCTGAGGCTGGCCGTGAACCCACACTCCTGTCTCAGCCTCCCAAGTACTAGGATTACAAGCCCACCATTCTCAGCCTGATTTTTTTTTTTTTTAAACAGAGGTATAGAGTCATAGACTCAGCAGGGTGTGGTGGTGCATGCTTATAATCCCAGTACTTGGGAGGCTGCTGAGACAGGAAGATCGCAGGTTCAAGACCAGCCTCAGCAACTTGGTGAGGCCCTCTGTAACTTAGTGAGACCCTGTTCCAAAATAAAAGATTAAAACCAACTGAGAGCTGGGCATGATGGTACATACTTGTAATTCCAATACTTGGGAGGCTGAGACAGGAGGATTGCGGTTCGCAGACAGCCTTAGCTACTTAGGGGGGCCCTTTGCAACTCAGTGAGACCCTGTTTCAAACATAAAAAGGACTAAAAAATAGGGCAGGGGGTGTAGCTTGGAGATACAATGCCCCTGGGTTCCATCCCCAGTACCGCAAAAATAAAGAAGAAAGAAAGAAAGAAAGAAAGAAAGAAAGAAAGAAAGAAAGAAAGAAAGAGAAAGAAAGAAAGGAAGAAAGAAAGAAAGAAAGAAAGAGGGTTGGGGTGTAGCTTGGAGGTAGAATGCCCCTGGGTTCAATACCGAGTAACACACACACACACACACACACACACACACACACACACACACACAGAGTTTTAAGAAAGTATAATTGAGTGCAATAAATAAATAAATAAATAAATAAAACTTGAGTTGCTTAGTGTGTATAGTCTGAAGTTCATAAAAACATAGTAATTCTGTGGATATGTACAAATATATAATGGTATATAAAAATGGAAAACTCAGAGCCAGGAGTGGTGACACACGCTTGTCATCCCAGCATTTGGGAGGCTGAGACAGGAGGATCGCGGTTCAAGGACAGCCTCAGCTACTTAGTGAGACCATTTGCGACTCAGTGAGACCCTATTTCAAAATAAAGAATAAAAAATAGGGCTGGGGGGGGGTAGCTCAGAGGTAGAATGCCCTTGGGTTCCATCTTCATTACTGAAAAAAAAAAAAAAGGTAAGCTCTGGTAGTGAGAAGATATCTGAATTAGGGTAAGGACCCCTTAGATCATTTTATTGTTACAATTTGATTACATTTTGTTAGCTTTTCTTAAGATTTGGGAATGAGACAACCAATAGATATTAAAACTAAGTACCAGCCGGGCTTGGTGGCACACGCTTGTAATCCCAGCATTTGGGAGACTGAGACAGGAGGATCGCGGTTCGAGGACAGCCACAGCTACTTAGTGAGGCCCTATGCAACTCAGTGAGACCCCATTTCAAAATAAAGAATAAAAGCCATGCATGGTGGCGCATACTTGTAATCCCTGCGCTTGGAAGGTGGAAACAGGAGGATCACGCTGGTTCGAAGCCAGCCTCGCTGGCTTAAGAGACCCTGTTTCCAAATAAAAATATAAAAAAAATAGGTCTGGGAGTGTAGCCCGGAGGTAGAAGGGTTTCCAGGAACCCCAGTACCACAGAAAAAAATAAAAAAGATAAAAAACAGGGCAGGGGGTGTAGCTCGGAGGTACACACACACACAAAAAAAAACTAAGTACCAAATATTTCCTATTTTTCCAAAGTAAGAACATGAGTACTTCTGAAATGTGTAGATTTTGAATGTTCCTAGGCTTTAAAAATTATTTTTCTCTACATTTAATCTCCATGAACCTTTGGCGATCCATTTATTTTAATGGTAAGTGCACTTTCCCCATTGGGATTCTCTTTAAATAGCTCACAGACATGGTAATCCCCGTAGATTCTTCTTTCTTTCTTTCTTTCTTTCTTTCTTTCTTTCTTTCTTTCTTTCTTTCTTTCTTTCTTTGTTTCATGGCACTGGGGATGGAATCCAGGGACATCTACCTCAGTGCTACACCCCCAGACCTATTTTATTCTTTATTTTGAAAGAGAGCCTCACTGAGTTGCAGAGCGCCTCACTAAGTAGCTGAGGCTGGCGGTGAACCTGCGATCCTCCTGTCTCAGCCTCCCAAGTACTGGGCTTGAAGCTGGCGCCACCTCGCTCGGCTATGGTAATTCCTTTAACTATGCAAAGGCAACTCCTTTTCCTTAGAACAGCCTTAAATCTGAAGCGCTTCTCGAGGACATCTCTCTGTTCTGATGCTGATTTATGGCCTAACAATACAAGTGAAATATGCATTGGAATATCTTATAGCAAAAACAGCTGAAATTAAACAGGGCTTCTTGAGAAACACCTCAGAATGAAGTTGTATGTCACCAAACCTGGCTATCTTTTGCAAAGGGTGAGCCACCCTATTTACAGGCAGTGGAAACTTTTGACAGGAGATTTTCTGCAGCCCTTCCAAAAATAAAAACAGGCAGCTGGGTGCCCAGCCTTGAAGACCTACGGGGTTTAAAGGGGCTTATCAGCCACTAAAAACACTCCCGGAATCCTGGGCCTGGGTGCTCCCCACCTGTCGAACAAGGATGAGAATATGTGAGCATTTGGTTACAAATCCTACTGCACTCCCGGATGGCTCACAAAATATAAGAAGGGAAAAGCAGCTGGAAAACCGACAGGCAGAAAGAAGAGCAATGAGGAAAAAGTGTCTGGTTACGGGAATATACATGGTCGCAGTGTGTGTGTGTGTGTGTGTGTGTGTGTGTGTGTGTGTGTACGGAACCCAGGGGCATTCTACCTCTGAGCTACACCCCCAGCCCTATTTCTTATTCTTTATTTCTGAAACAGGGTCTCTGAGTTGCAAAGGGCCTCACTAAGTAGCTGAGGCTGGCTTTGAACCACAATCCTCCTGTCTTAGTCTCCCAAATGCTGGGATTACAAGCATGCGCCACCACGCCAGCTCTGCATATATTATTAAGAATGGATTGATGCCAGGTATGGGGGCACACACCTGTCATCCCAATACTTGGGAGGCCGAGACAGGAAGATCTCGGGGTCCTGTCGCTGCCTCTGAAGTACTGAGATGATAGGAATGCACCATCACGCCCAACTCATTTTTTTTTTTTAAAGAGTGTCTTGCTAAGTTACTGAGAATCTCACCAAGTAGCCAAGACTGGCCTCCAACCTGCAATTCTCCTGTCTCAGCCTCCCAAGTACTGGGATTATAGGCATGCGCCACCATGCTTGGCTGAGAATAATCTTTTTCAAAGGATGCTAATTAAGAACTGCCCCACTCCTTCATGATATGTTCCTCTAGAGATCACGGCATTTTCAGGGCCAATTCTGAGTTATGTGGAGATAGAAAGTATAGAACACCTCCTAGACGTCTCCTGATCAGGCCTGCTCCCTCCCGCAAATAGCCGACGCACAGTAGCTCCCGGGACGTTGCACACTGAGCGCTGTGATTCGCTATGGTCTCAGCAGATCTAAATGGGTTTATTAAATAACCTAAACCCAATGTGAATGCCATTTTGAATCTGGGAGGATTTTATTTTAAATCGCCTCTTAGATTTTTCTCATAAGAAAACAACCATGACTTACAGCAAAAAATATTTCACTGAACTGTTTACAGAAGATAATAATCAGTTTTTAAAGTACATTTGGTAAAAACGTATGCCCATAAATGTCTTTCGGTATCTAGAAAGCTGACCTAGTGATTCAAACAGAAAAGTAGATTAGATTCCTGGAATAAATTTCTGGTTCCATCACCACTCTGTGCATGCTAAAGCAAGTCCCTTAATCGCTCCGTATCTTAGTTTCTCCACCTATAAAATGGGGGTAATAATATTTGCTAGTAGATAATGCCAGCAAAGCCCTTGGAAAGCCTCAGATGAGAGGCGCCAGAAGTATTTGCTATCTGAAGCATGACCTCATGCCGTCTGAGAAATGGACTTTACTACGCTGGCTGATCGTTCCGGCACTTTGATTCCAAATGTTCTCTTTTGCTTCTTGCCTTATTAATTTCTATGTATTTTAATTCTGCTGTTTGTGTTATTCTGAGGAGGGTTGATGCCTTGAATAAATAAACTGAGTTTAATTTTTTTAACTCTTTGATTAAGAGTTTAAGCCAATAAAAAAAAAACAATCTTATGAGAGGTGAGCCGGGCGTGGTAGCGCACACTTGTAATTCCAGTACTTGGGAGGCTGAGACAGGAGGATCGCAGGTTCAAGGCTAGCCTCAGCTACTTAGTGAGATCCTGTTTCAAAAATAAAGAATAAAAAATAGGGCTGGGGGTGTTAGGTCGGAGTTAGAACGGCCCTAGGTTCAACCTCCATTACCCCCAAAAATAATAATTATTATTATTATGAGAGGTGACCACAGCTAGGAAAGCCATATAGTGATAGATTTATGCATTCATTCCTCTTATTTGTCTATAGTTTATTCCATATTATAAGATAATTTATAGCATGTACATATATATTCTTAGTCTTCCATGTATATTATTTATTTATTTATTTATTTATTTTTATTTTTTATTTTGTGTGTGGTCCTGGGGATTGAACTCAGGGGCATTCTACCTCCAAGCTATACCCCAGCCCTATTTTATTCTTTATTTCTGAGACAGGGCCTCATTAAGTTACAGAGGGCCCCACAAGTTGCTGAGGCTGGCTGCAAACCTGTGATCCTCCTGTCTCAGCCTCTCAATTACTGGGATTACAAGTGTTCGCCACAACACCCGGCGTCCCCTGCCCCTTTTTTTGAAACAGGATCTTGTTAGGTTGCCGAGAACCTGGCTACATTGATGAGGCGGGTATTGAACTCGTGATCCTCCTGTCTCAGCCTCCCAAATTCTGGGATTGCAGGATGTGCACCACCACGCCAGGCTCTCCGTATGAACTTTATGGAAAATTTAAGGCAAATGATGAGACTGAGCTGGGTGTGGTGGCACAAGCCTGTAAGGCAGGTACTTGGGAGGCTGACTCAGGAGGGTCACAGGTTCAAATCAACCTCGACAATGTACCAAGACGCTCAGCAACCCAGCCAGACCCTTTCAAGAAGCAAAAAATAATAAGGGCTGGGGATGTAGCCCAGAAGTAGAATGCCCCCTGGTTCCACCCCCAGCAACACACACACACACACACACACGCACGCACGCACGCACGCACGCACGCATGCATGCACACGCACATTGAGATTGCTTTAAAGTTTTATGTTTGTATCCCTTTTTCTAGAGGGACAAGATAACAGATGATAAAAGGGCAACGAATTAGTTGCTTAGAACTAAGTCTGAGCTTAACCTATCGTCCAGCTAGGTAGTACGTGTTGATCTCCTTGAGAAAATGGCAAAGGTCAAAGGAGCTCCTTGGGAATAACCAAGTAACTCAAAACAGAGCTGTGCATCCAAAAACAAGACTTAGCGCTAAGGTCAGAGACAGGAAGCTGGTTGCTTTTCCCAAGGGCAAAACACTTTATTGCCTCTCATGTCTGTCAACCTACTTATCCAAAGCTATTAAAAATAATTCACACCACGTTTTTAATCCCCGCGCTTGGGAGGCGGAGACAGGAGGATCGCGCAGGTTCGAAGCCAGCCGCGTGCGCTGGCTTAAGAGACCCTGTTTCCAAATAAAAATATAAAATAGGTCTGGGAGTGAATCACAAGCTGGGCGTGGTGGTGCACGCTTGTAATTCCAGTGCTTGGGAGGCTGAGACAGGAGGAGGATCACAAAGGTTCAAAGCCAGCCTCAGCTACTTAGGCTCTCAGAAACTTAGTAAGACCCTGTTTCTAAATAAAGTATAAAATAGGTCTGGGAATATAGCCTGGAGGTAGAAAAAAGCCCCTGGGTTCCACCCCCAGTACCACCAATAAATAAAATAAATAAATAAATATAAAAAGACTAAAAATAGGACTGGGGGTGTAGCTTGGAGGTACAATGCCCCAGGTTCCATCCCCGGTACCCCCCCAAAAAAAAAAAAATCATTGTCGGAAACCTTTAGTCTTTTGAATTTATCAGTTACCAAAAAAAAAACAAAAACAAAAACAAAAAAAAAAAACCCTAATTCTTAGCAGTAGTGTACCAAAAAAAAAAAAAAAACAAAAACAAAAAAAAAAACCCTAATTCTTAGCAGTAGTGTGGTGCCTATAAGCTCAGTACTTGGGAAGCTGAGATAGGAAGAATGCGGTTCAAGGACAGCCTCAGTAACTTAGTGAGGTCCTTAGCAATTAAACAAGACCCCACTTAAAAATAAAAATTAAAAAGGGGAGCTGAGCATGGTGGCACTGCCTGTAATCCTTGGGAGGGAAAAAAAAAACTTGAGACTCTGAGACAGGATGATCACAGGTTCAACTACAGGCTCAGCAAATACTGAGACTCTCATCAACCTAGTGAGACTCTATTTTAAAATAAAAATAAGCCGGGCCTGGTGGCGCATGCTTGTAATCCCAGCATTTGGGAGGCTGAGACTGGAGGATCCCGGTTTGCAGACAGCTTCAGCTACTTAGTGAGGCTCTCTGCAACTCAGTGAGACCATCTCAAAATAAAGAATTAAAAAAAAAAGTAGGGTGGGGTATGTAGCTTGGAGGTCAAATGCCCCTGGGTTCCATCTCCAGACCCGCAAAAAATAAATAAGCCAGTGTGTTGGCACATTCTTGTAATCCCAGTGCTTGGGAGGCTGAGACAGGAGATTGCACAGGTTCGAAGCTAGCCTCAGCTACTTAGTGAGGCTCTCAGCAACTTTGTGAGACCCTGTTTCCAAATAAAGTATAAAAAATAGGTCTGGGAGTATAGCCCAGAGGTAGAAAAGCCTCTGGGTTCCATCCCCAGTACCACAAAAAACTAAAAACCTAATAAAATAAAATAAAAATAAAAATAAAAATAGGAATAGGGGTGTAGCTCGGAAGTAGAATATGCCCTGGGTTCAATCCCTAGTACCACAAAAAGTAAATAGGTACATACACAAATAAAATAGGAATAAATAAATAAATAGAAAGGACTCAGGGTTTAGGTTGGAGGTAAAACACCCCTGCATTCAATCCCTAAAACCATAAGAAAAAAGAAAAAAAAAAGGAGGAAAGAAAACCTAATTCTGCTTTCAAAGGTAAATGAATCTGCCTACTAAGATGTTATATTTCACTGGACACAGAGGATCGCAGGTTCAGGTCCAGCCCAAGAAACTTAACAAGCCTCTCAGCAACCTAGTGAGACTCTGTTTCAAAACAAAAATTAAAAAAGGCTGAAGATGTAGCTCAGAGGTAGAACGCTCCTGGGTTCAACCCCCAGTATCACGTACACCACAAAAAGACTGGTCTCAGGAACTTATTGACAAGACCCTGCTTTGAAACAAAAATAAGTAGACAAAACAGGGCTGGGGTTGTAGCTCAGAAGTGGAATGCCTTTGAGTTCAACTTCCAGCACCAAAAAAAAAAAAAAAAAGAATAATAAGGATTATATTTCAAGCAGCATGTATCACACTCCTCAAATGGCTTGGAATATCTGTTGAATGTTGGACACATCGTGGAGACTATACGAGATAAAGACTTTTCTTAAGGAATAAAATACCTTTTTTTTTTTTTTTGCGGTACTTGGGATGGAACCCATGGGCATTTTACTTCTAAGCTACACCCCCACCCCTATTTTTATTCTTTTTTTTGAAACAGGGTCTCACTGAGTTGCAAAGGACCTAAGTAGCTGAGGCTGTCTAAACCATGATTCTCCTATCTCAGCCTCCTGAATGCTGAGATTACAAGCGTGCACCACCACACTCGGCAAACATTATTTATAGCTATTATATCTTTTTCCAGTTTTATAGGATCTGCATTGAAGGAGATTTTAAATACAATCGAGTCCAAACTACACTAAAAAAACAGAACTATCGTAGGCCTTTATTATTAGGAAGGTATTCTTTCTAATAGAGTTCCAACATTATGGCAAGTTTTTTCTTGTACTAGGGATTGAACTCGGGCTTTTCTACATCTGAACTATACCTCTAGCCTTTTTTATTTTTCATTTTGAAACAGGGTCTTGCTAAGTTGGTAAGGCTGACCTCAAATTTGTAATCTCCCTGTCTCAGCATCCCAAGTACTGGGGTTACATGTATGTGCCACTGTACCTGGCAAAGTAATTAGTTAATTAATTTAGTTATTTATTTATTTTTATTTTACATGATTCACTTTATTTATTTATTTGCAGTACTGGGGATGGAACCCAAGGGCGTTCTACCTCCGAGCTACACCCCTAGCCCTATTATTTTATCTTTATTTTGAAACAGGGTCTCACTTAGTTGCAAAGGGCCTAAGTAGTACCTGAGGCTGTTCTCAAACCGGCCATCCTCCTGTCTCAGCCTCTAAATACTGGAATTACAAGCATGTGCCACCTTGCCCGGCTTCAAAATTGATTTTTAAGTGGTGCTATGGTCCACATCTATAATCCCAGTGTTTAGGAGGCTAAGACAGGAGGATCATGGGTTCAAGGACAGCCAAGTAGTGAGACTCTCATCAACTGAGATCCTGTTTCAAAATAAAAATAAAATAGTGTTGGAGGTGTAGCTCTGAGGTAGAATGCCCCTGGGTTCAATCCCCAGTACAACCATAAAAAAAAAAGTCTCATGGTATTAAGCAGGTGGTCCCCAAACTCCTGGGCTGAAGTAATCTTCCTGCCTCAGTCCCCTGAGTAGCTGAGGCTACAGCCGTGTACCATCACACCTGGCTCAATACATATTTGAGCGCTCTGTGTGATAACCACCACCGTGCATACACCTTTTCCTGCTCTTGAGTCACAGGCAGTGGGAGTGTGCTAATGCTGAGACAGGTAATAAAGGACGAATAAGAGCAAGAAGAGGTGGCGCCTGGGCAGTGTACATCACCTTAGTCACTTTAAAAGACACCCAGCAAGGCAGGGTGCTCTCTCCCTCTCTGGGGAAGATTCACCGGGTGTCTGAGCCCTTTGGAATGACTCATTCTCTCCCTGACTGGTTTGGGTGTGGACGCTGCCGGGCCAGGGACGAGAGCTGGCTTGAGTAGCAGCTGGCAGAGGTTCTTGGTCAGGGCCATGGGCGGTTGTCTTGTGATGCTTGGGGTGGATTGTTCCCGTCCCTAAGTCACCGGACCCAGGAACACTGCATTGCTGTTTTTTGGAATTGTTAATGTGTTATTGTTTAAATTGCATTAATAAACAAAAGCGACCTCAAACAGAATTAGAAGGGGAAATAGGGGAGATTTCACTAAAGTTCTGCATTAAAAAAAGAAAATAAACACAAGGCCTTATGAATTAACACCATCAGTGAGGTGTAGTGGTGCATACTTGTAATTTGGGGCCCTGAGAGAGGACGATCTAGGTTCGCGGACAGCCTCGGCTACTTAGTGAGGCCCTTTGCAACTCAGTGAGACCTGTTTCAAAATAAAGAATAAAAAATAGGGCTGGGGCTGTCGCTCGGAGGTCGAATGCCCCTGGGTTCCATCCCCAGTACCGCAAAAGAAAGAAAAAGAAAAAAAGAATTAGCACCAAGACTGCAAGAGGGGAGAGGGCATGAAAAGAGGAAGGATTTCAGTCGGGCGTGGTGGCACATGCTTGTCATCCCAGCATTCGGGAGGCTGAGACCGGAGGATCGCGGTTCGCGGACAGCCTCGGCTACTTAGTGAGGCCCTCTGCAACTCAGTGAGACCCTGTTTCAAAATAAAGAAAAAACACAGGGCTGGGGGGGGGGTGATTCTTGGAGGTAGAATGCCCCTGGGTTCCAGCCCCAGTACAGCAGGAAAAAAATAAAGGGGAAGGATTTTAAAAGCGTCTTAAAGCCGGGCATGGTGACGCGTGGTGACGCACGCTTGTCATCCCAGTATTCAGGAGGTCGAGACAGAAGGATTGCGGTTTGTGGCCAGCACCAGCTACTTAGGCCCTCCGCAACTTAGTGAGACCCTGTTTCAAAATAAAGAATAAAAAAGTAGGCAGGGAGTGTAGCTCGGAGGTCAAATGCCCCTGGGTTCCAGACCCGAAAAACAAACAAACAAACAAACAAACAAAAAAACGTTTTAAGTGTGAATTCTCAAAGACAAGCATAGTATGTTTAGTTTCTAATGCCTGTGTGCATATAGAGCGCAGGGGTTTCTCCCTGTTTATGCCCAAGTGACAGGCTGCATCTTCCATACCACCCAGAAGGGCACACCTGGATTTCTCTGAATCCAGGTCAAAAGAGCAGGCAAGTGGGGCATGATGATGTACAGCCTGGCAATTCCAGTATCTGTGAGGCTGAGCCAGGAGGATCACAGGTTCAAGGCCAGACTCAGCTACTTAGTGAGATTGTTTCCAAGTGAAAAAAAAAAAAATAGGGTTGGGGATGTACCTTGGAGGTAGAATGCCCCTAGGTTCAGTCCCCACTACCACGTGTACACGTGCATACACACACAGTCGAAAGCATAGCTGAGCATGATGGCGCACGCCTAAAATCCCTGTACTTGGGAGGCTGAGACAAGAGGATTGCAGGTTTGAGGACAGCCTTGGCAAGTAGTGTTTCCTAGGAGCTCCCATCAAGGTAGACTCTGGACACCAGTTTTTCATTAAAGTTCCCACGCCCCTTATAGGAATTAGTGATAAGCCCAGACTGTCCCAGATTCTTAGTAATGTAGCAGTAAGGATGGGTGTGGGGTCACTTCGAGATCACTCTGGAATATGAGGAATTTATGTTTTTATGGTACTGAAGATGGAACCCAGGGGCATCTACCATCGAACTACACCCCCAGCCCTATTTCTTATTCTTCCTTTATTTTTTTGGTAGTACTGGGGATGGAATCCTTCTACCTCTGGGCTACACTCCCAGACCTATTTTTTATATTTTATTTGGAAATAGGGTCTCTTAAACCAGCACGGCTGGCTTCAATCCTGCATGATCCTGTCTCTGCCTCCCAAGCACGAGGATTACAAGCGTGTGCCACCACGCCCAGCTTTATTCTTTATTTTGAAACCGGGTTTCACTGAATTGCAAAGGGCCTAAGTAGCTGAGGGAGTCCACGTACATGATCCTCGTGTCTCAGCCTCCTGAATGCTGGGATTACAAGCGTGCACCACCATGCTTATAATCCCAGATTCTATTTTGAGGCTGATGATTTATTAAATTTCTCATCTAAGCTGGTTGGAGGGGTACATACCTGTACTCTCAGTACTTGGGAGGCTGAGACAGGAGATCGAAGATGGAGGTGGCCTTGGCAATTTAGCAAGACACTTAGCATCTTAGTGAGACCCTGTTTTCAGTAGCTGTGGCTGGTCACAAACCTGCGATCCTCCTGTCTCAGCCTCCCAAGTACTGGGATTACAAATGTGTGCCATCACACCCGGCAACCCTGTTTCACAATTCAAAAATAAAAAGGGCTGGGGGTTATTCAGAGGTAGAATGCATCTGGTTTCAAGCTCCAGTACCTAGAAACGAACAAATAAATGTTCTAAGAGGATTACAATAACATGCACAGGAAATAGTTTTAGGTAGCAATTATTTAAAATATACATGACCTTGAGCATCCATACATTCTCGTTGGAGATAAAAATTGATTCATGGGGCACAAAAATACCTATTTTGTAGAAAACATAAAAATATATACAGAAAGTCAGGTGTGGTGGTGCGCGCTTGTAATCCCAGTACTTGGGAGGCTGAGACAGGAGGATTGCAGTTTCTCAGACAGCCTCAGCTACTTAGGCCCTCCACAATTTGGTGAGATCCCATTTCAAAATAAAGAATAAAAAGAGGGCTCTGTGGGTATAGCTCGGAGGTAGAATGCCCCTGGGTTAACTCTCTAGTACCAAAAAAAAAAAAAAAAAAGATCGCTGGTTAGTAGCCAGCCTTGGCTACTTAGTGAGGCTCTCTGCAACTTAGTGAAACCCTGCTTCAAAATAATGCATAAAAATAGGAAATAGGACTAGGGGTGTAGCTCAGTGGTAGAATGCTACTGGGTTCAATTCTCAGTACCACATTTAAAAAAATGATATACACACACAGTGCATAAAGACATAGTGTAAGCTGGGCGTGGTGGCGCACCCTTGTAATCCCAGTACTTAGGAGGCTGAGACAGGAGGATCGCACAGGTTCAAAGCCAGCCTCAGCTGCTTAGTGAGGCTCTCAACAACTTAGTGAGACTGTTTCTAATTTAAACAGAAAATAGATCTGGGAGTGTAGACCAGAGGTAGAAGGCCCCTGGGTTCTATCCCCAGCAACACACACACACACACACACACACACACACACACACACACAAAGACATATAGTGTAAAATTTCATAAGGGGCTACTAGGAAAAATCTAAAATGGTTCTTCGGGGGGAGGTGGTAAATGTTCTTTTAATAATGTGCTGTTATTGGTGCATTATAATCTCACATCATAATGTAAATCGTGCACACAACACTTGGTGCCCCCCTTCTCCATTTCTTCCCCATACAGAGCAGAGACTGATGTTGGTACATAGTCGATGGTGTTTCCATTGATGAACTCAAGTCTTCCTCCTCCTCTTCCCTTAGATCTGGCTCCCTGAGGCGTCATTATCTGAAGTCCCTCTGGTACCCAATTACTTCCTAGCTTGTGAAAACTAGAGAAAACGTATGACCCTTTGTGTGGCTGGCTAATCTCACCATAACATTCCCCAGATCCATTTTCTTGCAGATACATTTGTTCCTTGTGAGTAGAATTCCATTGTGTGTATTTTCCATCATGTCACCCACTCATCTGCTGGTCACCTAGGTGGGTTCTACAATTTGGCTATTATAAGTCGTGCTATGAATATGGAAAAGCATATATTCTGTATTTCTCTGGTTGTAACCCCTTTGGAAAGATGCCCAGGAGTGGGATAGTCAGAATGAATGCTTTAAAACCCTGCTGCAGAGACAAGCATGGTGGCACACGCTTATAATCCCTGTGCTTGGGAGGCTGAGACAGGAGGATCGCACAGGTTCGAAGCCAGCCTCAGCTACTTGGAAACTTAGTGAGACCCTGTTTCCAAACAAAATAAAAAATAGGCCTGGGAGTGTAGCCCAGAGGCAGAAAAGCCCCTGGTTTCCACCCCCTGTACCACCAAAACAAAAA
Organism: Muscardinus avellanarius; assembly: GCF_963383645.1. Classification (NCBI taxonomy): domain Eukaryota; kingdom Metazoa; phylum Chordata; class Mammalia; order Rodentia; family Gliridae; genus Muscardinus; species Muscardinus avellanarius. Next base: position 107,214,885 of record NC_137793.1, read on the forward strand.
CCACACCCTGCTGCAAGGATTCTTTACCAAGTCAGGAATACATAAAGTAATTCCACTTGAATGATAATTCAAAATTTTTGGGTAAAACAGAAAATCAAACTGGGCGTGGTGGCGCACGCCTGTATTCCCAGCATTCGGGAGGCTGAGACCTGAGGATCGCAGTTTGCTACTTAGTGAGGCCCTCTGCAACTCAGTGAGACCCGGTTTCAAAATAAAGAATAAAAAATAGGGCAGGAGGTGTAGCTCGGAGGTTGAATGCCCCTGGGTTCCAGCCCCAGACCTGCAAAAACCAAAAACAAACAAACAAACAAACAAACAGAAAATCATGGCTATTTCTAACCAATTATTTTTGAACTGGGAATTGAACCCAGCTACCTCTGAGGTATAACTCCAAGTCTGATTTTCTTTTTTTAAATTTTGAAACAGGGTCTTGCTAAGTGGCTGAGACTGGCCTCCAAATTGCAATCCTCCTGCCTTGGCCTCCCTATTACTGGAATTCTAGGTGGGCACCATCCTGCCTGGTTTAGCCAATTACTACCCTGCCTGGCTTACCATTACTTGGTGGATGGCTCCAGTTCTTTGGTGTTGGGAGCCATTAAGGCCTTCCCCTAGATTGGTGTCTCTGACTCAGCTGACTGTCCTTCACCCAGAGTCAACAAGTTTTGGGGTTATGGAAAGTTCAAAGAGGTCTGAGAGAGGATCAGGTGGTGATGACACGAGGGTACTGATAGGCCTATCTGTAATGTGTGTGTTTTGTATTGTATTCTGGTGGTGGTAGCACGAGAATGTTGATTGACCTGTAGCTGTGTATAAATACCTCTGGAAAAACAAGGTCGGCGTCGGCACAATAAAGACGAGATTGACCCAGAAGCTGCGTTGGCCAGGAGTGTCCGCGCGATAGAGAATACTGACCCAGGCATAGTCGTAGGAAATATTGACCCATGAACAGGGGTCGACCAGTAGAGAGAGTAGGCTGGCGGCTCCCCCACGTTAGGGTTAAAAACTCTTCATCCTCACGCCTCGCTTCAGAACCCCTACTCTTGCCGGCTGGCTCCGGCACTTTGGCCACTGAAATTGTTCAAGTGTAAAGAAAACACTTGGATTAAAGAAAAAAATGTTAAGTCATTTAAGTTTATAACACATACAGAGTACAAACCAAGAAAGTTTATTTAAATTACTAAAATAGCTCTTAAAGTCATTTATATAATTGCCACAATTATTTTTCCTGAAAGATATAAGTAACACATTCCTTTAAAATTATTTGAATCAGTGAAACATTTAATAAAAACATTGTTTCTCCCATATAATATGTATACACAAAATAAGCCTTTTGAAAACTCTTTTACAATCCTCTGTAGAATAAATCAGGTGATCTGACTTTGGATTGCCACAAAAGGTAGGAACCTTTGAATACTGTAGTCCTCAGGGGAAGAAATCAGATGTCCCCCCACCAGCTGTCAACTCTCAGAGGGTAAATGAAGACACTGGCTCTGTCACTCTAAAAACAATATTCTCACTTAAAGGCTTCTGGGCAATAAAAAACAAGGAAGAGCTAGGCTTAGAGGATTTTTTTTTTTGACTGGAGACCGATCCTGGGGCATCCATCCTCTGAGCTACAGCCCAGCCCTATTTTGTTTCTGTAACAGGGTCTCGCTAAGTTGCTAAGGTTGCTTTGAACCTGTGATCTTCCTGTCTTAGTCTCCCAAGTACTAGGATTACAAGCATGTGCCACCACGCCTGGTGAATTATAAGATTTTTTTTTTTTTTTTGCAGTACTGGGGATGAAACCCAGAGGCATTCTACCTCCAAGATACACCCCCAGCCCTATTTTTTATTCTTTATTTTGAAACAGGGTCTCACTGAGTTGCAAAGCACCTCACTAAGTAGCTGAGGCTGTCCGCAAACCGCAATCCTCCTGTCTCAGCCTCCTGAATGCTGGGATTACAAGTGTGCGCCACAATGCCCAGCTAATTATAAGATTTTTAAGAAAACCAAAGCAATTAAAATGTGAGAGAGCCTAGTTATAAATGTAAAGTTGCAATTAAAATACTATGCGGCTATACAGAAATACACGTAACATTCTTCATATATGGTAAAAGTCACTATCTTTTTGGCTTGAGGCACTCAATATTATTTGTCATGTGCATAGTAAATAATCTTTGTATCATCGGTGATGGTGTATCACTGAAGGACTCAGAGTTCAACAAATGGGCAGGCAGAAAAGAAAATCCTTCAGTAACCGAGGAGGATAGCTGTTTAACAGACTGTCAATTTCTTTTCTTTTCTTTTCTTTTTGTGGTACTGGGATAGAACCCAGAGGCATTCTACTCTAACTATACCCCCAACCCTATTTTTTAATCTTCATTTTGAAACAGTGTCTCACAAAATTGTGGAGGGCTCACTAAGTAGCTGAGGCTGTCCGTGAACCATGATCCTCCTGTCTCAGCCTCCCAACTGCTGGGATTACAAGTGTGCGCCACCATGCTTGGTTTATTTATTTTTTTTAACAGGGTCTCACTGAGTTGCAAAGGGCCTCACTAAGTAGCTGAGGCTGTCTGTGAACCGTGATCCTCCTGTCCCAGCCTCCCAAAGGCTGGGATTACAAACGCCACCACGCCCGGCTGACTGCCAATTTCTGAAACTTATTTCTTAATTCAAAAACTTCTGGTTATGTCCAAATTCAACCACTCTGAATTTCCCTACCCTTAAGACTCAAATGGGCAAATACATGAAAACTTGTGATATACAGGCTTTAAAAATCTTTGGGAGAATCAAGAAGTTAAGAAAGGAAAAGAAGAAGAGTTCAACACAATCCAGTGGGAGAACAGGTCAGATGTTTGACTGAGCTACTTCACAGTGGATTGCTGTAACATTTTTCTTCTTCTTTTTAATGTGGAACTGGAGATTTAACCCAGGGGTGTTCTACCTCTGACCTACACGCCAGCCTTATTCTATTTTGAAACAGGGCTAAGTTGCTGAGGCTGGCTTTGAACCTGTCCCAGCCTCCCAAGGGCTGGATTGATAGGCGTGGGTCACCGTCGGTGTAAGATTTCATCTTGAAGACTCCCCCACCCCAGCTCATTCCCTATTCCTCAATTTCTCTCCTCTCCACTATCCCAAAACAACAAAACAGTAACACAAACACCCAAATGGCCTTTCATTGCTCTTGTTCCTGTAAGCAGACGCTGACTAGGAAAATCAAACCTTAATGGTATAAAAGGCAACATAACCTAATGGGAAAGTGCATGGCTACATCAGGGAGCCGCCTGAGCAAACTGAAAAACCTAAGATACAAAACCGGGACTGCTGCAGGACGAGGCTGAGCTCCCTCCGTGCTCTGGTCTCACGGCGATAACGGTCCAGCCCAGACCAGGACACATCCTTTGAGGGACCACATAGAAATCACTTTCCTAAATACCCCGTGCTTCTCGACGGGAACAGGGGTTCTCTCTCGCCACAGACACGGGGTTGAAGAAATCATTTAGAGTACCGTGCGTATGTAGAACTTAACTTCCTTTAAAAAGAAACCAGTTCTTTCCCAGAGGCTCCAAGTGTTGTCTCGGGACAGTCTGAAAGCTCGATGGGACGGGACCTTGTCCTCCCAGCCCTATAAGCAGACGCCGGTGCTCAGGGCGCCCTCGGGCTGCACGGGCAGCACCAGGTGTGAGATGCGGCTCCAGAGCCCGTTCAGCTTGTCTGGGTCCATGTGCTTGTAGGAGCTGGGTGTGTTCGAGTCGGTGAACTTGACTTTGAGGAAATCCCTCACTTTTTCTTCGAGCTCCTTGAGGCCTAGACTAGTTCCCAGCGTCTCCTCCTCCAGCAGCACGGTCAGGACCAGGGCCACGTCTTTGAAGGCGGCGTTTTCGTGGTCACAGTACTTGTAGAAGATCAACGTGGAGCCCGCGGGCAGCGACTCAAAGCGGTGCACCACCGCTGCGCTCTGGCCATTTCTGAATCCGTTGCTCAGTTCCTTGTCTACCTGGAACTTGACAACCTCGCTGTCCTGAGCGGCTTTGCCTGCCCCGTCGATCCGGATGGCACGGCCACTGCGGGAGGAAGAGTAGGCATCGGCGATTTGTTCGCTCAGACACCTGAGCACGCCCTCGGCCTCGCGGGCTGCAGCCAGCAGCAGGATGGCGGGCTGGGGCCGAGGGCGGGAGCCATTGAGATGCTTCTCCAAGAACGTCTGGCTCCTCTTCCACAGCTTCTCATCTTGACCTTGGTACTTTTTCTTAAGTTGTTTCATCTGGTTTTGGAACTCCTGAACGGCAGTAGTTTCTGCAACAGGAGGATAAGTGAACCAAAGTATCCCCATGGCAACAGCAGCAGCTATCAGACAAAGTAGCCACCAGTTCTTCTTGACAAGAGACTCATTCTGGGGCTGGGCAGCCGGTTCTGATCAGAAAAGAAGAAATCACAGATCATTTTCTTAGATTCAGCAGTGAGTGATTTTAAAATTACTCAACTTTATAACCATTAGGTAAAAGGAGAACTTTAAATGAGAGAGCCAGTAATTTCTTTCTTTCTTTCTTTCTTTCTTTCTTTCTTTCTTTCTTTCTTTCTTTCTTTCTATTTTTTGTGGCGCTGGGGATGGAACCTAGGGGACTTGTACCTCCAGGCTACATCCCCAGATCTCTTTTTATATTTTATTTCAAAAAGGAGTCTCACTAAGTTGCTAAGAGCCTCACTAAGCTGCTGAGACTGTCTGCATATCCGCGATCTTCCTGCCTCAGCCTCCCAAGCACTAGGATTACAAGCATGCACCACCACAGCCGGCTCAGTAATTTACTTTCTTGAAGAAATATAATAATTTAACACATTTTCAGTAAAATCTAACACCCATAGGTTTGAGATTACATGTATACATATACTTGTATCAAGTAGGATGCAGAAATAGCATGTGTAATCCAAAAGGGACGGAGGTGGGAGCCCGAGATGGAAACATCACAGGCTTGAGGCCAGGATGTGGTAACTTAGCGAGACCGCTTCAAAATAAAAGTAAAAAATTAGGACTGGAGGTAGAGCTCAGAAGTCAAGTTCCCCCGGCCCCATGTTTAACTCCCAAATGAAACACACAATGCATATAGCTCTCCAAAGTAAACTGACGGAGCTTCTCTATCTGGGCAGTACGGGGGGGGGGGGGGCTCTCACACATGCTAGACGAGCACCGAACTGCACCCCCAGCTCTGTGATGAAAGGTCTTTGAAGAAAAAATAGAGTCTAAACATATAAAGTGGCATAAGATGGAAGTAATACCATTTATAAGGCAAAACTATTATTACCACTGCTAATACAAATCGTATTATAAGACACCTTATAAATGTTTTTAATCAGAATCTGGGATTTAGGCATGTACCACCACGTCCAGCTAGAGCCAGCAGCTCTTCAAGTGTAGGGGATCTCAAGACTATTCGAGGGAAGATGCTTGCGATTAGCAGTAAAATTTAAACTTAATTTTTGTGATACTGGGGATTAAACCCAGGAGCATTCTATCTCTGAGCTACACGCCTACCCCTTTGTATTTCTGCTAGGGCATTCTACCTCCAAACTATACCCCTTAGCCCCTTTGAAATTTTTTTTTTTTTTTTTTTTTTTTTTTTTTTGGTGGTACTGGGGTTCCTGGAAGCCCTTCTACCTCTGGGCTACACTCCCAGAGTAGTTTACATTTTTATTTGGAAACAGGGTCTCCTAAACCAGCGCGCGCGGCTGGCTTTGAACCTGCGCGATCCTCCTGTCTCTGCCTCCCAAGCGCGGGGATTACAAGCGTGCGCCACCACGCCCGGCCCTTTGAAATTTTTATTTAAATAGGGTCTCACTAAGTTGCTGAGGCTGGCCATGAACCTGCGATCCTCCTGTCTCAGCCCCCAATGTCAGGGATTATAGATGTGTACCAGTAAAATGTTCTCATGACTATCTCCTGGGTTGACATTTGCACTGATGGTGTAAAAGAAGTGATGGAATATTTTGTCATTGTTGCCAGAAACTGAAACTAAGAGTATTCTATCTCAGAGCTATACCTCTGGCCCTTTTTATTTTTTTTATTTTGAAACAGTGTCTCATAGTAAGTTGCTGAGGGTCTTGTTATACAGCCTAGGCTGATCTCAAAGCCTCTGATCCATCCACAAGGTAGTGCAGCTGTCAACTCCAGTACTTGGGAAGGTGAGACAAAAGGATCACAGGTTCAAGACCAACTCAACAACTTAGTGAGACTCTCAGGAACCCGGCAAGACCTCGTTTCAAAATAAAAAAGTCGCCGGGCGTGGTGGCGCACGTTTGTCATCCCCGCGCTTGGGAGGCGGAGACAGGAGGATCACGCAGGTTCGAAGCCAGCCGCGCTGGCTTAAGAGACCCTGTTTCCAAATAAAAATATAAAAATGGGTCTGGGAGTGTAGCCCCAGACACAAGACAGACACAGGCAGGACAAGGTCTATGTGATCTCACACATGGAACCTTAAAATGTGGATCTAGCCGGGCGTGGTGGCGCACGCTTGTAATCCCAGCATTCAGGAGGCTAAGACAGGAGGACCATTCGCGGACAGCCTCAGCTACTTTGCGAGGCCCTCTGCAACTCAGTGAGACCCTGTTTCAAAGTAAAGAATAAAAAATAGAGCTGGGAATGTAGCTCGGAGGTAGAGTGCCCCTGGGTTCCATCCCCAGTACTGCAAAAAAAAAAAGTTGAGAGTAGAATGGAGGTTACTAGAGGCTGGGGGGAGGGGGCGGGGGGGTTAATCAACAGGTACAAAGGTTTAGTTGCCGAGGAATAAACCATCCAGCAGTGGTACGGCACAGCAGTGTGCCTACGTCAACAGATAATGCACTATATACTTTACTATATTTTTTGAAATGCTTAATAAAGAATTTTGAATGTTTTTACTATAAATAAATGGTAGTTACTTGACATAAGTTTAAACCCATTTAGATATTACACAATAAATACAGGTACTGAAATACCCATGATACCTCTAAAGTAAATAATTTTTGTTAAATATGTTAAAATACATTCAATTAAACTGGGTGTGGTGCTGCACGTAATCCCATACTTGGGAGGCTGAGACAAGAGGATGGAAGATTCGAGATCAGCCTCAGCAACTTAGCAAGACTCTGTTTCCAAACAAAAAATTTAAAAAAAAAAAGGTCTAGGGATGTAGCTCGGGGGTAGACTGTCATATACACACAAATAAATACATTTTAAAAATGCTCGTTGGGGTACTTAACTGCAGTAGTGTACAAGGAGGTACTGAGCCCAAAGGTTTGAGAATCACTGTTTCCTTGGCACTCACTCAGGATAACTAGGCTCAGAGAAGAAAAGAAACTTCCCCACAGCATTACACAAGACAAGTGTTCCAACCTGGCTCACTGTAGGCCTGAGAATCCCAGGCCCAGTCACCCTCCTTCTCCACGCTATCTTCTTCTGATTCTGCATGGTTCACTCACTTAATGGTATTAGTAGCTTTACTTAAACTTTAATTTTTGGTCTTAGAGACAATAATGTGAAGGGGGAAACCCTTCACATAGATGTTATTTCATATGGTTTGTCCATAATGAATATCACTACTAGTAAAATACAAAATTTCTTCTCAAGTATAAATTTATATGAATATATATATATATATATATATATATATAGTAAAATACATTTGATTCGTCAAGCAGCATTCTAAGTCATAAAGCTGTCAAAAACACTTCTACCAATAAAACAGAATGCACTTACTTTGGCGGGCGGCCGGTGGAGACGGGTTCCCCGGCTCTGATTTCCAGATGCTGTCATCTGATGATGGGTAATTAAAAAAGACTGTCAGCTCAGGTCTCACCAGTTGAGCATTTCTTTCTCTTTCTTGCCTTCCTTCCTTCTTTTTTTTTTTTTTTTTTTTTTTTTTTGCAGTACTGGGGATGGAACCCAGGGGCATTTTACCTCTGAGATACACGCCCAGCCTACTTTTTTATTTTGAAACAGGGTCTCACTGAGTTGCAGAGGGCCTAAGTAGCTGAGGCTGTCCGCGAACCGCGATCCTCCGGTCTCAGTCCCCCGAATGCTGGGATTACAAGCATGCGCCACCACGCCTGGCTAGCATTTATTTTTAATAAAGAAGAAAGCCGGGCGTGGTGGCGCACGCTTTTAATCCCAGCATTTGGGAGGCTGAGACCAGAGGATTGTGGTTCGCGGAGAGCCTCATTTACTTAGCGAGGCCCTCTGCAACTTAGTGAAACCCTGTTTCAAAATAAAGAATAAAAAATAGGGCAGGGGGTGTAGCTTGGAGGTAGAATGTCCCTGGGTTCCATTCCTAGACCTGAAAATAAATAAATAAATAAAAATTAAAAAATCAAAAATAAAAATAAAGAAAGAAGATACAAATTTTACGAAGAGAAAAGAAGACAGAGCTGGGTGTGGTGGTACAAGCCTATAATCCCAGTACTTGGGAGGCTGAGATTGGAGGACTGCAGGTTTGAGGCCAGCTTCTGCAATTCAACAAAACATTGTTTCAAAATAAAAAGGGTTGGGGGCAGAGCTTGGAGGTAGGATATACTGCAATCCCAAGTACTAAAAAAAGAAAAAGAAAAAAGATAAACCGCGGAGGTAAGGCAGAAGAAGAAAAAGCAGAATATCCAGGTACCATCACACTGTCCACTGAGCACTCCAGAGACACTTGAGAGAGAGCCTTGAGTATCTGAGCTACAACTGTTTAATGGGATTCGTGAAGCTCTGGAAGGAAGTTAACAGGACAAAGAAAATGAGCACATTGCCGGGCGTGGTGGGCACGCTTGTAATCCCTACACTTGGGAGGCCGAGACAGGAGGATCGCAGGTTCAAAGCCAGCCTCGGCTGCTTAGTGAGGCTTCAGCAACTCAGTGAGACCCTGTTTTCAAATAAAATATAAAAAGGTCTGAGAGTGTAGCCCAGAGGTAGAAAGCTTCTGGGTTCCACCTCCAGAACCACAGAAAGAAAGAAAGAAAGAAAGAAAGAAAGAAAGAAAGAAAGAGAAGGAAGGAAAGAGAAAGAAGGAAGGAAGGAAGGAAGGAAAAGCACATCATAACAAAAGAAAACATATTGTACCATCTGAAAAAAATGACCAAGTATTAAACTCCTGGTGAAGGCGCTATAAAGGCAGGACGGGGGGGGGGGATGTAGACTATGGATTACTAAATTATCTGGATAAAGTATTTCAATATAAAACTCAGTCAATACTATTTTCTGCCTCAAACTGATTCAAATATCTCCAATATGTAGTATTTTGAAAATCACATTAAAAAAACCCACAAAACTTCACAGCTTCTCATCAGTCGATGTGGTAGTGGCCCAGGCCTGTATTCCCAGTACTTGGGAGGCCGAGACAGGAGGATAACAGGTTTGAGGCCAGTCTCAGCAACTTAGTGAGACCCTGTTTCAAAATAAGAAAAACCAAATTAAAAGGGCTGCGGGGGAGGGAGGGAGGTAGCACAGAGGTAGAAGGTTCCTGGGTTCAATCACGGTACAAAAACAAAAATTCATCATTTCTGTTAATAGACAAAAAATTCTAAGTTTGCTTTTAAGCAATATACTTCAAAAACTTCGTTCACAACTCCATCAAATCTCTACTTCCATAATTACTTCAGAAGATAAATAATCCTAGTACTTGGGAGGCAGAGACAGGAGGACTCTAGGTTTGAGGACAACCTCAGGAACCTAGTGAGACCCTGTTTCAAAATAAAAAATAAGCTGGATGTAGTGGCAAATGCTTGTAATCCCAGTACTTGGGAGGCGGAGGCAGGAGGATGGCAGGTTCTGACTAGCTTCAGCAAACTTCTGAGGCCCTCCAAAATTTAGTGAGACTCTGTTTCAAAATAAAATCGGTTTAGGAGTTCAGCTCAGAGGTAGAATGCCCCTGAGTCAGTCTGTCTGTCTGTCTGTCTGTCTGTCTGTCTGTCTGTCTGTCTGTCTCTCTCTCTCTCTCTCACACACACACACACACACACACACACACACACACACACACACACATGTTGTTTAGCTTGCAGGTAGAATGCCTCTGGGTTCAATGTCTAGTACCAAAAAAAAAAAAAAAAGAAAAAAAAGAGAGAAATTAAAACCTGTATCCCCCCTTTGCCCCGCCGTTTTTCTAGCGTGGCAGCGCAGGCAGGAGCTGGAGGAGTGGAGCCGGGTCAGCGGGAGGAGCGGCTGTGCCGCCACATGGGTAGGGGCTACGTCACCCTCTATCACTCGCCTGGACATTTATAACTTTGGTATAAATAAGTGATGTTTGTGGTGGATCTTCCTGGTGTTCGTCAACACCTTCCATGTGAGAGCCACGGGACTACACTGGAGGAATAAAACCAGCACAGCTAACATACAAAACTAGCCTCATTTTTTGTCATGATTAAAAAAAAACCCAAACAAGATAAAATGGCATCAACCCCAACTCTAAGAGGCAGATTGCTTTTCAAGGACTAATTTAGCTTGGGAAAGTTCACCACTTAGAAGCTTCTAAGTTGGGTCATCAAAGTTATAACTTATTGCTAAAAAAAACCACCAAGAGGCAAGAGGCACACACACAAACCCCTCCAAACTACTCAGATAATGTTTATCTTGGAAATACTGAAGTGCTGTTTTATTTATTTCTTTTTTTGAAGCATTGTTTTGTGATGTTTATGGATAAGCTATTATTAACTATAATATTAAACACACAGTTAGCATGGTATATATACACACTGCTAAGGCAGGAAATTGCCTAAAAGATAAACCTTACCCCACGTATTGACACTATTAGAGACAGCTGGGCTTGGTGGCGTGTGCCTGTGAGCTCCATACTTGGGAGGCTGAGAGGAGGACTGCAGCCTCAGCAACTTAGCAAGACCCTCTTTCAAAAAATAGCCTACCTTAGATACTATTGTCTCTAAAGGTAAAAAACAAACAAAGGTTCATAAAAGGTTAGTGCCTTGAGCAGGTTCTTTCAATTAGTAAGTAAAGCTCTAGGTCTGGTACCCAAGAGCTCCAGCTGTAGACACTCTTCTCCAGTCACTTAAAAAAATTTTTTTTATTGGTGCACTGTATTCATACATCATAATGGGATAAAAAAAAAAACTTTTGTAGACATACTTGCACACATCACCCAGTCAGCCCCCACCCGATTCCCTCCCCATCCCTCCTTCCCATGCTTGGCTTAGTGGTTGACATCTAGTATTATAGCAATTTATCCAAAATTAACAATGATAATCTCACAGAACAGTTTCATTTGTCTGATACCAAGCTTTTGATGACTTAAAGATAACATTTCAATATTTCTTTTTGTTTTCTTTCTTACCAGAGAATATTTTTTTCTTTTTTTTAGGTGAAACTATATTTATTTATTTATTTTTCACAAAAAATCTATCCTAATATGGAATATGGACTCTAGATACCCAAAATGATCTCGAAAAAGAACAAAGCTAGAAGATGTATATTTTCTGATTTCAAACCATATAAAGCTACAATAATTGAAACAGTGTAGTACTGTTCTAAAGGCAGATATATAAACCATTGGAGTTAAATAAAAGCCTAGAGATGAATTCTTCCATGTGTTGTCAAGTTATTTTTGACAAGGTTTCCACAGACATTTGGTAGAGGAAATAATAATCTTTTAACTAAATATTGTTGAAAAATAATAATTACACGAAAAAGAATAAAACTGAACCCTTACCTAACACCATATACAAATATTAACTCAAAATAGATAAAAGACCTAAATATAAATCTTAAGACTATAAACTTTTAGAAAAAAATTTGGGTCATAAAACCTCACAACATTGAAATTGGCAGTGATTTCTTGGATATGATTTCAATGGCACAGGCAACAGAAGGGTAAACAAACTCCCTTAAAAAAAAAAAAATTGTATATCCAAAGACAATGTAAACAGAGTTAAAAGCTACTGATAGAATGGGATAAAATATTTCCAAATGCTATATCTGAAGGTATATTACTATTCCAAATAGAAATCCTAAAAATTAGCAACAATAAAAGCAAACAATACAATTTAGAGATAGGTAAAAGACTAACATAAATAATGAATCTCCACAGATAACCAATCTTAGTTGTCTGTTGGATGGAAAATCTTGTTTCTCTGGTTCTGGTGTGTGTTACCTATTTCTTATTTGTAGTTAATCTCTTTGAGTATTTTCTCTAGCGCTGGTTTTGAAGACATAAATTCCTTCAGTTTCTGTTTGTCATGGAAGCTTCGTATTTCCCCATCTAATTTGATAGAAAGTTTTGCTGGGTAGGAAATTTTTGGCTGGAAGTTGTTTTCTTTCAGAGTTTGGAATATGTTACTCCAAGCCCTTCTGGCTCTCATGACTTGGTTTGGGAAGTCTGGAGTGATTCTAATCGGTTTGCCTCTGAATGTCACTTGGCCCTTTGTTTTTGTTGCCTTTAAGATTCTCTGCTTGGCTTCCACATTGGTCATTTTGACAATTATGTGGCGTGGGGATTCTCTTCTCCGATCCTGTCTAAAGGGAGTTCTATAAGTTTCCTGGACCTGTGTATCAACCTCTTGCTCTATGTTTGGAAAATTTTCTGCTATTACTTCCTTGAAGAGATTATTGATCCCTTTGGTTTCACCTTCTTTTCCCTCCTCTATTCCAATTATTCTTAGGTTAGCTCTCTTAAAATGGACCCATATTTCTTCAATGTCAGATTCCTGCTGTCGGATTTTTTTTTTCTAAATTAGAAACTATGCATTCATTTTTTGAATGATCATCTTCTAGGAGCGAGATTCTATTCTCCATGTGGTCTAATCGGTTGTTTGTGCTTTGAATTGAGGCCTTTACTTCATTAATTGCATCCTTTATCTCTCTTTGGCTCTCTCTGAATTCTTTTAGAAACACCTCTATTATTTCTACAGTTATTTTCCTGATTTGATCTTCTAGAAATCTCTGAATTTCTGTTTTATCAGGTTCTGATGTTGTGGGGTTGTGGGCATTAACTGCTCCATTGTTATTCCTCTTTCCCATGATTTCGGAAGTTTGTACCTTCTCTGGGTTCTTCCCTTGGGTCACTACGACTTCACTTAAGGTGCTCTGGATCTCGAGTCTGTGGTATCTCAGTCCCCACTACTCCTTTACTAGGTTGTATCGCAGAGTCTCAGACACAGGGAGTCAATTGAGGCTGCTTTAGACCATAGGGGGGTGCCGGGTTGGGCGTTCTCCTATGGTGTGATATCTCTGTCACTGCCACTCCCTCACTGGGTCAAGTCCCTGGGAGTGCAGTACTGGGATTTCTTCTCTAGGGCCACAATTTGACTCACTGTTGTTGAGTGCGCAGATGGAGCTGTAGTGGACTCGGTGATATTGCTGCTGCTGCTGCCGGTGGCAGTATGGCGCCGCTGCCATGCCCTCGGCCATGAGGCTGGCATATTTCTTCTCTGGTTTTGAGCTCCGCTCTGAGTCCCTGCAGAGTGTGCTGAGCCCAGCTGCTGGGAGTTTTAGATGCTCCCTGAACCGAAAAATCTTATGAATTCCTCCCAGCTGTTCCGCAGCAGCTCACCTCGGCTCGCTGTCCACCGCTCCTCTCTGGATCCTGGTGGGCTGTTGAGTGCGTTGGTCTAGAGCCGTCCGGTGAACTCACCGCTGCCGCTGGCAGTAAGGTGCTGCTGCCGCGTCCTCGGCTGTGAGGCCGGCATATCTCCTCTGTGGCTCTGAGCTCCGTTGTGAGTCCCCCTCCTCTCTGGGGCCTGGTGCTGCAAGGGAAGACTGCGCCTGCCGCTCCATGCCATGGCTCCAGCAGCAGCACTGCGGTCTGGTTTCTTTCTGTGTCTTGTTTTCCCAGCCCTCTTTTTCTCTGTCCCTTGTAATGACATTTTTTGTTTCTCTGCTGATGGTGTTTTCTGGCTATGAAAGGCGCTGATTTTGTGGTAATAGAGATTGGTTGTTAGCAGGGCTCATAAGTCCCGCTTTTCTCCGTCGCCATCTTCCCGGAAGTCCTTCTCCAGTCACTTTTGAGACAGGTTCCAAAGTATGCACGTAAATGGTCTGACCTCTCCATAGACATATTTTTCTCGCCGTCTTAGCACTTGATAAGCAGGAGGCAGGAAGGCAGTAGCCCATCTTTCCCACAGGTCAGCAATGCAGGTAGAACGCTGGGCCCAGCCCTTTCCACCCAGAACTGTGCTAACGCGGGGTGGCCAGGATCCAAAGCCCTGGGTTACTGAACACCCCAAATTAAAAACAGCCTTCCCCCTCCTCACCAAAGTGGGCAGAGGTGCATAATTAAAAGACTGAGATGTGAAATTTGGAAATGCAATGCTAAGGAAAAAGAAAACCTTGTGCTGGATTGAAGAGAAACTGTGGCGACACTGTCAGACGAGCACTGCACTCTCCTTCCATCCCACCCGTAGGATTTGCTCCTGCTTATTTTTCTATTTTAACATTTTCATGTGGTTAAAATTCTAAAAATTCAGCCGGGCGTGGTGGCGCACGCTTGTAATCCCCACACTTGGGAGGCGGAGATAGGAGGATCGCGCAGGTTCAAAGCCAGCCGTGCTGGTGTAAGAGACCCTGTTTCAGAAATATAAAATAGGTCTGGGAGTGTAGCCCGGAGGTAGAAGGGCTTCCAGGAACCCCAGTACCACAAAAAAAAAAAAAAAAAAAGAAGAAAAAAAAGAAAAAAAATTCTGTTATATGCACATTTCTGGTATGTTACTTCTATATAACTCTCAAAGCCCAATATAGTACCTGTATATATGGTAGATGGTTACAAGTACTCAAGGTGTAATAAATATATTAAGACAAACGTAGAATGCAAACAGATAAAATTTTAGAAACTAGCCATCAATTTGGAAATTAAGATCTATTTCTGTATTCCAATCAGATGTTCAATATCCTGCATTGTGCAGTGTCTTATTAGAGGAAATAGTTATAAAAACATTTTTTAGCCAGGTTTTGGTGATGCGTGCTGGTGATCCCAGTATTGGGGAGGCTGAGACAGCAGGATCAAAGGCTTGAGGACACAGGGAGACTCAAAGTAACCTAGCGGGACCCTGTTTCCAAAAAAGAAATAAAACTGAGCTGGGAGCTTAGCGCAGAGGTAAAATGCCTCTGTGTTCGATCCCCACTGCTAAAAATGTGTGTGTGTGTGTGTGTGTGTGTGTGTGTGTGTGTGTGTGTGTGTGAGTCTCTCTCTCTCTATACACACACACACACACACACACACACACACACGTCTCTGAATTTTTTTCATAAAATATATGCTGAAACTCATGCATTTTTACTTTGAAGAGTATATTTTAGGTCTTCAGATTTAATTTTCATTTTTTTTATTATGGTTATAAATATACTTCTAATAAGATGAAGAATGATAACAATTATTATAGTTATTAATTATGATAATTCTTGTGTATGTGTGTTTTGTAGTACCAAAGGTACTACAATGTACCTGGAACCCAGGTACATTCTACCTCCAAGCTACAAGTCCAGCCCTAATTTTTAGTCTTTATTTTGAAACAGGGTCTTACTGAGTTGCTGAGGACCTCATTAAGTAGCTGAGGCTGTCCACAAACTACGATCCTCCTCCTCCTGTCTCAGCCTCCCGAATGTTCAGATTTCAAGCCTGTACCACCAAGCTCGGCTTTTAATTATGATAATTCTAATAAGCACAAATAGCGCTTATTTGTGGGGCAAAACATCACTGTGAGAAAAAAATGAGTGTGATTATTTGTATTGATGAAAAAAAAAAAACAAACAGGCTTTGTCCAATTACAGAGTTAAACATTCCATAAGCAAGAGATATACGACGGTGATTTTATTATCGAAATAAAAGGGAACTATCTGATGACCCTGAAACCTACTGTGGTTAGAAGGAAGGGATAGAGGACAAAAGTCACTTAGAGCCAGGGTGGCCCACACCTGTAATCCCAATAAATCCCAATATTTGGAATGCTGAGATAGGAGAATCCAGGTTTTTGCCGCCAGCCTCAGCAACCTCATGAAGCTCTCTACAATTTAGTGAGACCCTGTTTCAGAAATTTAAAAAAAGGGTTGGAGGTATAGTTCAAAGTAGAATGCCTCTGAGTTTAATTCCCAGTAACAAACACACACACACACACACACACACACACACACATACACACACACACACACACACACACACACACACAGCAAAAAAAAAATCACTTAAGATCCCTTAACAGACCAGAGACCTTGCAGCTCCTTGAAGAGGGCAGAGGTTCAGTATATTGGCACAGGTAAAAACTTTCCCAACAAGACCCCAAAGACACAAGAAATGCAAAGCAGGAGCAGTATGTGAGATTGCATGAAACTAAAGAGCTTCTGTAAAGCAAAGGGAACTATTGAGAACCTAGAGCGCTGACAAAACGGCAGAAAATTTTTGCCAACTATTCCTCCGATAAAGGACTAATATCTAGAATATAGAGAGAACTCAAGAAGCTCAATGCTAAGAAAACAAATAACCCAATCCAAAAATGGAGCATTCGGGAGGCTGAGACGGGAGGATCACGGTTCGCAGACAGCCTCAGCTATTTAGTGAGGCCCTTTGCAACTCAATAAGACCCTTGTTTCAAAATAAAAAATAAGGCTGGCAGTATAGCTCAAAAGTAGAATACCCCTGGGTTCAATCCCCAGTATTGCAAAAAAAAAAAAAAAAAAAGACAAGTGAACTAAATAGATACTTCACAAAAGAAGACATTCATAATGGTCAATTAAGCCAGGCGTGGTGGTGCACACTTATAATCTAAGTACTTGGGAGGCTGAGACAGGAGAATCATGCAGGTTCAAAGCCAGCCTCAGCTACTTAGTGAGACTTTCAGCAATTTAGTGATACCCTGTTTCCAAATAAAATATAAAATAGGTCTGGGAGTATAGCCCGGAGGTAGAAAGCTCCTGGGTTTTATTCCCAGTACCATACACACACACACAAAGAAGCAAATGGCCAATAAATACATGAAAAAATGCTCAACACCATTAGCAATCAGAGAGGTGCAAATCAAAACTACCTTGAGATTTCACCTAACTCCAACTAGAATGGCAGTCATTAAAAACATAAACAACAAATAATGCTGGCGAGGATGTGGAGAAGTGAGAACTCTTATTTAAGATATTGTTGGCGAGGTTGCAAATTAGTGCAACCACCTTAAAAAACAGTATGGAGGATCCTCAGAAGAATGGAAATTAATCTACCATATGACCTAGCAATACCTCTTCTGGAGAGCTACCAAACTAATGCATGCATATCTATGTTCATAGCCACACAATTCACAATGGCCAAACTATGAAATCAGCCAAGATGTCCATCAACAGATGAATAGACTACAAAACTATGGGATATATACACAATGGAATTTTACTCAGCCATAAAGAAGTACAAAATTGTATCATTTATGAGGAAATGGATGGAACTGGAGAACATGCTAAGTGAGATCAGTCAGTCACAAAAAGTAAACAATCGGATGCTCTCCCTAATAGCAGAAACTAGAGAGAAAACGGGTTATAGGAGGAACTCTAGATGAGGAAGGAGAAACCACAGATGAGCAAATAAGGCGACCTAACTAAGAGGGATGGGAGGGGAGAAGAGGAAAATTCCCTAATGTACATGATGTATTCATAAATATGCCAATCACTAAGCCAAACGTGAGGAGGGACGGGGAGGAAATGGGGTGGGAACTGGGGAGGAGCTAAATGACTGATGTGTGCATGTGTGCCTCCACCTTCTTGTACTCCATTAGAATGTATGACTACGATGCACCAATAAAAAAATGAAAGAAATAAAAAGATCACTTAAGGCAGAGAGCATGCATGGATTTTTCTTTTTTTGGTAGTGCTGGAGACTGAACTCAGGGGGCATTCTATCTCCAAGCTATATCCTCTATTTTCACGTTCTATTTGGAAACAGGGTCTTGCTAAGTTGCTGAGGCTGGCTGTGAACACGCCCAAGCACTGGGAGGATAGGTTTGCATCACCATGCCTGGCTGGATTTTATTTTACTTTTTTTGCGGCAGCTAATTTCTGTTTTTTATTTTTAATTAATTAATTTTTTTTGCAGTACTGGGGATGGACCCAGAGCATTCTACCTCCCGGCTACACCCCCAGTCCTATTTTTTATTCTTTATTTTGAAACAGGGTCTCACTAATTGTGGAGGGCTTCACTAAGTAGCTGAGGCTGGCTGTGAACCTGCGATCCTCTTGCCTCAGGCTCCCAAGTACTGGGTCTATAGGCATGTGCCACCAAGCTCAGCTCTGGATGGATTTTTAAAATACAAAAAATGTTAATGTGGACACCTTTCTTAGAAATTATTATAGACAACGAGTCCAAAGTATGACCATTTTATCGCACTGATTTACAGGTATTTCTTTTTTAAAGATTATCTTAAAGTCACTTTTATATTGTTATTTTTATTGTGGTACTGGAGGTGGAACCTCAGCAACTTAGTGAGATCGTCAGCAACCTACTGAGACCCTGCTTCAAAACAAAACATAAAAAAGGGCTGGAGGCAGCCGGGCGTGGTGGTGCACGCTTGTGACCCCAGCATTTGGGAGGCGGAGACCTGAGAATCGCGGTTCGCGGACAGCCTCAGCTACTTAGTGAGGCCCTTTGCAACTCAGTGAGACCCGGTTTCAAAATAAAGAATAAAAAATAGGGCAGGGGGTGTAGCTCGGAGGTCGAATGCCCCTGGGTTCCACCCCCAGACCCGCAAAAAAAAAAAAAAAAAAAAAAAAAGGGCTGGAGGCAGAGTGTGGAGGTAGAACACCCCTAGTTTCAATCCCCACCATCACACACATACACAAAAGCCATCGCAAATACTTATCTTACGAGCTAAGTATTGTGTTAGATCATCAGGAAATGCACAGCAGATGAGACTCATCTACTTACCCTGCATCTTACTCCTCATCCTCACGGTTTGTTCAGCCCATTCCTGAGGGTTTTTAGGATACCCTGCGCCTGAGGAGAAGCACACATGAAAAGGTCATTTCACATACGTGGAAGTCTGTACCATGGATCGGTGTTACAATAAATGTACCAGAAAGGAAAAATAAAGTAGGAAGGGGTACCGTGAAGTAAAGGACAGTTTTAAAGGATCATTTCAATGAAGGTGAACCACTTTCATAGCAAAACAGGCAACAAATAAAGATATTATTACCTAATAAGCAAAACTAGTTATGAGTCCTTTGCAGTGGTCTATAAGAATGAGTAAGCTGAAAAACACTTCCCTGTTAAATATTTGAGAAGTTTACCCTTTACACTTTCATGGTAAAATAGCCCTACACACACTTCCCATCACAGCAATGGCCAGGCAGTGTCAATGCAGCAGGTTAAAAAACGCAAAGGGCACGAAATTACTTAAAATCACATTAGGCCTCTTGTCCACAGAGTAAGGCAGGGTGGGAACCAGCTGGAGAGAACAGACACAACAGGACACTTACTCGGTTCTGAAGGCTGCTTATCACGAGCTGAGAAGTCCTGACCTGAAACAGGGAAGAGGGAAAGGTCACTGTTCACGTGAAATAAAAACAAAGACACTACATAGATAGCTTGCATCAAACCTCTTTTTATCACCACTCTTGCATATATACAGTAGTATTTTTTCCCATTTTCCAAACTCCAAAATGTTAAGACATTAGACCATAACAAGAAGTCAGTTTTAGAATAATCACTATTAAAATAATGACTATGAGCCAGGGATGAAGCTTGGTGCTGGAGTGCCTATCTAGCATGTGGGAGGTCCTGGGTTTGGTCTCCAGCACCGACTCCCCACCCCTAAAAAGCAAAATGTTCAATGTTTATACAGTATCAAGTATAATTTTACTGGGTTTTTTTTTTTTTTTTTTGTGGTACTGGGGATGGAACCCAGTGGCATTCTACCTCCGAGCTACACCCTCCTGCCTTTTTTTTGTTCTTTATTTTGAAACAGGGTCTCACTGAGTTGTGAAGGGCCTCACCAAGTAACTGAGGCTGTCCGCGAACCGCCATCCTCCGGTCTCAGCCTCCCGAATGCTGGGATTAGAAGTGTGCGCCACCACGCCCGGCTTAGTTTTACTTAATTTCTTAGGGAAACACTGAAATAGATAACTTTCCTGAGATTACATATCTAGAACTAGTGAGGCCAAGATAAAATCCAGGCAGTATGGAACTACAAATTATACCATATAAAATGGTATATATCATGATATGCACATTTGTGGGGACTGCAAAATTAGCTCCGGAATAAAAGACACTACGTCAAGTTTTGGAGAGGCATTTAACAGCTGATAAGTGATGCAAGAGGATAATTAGAAAATGACATTACAAGCTGGGCACGGGGTGCACCTCTATAACCCGTGCTTGGGAGGCTGAGATAGGAGGCTCTCGTGGGTTTGAGGACAGCCTCAGCAAATATTAAGACTCTCCTCAACCTAGCAAGACCCTGTTCAAAACAAAGATAAAAATAGAGTAGGGCTGAGGGTATAGTTCAGAGGTAGAACACTCCTGGGTTCAATTCTTAGGACCCACCCGCCAAAAAAGGGGGGGAAATGGAAGGGAAAAAAGGCTAATGAAAATTTTTAGATACAAAGATATTTCTAATTCATTACTAAGTCAAATTCTGGGACTTTAATTTAATTTTATTCTTTGTGGTACTAGGGATGGGGGACTTTCTACTTCTGAGCTATACTCCCAGACCTATTTTATATTTTATTTGGAAACAGGGTCTCACTAGGTGCTGAGGGCCTCACTAAGTATGGAGGCTGGCTTTGAACCTGCGATCCTCCTGTCTCAGCCTCCCAAGTCCTAAGATTAAAAGTGTGTGCCATCATGCCCAGCTGGGACTTTATTAAAAAAAAAAAAAAAAAAAGCAAGGTGTGGTGGCACATACTTGTAATCTCAGTACTCGGGAGGTGGAGACCAGAGGATCATGGTTCACCAGCAGCCTCAGCTACATAGTGAGGCCCTCTGCAACTCAGTGAGAGCCTGTTTCAAAAAATAAAAAGATTAAAAGCCGGGCGTGGTGGCGCACACTTAGAATCCCAGCATTTGGGAGGCTGAGACAGGAGGATCACAGTTCGTGATCAGCTACTTAGTGAGGCCCTTTGCAACTCAGTGAGACCCTGTTTCAAAATAAAGACTAAAAATAGGGCTGGGGGTGTCGCTTGGAGGTAGAATACCCCTGTGTTTCACCCCCAGTACTGTACTGCAAAAAAAAAAAAAAAAAAAAATATATATATATATATATATATATATATATATATATATACACACATACACATATAAATATATATATGAATTAAAAAAGTATTTCACTCTAAGAAACACAAATCCACTGTAGATAACCTGTGAAATGCAGAAAATAAGCCAAGTGTGGTGATGCACGCTTGTAATCCCAGTACTTGGGAGGCTGAGACAGGAGGATAGTGGTTTGCGCCAGCCTCAGCTACTTAGTGAGGCCCTTTGTAACTTAGTGAGACACTGTTTCAAAATAAAGAATAAAGCCAGGCAGTGGTGATCCCAGCATTTGGGAGGTAGAGACTGGAGGACTGGAGGATTGGAGGATCATGATTTAGGGACAGCCTTAACCACTTAGGGAGGCAATTCACAACTCAATGAGACCCTGTTTCAAATATAAAATGCCTAGCCGGGTGTGGTGGCGCACGCATGTAATCCCCGCGCTTGGGAGGGGACACAGGAGGATCACGCAGGTTCGAGACCCTGTTTCCAAATATAAAATAGGTGTCTGGGAGTGTAGCCTGGAGGTAGAAGGGCTTCCAGGAACCTCAGTAACACCAAAAAATAAATAAATAAAACGCCTAAAAAAAAAAGAGAGAGAATAATAAAGTAAAAGAAAAATGTCAGGCCGGGCGCGCAGCCGGGCAGCAGCACACTTGCCTGGCATGCATGAGGCCCTGGTTAGGTTCTCAAAAGTGCAAAAAAGTCTCAAATGTTTCTATCATCCTGAACAAATTGTTAGCATTTTCCAATTATTTTTGTGTCATATTTTCTCAATATTAGATTATTATAAACTTCAATGTTTTAAGACTCAAACTACTGTATGAAAGCCAGGTATGGTGGCATATGCCTATACTGGGAGGCCGAGACAGGAGGATCCCAGGCTCAAGGACAGCCTCAGCAAGTAGTGAGGCTCATCAGTCTAGTGCGACCCTGTTTCAAAAATGAATATAGAGCTGGGGGTGTAGCTCGGAGGTAGAAGCCCCGAGTTCAATCCCCAGTTACACACACACACACACACACACACACACACACACACACACACACCCATAAAAAGGGCTGGGGTATGGTTCAGAGGTAGAATGGCCTTGGGTTCAATCCCTACTCTATCAGTCAATTAAACTAAAAGCAAGTAACACAATCATACTGTAAGGAAGGATGTTCCACAAATTCTAGACAGCAGTAGTTTTCTTAAAATTCAAATTCAGGTTTGAGTACAGAGAAGGTAACTCATAAAGTAAAACCCAGAGACAGCTACTGGGTAGGCTTTGTTGTTGTTGTTTTAGCATTCGCTACATCTCTTTCTAGTTTAAATTCAACGGCAAAAGAAGGTCTCCACGTATCAGAAGTGCATCAGGCCAGGCTGGCAGGGAGACCAGCGTGCATGGCCCACTCACCTCGTGAAAACCTCCAAAGCAGTTCTGGAGGCTGACCAGAGGGCCTGGGGGTGAAGTCTAAAACAGCAGAAAGAAAAGAAAAACCCGTACATTAAAAATCAGTTAACTTTCTAAGTGCACATTTTACAAGAGAACTATGAATATTTAACCAAAAGAGCAAATACAGATAAACCACAGAGAATTCCACATATGGGAGTATATTTTATTTATTTGTTTATTTGTTTGTTTTTGAACTACTGGGGATGGGACCCAGGGGCATTTTAACTCTGAGCCATACTCCCAGCCCTATTTTTTATTCTTTATTTTGAAACAGGGTCTGACCAAGTTGCAAGGGCCTTACCAAGTAGCTGAGGCTGTCCGCGAACCGCAATCCTCCTGTTTCAGCCTCCTGAATGCTGGGATTACAAGCGTACCCCACCACGCCCAGCGGGTGTATATTTTACATTAAGAAACAGTTAATGAGCCAGGAGTGGTGGCACAGGCTTGTAATCCCAGTACTTGGGAGGCTGAGACAGGAGGATCACAGGTTTGTGGTCAGCCTGTTACTTTGTGAGGCCCTTTGCAACTCAGGGAGATTCTGTTTCAAAATTTAAAAAAATAGAATGAGGCTGGGGGTGTAGCTTGGAGGTAGAATGTCCTTGGGCTCAATCCCCAAAACAAAAACAAATATAAATCCAGCTCATGTCTTTTCAATCTAATCATCATTTAAAGAAAAAGAATCGTATGATATGGAACGTGGCATAAAGAGGTAATAAAAGAAGAAAAAGGAATAAAAGGGATCACGAAACCTTTGAGGTGGAGAATACCTTGGAATTTACAATAATGGATCTTCTTAACATCACTGTGACCCATTTTGTCTTAAAATATTTTCAAGTGGGCAATGCATTATATACTTTTACTGGGATTTAACTCAGGGGCATTCTGATAGCTCTGAGTAACATCCCCAGCTCCATTTTTATTTTTTATGGTACTGGGGATTGAACCAAGAGGCATTCTACCTCTGAACTACATCCTCAAAGTCCCATTTTATTTAATGATTTTTAAAATTTTGAAACAGGGTTTCACTAAATTACAGAGAGCCTTACTAAGTTGCTGAGGCCATCTGTGAACTTGTGATCCTCCTGTCTCAGCCTACAAGTACTGGGATTACAGGTGTGAGTCACCATGCTCGGCTTTATATGTTGCTGAGGCTGGCCACAAGCCTGAGATCCTCCAGTCTTGGCCTCCCAAATACTGGGACTATAGGTGTGTACTACAATATCCAGCTGCTTCTTAACGTTTATTTTTGTGGTACTAGGGGTCGAACCCAGGAACTTTCCTACCTCTGGGCTATACCCCCAGCCCTATTTTATGTTTTATTTGGAAAAGGGTCTCGCTAAATAGCTAAGGCTGTCCTCGAACCTGTGATACTTCTGTCTCAGCCCTCCAAGTACTGGAATTACAAGTCTGCCCCAATATGCCTGACTTCTTAACATTTTAAAATTTGTTTTAAAAAAGTAGGCCGGGCGTGGTGGCACACACTTGTAATCCACACGCTTGGGATGCGGAGACAGGAGGATCGCGCAGGTTCTAAGCTAGCCTCGCTGGCTAAGAGACCCTGTTTCTAGATTAGCCGGGCGTGATGGTGCATGCTTGGGAGGCTGAGACAGGAGGATCGTGGTTCGCAGACAGCCTCAGCTACTTAGTGAGGCCTGCAACTTAGTGAGACCCTGTTTCAAAATAAAGAAAAAATCGGGCTAGGAGTATAGCTTGGATGGAGAATGCCCCTGGGTTCCATACCTAGTACTACAAAAAAAAAAAAAGTAAGATTACATCTGGGTATAATGGCATATACATTTAATCTCAGTGGTTAGGAGGCTGAGATGGGAGGATCACAGGTTTGAGGCCAGCACCAGTAACTTATAGAGACCTTGTTTGAAAAGAAAAAAGAGGCAGGCGTAGTGGCGCATGCTTGTAATCCCTGCATTTGGGCGGCTGAGACAGGAGGATCCAGGTTCGCAGCCAGCCCCAGCTACTTAGTGAGGCCCTTTGCGACTTAGTGAGACCCTGTTTCAAAATAAAGAATAAAAAATAGGGCTGGGATGTAGCTCAGAGGTAGAATGCCCCTGGGTTCCACCCCCAGTACTGCAATAAGTAAATAAATAAACAAACAAATAAATAAATAAATAAGAAGCTGGGCATGGTAGTACATACTTGCAATCCCAGTGCTTGGGAGGCCAAGATAGGAGGATTGCAGGTGTGAGCAGCTTAGTGAGGCTCTCAGCAACTTAATGAGACTGTTTCAAAATAAAAAAGGAAATAGGGCAGGGGGTATATCTTGGAGGCAGAATGTCCCTGGGTTCAATCCCCAGTACCACAAAACAAGATATGGGGAAAAAAAAGGGTTTGAGGGTGTAGCTAAGAGGTAGAATGCTCCTGGGTTCAACCCTCAGTAATACCACACACACACACACACACACACACACACACACACACACACACACAAATAATAAAAAGCAAATTTTACATAATACCTTTGTATTTTAACTAAAAATATAGTTCCTATAAGAATCATATGTACGTAAAGCAACGTTACCTCCAGATTCAACAGAGTCCCCGGATCTGACCTTAGCAGTGGTGACATCACTGTAAGACGCGTCTTCATCGTCATCTTCAGTCTCCCCTGAGAGAAGTACACCAGACGGGGCAGTCTTTAATGCCCGAAGGCCATGATTCAGCAAACAACTCAACATTAGAATGATGCTTTTGTGTGTGTGTGGTACTGGGGATGGAACCCTGGGGCCTTTTCTCTGCGAACTACACCCCAGCCCTATTTTTTAATTCTTTATTTTGAAACAGGGTCTCACTGAGTTGCAGAGGGCCTCACTAAGCAGCTGAGGCTGTCTGCGAATCGCGATCCTCCTGTTTCAGCCTCCCGAATGCTGGGATTACAAGCGTGCGCCACCACGCCCGGCTCTAGAATGATGCGTTTTAATGATCAGATATAAATTGTTATTTATTTGCTTACTGAATTACAAAGTTCCATGTGAGCTAAAACTAAGGGCATTTAGTGTTCTCTGAGGCACAGAATTAATTCCTAAACAAATATTCAGGGAAATATCTAAAAGACTATACTCTGAGGCTTTCCTGTAGAATCAAAATGAACGAAGAGAGTTAAATAGTGGAAGCATTTTACTTACGGGGGGGAACTATACACGGTTACCGTGAAAGTTAATTCAGATACAAGAACTGTATTCATCTTTGTGTAAAGTGTGTGTTTAGGGAGTAATGTACACATACCCCTCACACAAATCTTTCAGTATGAGATGACCAATTTCAGATTCCGTAGGCTCAGAAATGAACTAAATTTTATAAATGTACTTTTCGAAAACAGATTAGCTATGAGAATTATTACTGTGTATGTGTGTCTGTGGTACTGGAGATTGAGCCCCCAGGTGGCGGGGGCGGGGGTGTTCTACCTCTTAGCTATACCCCCAGTCCTATTTTACTTTTGAAACAGGATCTTACAAGGTTGATGAGAATCTCACTATTTGCTGAAGCTGCCCTTGAATCTGTGATCCTCTTGTCTCAACCTCCCAAGTAGTAGGATTATAGGCATGCTCCACCATGCCTAGCTAAAAAGTGATTATTTTAATGCCCTTAATCAAAGGTGAGCGTATGCCAGAAATGAAAAAAATATCTTTGCTTAAAATTAACTGAAAGAGCTGGGCATGGTGGCGCACGCTTACAATCCTAGGGCTTGGGAGGCTGAGACAGGATTGTGCAGGTTTGAGGCCAGCCTCAGCTACTTAGTGACGCTCTCAGCAACTTAGTGAGATCCTGTTTCCAAATAAAATATAAAATAGGTCTGAGAGTGTAGCCTGGAGGTAGGCGGCCCCTGGATTTCATCCCCAGCAACACACACACACACACACACACACACACACACACACACACACACACACACACTAAAGTAAAATAAAGTGAAAGAGACTAAAAGATAGATGCTTAATATGTACATAAGGGGCTGGAGGCAAAGCTCAGTAGTAGAACATCTGCCAAGCACATGCAAAGCCCTGGGTTGATCCCAGTGAAGCAGTAATAAAAACCACCACCACAAAATTGTACCATAAGGGTTTTTATCACTCATTTTATACAACTTTATCCTAGTTTGACAGTTCAGACAGTATTTCTTTCTTTCTTTCAGGAGAAAAAGATTTAATTTTCTGCTCTCACTGGTTAAATATCTATTAAAATTGCCTCTAACATAATGAAAAAATCGTGGAATATATTGCATGATATTTAAAAGTAAAAATACTGCCGGTGTGGTGGCACGTGCCTGTAATCCCAGTACTTGGGAGGCTGAGAAAGGAAGATTGCAAGTTTGAGGACAGACTCAGCAAGCAATGAGACCCTCATCAACCTAGTGAGACCCTGTTTCGAAATAAAAATAAAATAGGGCTGGGAGTGTAGCTTGGAGATAGAATGCCCCTAGGTTTGATCCCCAGTGCCACTGAACGAATGAATGAATAATGAATACATGAAAATACCTTCTTCAGAGAAATTGACCTTCTGCTGGGTAGGGGCAGCTTCTAGGAGAGGAAAACACACATACATAACCATCAAAAGCCGTGGTGTAGGAAGAAAGAACAACATCTAATTTAAGAAACTGAACACAAAACACTCAATAAACCATTCTTTTTCTGTTGAACCACTAGGAATCTATCATTTCCTTCTAGTCATTTCTGAAGTAAGTCTGATACAAACTGGAATAAAAAATATTTATCTTTCCTTTAGTAGTAGTCTACTTAAACTCTAAAATTTATGTGTATAGAAAACATTCTATCTTACAGAGACGAATACTTTAGTCCCCATACATTTACATATTCTCACTGTTGGATTTTCCAGATGCCCTACACTGCCTTGAAAGCACTGGTGCACCCAGCAAGGAAGTCAGAGAGGTCAAGGCGCCCTCTCTCTCCCTCTAGCAGGGCCAAGAACATCCGTGTCTCAGAGAAACAGGGAATTGCAAGAAAGACAAAAGAAAACATCAAATTTTAGGCACAGTATTTTCCTTTTTTGTGTGGAACTGGGTTGGAACCTGGGGAATTTCTACCTTTGGGCTACACTCCCAGACCTATTTTATATTTTATTTGGAAACAAGGTCTCACTAAGTTGCCAAGAGCCTCACTCAGTAGCTGAGGCTGGCTTCGGACCTGTGCGATCCTCCTGTCTCAGCCTCCCAAGTATTTGGATTACAAACGAGTACCACCATGCCCGGCTAAGCACAGTATTTTCAAATAAAAGGAGATATACCTAATTGCAGGCATCGCTCAATATTGACCAGCCCCCAAAACTGAATGACCACAATGGAGAAATGGCACAATTCAGATGTCAATAGAGCAGAGAGAGCAATGTTTCTTTTTAGCTCCTATTTCTATGGGTTTTAGTCTCTGCCATTTTATTTTTATTTTATTTTATTGTGGGTCTGGGGATGGAACCCAGGGACATTCGACCTCCGAGCTACACCCCCTGCTGTATTTTTTTATTCTTTTTTTTTAAGAAATATTTTTTATTTATTTGGTGGTACTGGGGTTCCTGGAAGCCCTTCTACCTCTGAGCTATACCCTCAGCCCTATTTTATTTGGAAACATGGTCTTGTTAAGTTACTGAGGCTGCCTTCAAACCTGTGATCCTCCTGCCTCAGCATCCCAAATTAAAGGCATGCACCACCACACCCGGGCTCTCGTGTCCTTAAGGGCTTCTTCTTGGCCCAACCCCCTGGGCTGTACCTGGGACCTGACATAACATGTCTGCACTGCAATCCCGGTGATTCCCAAACCAGCTGCTCTGGGGAGCAGACCTCTGCCGCTCCTGTTAGGCTGGCAAGGAAAATGGAACTGTGGCAAGCTGCTGCCAATGCATTAGAGGAAGAACTTGATCAGATTACTATAATACTAGTCAAAGTTTGCACTGTGCTGAAAACACACCTGATAGTGGCAAGTGCAAACCAGTTTCTGAAACATATTTCCCAACATTTTTGTTGGGGGGGACCCCAAAAACTAACCCTGAGAAAACTGCCAAACTTAAAAGTGAGTCTGGAATAGTAGGTGCTACTTTGACCTAGCTTCCTTCACGAGGTTGGGCTTTCATTTTCTCTTTCCTGAAAAAGAGAACTGGAAAGTCAAACTGGCCTCAGTGCTATTTCCTTAAATCTCTTTTTGTTTTCGTGGTACTGGGGAGCCCAGGGGCACTCCACCTCTGAGCTACACCCCCAGCCCTATCTTTTGATTCTTTATTTTGAAACAGGTTCTAAGTTGGGGAGGGCCTAAGTAGCTGAGGCTGTCTGTGAACTGTGATCTTCCTGTATCAGCCTCCCAAGTCTTTCTTTCTTTCTTTCTTTCTTTCTTTCTTTCTTTCTTTCTTTCGAAGCCCTTCTACCTCCAGGCTACACTCCCAGACCTATTTTATACTTTTTTTAAATTTGGAAACAGGGTCTCTTAAGCCAGCGAGGCTGGCTCCGACCCAGCGCGATCCTCCTGTTTCCGCCTCCCAAACGCTGGGATTACAAGCGTGTGCCACCACGCCCGGCCCAAGTATTTCAAGTATTAGGATTACAAGCATGTGCCATCATGCCCAGCTCTTATCTCTTTTAAAATTAATATTTCTTCTCCTTACTGAAGAATCTATTTCCCTTTTGAAGCTTTTTCAATTTGTTCTTTTTTACTTTTTTTTTTTTTTTTTGGTACTTGGGTTAGAACCCAGAGGCATTCTACAACCAAGATACAACCCCAGCCCTATTGCTCTTTCTTTCTCTTGCCCGCCTCCTTCCTTCCTTCCTTCTCCTCCTCCCCCCTTCTCTTGAAACAGTCTCTCTAAGTTGTGGAGGGCCTAAGTAGCTGAGGCTGTCCGTAAACTGTGATCCTCCGGACTCAGCCTCCCGAATGCTGGGATTACAAGTGTGCACCACCACGCCCGGCTTATTTTCATTTTTTGGAACAGGGTCTCACTGGGTTGATAAGAGCCTAATTATTTGCTAAGGCTGTCCCTGAATCTGCAATCTTCCTGTTTAAGCCTCCCAAGTACTGGGGTTACAGGTGTGTGCCACCGTGCCTGGCTTTTCCTTTTTAACTTTTTAATTTTCATACAGAGTTTCACTCAGTTGTCCAGGTTGGCCTCACACTTGGGATCCTCTTGCCTTAGCCTCATGGATTACAGGCACGCACCACTGTGCCCAGATTGAAGTTTTATTCTCTAATTGCCTATCATAGTACTTTATGTTTTACATAGCAATTTTATTAATTTCCATAACTATTCACAAAGCATGCAGACAAAAGATGCTTTTTTCTTCTGCTTCTGGTAATGGAGACTGAACCCTGGGGAACTCTATCTCTGAAATACACCCCAGCACTTTTTATTTTGTAAAGGGTCTTGCCAAATCGCCCAGGGTCTTGGTAAGTTACTAATGCTTGCCTCAAACCTGCAATCCTCTTTTCTCAGCCCCCCCCCCCCAAATACTGGGATTACAAGTGTGTACCATGCCTGGTTTAAAAGATGTTTTCTTCTTTTTTTTTTGGGGGGGGGGCTCTGGGGATGGAACCCAGAGGCATTTGACCTCCAAGCTACACCCCCTGCCCAATTTTTTGTTCTTTATTTTGAAACAGGGTCTCACTGAGTTGCGAAGGGCCTCACTAAGTTGCTGAGGCTGGCCACGAACCGAGATCCTCCAGTCTCAGCCTCCCAAATGCTGGGATTACAAACGTGCGCCACCACGCCCAGCAAAAAAGATGTTTTCTTAAGAGTTTAATGACCATTGTTATCTTCCTTTCTTCCTTGTACTAAGTCTTTAACGTATCTGCATGGTGCTGCTTTTTTTTTTTTTGTGGTACTGGGATGGAACTCAAAGACATTCTACCTCCGAGCTATACCAACAGCCCCATTTTTCTCTTTATTTTGAAACAGGGTCTCACTAAGTTGTGGAGGGCCTCAAAAGTTGGTGAGGCTGGTCCTGAACCTGCAATCCTTCTGTCTCAGCCTCCCAAGTACTGGTGGTACTTTTTTAAAAACTCTTTTTGCCCATTATCTGATTCCTCTGGCATCGTAAGGGAATACCTTCACAAGAAAGGGTCACGATGAATGGTGTGTCTAAGGGTACAGGACTGATGTGATGAAGAGGATTAGAACACAGGCTCTCTCAGTTCCAGTTAACTCTCCTACCATGGCATCAACCTTGTTGACAATTATATCTGGTACCTCCAAGAAGTAGAAAAAAGATTTCATGGCTTTCCACGGCCTTAGCATTTATGTCAGTCACTGACATACAGAGGTAGTTAAAACAAAGGTTTGATGAATGGATTTTATGATCAAGGAATAAAACCTGTGCGTGTCATGCTGAGGATGGAGCCAGGGCGCTACACATGCAGGAGGAACGCTCTACCACTGGGCTAGAGCCCCATCTCCCAATAAAATCTAGGACTTCCACTAATATTTCTCATACTATGATAAGTAACACTGCTTAGCAACTTAAGGAAAACAGTCTGAAGTTGGCTCTCGATAGGTAGACTTCCTAGTTTTAAACATCCAACCTGGTTTCATCTTTTTAACCTAAACTGCAAAGAATGTACACGGCAATATCTATCTGTAACAAAGTAACTGAGGGTGTATCAGTAGCAGTATGACTTCCTATGCTTCAATTTCATTTCCCTCTTTTTCAGCTTCCATGATTTTAAACTTGGCGGCTGCATGTAGAAGGTAAAAGCATTAAGAAGATAACACGCTGGCCGGGTGTAGGGGCGCACGCTTGTCATCCCAGCATTCGGTAGGCTGAGACAGGAGGATTGTAGTTCACAGACAGCCTCAGCTACTTAACGAGGCCCTTTGCAACTTGGTGAGACGATTTCAAAATAAAATAATAAAAGTAATAGTGCTGGGGGTGTAGTTTGGAGGTAGAAAGCCTAGGGTTCCATCCCCAGCACTGTCCAAAAAAAAGATACATCTTATTGAGTTTGGTGGCACATGCCTAAAATCCCAGTGTTTTAGAGGCCGAGATGGGAGGATCACAGGTTCGTAATCAGGTTCAGCAACTCAGGGAGACTTCAGTAACTTAGCAAGACCTTGGCTTTCAAAACTGCAAAGAAAACAGGAGCTGGGCATGGTGGCGCATGCCTGTAATCCCAGGACTTGGGAGGCCGAGACAGAAGGATCACAGGTTTAAAGCCAGCCTCAGCAACTTAGTGAGGTCCTCCACAACTTAGTGAGACCCCATTTCAAAACAAAAGATAAAACAGGTTTGGGGATGTAGCTCAGAGGCAGAATGCTCCTGAGTTGAATCCCTAGTACCACAAAAAATAAACAAACAAATTTTAAAAATAGGGTTGTTTGTGTAGCTTGAAAGTAGAATGTCCCTAGGTTCAATCTCCAGTACCAAAAATAAAAGAAAAAGATACATTTTTTAAAAGGTATTATTCTTTCCTATGTTCATGCAGAAGAGCTTTGGGAAAGTAAATTCTATTTGGAGCAAAAATATCCTTAATAAAAATAAAAATAAAGTTAAACTAGATGTGGTAGACACACCAAACCCCAGTACTGGGAGGCTGAGACAGGAGGATCACAGGTTGAAGGCCAGCCTCAGCAACTTAGTGAGATCCTATTTCAAAACAAAAATAATTAAAAGGGCTGGGAATGTAGCTCAGAGGTAGAATACCCCTGGGTTCCATCCCCAGTAAGTACTGCGGGGGGCGGGGGAAGATATATCCCAAAGAATATCCCTGGGTTCAATCCCCAGTACTCAAACAAAACAAAAAAACAAACAAAAACAACACAAGAAAACATACTACTTTCCAAAGTCCTAGGTATTTTTTAAGAACAGATCACTTAACCAGGCATGGTGGCACATGCCTGTAATACCAGTACTTGAAGGCTAAGAGAGAAGGATCAGAAGTTAGAAGCCAAGCTGGGTGTGGTGGCACACACTTGTAATCCCAGCATTTGGGAGGCTGAGTCAGGAGGATCGTGGTTCACAGAGAGCCTCAGCTACTTAGTGAGGTCCTTTGCAACTCAGTGAGACCCTTTTTCAAAATAAAGAATAAAAAAATCAGGCTTAGGGTATAGCTTGGAGCTAGACAGAATGACCCTAGGTTCCATCCACACACACACACACAAACAAACAAACAAAAAAAAAAAGTTTGAAGCCAGCCTCAGCAACTCAGTGAGAACCTGTTTAAAAAAAAAAAAAAAAAAAGTCGTGCCGGGCGTGGTGGCGCACGCTTGTAATCCCCACGCTTGGGAGGCGGAGACAGGAGGATCGCGCAGGTTCGAAGCTGGCCGTACTGGCTTAGGAGACCCTGTTTCCAAATAACATTATACAAAATAGGTGTCTAGTAGCCCGGAGGTAAAAGCCTTTCCAGGAACCCCAGTACCACCACCAAAAAATTAAAAAAAAATAAAAAATAAAATAAAAAAAGTCTCCAAATATTTTGAGAGCCTAGGGGCTAAAGCGCCTACATTTCTAACATAGACTTCTTCATTTCTAGAGATTTCTCAGATGTGCTTGGCATGTGGAGTGAAGGGCATTCAAGCAAATAGAAACTTTCCTCACTCTGTGCTTCATCTGGGGACAGACGTGAACATATCACAAACGGGGCTGCAGTTCTTTCTCAAAGGATGACGGGAGAGAACTCTCCCCTCCCTCCAGTAGGAAGTGCTGCAATGAAGACGTGTCCAGGAAGTGTGAGCCACCCAGTCTACTCACAACAAATGACAATTTGGCTGTTTGCTGTTTTTGTTTCTGTAATCATTATGAAGCAGAAATCAGCAAACTATTTCCCATAAAGGACCACATAGAAATAGTTTAGGTTGCCGGGCGTGGTGGCGCATGCTTGTAATCCCCGCGCTTGGGAGGCTGAGACAGGAGGATCGCACGGGTTCGAAGCCAGCCTCAGCTACTTAGTGAGGCTCTCAGCAACTTAGTGAGACCCTGTTTCTAAAATAGGTCTGGGAGTATAGCCCGGAGGTAGAAAGCCTCTGGGTTCCACCCCCAGTGCCACCAAAAAAAAAAAAAAAAAAGAAATAGTTTAGGTTTTGTGAAGCATGAAAGGTCTCTATCACATATTTTCTTTTCAAAAACATAAAAAATGGTTCTTAGCTGGACATGCTGGCACACGCTTATAATTCCATTTAGGAGGCTGAGACAGGAGGATCTCAGTTCGTGGACAACCTCAGCTACTACTTAGCAAGGCCCTTTGCAACTCAGTGACCCTGTTTCAAAAAATAAAGAATAAAAATAGGGCTGAGAATGTAGCTTGGAGGTAGAATGCCCCTGGGTTCCATCTCCACTACTGCAAAAAATAAAAAATAAAATAAAAAGTTTCTTAGTTTTTGTAGGCTGTATAAAAACTGATCAAAAGTCAGATTTTACTTAGAGGCGGCAGCTGCTGATCCTTAGTATACCTTTAAGACTGTTTGAGGACGGATGTGGTTGGCACACACTTTTTAATTCTAGTACTTGGGAGGCTGAGACAGGAGTATCACAGGCTTGGCCAGCCTCAGCTACTTAATGAAGCCCTCCACAACTTACTGAGACCTTGTTTCAAAATAAAGAATAAAAACTACAGCTGGAAGTATAACTCGGAAGTAGAATGCCCCAGGTTTAATCTCCAGTACTGAAGAAAAAAAAAAAAAAACACTCAAAAAAACAAAGCCACAGAGCAGGGCTGGGTGTGGTAGCATGCGCCTATATCCTAGTTTTTGGGAGGCTGAAACATGAGAATTACAGGTTTGAGGCCAGCCTCAGCAACTTAGGGAGACCCTCAGAAACTTTATGAAAAATATAAAGAGGGCTGGGGGTGTAGCTCAGAAGTAGAATGAATGCCAATGGGTTCAATCCCCAGTATCAAAAACAAGCCTGGCTTTGGGAGGCTGAGACAAGAGGATTATAGGTTCAAGGCCAGCCTCAGCAATTTAGTGAGGTCCTCTACTACTTAGTGAGACCCTATTTCAAAACAAAAAATAAAATAGGTTTAGCTCAGAGGCAGAATACCCCTGGGTTCAACTGCTGAGAACGTCACTAAATTGCTGAAGCTAGCTTTGAAACTATAGTCCTCCTGTCTTAGCCTCTCAAGTACTGGGATTACAGGTATGCACCTCCAAGCTGCTGGCTTATTTTTTAAAGATTTTTTTTTTTTTTTTTTTTTTTTTTTTGTGGTACTGGGCTTCCTGGAAACCCTTCTACCTCCGGGCTACACTCCCAGACCTATTTTTATACTTTTTTTTAAACTTGGAAACAGGGTCTCTTAAGCCAGCATGGCTGGCTTCGAACCTGTGTGATCCTCCTATCTCTGCCTCCCAAGCGCGGGGATTACAAGCGTGCGCCACCACGCCTGGCAACTTTTTAAAAGTTTTAAAATAGAGTATTCAGAGATGCTCCGGTGGGTAAGAGCCTGTGATAAGCTGCACACTTCAAGGACCACTTTCAGTACTCAGACAATGTGTACCTTGAGGAGTGTTTAAGAAACCAGTCTGAGAGCAGAAGTAAAAAATGAATTTAATACAGAGGAAGTTGCAACAACATATTTATAAAGAAAAATGACAGCTTCCTCTTTTGGTCTTAACCAAGCACATGCAAACCATGCTTTGGTTCTTTTTTTTTTTTTTTGTGGTCCTGGGTGTGGGACCGAGGCTTCCACCTCCGGCTGTACTCCCAGACCTATTGTATACTCTACTTGGAAACAGGGTCTCACTGAGTCGCTGGGAGCCTCACTAGGTAGCTGAGGCTGGCTTCGAACCTGCGCGACCCTCCTGTCTCAGCCTCCCAAGCGCAGGGATTACAAGCGTGCGCCACCACGCCCGGCTGGTTCACTTAAAGCCATAAATCCTGGTATTTCATGTCCAAAAACAAGACAAACAATGAAAAAAATTCAAGCAAGTTCAACATGGCAAAGGCCACTGAACTTGTAATAAAAAAACTTCTCCTATCCCCTCTTTCTCTCTCTTTCTGGCACTGGGGATGGAATCCTGCGGTACCCTTCCAATGAGTTAGACCCCGAGCCTTTTTAAGCTTATTTTGAGACAAGGTCTTGCTAATTTTCCAGGCTGGGCTCAAATTTGCAATCTTCCCGTCTCTCTCACCAGTTGCTAGGATTACAGGCTGCCCTGGGCCTCCACCACTGCCCTGGGCCTCCCAATCAACCTTCTAAATCAAGGGAAAAAACCTTCATTGATAAGTTAATATTTCCTTTCTCTCAGCAGTATAAACTTTACAAAAGCTAATGAAAACTATACTGATTTGTTATTACAAGTTCTTATATGAATGTGAGTAATAGTGTACAATATAACAGCAAACAATAAAAATCAAAGCAATTACGGTAGGTCGCTGCCAGAGGGAGAGTGCCCACAGGCTGAGGTAGCAAAGCAGTATGCTCTAGCCAACAACAAAACATGTGACTCTGGTATTCTACTGACAGTGAGAACCCTCACTGAGAACTCTGTAAGGAATAGAGATAAACGAACCTAATTCGCTCATTTTAGTATTTCCATTTGTTCTGTATGCTGAGTCTGCAAGAGAGAGAGCAAGAAAATAATTAGAGCCCAAAAGGAAACACATCACGTGGTTCTTTACCACAGCTTTGAAACCTTGACAGATCTTTATCATTCTAACACTTAAAAGGATAACCAGCTCTTCCCCCAGTACTGGGGACTGAACCCAGGAGCATTCTAACTCTGAGCAATACCTTCAGCTCTGTTTTATTCTTAATTTTTGAAACAGGGTCTCACTAAGTTGGAGAAGGCTTCACTATGTAGCTGAGGCTGGCCACAAACCTGCAATCCTCCTGACTCAGCCTCCAAGTACTGGGATTACAAGCACGTGCCACCACGCCTGGCTGGTAACCTACTTTTTTCTTTTTTTTGTAGTGCTGGGGACGGAACCTGAGGCATTTTACCTCCGAGCTACACCCCAGCCCTATTTTTTATTCTTTATTTTTTTAAACAGGGTCTCACTGAGTTGCTAAGAGCCTAAGTAATAGCTGAGGCTGTCCGTGAACCACCATCCTTGTGTCTCAGTCTCCCGAATGCGGGGATTACAAGCGTGAGCCACCACTCCTGGCTGATAACCTACTTTTATAAAAAAAAATTAGCCGGGCGTGGTGGCGCACGCTTGTAATCCCCGCGCTTGGGAGGTGGAGGCAGGAGGATCGCGCAGGTTCGAAGCCAGCCGCGCTGGCGTAAGAGACCCTGTTTCCAAATAAAAAAAACATAAAATAGGTCTGGGAGTGTAGCCCTAAGGTAGAAGGGCTTCCAGGAACCCCAGTACCACCACCCCCCCCCAAAAAAAATCATGATTCTTTCTTTTTTGTGTGTCTGTGGTACTGGGGATTAAGCGTGAGGTAGATGGTTTTTACCACTGTGTGACACCCCTAGATCTTTTTTTATTTTGAAACAGGGTTCATTAAATTACTGTGAGCAGGCCTTGAATCTAGATCCTCTGTGTCAGCCTCCCAAGTACCAGGATTATAGGCATGTGCCATCACACCCAGCACAATTCTTTTGTAACAGAAATGACTGAGAAGCAACATATACATAATGTAAAGCTAAATAAGATTCCTTTTTACTTTCATGATAAAGCATCCATAAAGGCCTATAGACACAGAAATGAAGTAGAAGACTGTGTGGCATGACTTTATTAGTTTTCTTTATTAGTCATGAAATCAACTTAAAGCCAGTATGTTTGAAGGTTTTAGTCAAAATGAAATGCAGTTGAGGTATGGAAATTTCATAGCCACATGCCACAAAACCTCAGACCTGAATTTTTTATTAGTAGTTAACTGGGAAGAGTAAAAAGTCCCTGACCTAAATTTAAAAGCATCATGCTAACACAAAAGAACCATGGCAACACGGAAGAAACAACTCTTAAAATGAACGAGGAAGCCTTTATATTGCTATAGAAAGATGTCTGAACGTATGTGAGCTGAGACTAAAAGCAAATAGCAAACATGCCTGGACGCACCCACTAAGCAAGCCAAGGCAGGGCTGCAAGCTCCAGTTGCCTTGGCAACTTAGCAAGGTCCTGTCTCAAAACAAAAATAATTTTTAAAACGTGGGGCCGTAGCTCAGCATTAAGAGCTCTTACCTAGCGCTCTAGAGGTCCTGGGTTTGATTCCCGGTATCAAAAAAAGTGGGAGGGATATAATGCAAGGTTATAAAAATTAAGATACAAGAGTATTAAGCCAAAATTTTTACTGAAAAAGGGAGAAAAAGATTTATATGCGAATTTCCTTAATTTTCCAAAAAAAGATACTTAAGAAACGGGCATTTTTATTTGTATCTATAGTAGTGTGTGTGTGTGTGTGTGTGTGTGTGTGTGTGTGTGTTGCTAGGAATTGAATCCCAGGGCATTCTACCTCTGAGCTACACCTCCAGCCCTATTATTGCTTATTTTGAAACAGGGTCTCACTAAATTGCTGAGGATGGCTTTGAACTTGTGATTCTCCTGTCTTAGCCTCCCAAGTACTGTGATTATAGGTGTGTGCCACCATGCCAGGGAATATTTAAACCATATGAATACATGTACTACTCTATTTAAAAATAAAATTGTACTTATGAAATATGGATGAAACCATCTCTTACCAGATCTGGGGCTTCTTAGAGGGGGTCTACGTAGGCCACTAATAGGATCTTCATTTGCCACTGATATAGGGGGAAAAAAAAACCATTAAGATGTGAAACATACTAGGTTCATAATGCAATCATCCCTTTATTTAGTCAATAAAACTTTATGGAACTTTTCATTATGCTAGAGAACGAAAGACAAGTTTTCTCTAAGAGACAATCTTTTGTGAACTACTAGTAATTGTAAATTAGAGTTGTTTCCTGCATATAAAATTTATGATCTCAGTAGATCATACTGGACAAAGGAATACTAAATAGAAATCTTCTAAATTACTCAATTAAGAACCAAAATCTGGCCGGGCGTGGTGGCGCACGCTTGTAATCCCCGCGCTTGGGAGGCAGAGACAGGAGGATCGCGCAGGTTCGAAGCCAGCCGCGCTGGCGTAAGAGACCCTGTTTCAAAAATATAAAATAGGTCTGGGAGTGTAGCCCGGAGGTAGAAGGGCTTCCAGGAACCCCAGTACCACCAAAAAAAAAAAAAAAAAAAAACCAAAATCTGTATTATAAAACTAACTCAATTATCAATTCCATTTGTATCTTACCCTTCTTACCCTTACCATATATTTATGGTATATTTTAATTTTAGGGTTAAACTTTCAAAAGTTAATTACATAACTTGTGCATGTTCAAGAAATGCCAAGTCTAATCAACTTATTTATTTTGATACTGGGGATTTACACTCCCAGCCCTTTTGTTTTCTTTTGTTTGCAGGTCTGGGGATGGAACCCAGGTGCATTCGACCTCCAAGCTACACCCCCTGCCCTATTTTTTTTTTTTTTTTTGTCTTTTTGGACCGGGGATTGAACCCAGGGCGGTGTACTTGCCAGGCTAGTGCTTTGCCACTGAGCTACATCCCAGCCCTATACTCTATTTTTTATTCTTTATTTTGAGACAGGGTCTCACTGAGTTGCAAAGGGCTTCGCTAAGTAGCTGAGGCTGTCCGCAAACTACGATCCTCCGGTCTCAGCCTCCTGAATGCTGGGATTACAAGTGTGCGCCACCATGCCCGGCCTATTTTTTATTCTTTATTTTGAAACAGGGTCTCACTGAGTAGCTAAGGCTGTCTGCAAACCGGATCCTCCTGTCTCAGCCTCCCAAATGCTGGGATTACAAGCGTGCAGCACCACACCAGGGTCTCAGCCCTTTTTAATTTTGAAACAGGGTCTCACTAAATTACCAAATGCTGGCCTCATTTCCATGATCGTCTAAAGTACTGGGATTATAGGTGCGTGCACCATGCCTGACTTGTTTCAAACATTTCTGGGGGAGGGGGGGAACCAAACAACGTAACAACAACAATAAAAACAAGTGTTCAGCCAGGTGTGGTAGCACACACCTAAAATCCCAATACTTGGGAGGCTGAGACAGGAGGATCGCAGGTTTGAGGCCGACCTCAGCAACTTAGTAAGACCCAGCTTCAAAATAAAAATAAAATAGAACTGGAGGCATAATTTGGAGAAGAATACCCCTGCATTCAATCCCCAGTACAAAAACAACAACAACAACAACAACAACAACAACAACAACAACAACAAAAAGGCATTATGAATTCTGGCCCAGTCACTTATTGTGCTCTTAGAGAAGAATCTTAGATGCTCTGAGCTTCAGTCTTGTCTATAAAGTGCAGGGCACGGTGGCATATGCCTGTAATGCCATCTACTAAGCAAGCGAGGCAGGACTGCAAGCTCAAGGACAGTCTTGGAAACTTACCAAGATCCTGTCTCAAAATAAAAATAATTTTTAAAACGCTGGGGATGTAGCTAAGTGTTAAGAGCTCTTACCTAGCGCGCTAGAGGTCCTGGGTTTGATTCCCAGTATCAAAAATAAGTGGGGGAGATATAATCCAAGGTTATAAAAATTAAGATATCAGCCAGGCGTGGTGGCGCACGCTTGTAATCCTAGCATTCGGGAGGCTGAGACCAGAGGATCGCGGTTTGCTACTTGGTGAGGCCCTCTACAACTTAGTGAGACCCAGTTTCAAATTAAAGAATAGCCGGGCACGATGGCGCACGCTTGTAATCCCAGCGCTTGGGAGGCGGAGACAGGAGGATCGTGCAGGTTCGAAGCCAGCCTCCACTGGCTTGAGACCCTGTTTCCAAATAAAAATGTAAAAATAGGTCTGGGAGTGTAGCCTGGAGGTAGAAGGGATTCCAGGAACCCCAGTACCACCAAAAAAAAAAAAAAAAAAAAGAATATAAACTAGGGCAGGGGGTGTAACTCGGAGGTTGAATGCCCCTGGGGTTCCATCCCCAGAACCAAAAAAAAAAAAAAAAAAAAAAGGCCGGGCATGATGGCACCCGCTTGTAATCCCCGCGCTTGGGAGGCTGAGACAGGAGGATTGCTCAGGTTAGAAGCCAGCCTCCACTGGCTTAAGAGACCCTGTTTCCAAATAAAAATATAAAATAGGTCTGGGAGTGTAGCCTGGAGGTAGATGGGTTTCTAGGAACCCCGTACCACCACCACCACCAAAAAAAAAAAAAAAAAAGCTAGCACTTAGCTAGGCACAGGGGCGCACATTTGTAATCCCAGTACTTGGGAGTCTGAGACAGGAGGATCGCACAGATTGGAAGCCAACCTCAGCTAATTAGTGAGGCTCTCAGGAATTTAGTGACACCCTGTTTCCAAATAAAATAGAATATAGGTCTGGGAGTGTAGCCCGAAAATAGAAAGCCTCTGGGTTCCACCCCCAGTACCACAAAAAATAAAACAAATATTAAATAAATAAAACGGTAGCACTTAGAAAAAACATAAAATCAACTACTTTACCTGGACTGTCTTGCGTTCTGACAGTTTTCTTTGAGACTGTCTGGCTCATAACTGTTTGCGAAGATGGTTCGTCCTCTAAAGAACAGACGTGATAAGAGTTAACATCTTGGTTACATGGGCTGGGAGAGCAGGGCTCTGATTACGCATATTTAACACTATACTGTAGAAGTCCATTTCTTTAGAAATGGGTAATTACATTTACCAAAACTTAGAAATTAAACTCGTCAGAACTCCTCTTAAAACAGAGTATAGTCAATTCATTAAATATAAAAGTTTGCGGCACTACAGATTTAACCCAGGGGCATTCTACCTCCCAGCTATACCCCAGCCCTATTTTTCATTCTTTATTTAGAAACAGGGTCTCACTAAGTAGCTGAGGCTGGCTATAAACCTGTGATCCTCCTGTCTCATCCTCCCAAGTACTGGGATTACAAGCATGTGCCATCATGCCTGGCTCACTGTTGCTTTTTACAACAAAAACACATTTAGGAAATTAAAATGGCTTCTCTGTAAAAAATGTGGGAGACAGAGAATGTTCAAGTCCTTAAATATTAACTAATGTAGAGGTAAGTTTATTAGTTTAAAAAGGGGGGGGGGTGCACGACTATAATCCCAGTACTTGAGAGGCTAAGACAGGAGAATGGTAGACTTGAGTCTAGGCTCAGCAATTTGGTGAGACTTGCAGCAAACTAGCTGCAACCTAGCTGTTTCAAAACAAAAACTAAAAAGGGCTGGGGCTGTAGCTCAGAGGTAGAATGCCCCTGGACTCAATCCCCAGCATAAAACAAACACCTGTGTGTGTAGCCACGCTGTACCAGATCGGAGAGTCAATGTTTATATTACCTCCCATCTGCAGCAACCTCCCAGGTACTGAAAGAACCAGAATTAACACAAGTACTTAGGTCATCACCAAGTATATATGACTATGACTAGATCCTTGTCTTTAAGAAGCTTGTCATTTTGTGCATCTGCGTGTGTGGTACTGGGGACTGAACCCAGGGGCCTTCTACCAGTTTTATTTATTTATTTTTTTGTTTTGAAATAAGGTCTTGCCTGGGACCCGCTCAGCCTCCAAAGTACTGGGATTACAGGTCTGTGCCTCCATGCCAGGCTAAGCTTGTCATCTTAAAGAAGAAATTATCTTTCTTTCTATGCTAAACTGTCTTGTTACACTCAAAAGTAACATACATATCTTTAACATAAAGTTTCCCAAATCAACAAGTCTTCAATCGTGCCAGCACTTTGGAGCCTACTATTGTACTATGAATTGAAAATTCACTTCTCGGAGACTTCCGGGAAGATGGCGACCGAGAAAAGCGGGGCTTAAGAGTCCCGCTAACAACCAATCTCCATTACCACAAAAAGAGCGCCTTTCATAGCCAGAAAACACCATCACCAGAAAAACAAAAAAACCACCAGGCTCCAGAGAGAAAGCGGACTGAGAACAGAGCTCAGGGCCACAGAGGGGACACACGCGCCCGAGGACGCGGCAGCAGCGCCATACTGCCGGCGGCAGCGGCGAACTCAGCGGACGGCTACAGCAAGCCGAGGTGAGCCGATGCGGAACAGCCAGGCGGGATCTTTCGGCGCAGACAGCATTTAAAGCTCCCAGTGGCTGAGCTCAGCACACGCTGCAGGGATTCAGAGTGGAAATCAAAACCAGAGAAGAAAAAATACGCCAGCCTCATGGCCGAGGGCGTGGCAGAGGCGCCATATTGCCACCAGCGGCGGCAGCAGCAGTGAATTCACCGAGTCCAGTACAGCTACATCTACGTACTCAAGAACAGTGAGTCAAATTGCGGGCCACAGAGGAGAAATCCCAGTATTGTGCCTCCTGGGACTTGACCCAGTGAGGGAGTGGTGGTGGCAGAGATATCACACCATAGGAGAGCGTGCAACCTGGCACCCCCCATAGTTTAAAGCAGCCTCTATCGACTCCCTGGGTCGGAGACTCTGTGATACAACCCAGTAAAGGAGTAGTAGGGTCTGAGATAATACAGACTCGAGATCCAGAGCACCTTAAGTGAAGCCATAGTGACCCAAGGGAAGAACCCAGAGAAGGCACAAACCTCCGAAATCATGGGAAAGAGGAATAACACTGAAGTAATGAATGTGCACAACCCCACAATATCAGAACCTGATAAAACAGAAAATCAGAGATTTCTAGAAGATCAAATCAGGAAAATAACTGTAGAAATAATAGAGGTGCTTCGAAAAGAACTCAGAGAGAGCCAAAAAGAGATAAAGGATGCAATTAATGAAGTAAAGGCCTCAATTCAAAGCACAAACAACCGATTAGACCACATGGAGAACAGAATCTCGCTCTTAGAAGATGATCATTCCAAAAATGAACGCATAGTTTCTAATCTAGAAAAAAATATCCAACAGCAGGAATCTGACATTGAAGAAATATGGGCCCATCTTAAGAGAGCTAACTTAAGAATAATTGGAATAGAGGAGGGAAAAGAAAGTGATACCAAAGGGATCAACAATCTCTTCAAGGAAGTAATAGCAGAAAATTTTCCAAATATAGAGCAAGAGGTTGATACACAGATCCAGGAAACTTATAGAACTCCCTTTAGACAGGATCCGAGAAGAGGATCCCCACGCCATATAATTGTCAAAATGACCAATGTGGAAGCCAAGCAGAGAATCTTAAAGGCAACAAAAGCAAAGGGCCAAGTGACATTCAGAGGCAAACCAATTAGAATCACTCCAGACTTCCCAAACCAAGTCATGAGAGCCAGAAGGGCTTGGAGTAACATATTCCAAACTATGAAAGAAAACAACTTCCAGCCAAAAATTTCCTATCCAGCAAAACTTTCTATCAAATTAGATGGAGAAATAAGAAGCTTCCATGACAAACAGAAACTGAAGGAATTTATGTCTTCAAAACCAGCGCTAGAGAAAATACTCAAAGAGATTAACTACAAAGAAGAAATAGGTAACACTCACCAGAACCAGAGAAACAAGAGTTTCCATCCAACAGACAACTAAGATTGGTTATCTGTGGAGATTCATTATTTATGTTAGTCTTTTACCTATCTCTAAAGGGTATTGTTTGCCTTTATTGTTGTTAATTTTTAGGATTTCTAGTCGGAATATTAATATACCCTCAGATATAGCAATTGGAAATATTTTATCCAATTCTATTAGTAACTTTTAACTCTGTTTACATTGTCTTTGGATATACAACATGTTTTTTATTTTTTAGGGAGTTTGTATATTCTTCTGTTGCCTGTGCCATTGAAATCATATCCAAGAAATCACTGCCAATTTCAATGTTGTGAGGTTTTATGACCCAGATTTTCTCCTAAAAGTTTATAGTCTTAAGATTTATATTTAGGTCTTTTATCTAGTTTGAGTTAATACTTGTATGTGGGATTAGGTAAGGGTCCAATTTTATTCTTTTCCATGTAATTATTATTTTTCAACAATATTTAGTTAAAAGATTATT
Organism: Muscardinus avellanarius; assembly: GCF_963383645.1. Classification (NCBI taxonomy): domain Eukaryota; kingdom Metazoa; phylum Chordata; class Mammalia; order Rodentia; family Gliridae; genus Muscardinus; species Muscardinus avellanarius. The sequence goes on from NC_137793.1 coordinate 107,259,299, forward strand.
ATTTCCACCACCAAATCTTCGTGGAAACCTTGTCGAAAATAACTTGACAATATAGGGAAGAAGTTAGCTCTAGGCTTGTATTTAACTCCAATGGTCTATATATCTGCCTTTAGAACAGTACTACACTGTTTCAATTATTGTAGCTTTATATGGTTTGAAATCAGAAAATATACATCTTCTAGCTTTGTTTTTGCTTCGAGATTGTTTTGGGTATCTAGAGTCCATATTCCATATCAGGATAGATTTTTTTCTGAAAAATAAATATATGATAGTTTCACCTAAAAAAAAGAAAAAAATATTCTCTGGTAAGAAAGAAAGCAAAAAGAAATATTGAAATGTTATCTTTAAGTCATCAAAAGCTTGGTATCAGACAAATGAAACTGTTATGTGAGATTATCATTTTAAATTTTGGATAAATTGCTATAATACTAGATGTCAACCACTAAGCCAAGCATGGGAGGGAGGGATGGGGAGAGAATGGGGTGGGGATTGGGTGGGGGCTGACTGGGCGATGTGTGCATGTATGTCTACAAAAGTTTGTATCCCACTATGATGTATGAATACAGTGCACCAATAAAATAAAATTAAAAAAAAAAAAAAAAAAAAAAGAAAATTCACTTCTCATATGCACCAATGGTCTACCATTAATTATGTCATCCTATTGTGACTCAAATCTCCTGATTTTCACCTCACAGGGAAGGTGTCTTACATGGGGCTAAAATGAAACTTCACCTGTGACTGACTCACTGTTGGAGCTGAGGGAGAGGGCACAGGATGGGAGCGGATACCTTTAAGGAAAATGACTCGCCTGTGACTTACCTACAACCATACACAGTACAGTCACACTGTCTGCATTTTGATTCATTGAAACGAAAACGACCCAACTAATCAACAGTCCCATTTTGTCGGGCTACTTTGTCAGGCTTTAGAGTTACAGTGAGGCCCTCCAAGGTGGGTCACTTTTTAGCAGAGACCACTTGAGAAAGTGATCGGCTGGCGCTGGTCAGACATAAGGGAGCTCCAGTTCAGGATAACGAGTTACCCCCTCCGGCCTAAGGATTTGGAGTCAAGTCTCAAGTCAATCCACTACGCTTATCCTATTCACAAAACCTCCCCTCCGTCTCCCCGCCAGGATGGGGCTGGCACAAGACTAGAAGGTTACACTGGAACCACGATCCTCCACTGGGGACTTGTGGTCTCCGAGAGTTAGAAAAGGAAATAGAGGCGGCTTCGGTAGAATCCGCTGCAGAGGGCACGGAAACGAAACCGAGGCCGGCGCGATCCCGAGCCCCGGGCCGGCCAGCTCGCCGCGCCTTCGGGAAAGCGTGCAGGAGCCGCGCCCTCCACCCTGCCGGGGGTGGGCAGCGCCGCCCGACCCCCAGTGTCCTTCCCTCCCGGGGTCGTGTCCAGGTGGACCGCGCTCGGGCGCCCGCGGGGCCGGGGCCCCCTCCCCGAGTGCGCGCCCCGCGGCGGCGGCTCTACCTCCGCGCTCCTCACCTTCGGAGGACTGAGAGTCCCGCAGCCTCCTCCTGGCCGTGACCGGAGACGAGTCCGGCGAAGGCTGCTGCGCGCGCTGCTGCTGCTGCAGGCGGGCAGCCCTCCGCGTCTGCATCTCCTCGGCTCCCCGGCGTCGCGGCTGCCCCCGCCGCCGAGACCGAAGGTAGTAAGCGCTTTCCCGCACTTCCTCCTCGGCGGATTCCGGCCGGAACTCTTCCGGCGGGGTCCGTTTTCCCACCGGGGACCTTTCCTTGGACACCCGGGGCTCGAAGTCGCCGTACACTTCCGGCGGCTCCTCGGAGAACCTCACTTCCCGCCGGCCCTGGCGCGACGCGGGCGTGCCGTGCGCAGGCGCGTCGCCGCCGCCGCCGCCGCCGTGGGGAGTGGCCGGCCGGCCTCGCCCCTCCCGGATGGGGGCCCTGGGCGTGACGTACGGAGCCCAGCCCTCCCCCACCGGCTCCGCCCGCCGCCGCTCGCCCGCCATGGTTGCTGACGTAGCTGGAGTCGGTCGCGATGGTGGTTGGGGGTCCCCGAGGCTCTCCCGCAGCTGGTGGCGGCGGCTTCTCCGGGGTGCTGGGCGGTGGTCGCGGCGCTCAGGGCGGGAGCCGAGCGTCTCCGGGGCCGCCGCCCGCGTCGTCGCTGCGGTGCCGCAGGCCCGCCTCTGGGCCCATGGTGTGTCCCGAGGGCTGTGCGAGAGGCAGTGCCCGGCTGGGTCAGCTGCTGCGGGTCACTCCCGCCTCCTGGCTGGGGACGCCGAGGAGGAGGAGGAGAAGGGGAGGAGGACGCCGCGGCCCGGCCCGGAGGGAGGGGCGGCCGGCCCGGCGAGCGCCCGCCGCCCTGCAGCTGCTCCGGGAGCGGCCCGGCCCCGGCCCCGCGCCTCCAGAAAAGGACAAGGGGACGAGGGCGGAGGAGACCGAGCCCGGCCCTCGCGCCCCGGCTGGTTGTGGCGCAGCTTCTCGGGGACCTTTTCGGGGCGCTGCTATCTTGACCGAGCCTTTCCGAGTGTCCCTAGCAGGACCGAGAGGTGCTGTCACAGGTGTCAAATCATCTCGGCGAAAATCGTGGCTCGGAGCCCCCGATGGAGGAGGTTACTCCGTTTTAATTTTTAAATCACCTGATGAGGGTGTACAGAATCGTTATCGACAATCATATTCGTTGGATGGATTTCCGTTTGTGAAATATGCCAAATAGCAACCTTATTCTCGATCTTTCACGTAAAAGTTCGATTCCATCAGGCCCCTGTTAAGAAGAATAACGTTATTGGTGCTGCTTTATGCACAGTGAGAATTGAACAGTTTAGAGGCAGCCGCACTGCCTGGCGTTGTAGCGCACGCCTGTTATCCCTGTACTTGGGAGGCTGGGACAGGAGGCTCGCAGGTTTGGGAACAGGCTCAGCAGCCTAGCGAGACCCTGTTTCAAATAAAGAATAAATACATAAAAAAGGGCCAAGGGTGCAGCTCGGAGGTAGGACGCCCCCGGGTTCAATTCCTATTATCAAAAATAAAACAAAGGCTGCACTGTGCTTTTAAGTTGAGATCCAGTATTTTTAGCTTGATTCTGGGTATGGCAATACTACTTTATTTAGTTTACAGAAGAAGAAAGCGTGGTAAGAGACATTTCAGCTAGGAACGCCATATTTACAGATGTGAATAGCCTACAAATATCTACTAAATTTAGATTACTGAGGGAAGGGTGATTAACTGTGAAGTTTGAATTACTCTTGAAGGAAAGCTTAATGTTATCTTTAGACAATCTTGGAGGGTTTCTGTAATTGATTTTTTCTTTTCTTTTTGGTACTGGAGGTTGAACCCAGAGGCATTCTATCTTGTGGCTATACTCCTAACCCTATTTTTTTTTGTTTTGAAACAGTCTTGCTAAATTGCTGTGGCTAGTCTTGAACCTGCATCCTCTGGTCTCAACTTCTCAAGGGATAACAATCCCCAGGAATTACAGACATGTGCCACCACACCCAGCTTCTATGATTGATTTATATTTATATTTTTTATTTTTATTTTTATTTTTTTGGTGGTTCCTGGAAGCCCTTCTACCTCCGGCTACACTCCCACAGGCTACACTCCCAGACCTATTTTTATACTTTTTTATGTGGAAACAGGGTCTCTCAAGCCAGCACCGCTGGCTTTGAACCTGCTCAATCCTGTCTCTACCTCACAAGGGAGGGGGGGACGTTGGGGGGGTTACAAGCAAGTGCCACCAAGCCCGGCTTTATGATTGATTGATTTTTTGTGTGTGTGTGGTACTGGGGGGTGGAACCCAGAGGCGTTCTACCTCCAGCTATACTCCCAGACCTTTTTTATATTTTATTTGGAAACAGGGTTTCACTAAGTTGCTTTGAGCCTCACTAAGTAGCTGAGGCTGGCTTCGAACCCGTGCAATCCTCCTGTCTCAGCCTCCCAAGCGCGGGGATTACAAGCGTGCGCCACCACGCCCGGCTTTTATGATTGATTTAAATGAACAGATTTTAAAAGTTGTGGTTTGGATAATAATTATACTGAAGAATTGAAGGTTCTTGTTTATTCTTTCTAGTGTGTTTTTTTTTTTTTTTTTGTTTTTGTTTTTGTGGTACTGGGGATGGAACAACCCAGGGGCATTCTACCTCTGAGCTATGTCCTCAGACCTATTTTTTTATTCTTTACTGAGGGGTCTCACTGAGTTGCAAAGGGCCTAAGTAGCTGTTCAAGTATTTTAATAATCACTTTAAAATGTTTTTCAGAAACTTATTTGTTGTTCATAGCCACATACACAGTGACATTCATGAGTTAGAGAGTCAGGTAGGTCTTAGCTTAGTTTAGCTGTGTGTACTTTACACAACCTGGCCAAGGAGGAGCAGTAACAGACTGCGTTTGTTTGGTGTGTGTGTGTGTGTGTGTGTGTGTGTGTGTGTGTGTGTGTGTTACTGGGAATTGAACCTGAGACATTCTGCCTATAAGCTACACCCCCAGCCCTATTTTTGTTTTTTTTTTTTGGTACTGGGGGTGGAATCCAGGGGCCTTCTCCGGGCTGCACTCTCAGACCTATTTTATATTTTTATTTGGAAACAGGGTATCTTAAACCAGGGTGGCTGGCTTCAAACCTGTGCTCGATCCTCCTGTCTCCGCCTCCCAAGCCGGGATTACAAGCGTGCGCCACCACACCCGGCTCCCCAGCCCTGTTTTATTTTATTTTAAAATAGGGTCTCAGCTGCCGGTCGTGGTGGCGCATGCTTGCAATCCCCACATGCTTGGGAGGCGGAGACAGGAGGATTGTGCAGGTTCCAAGCCAGCCTCGCTGGCTTAAGAGACCCTGTTTCCAAATAAAAATATAAAAAGTAGGTCTGGGAGTGTAGCCCGGAGGTAGAAGGGCTTCCAGGAACCCCAGTACCACACACACACACACACACACACACACACACACACACACATACAAAAGGGTCTCAGTTGCTGAGGGCCTTGCTAATTTTTTATTTTATTTTTTTTGTGGTACTGGGGGTGAAACCCAGAGGCTTTCTACCTCTGGGCTATACTCCCAGACCTATTTTTATATTTTATTTGGAAACAGGGCTCTCTCACTAAGTAGCTGTGGCTGGCTTCGAACCTGCATGATCCTCCTGTATCAGCCTCCCAAGTGCAGGGATTACAAGCGTGCACCACCACGCCCAGCTCCTTGCTAAATTCTTGAGGCTGGCCAAGAACCTGTGATCTCCCTGTTTCAGCCTCCCAAGTACTAGGATTACAGGCATGTGCCACTACACCCGGTGAGACTTATTTATTTTTGGTCATTGAAGGAAAAGTGAAAATGATATTCTTTGTCAACATGGGTTAGAGTTAGGGAATATATTTGGAAAGTTTGTGAAATGTATTCTTTTCTACAAAATGCTAAAAATATTACTACTTGGTAATACCTGACTTTTATTTATTTAATTTTTTAGTAATGCTTTCTCCATATGGTGGCTATTACATTGTACATTATTAACACACAATAAGTAGTAAAAGTCTTTAATAGACAGTAATTATTAAAGGGCATAAATTTTACAGTATTAGGATACTAAGCCTGTTTTATGAACATTAATGCACATATTAAGAGTCTCTTTAAAATATTTACAGGGCAAGCTGGGTGTGGTGGCACACGCCTGTAATCCCAGCATACAGGAGGCTGAGACCAGAGGATCAGGGTTCACAGACAGCCTCAGCTACTAAGTGAGACCCTCTGCAACCTAGTGAGACCCTGTTTCAAAATAAAGTATAAAAAAAATAGGGCAGAGGGTGTAGCTCGAAGGTCGAATGCCCCTGGGCTCCATCCCCAGACCCGCAAAAAAAAAAAAAAAAAAAAAAAAGACAGGGCAGGTGACTCATGGAAACTTGGACTGTTGGTTTGCGATAGTTAATCTGATAATAAAGAGAGAGCTGCGTGAAGGCTTGCTGGTTCTTCCTGAGGAAAGCACATCTGCACTGGCCGGGGGTATTGGCCTTTAACCCTTCTGCTCTTTGAACTTTCACCATCGTTTCACAGGAGAGTTTCCTGGCCCTCCATCTTGGATTCGACTACATTATCAGTCAGTCCTGCGTCTCCAGCCCTTGGATTTCTCAACCAGCTGTTGGTTCCTGGCTTCTGCACACAGGTGGCCACTTGGGGCTTTACTGCTTTGGACTGTAAATTGATTTGATAAATCCCCTTTTACCTTATACACATCCTGTGACTTCTGTTACTCTAGCAAACCCTGACTAATACATTTGTTAAAATTATGTTTGGGGGACATATTTAAAGTTTAATTATTGCCGGGCATGGTGGCGCACGCTTGTAATCACAGCATCTGAGAGGCCGAGACAGGAGGATCTGGTTTGAAGACAGCCTCAGCTACTATTTAGTGAGGCCCTTTGCAACTCAGTGAAACTCTGTTTCAAAATAAAGAATAAAAAATAGGGCTGGGGCATAGCTTAGAGGTAGAATGCCCCTGGGTTCCATCCCCAGTACTGCAAAAAAAAAAAAAAAAAAAAATAGTTATTGCCTTCATGGTGGTGCATGCTTGTTATCCTACCATTCCGGAGGCTGAGACAGGAGGATTAGGGTTCGTGGACAGCCTCAGCTACTACTAAGTGAGGCCCTGTGCAATTCATTAAAACCCTGTTTCAAAATAATGAATAAAAAATAGGTCTGGGGGTGTAGCTCAGAGGTAGAATGCCCCTGGGTTCCATCCCCGGTACCGCCAAAAAAAAAAAAAAAAAAGTTTGTTTGTGTGTGGTACTGGGGTGGGACCCAGGGGCTTTCTACCTCTGGGCTATACTCCCAGACCTATTTTATACTTTATTAGGAAATAGGGTCTCACTAAGTTGTTGAGAGCCTCACTCAGTAGCTGAGGCTGGCTTTGAACCTGTGCGATCCTCCTGTCTCAGCCTTCCAAGCGCTAGGATTACAAGCGTGCACCACCACGCCTGGCAGGAACATATTTAAATAGAGACAAGAGGGTCTATGTATTGACCAATTAGGATATTTTATAGGTTATTGAGCAATCTGTATACATGCTATGTTGTAATTAAAATGCCTGTAAAGGCTTAGGAATGGCTTTTCAAAGAAATGGATAATGAAAATGAAAGTAGAACAAAAGGCATGCTTATTTTAGCATCCACATACTTATTTAATTAGGATAGGAGTTTTTCCCCTTTTTTGGGGGGGGGTCATACTGGTTATGGAACCCAGGGGCATTTTGCCTCTGAGTTACACCCCCAGCCCTACTTATTATTCTTTATTTTGAAACAGGTCTCACTGATTTGCAAAGGGCCTAAGTAGCTGAGGCTGTCTGTGAACCACAATCCTCTGGTCTCAGCCTCCTGAATGCTGGGATTACAAGCACGCGCCACCACACCCGGCTAGGATTTTCTCTCTCTTTTGTCTAGATTATAAGAATACATGCTGGGTGTCTTGTAATCCTGTAATCCCAGGATTTGGGAGGTTGAGACAGGAGGATCATAGACAGGTTCAAAGCCAGCCTCAGCAACTTAGCAAGACCCTCATCAATTTAGTGAGACCCTGTTTCAAAATGAGAAATAAAGTGCTTGCTTTGGAAGCACACATGCTAAAAATGAGAAATAAAATAAGGCTGAAGGTGTAATTTAGAGGTAGATGCTCCTTGGTCCAATCCCCAGTATCAGGAAAGAAAAAAAGAAAACCCTGCCTAATTATGGCTATAAATAATCTCCTTGCACACCTAGCAACCTTACAAATACCAGACTTTTGTTCCTGTGGGTTAAGGCCATACTCTTGTCAAACCAGAGTCTGCTGTAGATGTTTTTAAACTACTAGAATGGCCTAGAAGAGGTAATATGCAAAGACTCGTCTCATAGCTGATATTGAAGGGGTTTACTGGGCCACTGATACAGAGACCTGAGCTCTGAAGGGTAAACAGTTACTTTGGAATTTGAGAAATATGGTGGATTTCAGTGAATCAAAAAACAAGCTGTGCATAGTGGTGCACACTTATAATCCCCGCGCTTGGGAGGCTGAGAAAGGAAGATCACACAGGTTTGAAGCCAGCCTTGGATAATGAGGCTCTCAGCAACTTAGACCCTGTTTCCAAATAAAATATAATAGAGGTCTGGGAATATAGGCCGGAGGTAGAAAGCCCCTGGGTTCCACCCCCAGTACCTCGCGAGCGCACGCGCTCGCGTGCACACACACACACACACAGACACACACACACACACACACACACACACACACACACGAGCCGGGCGTGGTGGCACTTGTAACCCCAGTACTTGGGAGGCTGAGACAGGAGGATTGCAGGCTGTGGGCCAGCCATAGCTAGTTAATGCCCTCTTCAACTTAGGCTAAAAATAAAATAAAATAAAGGATAAAAAATAGGGCCGGGGCTGGGCGTGGTGGCGCACTTTTATAACCCCAGCCTTTGGGAGGCTGAGACAGGAGAATGGTGATTTGCAGACAGCCTCAGCTACTACTTAATGAGGTCCTTTGTAACTCAGTGAGACCTGTTTTAAAATAAAGAATAAAAAATAGGGCTGGGGGTGTAGCTCGAAGGTAGGATAATCCTGGTACCAAAGAAAGAAAGAAAACCAGGTGTGGTGGCACATGCCTGTAACCCTGGTACTTAGGAGGCTGAGACAGGAGGATCATAGGTTTGAGGATAGTCTTAGCCTGAGGCCCCTGGGCTCAATCACTAGCACCATCAAAATAAATAAATAAATAAATAAAACAAAAATTAAAAAAAAATGAGATTATAGACAAGTAACTTTGGGGTTATGGCTTAGAAAGTGTTAGGATAAGCAGCCCAGTCACACCAAAGACGGCGACTTTCCGGCTTCTCTTCTGGATTTGCTGGCTACCTCACAGCCCATCAAAGGGGGCCATGGGACGCCCAACAACCAGTCCCCTGATAACACACACTGGGTATGAGCCATCAATCAGTAAATGCCCTGTGTTAAAGGGAGCTGGGCTGTCTTAATGAAGCTCTTGCTTGCTTATCTCCGACGGCTGGCCTTGGGTTTTTTCTGCACCGGACTTTTACTTTCAGAAAGGAACAAAGTTATTGATTGCGGAGGATACTGAGGATTGGACCCAGGGGCTTTCTACCTCCAAGCTATACCCACAACCCTTTATATTTTTTATTTTGAAATGGCCTCACTGAGTTGAAGAGGCTATTGTCAAGTTGCTGAGGCTGGCCTCAAATCTATGATCCTCTAGTAATACTGGGGTTACAGGTGTGGGTCACCATGCCCAGCTTCATTTTAATCTTTTCCTTATTAAAATCAACTCTGCTGGGTGTGGTGGCACATGCCTGTAATCCTAGTACTTGGGAGGCTGAGAGAGGAGGATTGATGAGTCTCAGCAAGCAGGGAGACTCATCAGCCCAGTGAGGGCCTGGTTTTTTTTTTTTTTTTTTTTTTTTTTTTTTTTTGTGTGTGTGTGTGTGTGTGTGTATGTGGGTCTGGGGATGGAACCCAGGGACATTCTACCTCTGAGATGTTTTTCATTCCTTATTTTGAAACAGGGTCTCACTGAGTTGCAAAGGGCCTCACTAAGTAGCTGAGACTGGCCACAGACCCGGATCCTCCTGTCTCAGCCTCCCACGTACTGGAATTTCCGGCCTCTAAAAGATATGCTTTTATTGGTGTATTGTAATCACATATTATAAGGAAGTTCAGGGTGATAGGGACATAATACACAGGGCACTTGGCAGTGAACAAAGCAGAACGAAATGTATCTCTTCTTGCTGTGTGTGTGTGTGTGTGTGTGTGTGTTCTCCAGTCCTGGGAATTGAACCCAGGAGCACCCTACCACTGATACATATTTTTTCAATCCCTTTTAATTTTGAGACAGGGTCTCATTAAGTTGCTGAGCAAAACTCAAGCCTGCTGGACATCTGTCCCTTGGAGCTGTATTTTCAATGATAAGAATCAAGCAGCAACAAAGTAAATAAAACTTGGTCAGAAGTGTTATGGGAAAAAAATGAGGAAAGGGGACAGGAGATTTTTTTTTTTCCTGCACCGGGGATGGAACCCAGAGGCATTCTACCTCTGAGCTACACTACCAGCACTATTTTTTATTCTTTATTTTGAAACATGGTCTCACCAAGTGCAAAGGCTCTCAGTAAGTAGCTGAGGCTGTCCTCGAACCGAGGTCCTCCTGGGACAGGAGATTTATAGTAGATTTCTTCTGTGCTGTCTCGAATTGGTGCAGGTCAGGAACAGGAGTTTTAGACGTATTTGATTTTGCCCTTAATTATATGTTTTGGATAAGTCACTTGCCATCCCTCAGTTTTCAGAGTTATAAAGTTAGATCAAAACAGTAGCCGTTTTGGCTCATCACTTATTATCGCTTAGCAGACAGGCCTTGCGTGGAATGTGGCGGTCCCCATTTGACACAGGCGCCAACGGAGCCAGCCCCGAGTCCCGGCGGGCCGGCTCCCCGCCCCTCCGACCTCTCGCCGTGCGGCCCGGGGGTCCCGGCCGGTGGGGGTCGGAGACCCGGCGCCTCGCGGAGGGGGCTGCGGCCACGCGCGGCCACGCAGAGAGGCCACGCGACGGGTCTCCGCAGAGGGCCGCGAGGGCGGGGCGCTCGGGGGCGGGGCCAGACGGGGCGGGGCGCGCGGGGGCGGGGCCAGGCGGGGCGGGGCCAGGCCTCCCCGTCCCAGCATTCCGCGGGCGCCTCCCTGCGGAGCTGGCCGGCGTGTGGGCGGGGCCGGGCGACATTCTGCCGCGGCGGCCGCCGAGCGCGCCGGCTTCGAGGAGCGGAGGGCGGCGAGGGCTCCCGGGGGCGCCAGGCCCGCGACCCGAGCCGCGCAGGGACCCGTAAGTGCCCGGTGAACGCGCACTTCCCACGTGTCAGGCTCTGAATGGGTGTCCTCTCCCTTCAGGAGGTCTTTCAGAAACGGCCCCTCCCCACCCCCACCTCCCGGCGGCGCAAACAGAACGAGGTAGGGGGTGGGGGGGGTATTCGTGTTTGGGAGTAAGAAAAGAGAAGATTTTTTTAACCATTAAGTGGATTATGGGGGGAGTAGATTTTTAGTTAGGACTTTTAAGATGAGAAACCGAATTCCCTAAAGTTTCGGAATGTAAACGGGAATTCAGATCAGTAATGCCGGAGGTGATTAATTCCTTACACCTCATGCATTATAGGATCCCAGCATTCTTCATCTTACTCCTTAAAAGATAAGAGCCTTTACTTTTTTATCCTTAATGGTGCTTAAAAAGTTCGAAGTTTTAGTAAGACCTGCAATTGCCATTTTGATTACGTATTCTACTCTTAATTGAATTTCATACCAAATAAAGTTTACTCCTCTTCCCTCTTCAAGACTGTAGTACTCTCTGTAAGTAGTTCTTAATTGTTAGACTTTGTATTGTTGCATAGGTGCAGAGATGGGTTATCTTAGTCAGATTCAACATACTGGTTTTTGTTTTAACTCTCTTTGGGGTTTTTGTTGTAGTAGTAGGTGGTTTTGGTGCGGGGTGGGGGGGTTGAACCCAGGGCCATTCTGCCTCCAAGCTACACCTCCAGCTCTTTTTATTTGGAAGCAGGGAGGGTTTTGCTAAGTTGGTGAGGCTGGCCTCAAACTTGCCTTCCTCCTGTTTCAGCTTCCCAAGTACTGGGATTACAGTCCTGGGCCGCTCAACCCAGCTCTTTTTTTTTTTTTTTTTTTTTTTTTTTGCGGTACTGGGGATTGAACCCAGGAGCATTCTACCTCCAAGCTACACCCCCAGCCCTGTTTTATTTATGTTGAAACAGGGCCACGAACTTGTGACCCTCCTGTGTCAGCCTCCTAAATGCTGGGATTACAAGCGTAGGCCACCATGCCCATTCCAGCAGCTCTTCTTAACCTCAGTCCTCCTGTCTCAGCCTCCCAGACACTGGGAATATAGGCCTGGCCCAGGCCCAGCAAGGCCTTATTATTATCTTTTTATGAGATGAGGGATTGAACCCAGGGGCATCTACCTCCAAGCTGCATCCCCAGCTCTATTTTATTCTTTCTTTCTTTTTCTTTTTTTGCAGAACTGGGGATTGAACCCAGGGGCATTCTACCTCTGAGCTACACCCCTAGCCCTATTTTTTTTTTCTTTAATTTGAAATAGGATCTCACTAAGTTGTGGAGGGCCTCACTAAGTAGCTGAGGCTGTCCACTAACTGTGATCCTCTGGTCTCAGCCTCTGGAATGCTGGGATTACAAGCATGCGCCACCATACCCAGCTCCTGAATTCTTAAAAAAAAAAAATAAGACCTGAGGATCTGGGTGTGGTGACACTCACCTTTAATCCCAGTGCTTGAAAGTCTGAGACAGTAGAAGCAAAGATTTGGGCCTGCCTCAGCAATTTCGAGACCTAGTTTCAAATTAAATAAATAACTTGGAGGGAGAATTCCATGGGTTCAAGTGCCAGTATGAAAGAAAGAAAGAAAGAAAGAAAGAAAGAAAGAAAGAAAGAAAGAAAGAAGCAAGCCTCGGCAGCTACCCATATTTATGTTTTTTTTTAGGTACACGATTAATTTGTAAATGACCAATGAAAATTTATTTAATGAAAAAAGAAATTTCTTGGTAAAGGAACTAAATTTTTTCTTGGAAGCCTTTGGATTAAAACAGTGAAAAATGAACATTTGCTATGAAAACTTTTATCTCTACTTTAGGAAGGGAGCTAGATAAAATAGAGCTTAAATGAGTCACTCAAGGTTACATGATAACTGCTGTAAGACTGGAAATCAGGTTGTGGACTCTGCATTCAACATAATAAACATTACTTAAGAGAGACTCTCATGACCAGATAAAGTAACCAGAACTTAGCTAATTATTTAAGGATTATTGGGCGTTTTAGTAACGCATTGTATCTTGTGTATAATTTATGTGCCTAGAAGTCATTTTAAACTGCATTGCACATCTCTTTAAAGTGTCACTTAAATTTAAAGGAGAGTTTGCTCAGAGAAGCCCCAGCGGCTTTGTCACACCACGGCTGTACCCTAAGCAGGTGTGAAAGTCCGTAGACCAGAAGGGTCTATAGCCTCCAAAAACTAAGAATGGCTCACTTTGTTTTAGAGCTAAATATTTCTATATTTTATGAGCCCCTTAGTAAGCTGTGTCCACAAGTGATAGCTCAGTATAGTGATTATGCTTTATTATACATTTGTCATAGCAAATCAAGCATTGGGGAATAAGGAAGAGTGTCCCCACATTGGTTAAGTTAGGTCTGGACTCCTGTCTCATTTCCTCATTAGTAATTGTTTATAGGATAATTTGGAATATTAAATGGGTAGTTTAAGGACTCAAGAAGAGTGGAAGCTTAACTGGGTGTGGTGATATAAGTAATTTCAGTACTTGGGAGGCTGAGTTAGGAGAATCTCAGATTGGAGGCTAGAAAGCAGTAAAATTGGGAGACCTGATTTCAAAATTTAAAAAAAGGGTTGGGGGATGGAGCTCAGAGGTGGAATGAATGCCCCTGGGGTTCTGGCTCCCCGGTACCACACACACACGCGTGTACACACACACACACAGACACACACACACACTAGAGACTGTTGTTACTTATTTGGCTACATTCCTTTTTACTAATATTAAAGCGGTTTATTACATGATTTTGGTAATCAAAATGGAAAAGAAAATTCACCTATAATTCCACTATCTCAATAGATCAAATAGTTTTGCCTTTTACATAGTTCTCTTCCATCCTTCACCATAGGTGTACAAAAATTTTAAACCCTAGTTATTTTCTGAAGGTATGTATTGTTTGTTTTTGTGGCACTGGGGGTTGAACCCAGGGGCAGTCTACGTCCAAGCTACGTCTCCAGCCCTTTATTTTTTCTTTATTTTTTACTCTCTATTTTGAAACAGGGTCTCACTAAGTTGTGGAGGCTTCCCTAAGGAGCTGAGGCTTGCAAGAACCCAGGTCCTCCTGTCTCAGCTTCTCAAATGCTGGGATTGCAAGTGTTGGCCACCACACCCAGCTTGTATGTTTGTCTTCTTTTCAGGGTTGAGATTGAACCCAGGACTGCTGAACTACCTTTTCACCTTTTTGTGTGTATCTGTGGTACTGGGGATTCAACTCAGGAGTGTTTTAACTCTGAGCTGTAACCCAGCCGTATTTTATATTTTGAAACAGGGTCTCACTAAGTTACTGTGGCTGGCCTAGAACCTGCAGTCCTCCTGCCTCAGCCTCCTGAGCACTGGGATTACAGGTGTGCACCACTATGCCCTCAGTCTCCATTCTTTTATTTAATTTAATTTATTTTTTTTTTCAGAGGGTCTTGCTAAGTACCTAGGGTGATCTCAGACTTCTAACTTCCTCCTGCCTCAGCCTCCCAAGTATACCGCCACACTAGGTTCTGAAGGTTTGTTTTTTGTTTGTTTGTTTTTGTAATAGTGATTGAACCCAGGGACATTCTATCTCTGAGCTTCACCCCCAGTCCTATTCTATTTATTTATTTATTTATTTATTTATTTATTTATTTAATTTGTGGTACTGGGGTTGGATCCCAGAGGCCTTGTACCTCTGGGCTACATTCCCAGACCTATTTTATATTTTATTTGGAAACAGGGTCTCATTAAGTGCTGAAGGCCTCACTTAGTAAGTGAGGCTGGCTTCGAACCCGTGCGATCCTCCTGTCTCAGCCTCTCAAGTCCTGGGATTACAAGCGTGCGCCACCACAGCTGGCTTTTGAAGATTTTGTTTTAACAACAGAGATAGAGCTTTATGTTTTAACTTTATTCTGACCTATTGGTGAAAAAGCAAGTTTCCTTTAATGCTGAATCCACTTTTCCCAGTCCCAAAATAAAACATCTAGTTGCACTTTTATTCAATAGTTCAAATAATAGTAACACTTTTTAAAGAAGTTTTTGTGCCCTGCAGTGGTGTTGCGCATTACCATTTAACCCTACCTTGCCTCTGTCTTCTGGGTAGCGTTATTCCATTTTGTGCTGAAGAAACTAAAGGTATAAAGAGAATTCAGGTCAGAAGCAGGAGCCTCGACAGAGGTATGGCTTTAGTGAAAGTGCCGCAGTCAGGTTTGTATTCGTTGTATGGATGTTAGGTCTGTGAGTAGGCAAGAGTTGACCTTGGGGGATGACTTGCTTTGTATAAAAGTAACAGTACTTGTACTTCATAAATCATTAGATCATCCAGTGTCAACAACTTAAAGGAAAGTAATGAAGATTTAAAAGTGCCTAGTGCCTTCACAAATGAGGCTCTTTACCTGCAGTTTTATTAGTTGTGGCAATATAAATGTGATTTACAAGCTGGGCATGGTGGTGCACACTTGTAATCCCAGCACTTGGTAGGCTGAGAGAGGATCACAGGTTCAAGGTCAGCCTGAGAAACGCAGTGAGGCCTTAGCGGTTTACTTGTTTCAAAATAAAAATTTAAAAAGAGCTGCGTGTCACTGGGAGGTAGAATGCCCCTGGTTTCAATCCTCAGTACCACAAAAAAAATAGAACTCCATTTACATAAAAGGGAGTTATTAGAACTAAACTTTAATAAAATGGAGATAAACAGTTCACAACAAAGGAAAATACCTCCAAAGGGTGCTCCCAGCCTTACACTTTATAGTGGACACAAGAATCCCCAGCAGCGTTAGAGCATAACTCCTATAGGACATCCTGATCTAGTGGGTGTAGGGTGGGCCCAAGAGTTTACAGTTCTCAAAACCTCCTAGGAAATGTTAGTGAGTTCCAGCTAATAAGTTTAACATAGTAAGGAAACAAATACTAATATTAGTGCTAAGCTGGGCTGGCAGTGTGGGGCTGTAATCCCAGCTACAAAGGATACTTGAGAGGACCCTCATCTGGACCCAGCCTGGTAACAGTGATACCTTGCCTCAAAAAAAAAGGAAGTAGGGCCGGGCATGGTGGTGCACTATTGTAATCCCAGCCCTTGGGAGGCTGAGACAGGATGATCCGGCCTCAGCTACTTAGCAAGGCTCTCAGCAACTTTGTGAGACCCTATTTACAATAAAGTATAAAATAGGTCTGGACGTGTAGCCCAGAGGTAGAAAAGCCCCTGGGTTCTACCCCCAGTACCACACACAAACACACACAAAAATTGGGCTGGGAATGTAGCTCAGAAGTAGAATGCTCCTGGGTTCATTCCCCAGCACCACAAAAATTAAGTAAATACATAAATAAATTAATTAAAAATAGAGCTGGGGTTGTAGCTCAGAGGTAGAATGACCCTGGGTTCCATCTCTAGTGCCACACACACACACACACACACACACACACACACACACACAAAGACAGAAGCCAGGCATGGTGGTGCATGTTTGTAATCCCAGCATTCAGGAGGCTGAGACAGGAGGATCGGGGTTCGCAGAAATCCCGAATGCTGGGATTACAAGTGTGCACCACCACGCCCGGCCTTAGTGAACTCTTAAACCCTTGTGCATTGCAATTGCTTTGATATGGTCAGCCTGGAAATCTGGTGCAAGTCAAGGGGACTGGGAAGGGGAGGAAGAAGGGTAAGTACTCAGAAGATAAGTAGAGTGTCTGAACTGCTCCAGGCGTCCAGTCTCTATGTAAAATGTACTTCCATAAGGAAGTAGGTAGTGCCGTTAACTCCCCTTTTCAAACTCTCTCTCTCTTTTTTTTTTTTTTTGCGGGTTTGGGAATGAAACCCAGGGACATTTGACCTCTAAGCTACACCCCCTGCCCTATTTTTTATTATTTATTTTGAAACCGGATCTCACTGAGTTGCAGAGGGCCTCACTAAGTAGCCGAGGCTGTCCGTGAACCGCTATCCTCCAGGTCTCAGCCTCCCGAATGCTGGGATTACAAGCGTGCACCACCACGCCCCGCTTTCAAACTCTCTTTTAAAAATCTGAAACTATTGCCAGTTAGTGAAAATATTGGGAAATGAATAGGAGAGATGTGAAAAAAAATAGTACTGGGATATTCTGACAATAGATAGAGAAGTGGGCAAGATTTAGAAATTGTACTTGAGCCGAGTGTGGTGGCGCACGCTTGTAATCCCAGCATTCGGGAGGCCGAGACCCAGAGAATCGCCATTCGTGGACAGCCTCGGCTACTTAGTGAGGCCCTCTGCAACTCAGATCCGGTTTCAAAATAAAGAATAAAAAATAGGGCAAGGGTTGTAGCCCAGAGATCGATTGCCCGTTCCACCCCGAGACCTGCAAAAATAAAATAAAATAAAATAAAAGAAATTGCACTTGAAATAAGACACAAATAGCTCATACAAGTATAGAAATGCCTAAGCTTGGCACTGGGCTCCAGGTCTGACTGTTGAAAGCTACATATTAGCCTTAAAGGTGCGTGAGAGGGAGGGAGGGAGGGAGGGAGGGAGGGAGAGAGAGAGAGAGATAGAGAGAGATAGATACACTCAGATTGAATTGAGGGGTGAGCTACCTCTGAACCACACCCCCACCTGTACTGTATTTTTTATTCTGAAATAGATCACAGTAAGTTGCTGAGCTGCCCTCCAACCTGTGACCTTTCTGTCTCGGCCCCCCGAGTACTGGGATTACAGGCATGCACCACCGTCCTTGGCTTCACTGTGACTGTGGGTCTTTTAAATAAAAGTTTAGACAGTATGAACTATGGACTTTTGACCCACTGGGGCAAAGTGGATGGAAATGTGCCAGTAAACTGCTAAAGCAGTTGTTCTCCTCTATGGTTGTCACCCACCCTCCAATACGCATGCTGGAAACGCACACAGGCGTGTGCACACACGCCCCTGCACCTGTTTGCCTGTCAGTTCCTGGAGTGAGAACATTCTGCAGCTGTTTTCTAACCAGGATCATATTTGGTGACTGGCTTATCTGTTCTAATAAGAAAACAGTGTATGTGCTAAATAGTACTGAAGAGTGATACTCATTTGCCTTTTCTTTGACCTTAAGGCTGCCAAACTAACTGTGTGTGTGCGCGGTACTGGGGACTGAACCCAGGGCATTCTACCTCTGAGCCACACCCCCAGCCCTATTTTTAACTCTTTATTTTGAAAAATGGGTCTCACTAAGTTGCAGAGGGCCTGAGTAGCTGAGGCTGGCCGCAAACCTGCAATCTTCCTGTCTCAGCCTTCCAAGTACTGGGATTACAAGTGTGCGCCACCATGCCTGGCCTCCAAAGTAACTCTTCAGTAAACAATTTGAAGACTTTTTTCAGGTGCTTTTTTTTTTTTTTTTTTTTTATTACTGGGGATGGAACCCAAGGGTACTCTACCTCCAAGCTACACTACCAGTCCTACTTTTTTTTATTTTTATTTTGAGTTGCAAAGGGCCTCACTAAGTAGCTGAGGTTGGCCGCGAATCACAATCCTCCAGTTTCAGCCTCCTGAATGCTAGTATTATAAGCGTACGCTGCCACACCCAGCAGGAGCATTTATTTTTATAATCTATCGTCAACAAAGAATTATTATAGAGGATATTTAACTGAAAAATAAGAATGACTTCTTTTACAAACTTTTTTTTTTTTTTTGGTGGTACCGGGGGTAGAACCCAGAGTCTTTCTACCTCCGGGCTATACTCCCAGACCTTTTCTATATTTTATTTGGAAACAGGGTCTCACTAAGTTGCTGAGAGCCTCACTAAGTAGCTGAGGCTGGCTGTGAACCCGTGCGATCCTCCTGTCTCAGCCTCCCAAGCGCGGGGATTACAAGCGTGCGCCACCATGCCTGGTTTACAAACAAACTTTCTAATCTCTTGTCTAGTTACAAAATATAAGGTCCCAAGATCTTATTTTGTATATGAAACTTAACAGGAAACTAATTCATACAAAAACTGTAGACACTTGGGGGTTATTGATTAGCTGTAGATGTAACACTACCTGCAGGAATATTTAAGATGAGAATATAAGGGGGAGCACGGCATTCATTTTGATGGTATACGTCCTGAGGAGTTCAGCTGAGGCTGAAGTCTGAGGGTTTATTGATGGAAAGTTTTCCTAATCTCCATGCAGTCTGAAACTCCTTTATCCCACCACTGTAAAGAACGGAAGGAGCCAGGGGCGGTGGCGCACACTTGTAATCCCAGCACTCGGGAGGCTGAGACCGGAGCAGCACGGCTCACAGACAGCCTCAGCTGCTACTTAGTGAGGCCCTTTGCAACTCAGTGAGACCCCGTTTAAAAATACAAAATAAATAGGGCTGGGGA
This sequence comes from Muscardinus avellanarius, assembly GCF_963383645.1. NCBI lineage: Eukaryota > Metazoa > Chordata > Mammalia > Rodentia > Gliridae > Muscardinus > Muscardinus avellanarius. Next base: position 107,278,379 of record NC_137793.1, read on the forward strand.
AGCTACATCCCCAGCCCTAATTTTTTTATTCTTTATTTTGAAACAGGGTCTCACTGAGTTGTGGAGTGACTCACTTGAGACTGTCCATAAACCTGCGATCCTCCTGTCTCAGCTCCCAAGAACTGGGATTACAAGCCTGAGCCAGCATACCTGGTACTTACTAGCATTTATTAAGGAAATAGCAAAGGATGAAATAGAATTTAAAAAAAAATTTTTTTTTTTTTTTTTGGCAGTACTGGGAACTGAACTCAGGCATACTACCTCCAAGCTATAACCCCCCCCCCCCTTTTCAGTATGGGTATGGAACCCAGAACCCAGGGGCATTCTACCTTTGAGTTACACCACCAGCACTATTTTTTATTCTTTATTTGAAAATAGGGTCTCCCTGAGTTGCAAAGGGCCTCACTAAGTAGTAGCTGAGGCTGTACTCAAACCATGATCCTCTCGTCTCAGCCTCCCAAATGCTGGGATTACAAGTACGCACCACCATGCCCAGCCTATCTACCTATTTATTTTGTGTGTGTGTGCGTGTGTGTGTGCGTGCGTGTGTGTGTGTGTGTGTGTGTGTGTGTGTGTGTGATTTTGGGTGGAACCCAGAGGCTTTCTACCTCTGGGCTATACTCCCAGACCTATTTAATTTTTAATTTTTTAATTTTTGCTGGTCTGGGATGGAACCCAGGGGCATTTAACCTCCGAGCCCCTGCCCAATTTTTTATTCTTTTATTTTGAAACCAGGTCTCATTGAGTTGCGGAGAGGCTCACTAAGTAGCTGAGGCTGTCCGCAAACTGCGATCCTCTGGTTTCAGCCTCCCGAATGCTGGGGTTACAAGTGTGCACGACCACTCCCAGCTTTCCAGACCTATTTTATAGTTATATTTTATTTGGAAACAGGGTCTCACTAAGTTGCTGAGAGCCTCACTAAGTTGCTGAGAGCCTCACTAAGTAGCTGAGGCTGGCTTCGAACTTGTGTAATCCTCCTGTCTCAGCCTTCCAAGTAAAGGGAATACAAGCGTGCGCCACCACGTCCGGCTAAACACCTATTATTATTATTTTTTTAATGTAAACTATGTACTTTTAAACACCTATTTTTATTCTTTATTTTTTTGCGGCACTGAGAATAGAACCCAGGGGCATTCTACCTCTGAGCGACACCCCCAGCCCTATTTTTTATTCCATATTTTGAAAGAGGGTCTAATTGAGTTGCAAAGGGCCTCACTAAGTAGCTGAGACTGGCTTCGAACTCGTGATGCTCCCATCTCAGCTTCCCAAGTACTGGGATTACAAGCTTGCACCACCATGCCTGGCCCTATTTTTTATTCTTTATTTTGAAACAGGATCTCACCAAGTTGTGGAAGGCCTCACTAAGTAGCTCAGGCTTGTCATGAATCTTTCATTCTCCCATCTCAGGCTCCCAAGTACTGGGATTATAAGCATGCACCACTACGCCCGGCTAGGATCAAAACATATTTAAAGTAAATATATATATATATTTTTTAATTAATTAAATTTTTTTTGTGTGTGGGTCTGGGGATGGAACCCAGGGGTATTCTACCTTCGAGCTCCACACCCTGCTCTATTTTTTTTTCTTTATTTTGAAACCGGTCTCACTGAGTTGCAGAGGCTCAATAAGTAGCTGAGGTTGTCTGCGAACTGCGATTCTCCAAATGCTGGGATTACAAGCGTGCGCCACCACGCCCGGCTTAAAGTAAATCTTTAATATGTATAAAGCTTTGTAGGATAGTTGATGCAAATTTAGTGGATTAAATAGAACTACGTTTTCTTAGATGTGTAGTGTGTTAGAGTACTAATTTTGTTGCCCTAAATTTTTTCTTAATAAAGTTTCAGGAAGAATATTACTTTAGTTCTCACAAACAAAAATGCTGACTTGTATTTTCTTTTGTGTATAGAATTGTGCTTTGTGAAAGCTGTTTAAGCTTGGATTTTTGTCCACTGTGTTCGGTCAGTTTGAAGTTAAAGGCACTCAGCTTCTTCTGTGGGCCTTCCTGAATGTCCTGTGAGCTCTCCAGGTGATCTTCGTTATATCTTCCTGGAAGTTCTTAGCCTTCATACCCAATTGGTTCCAAATTGGGTTCTGTGGATATCCTGGTCCTGAAAGATTGTTTTGTCTTTATAGTAATTGGAAGTGGGCCTGGAACCTAGTGGCTTCCCCTTAAGCAACTGTTTAGTTATAAGTGGGGCCATGGTAGTTTTCAAGGTACTTTCAGCATTTTTAAAAGCCTAGTGATGCCGGGCGTGGTGGCGCACGCTTGTAATCCCAGTGCTTGGGAGGCGGAGACAGGAGGATCACACAGGTTCGAAGCCAGCCTTGCTGGCTAAAGAGACCCTGTTTCCAAATAACAATATAAAAGATAGGTATCTGGGGGTGTAGCCAGGAGGTAGAAGGGTTTCCAGGAACCCCAGTACCACTAGGAAAAAAAAAAAGCCTAGTGAGTCATACATTTGTACTTATAACTCAACTTTTTTTTTTTTTACTCAACTAATGGAGTTGAGAGAGCAAATTTAGCATATCTAAATCTTTCCAACTTTATGTTAAAATTTTAACTAAGACTGATGGTGGTAGTTTTTTTGTTTCATTTTAGATTCCTTTGGAGTCCAAAAGTATTATATTTCTAGGAAAAAATGTACTCAAATTTTTATATGTAATTTCAGAGGATTCAGAATTCTCTGAAAACTATTCTTTATCTTTTTGTGTGGGCAGAAAATTATGGGGGGGTGATTTCTCCCACCTCCATTCCACCCCAGTACGTACCCACTTGACCTGCCTTAGGCACCTGTGCAAATGGCTTGCGAAAGGACTTTCCATAATTGAACTGTCACTGTTTAAGAAAGCAGTGTCATAGCGATTAAGAGTACAAGCTGTGGAACCAGTCCGCCTGGATTCAAGTCTGGTTTCCCTACAAGCACCAGTGAGATGTTGGGCAAGTTGCTTAATACTGCTTCATAACTATAAAATCGGGATGATAATCCCTTAATGTTATAAGTATTAAATTGTTAATACAGTGTTTAGAACAGAAAGTGACATTCCATAAATATTGGCTTGTTTTTAAGTACTAGTGTGTGACAACAGATACTGTGTACAGCTGAATACCTGGTCAAGTAGGTTCTCTATTTTGCCTGGAGGAAGGGTTTGTTTTTCTAGTTTGAGCAAAGATACCATATGAATAGCAAGTCACTACATACGGGTTCTTTCATGGAGCATGCCAAGATCCAAGATAATTCCTCTTTTTCATCCCAGCCTTGAGCAGGCCTTCTTATCTTATTTCCATGAAGAAATGGTGCCTGTAATTTTAGGAGAAAAATAAAGATGCATGTTTTTCTCTCCGCTCCTGTCCCAGCATTGACACCCAGCACTTGGGATTTTGAAACAGGGTCTCACTGAGTTGCAGAGGACCTCACTAAGTAGTGGAGGCTGTCCGCAAACTGCGATCCTCCTGTCTCAATTTCCCAAATGCTGGGATTACACGCGTGCACCACCACGCCTGGCTATACAGTGAATACTTTCTTCCACCCAGTTAAAAGGAAAAAAGAGTTATCTTTGAAATTCTTTGAGTATATTCCCAGGTCCCATACCTTTTTCTCTTTCATTAAAGGTAATGCTTATTCTGGGTTTGGTGCTTTTCTTCTTAGCTTTACTGTATATGAATCCTTAAATACTATTTCAGTTTTATAATGGAAAGTTTTTAAGAATGTATATATGTATGTATATATATATATATATATATATATATACGATCTCTAAGATGCTGAGAGCCCTACTGTTTATAGTTTAGTGGCAAAAATAAATAAGATATGTAATATGGCAAAATGGTTACATGTTTTTTGAAGGGAAGCAGGGGGAATGGAGCCCTATGGGGATCATAGTCTAAGGGGATGGAGTATACCAGGGAGGCCTGGGCTTCATGTGGTGATAGATGCAAACAGAGATGCAGGTATGAGGTTGGTCCTGATGCTGTTAAGCAAATGGTAGTGACACCGTGAATGTTGCTGGGGGCTAGGGGCTTTGAGAATCTTGCCAGGAACATTTCTGGGGAGTCTGTCTTCACTTACTTAATTCAGTATTGATAAGGCTAAAGAATGAGCGAAGGGGCTCGTAATGGGACAGTGTGAACCACCTGGAGGCCTGGCGTCCCCTTTCACTTGTGCACATCGTGTTTTGAAGGACTGGAGCAGGGTGGCTTCTCTGAAACAGTACAGTGGAGCTTTCCTGAGTGAGGAGTACTTGGGTTCTGGGGCTTGCTTGACTCTGAAGTTGGAGGACTGTAGTCAGACGTAGCCCCTTGACTCTCGTGGATGGAAATGTGGAGTCCTGGGGGAGGGGTGGTTTTGTATAGAAGATGTAGATCTCCCATTCTCGAGTTTTTAACTTGCTAGTCTGGTGGATATGAAATAGTATCTTGCTATGGTTTTAGTTGCATTTTCCTGATTTTACTTTAAAAATCCAAAATTCTTTATTTTAAATGACAGACCTAGGATACTTTACTTGTATTGTCTGCCCTTTTTTTTTTTTTGGTGGTACTGGGGTGGAACCCAGAGGCTTTCTACCTCCGGGCTATACTCCCAAACCTGTCTACCTCCGGGCTATACTCTTCAACCCTGTCACCTCCTCTGGGGCTCCCATCAAAACGTGGTCCCTTTTTAGTAATGCTGTCAGAGGCTCCTCAGTTGCCTTTTCAACTTATTTTAAAATCTGAGAGTCTATAAGGAAAATGGTGTGGCTGACTTAGGGCTGTAACCCCTGCCTCTCAGGCAGTGCTTCATGCAGGTTTACCACTTACACTTTCCACGGTGTCCCTTGCTGCTCTCATATGATTGAGCCCAGAATTGACATAGAGCGGAGGAGAGGCAGGGAATGTCTTTTTGCTATCGTATTTGGTGCTCTTGATGCTCCCCAGTGCTCGTCTTCTTGTCCATGGATCCTCCTCCCCCACCTTGTGTACATGTTACATCCAGTCTCTTGAGGGAGTACAAAGGTGATGGTAGCATCTAGACATTCCAACTGATAGTGCATTTCCTTGCTTTTTTATTTTTTATATTATTTTTGTGTGTATGGAACTGGGAATTGAACCCAGAGGCATTCTGTATCTCCAGGCTACACCTCAGACTGACTTTATTTCTTATTATGAGAAGTCTCACTAGGTTGCTGAGAGCGCCACTGAATTGCTGAGGCTGTCCTTGAATCTGTGATCCTCCTGTCTCAGCCTTCCGAGTACTAGGATTACAAGTGTGCTCTACCAGGCTGGGCTTGATTGTGCATATTCTAAGATTGTGCAGGGCTGTCTGTGCCTTATGTGCCTTCTCAAACTGGCAGTGGGCATCGGCCTGTAAAGATAGGTGTAGATGATGAGACCTGTCCCATTGGTTTTTCTTTCAGCTCCCAAAAGGGTTTTATCCACCTTCGTATGGTTGGCTATTATCTAATAATTCTGTAAACCTTTTCCTGGTTGGATTGAAGCCTGCGATGAAGAAGCTATCATTGTTAGTGTTATCCCACACATTGTGGGGCTCCTCACATCTGACACCCATTTCACAGAGGAGATACACTAGAGATCGCGAAGGCGTACAAGGTTAAGCCTGATTATACAGGCCTGCTTATTCCCAAAGTGCAGAAGGAATAGAAAAAAGAAATATGGTCCTGAAAATTCAAATGAGTTTTAGCATAAATCCTAAATAATCCAAACCTTTTCCTAGGGCCCCGTCTGAGAATAAGAGCTACTCACAACAGGCCGTTGGATTGGGTACATGAAATTGTCGTGGAAAATCCCATGAGACCTTGACTGCTCCAAATGATTTCCAGACCCATGCGTCTGTCCCTCCTTCCGTCCTCTCTCCCTCCCTCTGTGTAGGGTGGAGGGGTGCTGTGGATTGAGTCCAGGGCCTTGTGCATGCTAGGCAACTGCCCTACCACTTAGCTACACGCCAGTCCTTCGAATGCATGTTTCTGATAATATTGTGAGCAACTGCAAAGCCCATATGAGTCGTCTGAAGTTTTATCATTTACAGGTTTGTGACGCAGTCCCAGACCTGCCAGCCAACTCAACGTCAGCTACTTCTCTGTGACTGGGTCCAGATTAAGGTTCTCCCAAGACCGACTTCACTGGATCACACTCAAGAGGATTACCACGTTTCCTTCCCCTCTCTACATCACAGTAAAGTGCCAAGGCCTTAGGACTTGGGTGCGGGTATTTCGACGGCAAGCGTCCAGCGTCAACAGGAGACTCACTGGACCCGTCAGCTCCTCTGTTTACCAGGCTAATAACCCTCCCGACAGCAGAGTGAGCCAAGTGCTGCTGTGTGCCGCCACCAGCTGGTAACACTCAAGGAAAACTAACTTAGACTAGCGCCCTGTCTTGCTTGAAGTGGAGATTTAAAGGAGCTGTGCTGCTAGGAAGTGACTGACAACATAGACTGGATTGTCCCTGAGTTCAGGACTGGGTTCCAATTGAGTGAAGAGTAGACAACGAAACCTTGAAGAATTGCACCAAGGTGCCAGCCAGAGTTAACCCTCTGCAAGTGATTCTGGTTGAACTGAGAAGTTGGTAGACCCCAAGCTGTAACGAGACTGATTGCTCAGTGTGTCTGTCACTGTTACCTCTTGCTGTTCCATTGTGCCTGTGTTGTCTTTTGAAGTCCAGATGTTTTCGGATAATTCCCATTGCCCTGACTGTGGACAGCAGTGGTTTCCTAGTTTAGAACTAGGCCATTGGTTGTACCAAACTGAACTTGTTGAAAATGAGTGTTACCAAGTATTCTTAGACCGTATTAACAGAGCCGATTATTGCCCAGAATGTTATCCTGATAATCCCGCTAACAGAAGCCTTGTGCTTCCTTGGTCTTTCCCACTTGAGTGGGCACCCCAAAACCTTACCAGGTGGACCTTTGAGAAAGCTTGCCATCCATTTCTTCTGGGTCCCCCACTGGTTAGAAAGAGGATACATGATTCCAGAGTAGCTGGTTTTAACCCTGCATTACAATTAATCTTGACCAGAACAGACAAAACCTTGAACAAAAAACTTGGCCAAAATAAGTGACTGTTGTAATGATGGAAATCATGGAGACTCTGGAGGGCTTAATTGCTAGTAGCCCAAGTAAGATAGAAATACAAACTCCCCCTCCCTTCTTCTTCTTTTTTTTTTTTTTTTGTGGTGCTGGGATTGAACCTGGGACCTTGCACATGCTAAGCAAGCACTCTCCCACTGAACTATATTCCCAGCCCTTGTTATGTTTAAATCTGACCCAGACTGTCACTACTTTGGGGAACTGCTTTAATTGCTGGTTCTGCTTCTGTGGCCTGTGTGTTTTGTTCAGCATGGATTTAGGTAGTATTCCAGCCAGACTGTTCATCCAGAACCAGACGAATCCATAGTCTCTGTAAGTGACGTTTTGGAACTCGCCGGCCCCTCCTGAGTATTCCCACAGCTCACTGTTGACGTGTCACAAGGTATCCCTGGAGGGGAGGCCGCACACTGCCGCATCATTGTGTTTCCAACAGTAACTCCTGTGGGAAGGCATTCTCATTATTATTTCATAAATTTTATTAAGAACCATAGTTCCAAATCTCTCATATATCTTCCAGTGATAATGAGATAGATATATATGTGTGTATGTGTGTACATATATATATATACATTTTATTCATATATAGCCACTTATTCTTTGGCTCTGTTTGGCCCATCCTCAGTGTGGCTGTCGGTAACTGGTCACTGTCAGAGAAATCACGTTCTGCTAGGCAGCACTTCCAGAGTTTACACAAAAACATATAAAAGTGCTGCCTGTTTACACTTATAACTGGCTCTATATAACCAAAGACTACCCTGTCTTTGTAGTGACTGAACTTAAATTGTCCTCCCCTGGAAATAGAAAAGTACCTGTACTCTGAGATTTATAACAAAATAAATTATCAAGCTTGACTCCATGTGAATGATGAGCAGTCTAGTGGAAACTTCTTTCTTAGAACTAAGAAAGTTTTGCTGGTCATTGGCCACATTCTGGCCTTATTATTCATGAAAATTATGGACCAGAGTTGGAGTTAGCTTGGAAAATGCTGCAGTAAACATCTGTGAGGCCACCGAACAATTTTTAAACTCCACCTAAGATGCTAGGCAGTTCAGTGCTTGGTAGCAGCTTAACAATGTTCTTCAGCATCCAGGTTCTTTCTGTCCTTTCCCGCTACGATCCTCATGATGTTTGCTCTCTGGCCTCGTGGTTGTTTCCTCAGAATGGTTTGTTGTTGTGTCAGACATTTCAAACCCAACTGAAGGCTGGAAGTAGGTAGTAAAAGGCTTTCTCTTTTCAACCTGTCTTTTATTTGGAAATAAAATCCGTCTCCAAAGTCTCTAGCAGGTTTCTCTTTACCTTTCGTTTAAAGGCATTGGTTCACAGGAGCCTGGGTAACCTGGTAAAGGGGTTGGCGTTACCTGGGTAGGGCACACTGCCTCCGCTGATACAGTCATGATTCTTTTAGGAAGAAAGCATGGGTGCAAATGGCTGTTGACATGTAACATCATACTTACCACATGTTGTGAAACCTAAAGTTATTTGTTAGTCTGTATAAAGAATATACCCAGAGATCCACCCCTGTATCTGCCTTATGTCTATCATGATGGAGGTTCTCTGCTGTTATATTGCTGAATAAACTGTGTGGACTGCTAAAATGAGTGAAGACTAGTTAGTTTCTCATTACCTATAATTAACTCCTTCACTATTTTACAGCTCTTTGTACCTGGGCGTGGGAGCGCATGCCTATTATCCTAGTACTTCGGAGGCTGAGACAGGAGGATCGCAGATTCAAGGACAGTCTCATGAAGTAGTGAGACTCTTAATCAGCCTAGCAAGACCCTGTTTCAAAATAGAAATAAAAATTAGGGTTGGGGGTATAGTTCAGAGGTAGAATGCCTCCTGGTTCAATCCCCAGTGCCACCAAAAAATAAATGAGAAAAATCTTTGAAAAAATGAAAATTAACTTTGCAGTAGTGATTTTAAGGATAGTATAATGTTGCCCCCTTAGTTTTTTTCAATTATAGAATGGTTATGTTCCAAGGATGCATACTGAGAAACATCTTACATAGGTGGAATTTCTTTATTTTTGGTGCTGAGGATTGAACCCAGATGCATTCTACTCTGAGCTACACCCCCAATCTTATTTTATTTTTTATTTTAGGGTCTCACTAAGTTGAGAAATGGCCTCACTAGTTTGCTTAGGCTGGCCACGAACCTGTGATCTTCCTGTCTCAGCCTCCTAGGTACCAGGATTACAAGCGTGCACCACCACGCTCGGCTGTGAAGTTATAATTAGGAAAATACAAGATAGGCTTTTGTTTTTGTTTTAACCAAATTCTTTAAATAATGTCAAAGTAAAATAATTCATACCACTGATTTCTCAGATCTGCACCCAGGCAATACCTGAGAGAACTTGTTTAAAAATGCCAATGTCTAGCCAGGCGTGGTGGCGCACGCTTGTAATTTCAGCATTCAGGAGGCTGAGACAAGGATTACGGTTCGCGGACAGCCTCAGCTACTTAGTGAGGTCCTCTGCAACTCAGTGAGACCTGGTTTCAAAATAAAGAATAAAAAATAGGTCAGGGGGTGTAGCTCTGAGGTTGAGGGCCCCTGAGTTCTATCCCCAGATCCAAAAAAAAAAAAAAAAAAAAAAATGCCAGTGTCTAAAAATTTAGGTTGTTTGAGGGCAGAGGAATCTGCATATTGTAACTAGGGCCCCTCGGCTTTTCTTATGCAGGCACTGCGTGGACCCTACTTTGAGGATCAGCACAGTAGCACATCCACTATGTTTACTTCGCTGGCCTAGAAGGATGGGAGCTGAGTGCTCATCTGAGATACTCCAGAACCTGAAGTTTTTGAGTGTTTCACCAGTGCTTGGAAGTCTTGGATTCTGGAGCATTTTTAGATTTTTGGATTAGGGATACGTGACCAGTAAAGTCTGTGCAAATATTCTAGTCTGAAAATCTGAAATCGGAAACACCTCTGGTCCCCAGCATTTTGGATGGCATATATTCAACTTGTATTTATTATACTTTATTAGAGACATCTAGGGAGATTTAGTGTCAGACTGAAAGTTAATGTTATTGTTTCAGGGCATAACTCAGCTACATTTTTTCATTTTAATTAATTAGGACTGTTCAACTGTCTGCACACACAGTTCTGTGTGGGTAAGAAAAGGAATATAGAGCATTCTACTTTGCCTTCAAACATGATCGGATTATCACACACCCATTATGTGGTTAGCGCTCAGAAATCAACACAGGGAAGAGCTCATAAAATTGAGCAGAGGAGAACATTTTGAAACATTTTGTAGCTTTCGTTTCTAAAGACAAATGATCCGGGATATTCAGGATTTTAAACTGTGAGCTCTATCCGTGCTGTCAGTTGGTATTTACACAGAATGGTAGCATTTTTAAAACGACCATTATAGTTCCTGTTATAGAGATTTGGGAACAAAACATGCTGGGGTAGACTGCGAAGAAAATGTCCACTGAAGAGAGCTTGTGTGGATGTGGCTGACCGAGATAAGATACGTCTCTCAGTCACAGGAGGAGGCGCCCAGGCAGGCAGACGCTCACTCTAAGTCTGTGGCGTTCAGAGACTCTGGCAGGCTACCTGTCCTGGCTGGCTGTGAAGCGAGGTCAGCCCTGCCCCTTTCATCTGTCGATCTGCCCTGGGAATCCTTGATCTCTGTGGAGTTTTGAGGGCACAGCTTAAAAACCGCTTTTTATGGAGGAAAGAAAAAAAATAGCCTTACAGCCGGCTGGGTTTGTGTTATAATCCTGACACTTTATTCATTTGGTACTGGGGATTGAGCCCGGGGCATTCTACTGCTGAGCCACACCCCAGCTCTTGTTTGTGGTAGCATGCTGTCAGATGTCACACAGGAATAAGACAGGTTCAGCGCAACAAGGCAGACACTGGAACTAGGGAATGATCAGTCTTCGTTTTTAGAACAGGGATTAAGGCCTGTTAGAACTTGGTGATGAATTATCAGAAACCTAAATCTCCCGATGAACAAGATTGGCCATGGGACTGAAGTTGAGCCTGTGGCTGTGAGTCAGAGGGTCCTGGGTGTAGAGGGGACGAGGCCTGGAGGGGTGGATGGCTCATGGCAGAACTGTGTCACGTTCTCTCAGCCTGTCTGTCATCTTAGTTATGGCCGATGTAATCATCCTGTGACCTACTGCATCACCGGAGCCTTTCCACAAACTGAGAAGAGCTTAGGGGCATGTGCAGATTCACTCAGGTAACGTGTTGGAGCCTTAGTTCAAACCTAGAGTAAATACTGCAGCATTAAGCCAGATGTGGTGGTGCATACCTCTAATCCCAGCACATGGGAGGCTGACACAGGAGGATTGCGATTCGCAGACAGCCTCAGCCGCTTAAGCCCTTTGCAACTCACTGAGACCCTGTTTCAAAATAAAGAACAAAAAATAGGGCTGGAGATATAGCCCAGAGGTTAGAATGCCCCTGGGTTCAATCCCCAGTACCTCATATGCACGCGTGTACGCGCGCGCACACACAGAATTCCACTATTTTGTAGTATATTTACTCTGAGCCTTATTTTTTGTGTCTTGATTAAAACATCAGGTGCCACAGTGAGACTATAGTTTTGTTCAATTTGTAACTGCCCTTGCTATAATCATGGGAAGGGCTCTATATGTATAGTGTGCTGGGGATGGAACCCAGGGGCATTCTACATCTGAGCTAAACCTCCAGATCTATTTTATTTTTTATTTGGAAACAAGGTCTCACTAAGTTGGTGAGGCTGGCCTCAAACCTATCATCCTTCTGTTTCAGCCTCCAGCTGTCAACAGGTGTGAAGAGTTCTCTGTATCTCCAATCTGACCACTATGAATTAGGGTAGGAAGAAAACCCTCCTTGTAACATAGGGCGATTAAAAGGAGCTGAGTTAGCTGGGCGTGGTGGCGCACGCTTATAATCCCCGCGCTTGGGAGGCGGAAACAGGAGGATTGCACAGGTTCGAAGCCAGCTGCGTGAGCTGGCTTAAAAGACCCTGTTTCCAAATAAAAAGTATAAAAATAGGTCTGGGTGTAAAGCCTGGAGGTTAGAAAAGCCCCTGGGTTTCACCCCCAGTACCACAAAAAAAAAAAAAAAAATAGGGTTGGGGGTAGGTTGGAAGTAGAACCCTGGATACCACCAAAAAACAAACAAACAAACAAACAAACAAACAAAATGCAAGAAGAGGGGAAGTTTCAGGGTCGCAAGAGCCTAAAGAAATGACATAAGAATCCTCTAAATCTGAAATATGTTCAGTCACTGCACCAGAAAGAATGACCTGTCCCTGCTCCCTGCCTTCCCTTCCAACTGATAGGCCCATCACTGTTCATTTTGTGTTCATATGCTGTGTGTGTGTGTGTGTGTGTGTGTGTGTGTGTGTGTGTGTGTGTGTGTGTCTGCCGCTGGGGACTGAACTGAGCCTCGCACTTGCTAGGTGAGCGCTCTACCGCTGAGCCTCAGCCCAGCCCTTCTCAATGCTTTCAAAGTGAAATACAGAGTTCCTCACTACACCCCGGCACTGTGCGAGCCATTTGGAATTTAAAGTTTTAACCTCATTTTTACAGGTAACGGACACTAAGTAACTTACTGATCAATTTCTATGTGATTAAGATTTAACTATAAAATGATTGCATTTTTACTGCTTATGAGTTGCCTTGGGTTTTGATTGTTTTGTATAAAGCTCATAATTTATCTGTATTCTTTGAGTATCGCATAAGAGGGCACTGCATAAAGGGCTCATCTGTCTCGATATTTTGCCAAAGAATGCTTCGAAAGATGGGCTGGAATACCTAGCGTGTACTTCCAAGTACCTCAAGTGCAGCCAGTCGTAGTCGCAGGCAGTACCCAGGCATTCTTGGTACGGTAAGTAAAAGCCGCTGCTCTGCTATGAGAAGAAAGCATGGGACAGAAACTAAAAACTCTTGAGACGTTGCATCGATCGCCTCAACAGTGAATGAAGTTTGTCTTAGAAGCAGTTTGTGTGTGTGTGTGGTATAGGGGTTAAAACCAAGGGCATTCTGCCTCTGAGTTACATACATTCCCCAGCCCTTTTTAGTTTGAAACAGGGTCTTGCTAAGTTATTGAGCGCTGGACTTGAAACTTCGATCCTCATGTCTCAGCTTCCCAAATACAGAGATGACAGGCACGTGCCACCACGCCTGGCTTAAAAGTGTGTGTGGTACTGGGGGTGGAACCCAGGGGCATTCTATCTCTGAGCTACACTCCCAGCTCTATTTTTTTATTCTTTATTTTGAAACAGGGTCTCACTAAGTAACAGGCAGTCTGTCAACCGCAGTCCTCCTGTCTCAGCCTGCTGAATGCTGGGATTACAAGCATGCACCACCACGTGCAACTCTAGAAGTATTTTTTATTTCAGTCTCAAGAGCTCTTTAAGATTCTGGTCCCTTGGTCTTTTTACACTCTTTCAGTGACACTGGACTATATTAGGAGCTTGTGATATCTATGCAAGGTTAATAGTCTGGAGTTTCTTTCATTTGCAGCCTAGGATTTAGATTATGAGAACCCATGGAAGCTGGAAAGCAATTTTTCACTAAAAAAGTGTTAGAGCTGGGCACAGTGATACACACCTCTAATCTCCGTACTTGAAGGCTGAGACTGGAGGATTGCAGGTGTGAGGCCAGCCTCAGCAACTTATAGCAAGTCCTCGGCAACTTAGCGAGACTCTTGTTTCAAAATAAATAAAATAGGGCTGGGGTGTAGCTCAGAGGTTAGAATGCCTCTGGGCTCAATCTGTAGTACCATCAAAAAAGAAGAAAAAAGTGCTAGGAAATACTACTCAAACTAAAGAGATTTAATAAAGCTGAAATTGGTGTTTTACCCTTGTATGAATAAAAAGTCATTTACTTATATTTTTATTTTGTTTTAGTCACTGCATTGCATGCCTTATTTCTTGGGTCCTCGGGAAGCATGAGTCTGTTGGGACTTCAGGAGAGAAAACTGGATACCTTCACAAGGAAACTCGGACACTAATAATAGTATCCCAGACTCCGAAGCTAGGACACAGACATGGCGGACAGTGGACTCAAGGGCGCCCTGGAGGGTAAGGCTGCTTGTCCTGCAGTGAGGTTTGAGGGAAGCTGGGGCGGTGCCAAGAGAAAAGCTCTGATGACCAAAACCACCCTTTAAAAAAATATAACCAGAAGATCTTTATCACACCTGAAGGGTGAAGGGTCAGGCATCAACTATCTGGCGGTCAGATTTTCCTGGTTGCCTCATAATGGTTCTTTTTTTGTGTGTGTGTGGTACTGGGGGTGGAACCCAGAGGCATTTCCGCCTCCGGGCTATACTCCCAGACCTATTTTATACTTTATTTGGAAACAGGGTCTCACTAAGTTGCTGAGAGCCTCACTAAGTAGCTGAGGCTGGCTTCAAACCTGTGCGGTCCTCCTGTCTCAGCCTCCCAAGCGTGGGGATTATTCTGGTAGCCTTAGAAGCTTATTGAATGCTTTATCATTGTTTTACGGAAGACCGTACTTTTTACTGCACTGTGTTGGGAGGTTAATGATGGCTGGTTTTCTCTGCTTTTGTGAGGTTAAGATTGATTGGTGGACCAGGTGTAGTGGCACATACTTATAATCCCAGTACTTGCATGATGGTTCGAGGTACGTTGGTAACCATTGCCTTTCACTGGAGGATAGGATTTATTTAATTTATTTATTTGTGGTGCTGGGAAGTGAAACCAGGGGCATTCTACCTATGAGCTACACCCCCAGCCTTATTTTATTCGTTTGTTTGGAAACAGGGTCTTGCTAGGTTTCTGATAACCTCACTGAGTTGCTAAGGCTAGCTTCAAACCTGTGTTCCTCCTGTCTGAATCGCTCAAGTACTGAGATTATAGGCATGACCCCCACCACACCTGGCTGAGAAAAGGATATATTTAATATAATCATTTATAATTATCATAATAAATGTAATTATTTCTTTTTTGTGGTACTGAGGATTGAACCCAGAGGCATTCTACCTCTGAACTGCACCCCCAGCCCTATTTGTATTCTGTTTTTTTTTTTTTTTTTTTTTTTTTTTCTGGTACTGGGATGGAACCCAGGGGCATTTTACTTCCAAGCTACACCCTCAGTTCTATTTTTTATACTTTATTTTTTGAAACAGGGTCTCACTGAGTTGCAGAGAGCCTCACTAAGTAGTAGCTGAGGCTGCCTGCAAACCACGATACTCTGGTCTCAGCTTCCCAAATGCTGAGATTACAAGTGTGTGCCACCACTCCTGGTTATTTTTTATTCTTAATTTTGAAACAGGGTTTTACCAAGTTGCAGAAAGCCTCACTAAGTAGCTGAGCTTGGCCGCAAACCTGTGATCTTCCTGTCTCAGCCTCCCAAGCACTGGGATTACAAGGGTGGGCCACCACGCCTGGCTCAAATGCTAGTTTAATCATTCAGAATTGTTATATTAGTATTAGTTGTTAGATTTATTAACATGCTAATATGTTTATTTTAATTATCTCCAGAGGGCTACAAGAGCGATAATGTTTAGAGGAGCACACCTTGTAAAGCCGGGCGTGGTGGGCGCTTGTCATCCCCGCGCTCGGGAGGCGGAGGCAGGAGGATCGTGCAGGTTCAAAGCCAGCCGCGTGCGCTGGCTTAGGAGACCCTGTTTCCAAATGGAAAAAAAATGTAAAAATAGGTCTGGGAGTGTAACCCGGAGGTAGAAGGGTTTCCAGGAACCCCAGTACCCCCCACACACACACACACATACACGAGTACACCTTGTAAATCATGAAAATCTAAGTAAATATTCATTGGGGCCTTGTTAAAATATAAACAATATGGGAAAATATTTTTTTCTGATACAAATTATGAGTTTTTATCTCAATAGAGGCTCAGAAGGATTCGGAAAGTGGTCCATCTGTCAACCCTCAGGCACAGGAGGTCGCAGTGACAGCAAGCACCACTGAAGAGGCCCGGAACCCACAACCTGCCCCTGCTCCCAACACAGACCCGGTGCCTGAGGCGGGAGGTCCAGAAAGTCCAGATACAGCTGAGAAATCAGAAAGTCCAGATGAACCCGACTTGGGGAAGCACCCGGAGGACAGAGAGCCCGAGCACCGCCCAAGCCTTCCGGATGGAGGACATTGGCATCGCCTCCCTTCAGAAAGTCTGGGTGAAGACCCCGCCGACCTAGAGCCTGCTGCTTCTCAGAGCGACGGGGCAGGAAGAGCGCAGGCTCCGGCGGGGATCCTTGCTGCCGCCCTCCCCGAGGATGCGAGTGGCCAGGCCAGAGCCTCTCCGGAGCCACCTGCCGCGCACTCACCCGAAGCCCCCGGTCCTGGTCCCGGTCCCGGTCCCAGTCCCGGCAGCGCAGGGCCTGAGAGCCAGCATTCACTGAGGAGGAGGGTGCCCGCGTCAGGTGAGAGGACCTGTGTCTTTCAGGAATGAAAAGGCCTTTGGCCTCGCTTCAGGTCACGCAAAGCAGTGTGACACCTGAATGGGGTTTCTCAGCTAGAGTGGCTCTTTCCGCCATAGTTCCTTCCCACACACAAACTTCACTTTTTCTCCTACATGTGTGTATATGTATGTTGTGTGTGTGTGCGTATGTGTATGTGGTACTGGGGAGTAAACTCGGGAGTGCTGTGCCACGCAGCTTTTTATTATACATTGCCAGCCCTTTTTATTTTTTACTTTGAGACAGGATTTTGCCAAGGCTGACCTCAATTGCAGTCCTTCTGCCTCGGCCTCCTAAGTTGCTTGGGTTATGGGCTTCTGCCACCCTGCCCAGCTAAACCTCTTATTTGTTTTTAAACCTCATTTTTAAACATTCTTTAAAAGGGGCCATGATATTTAGATATGTACTTTTTCTTTTTGGTATTAGGGATTAAACCCAGGGGCTTTCTACCGCTGAGGTGCATCTCCAGCCCTTTTTAATTTTTAAATTGTTTAATTTTTTTGTGGGTCTGGGGAATGGAACCCAGGGGCATTCAACATCTGAGCTACACCCCCTGCCCTATTTTTTATTCTTTATTTTGAAACAGGGTCTCACTGAGTTGCAAAGGGCCTCACTAAGTAGCTGAGGCTGTCCGCAAATCACAATCCTCAGGTCTCAGCTTCCTGAATGCTGGGATTATAAGTGTGTACCACCATGCCCAGCTTCAGGGCTTTTTTTTTTGTTGTTGTTGTTTGTTTTTGTAGTGCTGGAGGTTGAACCCAGGGCCATTATTCCTCTGAACTGCACCCCCAGCCTGATTTTTTATTGTTTATTTTGAAACAGGGTCTGAGTTGCAGAGTACCTCACTAAGTAGCCGAGGCTGGCCACAAACCTGTCTCAGCCTCCCACGTACTGAGATTACAAGCGTGTGCCACCACACCCAGCTTCCTACTTCAGTTTTATAGAACTTTGAACAAATCAGCTCATTTGTGTACCTGATTTTCCTTGCTTGCATGTGAGGGAGATGGGTGTGTTCCCTGATGGACCGAGAGAGGTGGCGTGCCGAGTCTTTCCCCGGACTCCTGGCTCTTGCACCTGGTTACCTGGGTGGCCTCAGGCAGTTCTCCACTTCCTGGTCCTGAAGCTCCCTATGCAGCGAAGCAGCAGGGTGAGGCGATAGCAGGGTCCCTGCAGCAGGGTGAGGCGATAGCAGGGTCCCTGTAGCTCTTACTTTTTATTGTATGTGTGGATTTTACGTAAACGCGTGTGTCTTATACGGATTCTGAGGACTGAGGCTTTAGTGTCCATTAGTTGATACGAAGGAATATGAGATGCTCCCAGCAGGGGCCTGGCCAGCGGCTAGTGACCCACGGTCGCTGCAGGCGAGTGACTGACGTCAGCTGAATGTTTTAGTCGTTAGCTGAGAATGGTCTGAAGACAAGGGATGCGTCCTGTCCTGCCGCTGTGGATCTGCGGCACCTGGCACATAGAAGCAACTTTATGAATAATTTGTTGAAAGAATGAATGGATGTGATCGTCAGGAGGGTCATCTGCCATGAGGACCTCAGTGTTATGGAGGTTCACTGCTGGAAGGAAAGGAAATGCTGGGTTTAAAATGTGGTTTATGTGTAAGAAAGAACTAAGAAGGAATGAGCCTATCTAAATCTTGCTCTGAAGGAAACTTGACAAAGCGTAGAAATCTCACGGTCAAATAATTGGGTGAGAGGTATAAAGGCATGCCCACTCTTACTAGTGGACGTCCAAAAATAATGTCGGTCCTCTTCCCTCAGAGGCTGAAAGCCATGAACCTGAAACTCAAACGTTGAAAGAAGAGGAGGAGATTGCACAGGATGCCGCCAGAAATATTAGTAAAAGGAGTGTTTGGAGCTACGGTGAGAACAGGCCTGCTTTTCTTGCAGTGTTGATGCACATTCACGAGTCCTGAGTGCAAATGCTTGGAAAACAAGTGTTGAAAGGGTTTTGACATTTGCTAATGGTTTAAGGAATGTTTGCTAGTGACTCAGAGTGAAGTACTAGGATTTTTCCCACCCAGGGGTGCTCCCTCGTGCTTGCTTAACAGATGGAAAGTCCCACAGTAAGAAGGGCTTTAGAAACTAAAATGAAAACTGCCTTCAAGGAGCACTACTAATTTCTCAACTGGCAATTTTATGTGTTTTTTTCTTTTCTTGGTACTGGAGATTGATTGCAGGGGTATTTTACCTCTGAGATATACCCCCAGCCCTATTTTTTATTCTTTACTTTGAAATAGGGTCTCACTAAGTAGTTGAGGTTGGCTGCGAACCTGTGATCCTCCTGTCTCAGCCTCCCAAGTACTGTGACCACAAGCAGGCGCCAGCATGCCCGGCTTTATTCATTATTTTGAAACAAGGTCTTCCTAAGTTGCAGAGGGACTCAGTAAGTAGCTGAGGCTAGTCGTGAACCCATGATCCTCCTGTTTCAGCCTCCCTAGTACTGGGATTATCAGCGTGTGCCACCATTTCGGGCTTATGTGGTAGACTTTATTCATGTATTTATTTATTCACTTATTTATTGTGGTGCTGGGGATTGAACCCAGAGGCATTGTACTTCTGAGCTACACCCCTAGCCCCATTTTATCTTTTTGTTTTGAAACAGGGTTTTGCTAGGTTGATGAGTCTCACTCACTACTTGCAGAGGCTGTCCTCGAACCTTCTGAGTACTAGGATTACAGGCATGTGCCTCCACACCCGACTGTGACTGACCTTTTTTTCATGTCTGTGGTACTAGGGATTGAACCTAGAGGCATTCTACTTTTGAGCTATAACCCTCAGCCCGATCTTATTTCTTATTTGTAAACAGGGTCTCGCTAGGTTGATAACTAGCTGGGTCTGTCCTCAAACCTGTGATCCTCCTGTCTCAGACTCCCAAGCACAGGGATTACAGGCGTGCGACACCACGCCCGGCTCTGATAGACTTTAATGGTGAACAGTTAAAAAGGAATTTGCCGCTCCCAGTAAAACCTGACCATTCTCCCCCATGTTGGCTCAGCACAGGCTGTTTTGGACGCGGGCTGATCGCTTTCTACCGTCTTCCTTTGACAGGCTGCTTCTTTCTTGGATTCCTGGTCGCGGCTCTTGTGCTAAGTTCTGTTAGTAGCTACTATTCCTCTCCAGCCGAGCAAGTGCCCCAGAACCTGGCGCTGGAGGCCTTCTTGGCTCAGTTCAGCCAGTTGAAGGACAAGTTTCCAGGCCAGAGCTCCTTCCTGTGGCAGCGAGGACGCAAGTTTCTCCAGAAGCACCTCAACGCGTCCCGGCCCACCGAGCCGGCCACCATCATCTTTACAGCCGCCCGCGAGGGAAGAGAGACCCTGAAGTGCCTGAGCCACAGGGTTGCCGACGCCTACACCGCCTCCCAGAAAGTCTCTGCCATCACGCTTGACGGGGACAAGAGACCCTCGCAGGACAGCGACACAGTCAAGCTGTGGGTTGACGTGGAGCTGAGCCACGGCTTCGAGAACGGCCAGAAGGCTGCCGTGGTGCACCGCTTCGAGTCGCTGCCCGCGGGCTCCACGTTGATCTTCTACAAGTACTGTGACCACGAAAACGCTGCCTTCAAAGACGTGGCCCTGGTCCTGACCGTGCTGCTGGAGGAGGAGACCTTAGAAGCCAGTGTGGGCCCCAGGGAAACGGAAGAGAAAGTGAGGGATTTACTCTGGGCCAAATTTACCAACTCCAGCACCCCCAGCTCCTTCAGCCACATGGACTCAGACAAGCTGAGCGGGCTGTGGAGCCGGATTTCACACCTGGTGCTGCCCGTGCAGCCGGTGAGGACCATAGAAGAACAGGGCTGCCTTTTGTAAATGGGCACACAGGTTCACGGAGGGCCTCGGCTTAGGAGCGAGTCAGTTTAAAGGCGTTCTGAGGAAGGAGGTCGATAAATGTGAGGGAACAGCCTGAGAAGCCCACATGAGCTTATTTTAAGAAAGCTTTTTTCTTCTCGCAAAATTTTCCCAATCTACACTTTGACAAAGCTAAAAATTGACCTGACATTTTTTTTCTTGGCCTTTTCAAGCAAATCAGGTTTGAGACATAGGATGGTATATAAAATGAGGATTTGCACAGGAAGATATTCTTCTAGGAGTAACTACGAGTGATTTTTGTTTTCTGTGTGTGTGTGTGTGTGTGTGTGTGTGTGTGTGTGTGTGTGTGTAAGAGTGTGTGTATGCTCGCCTGGGGAGTTAACCAGGGGCGCTCTCCCCCTGAGCTATAGCCCCAGCCCACTTTTATTTTTATCTTGAAACAAGGATCTTGCTAGGTTATGGTGCGCTGGCCTTGAGCCTGTGATATTCCTGCCGTGGCCTCCCAGCACTAGGACGCACCATTGGGCCTGTGGGTTTTGTGTTTCTTTAGTGAGACTCTAAGGGGCCTTTTAAATCGTGTCTGGCTTGGAGTAAAGCAATCACAGTCATGATGCAATGGTCATTTTTAGAAAACTTTTTACTATCGCATGGTAATTTTTTCTTTTTTGGTGGTCCTGGGGATGGAACCCAGGGGCCTTCTACCTCTGGGCTCCACTCCCAGACCTGTTTTATATTTTTAATTTAGAAACAGGGTCTCTTAAGGCAGCTGAGGCTGGCTTCGAACCTGAGCGATCCTCCTGTCTCAGCCTCCCAAGCACGGGATTACAAGCGTGCGCCACCGCGCCCGGCACATGTTAAATATCTTTCAAACTTGCTTTAATCACCTAGTTGTGAGATTACATCTTAATTTGTACCTTTTTTATTTTTTTGTGGATCTGGGGATGGAACCCAGGGGCATTCTTCCTCCGAGCTACACCTCCAGCCCTATTTTTTATTCTTTCTTTTTTGAAACAAGGTCTCACTGAGTTGCAAGGGGCCTCACTAAGTAGCCAAGGCTGTCCACGAACCGCAGTCCCCCGGTCTCAGCTTCCTGAATGCTGGGATTACAAGTGTGCGCCACGCCTGGCTCGTAACTTCAGCTTTCTTGAATGAATCAGAGCAGTGATTTTTCACTATGTCTATTAGTATCCCCCGCCCTTTGTAGCAGAGTAGTTGTGCCCTTTTTCTTTTTTATGTGTGTGGTACTAAGGATAGAACCCTGGGGCAATTCTATCTCTGAGCTACACCCCCCAGTCCCATTTATTTTTTTTTAATTTTGAAACAGGATCTCACTAAGTTGTGGAGGGCCTCACTATGTTGCTGAGGCTGGCCTTGAACCTGTGATCCTCCTGTCTCAGCCTCCCCAGTACTAGGTTTGCAGGTATTCACCACCATACCTGCCTTAGTTCTGCTTTTGACAGTCTTGTATAAGATCTCACTGGGACAGAGATTCACTGATACTGAAGTCTGAAAACCGTCCGTCAAGTGAGGAAATGAGTAGGAACATGGACGTGCTGTAAGCTCTGCGTGGGGGGGATGTGGTCCGAGTGTGCGGAGGCCACTCACAAGAGACAGCCCCCGTGCGTGCTAGCGTAACTAGCATGTTTCTGATGCTTTCGTCCGTTTCAGTTGTTAGTCATCGTTTCTGTCTCCCCTAAATGGAATTTGTCATTGTCTAGGATGGGAATTGTATCATTTCGGAAGAACAGATTTTAATAGCCAATTTAATAGTAGCTTTTATGCAGGTATTTTGGCACAACTTCACCATGCTCTGCTGTGCATTATGTAATTCAACAGTTCATTTTTTGGCATCTAGGGAGAAGTACCCTTAGGTTACGAATTAAAGAAACAAAAGAAGCTGGGTGTGGTCGTGCACACCTGGAATCACAGGTTCAAGGCTGGCCTCAGCAACTTAGGGAGACCTTGTTTCAAAATAAAAAAATCAAAAGGGTGGAGCTTGGAGGTAGAATGCCCCTGAGTTCAATCCCCGGTACCATCAAAAAAAAAAAAAAAGATTAAGAGAAACATAAGGAGCCGGGCGTGGTGGCACACGCTTGTAATCCCCGCGCTTGGGAGGCTGAGAGGAGGATCGCACAGGTTCGAAGCCAGCCTCAGCTACTTAGTTAAGGCTCTCAGCAACTTAGTGAGACCCTGTTTCTAATATAATATAAAATAGGTCTGGAAGTATAGCCCGGAGGTAGAAAGGCTCTGGGTTCCACCCCCAGTGCCACCAAAAAGAAAAAGAAAAAGAAACATAAGGGATGTTCTACTTCATAAGCAGAGATGGTAGGTTGTTGGAGGTTTTAATGGCCGATAGGAGTTGTTGAGCCATGTTCTGAGATTGTAAGAGAGGTCGAGAACACTATGTGTGGAGACAGCAGTCGTTGATTAGCATGTGAATTCTGAAAGTGCAACTCTAATAACGTGCTCTTGACCTCCACGGTCAAGATCACCACGGTCCCGGGGGTCTATCAAGGCTCCGGCCTCCCCTTCTGTAGGAGCCTCCGTGTGTACATAGTTAAGAGTTCACAGGACTCAGCATGGAAGGATTCTAGGAAACACTAAGAAGACACAAGGATACAAGGATCACAAAGACACAGGAATCCTTTCGATACACGCCACAGGGAAAACACAAGCTGTTTGACCAAAGCCTTAAGTATATCGGGTTGCGCAGAGGCACACCCGAACAGTATGCAGTTGAGGCTCGGAAAAGGCCTGAACACAGGTGAATCACAGCCAGTGTCCTGCCGTGTCGATCCGGAAGGCGGGGGAGCTGAGGAGGATCTCTGCCACTTCAGTTTTTTCAGTATCTTTAGATCTCAGAGGCCAGCACGGATCAGGCCCCACGGCCCTCCGCGCTGGCCCACACCGCCTCGGCTCAGTGTGCAGAGCTGGTCTCCGTGGGGCTCGGGCTGCAGCTGAGACACAGGTAACTGCTTCTTAAGTTGAATATGGTTTTCTATCACTTGTTCTGAATATAATGTAGGATGACAAATTTCTAAAAGTTTTAAATCCTTTGTTTACTCTTCAGCTTTTGTTATACACCTTCTTCCTTCCATATGTAAGTGCAGTTGCCTGAAACTATTGTCCATTTTCTGTCCACTATTTCAAAAATAATTTTTAAAAGCAATGTATTAGCTCTGGGAATAAAATGGGTATTTTTAAGGCATAAAATCATATTTTTTAAAATGTGCAAATAAATAAAGTCTATTATCTAATGTACCCTCTTAGGTTAATGTCTAGTTCATTATTTGTTTTTTTTTACAGTTCTTGTTTTTGGGCTTTTGTGTAGTTCATCTTTCATGACTGATAATTTGCTTATCTGACTCAGAAAAATGAGTTAGCATCTGAGACTACACAGGATTCCTACACATCACCACTTAGGCATTATCCGGAATTACGTCATGTGTCCATGTCAAGCGTTCCTTGAGTAACGGAGGTGTAGAAACAAGTAGGGGAATGAGAAACTCTCACTGGACTTGGTTTTTTTTTTTCCCCCCTTAAGGTAAAATTTATGTTTTCTAATTAGTTTCCAAAGATGGCACCAGCCTTCCTTTAATTTAGAAGTTTTGGTGTTAGTCTATAACAAATAAGTGTGAAAATTAGAATAACCCAGGAAGATGACCTGACCAGCAGAGTTATTTGCATATATCTGGCCCAGATGTTTGAACACCTGAATTTTGCTATTGAGTCTTTACAAAATGTACGGGCTTTGCCAGTATTAATGTTGAGCTTCTTGGCCCTTCCCTTCTTGTCTAACCATGTCTGTGTGTTTGTTTTGTACTGATGTTGAATGTGCCTTCCTCAAATTAGTTGCCTGATTGTTTTAAAAAACAAATGTCCTTAATTTTTCTCAGCTGATCAAGTTTCCAAAATAGTGAGTTTATAGAAATGGACGTGAGACTAGACATGGTGGCACACACCTGTAATCCCCATACCCTGGAGGCTGAGACACGAGGATCGCAGGTTCAAAGACAACCTCAGCAACCTAGTGAGACTCTTGTTTTAAAACAAAAACATAAAAGGCTGGGGGTGTAGCTCCGAGGTAGAATGCCCTTGGTTCAATCCCTGTATCATAGGGGAAAAAAAGAAAAAGAAATGGGCATGTGGTGTGGTCAGTAGTGGTGGGAAAGGAAGCTGCCTTCATGGGCAATCAGTTCAGGAACCAGTGAGTCCCGGGAGGGTCAGGAGGCATTCGTGGCCACAGGTGAAGAAGTGCAGTGCAGACACTGGCTAGAATCCACAGCAGCACTCAGCCAGTGCTTTTGTGCTCTTCGTACTCGGCCAGCGGCAAACAGGGAGTTAAGTGCAGCCCTAGCTGGGAGTCGTGGAACACACCTGTGACCAGTACTTGGGAGGCTGAGGAGGAGGATCGTAGGTTTGCGGCCAGCCTCAGCAACTTAGGGAAATCCTGTTTCAAATAATAGAAGGCAGGTGTGGTGACACACACCTGTATCTAGTCCTTGGAGGATGGAACAGGAGGATCGCAGGTTTGAGGCCAGCCTCAGCAACTTAACACGACCAAAATAGGGCTGGGGATGTAGTTCAGAGGTAGAATGCCTCTGTACCAAAAAAAGTACAGCTCTGTTGCTCCTAACATAGGGTATGCTGACTTGGGAATGTGTTTCATAAGTGTGTGCGCCCACCCTCTTGTACGTGGGAATTGGGGAGGTGGGTGTGTTAAGAATCTCAGTCTCTGAATGTTGTTGGCCCAGAATTAGCAGAAACACCTGGGTACACTCAGCTGAGCCCTCACCAGCCTCCTCCCTGTGTCCACCCCACTTGGCCACACTCAACTAAAACCAGAGGGTTCATTGACACGTTTTACAGACTAGTTTCCTATCAAATATGAACTAAATCATGAGAATAGAAGATTTATTCTTCTGTTTATAAAAACAGCAACTCTTGCTAGGTGTGACGACTTGCAGTTTGCAATCCCACAACTTGGGAGGCTGAGACAGGAGGATGCAGGTTAGTGAGGCCCTCTGCAAATTTGTGACACCCTGTTTCCAAGTAAAAATAAAGCCAGGCTTGGGGTGCAGCTCAGGCAGAACGCCTCTGGTTCCTTCCCCAGACACCCAGCACCTCCCCACACACACACACACACACAAGGAGCTCCCAGAAGTCACAGTGAACTAGAACCTACAGCTCACTGCAATGTAGTGAACTGGGCTAAAGTCAAGCAGTAAATGAGCCTGAAGGCAAAAGGCGTACAGGATTTCCCAGTGTTCATTCCCAGCGTCCACAGATTAGCAGGAGAATGTTTAACATGCTGTCCTTTTTTTTTTTTTTGGTACTAGGGATTGAACCCAGGGGCATTCTGCCTTTGAGCTACACTACCAATTCTTTAAAACATCTTTTTCTTCTTTTGAAACAGTTTTGCTCAGGGTTTTGCTAATGTACTGAGGCTGGCCTCAAACCTGTGATCCTCTTGTCACAGCCTCCCAGTACTGGAATTCCAGGCCTGTGCCCCCACACCTGGCTTTTCCTGTGTGAGTGTAGGCAGGTTTCTGAGGTGACTCTTGGTTGAGGGATGTTCTGTCGTAAGCCGACCTTCACTTCAAGATGGGTTAGGGCTGCTTGGCCGGTGCTAGGCAGCTGGTGCTAAGACAGGGCGCGGGCAGCCGGGCCTCCAGGTGGCTCTCTGGCTTTCTAACTGCAGGTGCTGTGGTGCTCACCTGTGGGGAGCCATTAAGCCTTTCCCCTAAGTGAACATTTCTGACTCAGCTGACTCCTTCGCCCAGAGTCAACAAGGTTTGGGGTTATGGAAAGTTCAAAAAGGTCTGAGAGAAGGTCAGGTGGGATGACGCGAGGGCACTGATTAATCTGCCTGTAGTGTACGTGCTTTGGATTGGTCCTTAATGTATTCTGGTGGCACTAGAATGTTGACTGACCCGTAGCTGTCTAAATATCTCTGGAAGAACAAACCCAGCGTCGGCGTCGGCGCAATAAAGATGAGATTGACGCAGAAGTAGGCGTCGGCCAGGAGCGTCGGCGCAATAGAGAATACTGACCCAGGCGTAGGCGTCGACCCGTAGGAAATATTGACCCAAGAATCGGGGTCGGCCAGTAGAGATAATAGGCTGGCGGCTCCCCCACGCTAGAACTGAAAATTCTTCATCCTCACGCCTCTCTTCAGAACCCATACTCTTAGCCGGGCGCGGCGGCGCACGCTTGTAATCCCCGCGCTTGGGAGGCGGAGACAGGAGGATCGCGCAGGTTCGGAGCCAGCCGCGCTGGCTTAACAGACCCTGTTTCCAAATAAAAAAAGTATAAAATAGGTCTGGGAGTGTAGCCCGGAGGTAGAAGGGTTTCCAGGAACCCCAGCACCACCAAAAAAAAAAAAAGAAAGAAAGAAAAAAGAACCCATACTCTTGCTGGCTGGCTCCGGCAGGTGGTGGCCCGTACGGGCACAATTCTGAAACTGAGGATCCCGTGAAGGACACCGCTGAGTAAAAAAGGAGCGCGCTCGAAAGATTTTTGGTAGCGGTGAAACGTGGGAATTTTGTAATATATAATTGGTCACTAAAGTAAAGCTGTGCACAAAAGAAACGAAGACAGAAAATGAAGAAACTAAGATAGAAAATGAAGGCGCCTAACATGTAAATAGGAATAGACGATAGGTCAGAAGATTAGTTCCTAACGTGTAAATAGTAATATACAATGGGTCAGAAGATTAGTTTTTTGTTTTTCTTACATAGGCTTTTTGTTAGAGAAACCAGGAGGGAACAGAGGGCGCTCTGCCTTCGCTTCCTGAAGAAGAAGAAACTTTAGATACTGAAAGAGAGGAGTATCTTGCGGAAACGGCTGCTCGGTACATAGAGATGAGCTGGGGCTTATCCAGACATTCCGAGAACAGTCACCGGAGCCCGATTTGTGTATAAAGCAATTACCAACAGCCATAGAGACTTTAGTTAAACGAGTAGATCAGAGAGCTCCTTCAAATAGTGAAAAGGGAGGACCTCAGCAATATCCTCCTATTATCAGAGACGCAAGCCTTCAAAATTCTCCCCCTGTAGCATTTGCTAGACAAAACAGTGAAAGACACAGCTCTTTATCTCCACTATCACTGCTTCAAGCAGCTATAAATTAGGCTGTGGAAAACGGAGAAGATACTAGAGGATTCAGAGTTTTTCCGGTTACTGAAGACCCTGATGGTCAAGGAGGTGTTATTAGGGGGCACAGGCCCTTTCCTTTCAAACAATTAAAAGAATTAAAAACGGCTTGTGCTCAATATGGGCCAACGGCGCCTTTTCCTCAAGCCATGTTAGAATCTCTCTCCATGGAGGCTCTGTGTCCTTCTGATTGGAAACAGCCCGAGCTTGTTTATCAGGGGGTGATCTTTTATTATGGAAGTCTGAATTTGCAGAACAATGCCAATCCGCAGCAGATTTGAACACAGCTCAGGGAATACCCATAAACTTTGATATGTTAGCAGGAGAAGGACAGTTTAGGGAGACCGCTCAGCGATTGAAATTTAGTCTGGCTTCTTACGCTCAGACCAGTGCTGCTGCGCGTCGAGCATGGAACAGGTTGCCTTCTTCAGGAAAACAAACAGAAGATCTTTCAAAATTGAGACAAGGACCAGATGAGCCATATCAGGAGTTTGTAGCCAGGTTATTACAGGCTGCTGGTCTATTGATAGGCGACAGTGAAGCAGGGCTGCTGCTCATAAAGCAGTTAGCCTTTGAGAATGCTAATGCTGTGTGTCAAGCTGCCTTACGCCCTTTTAGAAAGGAGACCTGTCTGATTATATTTGGCTATGTTCCCATATAGGACCTGCATATACACAGGGATTAGCTATGGCTGCAGCATTACAGCTGTACAAGAAATCCTTTTCCAACAACATAAAAAATCGGGACCTAAGAATAATATGGTTAAAAGCTATGTGTGTAGACAAAATGGTCATTTAGTTAACTGTCCACAGAGGCAGAGTGCTAGTAATAGAGCCAGGCTTATGCCCTCGATGTAGAAGAGGGAAGCACTGGGCTAAGGAATGTAAATCAAGGACCACCTGTCAGGAAATGGGAGGAGGGGCCGCCCCAGGCCCCGCAGCAACAATGTTATGGGGCGCTCCAGACAGCTGTACCACAGCAGGGCTACCCTCAACAGAACAGTCCATTCAGGACTTACTCAGAGCAACCCCAGGCAGCGCAGGATTGGACCTCTGTGCCTCCACCTACACAGTATTAACTCCCGAAATGGGGATGCAGGCCCTTCCTACTGGCGTTTATGGTCCGTTACCTAAAGGGACAGTAGGATTGTTGTTAGGACGGAGTAGTGTCACCATGAAGGGAATTATAGCAGCCCCTGGAGTAGTTGATTCTGACTATGAAGGAGAAATAAAAATCATGATACATTCTCCTCAAGGGATAGCTGTTATTAACTCAGGTCAACGACTGGCACAATTAGTATTGCTACCTCAGGTGCAAACTAACAATAGTGCTCAGAGACCTAAATGGGGTAAAAAAGGATTTGGCTCATCAGATGCCTTTTGGGTCCAAGCGATTGGAACTCAAAAGACCAGAACTGAAATTGTTTATTAATGGGAAAGAATTTTCAGGGTTATTAGACACGGGAGCAGATGTTTCTGTCATAACAGCTGATCTATGGCCTAACAAATGGCCTAAGCATTCTTCCCTCACTCACCTTAAAGGCATAGGACAGACGCAAAACCCCGAACAAAGCAGTGACTGGCTTACTTGGGGAGATGAGGAAGGCCATTCTGGAGTTTTTCAGCCCTATATTGTTCCAGGACTTCCTGTCAACGTATGGGGCTGAGATGTTATGCAGAACATGGGGGTATATCTTTATAACCCCAAACCTTCTTGACTCTGGGCGAAGGACAGTCAGCTGAGTCAGAGACATTAATTTAGGGGAAAGCCTTGATGGCTCCCCTCACTCACCTGAGTGCCTCCCCTTCCTCCCCTCCCCCTCCCTCACACCTGAGCACTCTCCGCTGTGTCCTCCCTCCTCCCCAGAGGCCACTTCTGGCAGAGGGGAGCCAGAGAGCAAGTTCTGAGTAAAGCCCAGTGCAACCAGGATGGCCCTGCCAAGGGGAAGGGCCGAGGGCCTCGTCCTTCTGCACCTGCCTTTTAAACCTTAATCTTGAACTTGGGAACCGAGGAAAGAGGAGCTCAGCCACCTGCGGGCTCTTGGGTGTGATGACTGTCCTTCATTCCTCAGTCCCTGGGGCAGGGGAGGCAGCGAGGGAGAAGGGAAGGGAGGTCTGGGAAGGCTGGGGCATTAATGGAGGCGGGGAGAGGAGCGGAGCCCAGAGGCACCTTCCGCCCTGATTCTGAGCAGCCCCAGCGTGGGCCCCGCTGCCTCCAGCAGGCAGCTCGGGGACTAAAGAGAAAGCGGCACTAAAGAGATGCGAGCCAGGCATCAGCTCCCTAATTTTACAATAGACTACAGTGGGCATCCTGACACCCAGCTTACAGGTGGAGGTCCGAGACAATGCTGAAGTCAGTAGGAAGTAGCGGAACAGGCAGGGTTCACCCTCAAGTCTAACTTAAAATCCTCCCTTTAGCCAGGCAGGGTGACGCCCGCTTGCAATCCCGGCACTTGGGAGGCTAAGACAGGAGGAGTGCGGTTCAGGGCCAACCTCAGCTACTTAGTGACGACCTCTGCAACTCAGAACCTGTTTAAAAATAAAAAATAAAACAGGGCTGAGGGTAGAGCCCAGAGAATGCCCAGAATACCTCTGGGTTCAATCCACAGTCCTGCAGTGAAAAATAAAAACCAACATCCTCCCTCTCAGCACTGCCACTAGATTGTCTGATAGTCTGCAGGGTGTGTCTGTCAGAATCACGGGTCATACACGTAGAAGAAGGAAGATGTATTTGCTCACCGTTTGTTGGAGATTCCGGGCTCAGTCCGTGTGAGGCTGCGGCCAGAAGGTCAGGGCGTGGGGCGGGGGTGGAAGGGGAGGAGCATAGCCTCAGCCCACCCCTCCCCGCAGGACGCCTCCTTGGCAACCAAGCCCACTCCCAGCATTGCCACCTTGTTTCTGGGAGGGCCAGGGGACATTCTAAGTCCAAACCACTTTGAGGGGTACGGGGTCCCAGGGAGAAAGGGGCCTTGGGAGCCGGGAGCCGCTGCTCCCCTCCCCTGTGTCCCAGGCAGTGGCTGCGGGCGAGGCTCAGAGGGTGCCATGTGCCCTGCAGGAGGACTCAGCATTTCACAAGAACCCCGGGCACCCTGGGACACACTCAGAAGCCGCAGCACGTTTTGGGAGACCATGTGCTCCCAGGTTCTCCGCAGCAGGAGCTGATGGGCATGGAGGAGCCACTAGAACGGCGGATTAGAGGCAGAGAGGGCCAGAACCGGGAGGAGGGCGAGGGGCTGCTCCCCTGTGGCTGAGAGGCAAGCTGGGGGCAGGCCGGGGGCCGGGCCCCAGGAGGCCGGGCCTCTTCCTTCCTGTCAAGCAGCGCGGTGGAGGGGCCTCCCTTGCCCCTTCTGCTGCGCCAGCCCCAGGCAGTCACCGTGTGGGGAGCTCCTCTCAGGAATTACCCCAGCACTGAGCAACGTGCATGAATCCACACAGAGAGCCGCTGAAGCCCAGGCACAGGGACCTGGACTGGCACAGTGCAGACGATGTGGCTCATGGTGGATAGGGGACAGAGCTCTGTGGGTCAGCGGAGCCCGTGGGTGCAGGTGACGGCCCTGCGGTTCTGACCATGGCTTCTGCCTCCTTTTCCGTCTTCCCCATCAGGCCTAGATTGTGCAGTGGCCTGAGCTGAGGTCCAGGGATGCCAGGGACAGAGCTGGGCCAAGGCCTGCGCCGGGCCAGCCCTGCCTCCCCCGGCCCAGGTGGGAGGGCAGAGTCTGGGTGGGTGGGCAGGGGCTGAGAGTCACCTCGGGGCCTGATTTCTGTTTCTGGAGAACTGTGGAGGCAGCTGGGCCTCCTGTTCCCTGGGCTGCTGCCCCGGCTAGGGACAACTGCTGCAGTGCGGGGGGCTGGGGGCCATCGACTCAGGCCAGGGGCCCCGCCTCGTGGCTGGAGTCATAGGTGCCTGGCCTGCCTCCCTGCCCCGCCCATGAGCACATGCACAGACACGTTCTCTTTTGCACACACGACGCTATTCCCTGGCTCTTGGGTTCTCTGCCCCCCCCCCCCCCCCGTCCTGTTTGGTATTCTCTGCCCAGCAACCTTCTCTCCCACCTCCCCACACATCGCAGGGCTGGCTGAGTGGGATTTGAACCAGAGCTGCAGGGTGGGTGGAGAGACCACAGGTCTGCGGGGGATAGGAGGGTGGAAGCCGGGGTCTCAGGCAGCACGGCTTCAACCCGGAGGGGGGGGCACTACTCCACTCTAATCCCTTTTCCCAGTAGATCCCCCAGATGGGAACTCCAGCGAGGGGTGCCCTGCCGCAGGTGAGTGCTTTGTTGAGGGGCCGGCGCGGGGGAAGAGAGGAACCAGGTGGATGTCGGTGCTGAACTAGGTGTCGGCATGGCGTATTTGCTCTTAAATCCAGGCCCAGCCGCTCCCTGCCCTGGACAAGAAGAGAAGAGCCTTGTGGAGTTTCTATTTCAAATTTCTCATTTATTCTGACATTCACTTGGTTGTGACTCCAAGTTATCAAAGATGCGAGACAAGAAATATGCAGCCAGAGCAGTGATGTAGAGGCAGGAAAGATGGCAGAGAGGACGGTGCCCCCTCCTCTTCCTGTCCAGGGATCCCACTGAAGAGTGTACAGTGTCCCCAGGCACAGCCCCGCGGCCGAGGACCGTGTGCTGGGGAGCGAGCGGCAGTGAGCTCAGCCTGGGCCGGAGCCTGCACCCCGAGGCTGGGCCAAGCGGGGAGGGCTGGGCCCATCTTCTAACACCCTGGACCTGGCTGTGGACACGTGGGCTAGCAGCACGTAGGTGGGAAAGCTACAGGAGACAGAGGCGCAGGAGCCTTGCGTTCAAGGACCCAGCAGATCGGGGCAAGAAGCGGGTGATGCCTAACTGGGTTGTCCTGATTTTTTTTTGAGGGCAGGAGGTACCGTGATGGTATTTTTAGTGAGGAAGGCTGTGGCCCCGGCGTGGATTGGCTGTGGAATTGCAGGGGCGCAAGGCACTGGGGTTGAAAGGTGGGGAGATCTTGGGAAGCCCTCGCCTCCGGGAGCACTAAAGGGCCCTCAGACTCTATCTGGGCAAGCCTCGCTTCCCTGGAGTCTCAGAGAATATAAACTGGTCCCAGCGCCGATGAGCGCCTGGGTCTTCTGCTTCTCTACCGAGGGCCATTAATTGTAGGCTGAGATCGAGGTGCTGCGTGCCCTGTGATCCAAAGGCATGCGTTTCCCTCCCTTCCCAACCCCCTCAGCTGCATCATACCCTCTTGAATGCAAAATCCAGGTTCCTGCAGAGAGGCCAGCCGCTTCCCTGCACCACCCTCTGCAACATTTAACGACTCAGGGATGGGTCAGTAGGTCACTTAATGACTTAGAAGCAGGGACAGCCAGCTAGGTACAGTGGCACACACATGTAACTCAGTACTTGGGAGGTGGAGACAGGAGGATTGCAGGTTTGAGGCCAGCCTCAGCAACTTAACCAGACCCCCAACAACTTAGCCAGGCCCTGTTTCAAAAAAAAAATTTAAAAAGGATTGGGGTGTATAGCTCAGAGGTAGAATGCCCCCCTGGGTTCAATCCCTAGTGCCACAAAAAACAAAAACAGAAGAAGGGACAGTCATCTTTCACTGCAGAGGCAACTGGGAAATTCTTCAGGCATACTTAAAAAGCATAAGGCCACCACTGGGTTATAAGCAGGAAGTGGGACGAACTTGGGCCTGGAGGGAGACAGCCACGAATGGCCCTTCGCCAGGAGTCTGGGGAGTGGAGGCCGGGGGGCAGCAAGCATGAAACCCAAGTGCTGACACGCTGTCTCAGGAGCTCAGGAGCGAGGGCTGTTGCTCCTCAAGGGACAGAGTGGCTTCAGTGTCACAGGCACACACCAGGCAGGGTCCAGTCTCTAGAGCAGCTCCTGGGATGGCTCAACCGTGGCGGCGTTGCCCATGGAGATGCCAGGCTCCTCTGTACCAGCCGGCTGGTTGCCATGGGGACTGGCCCCCGTAATCACCGCCATCACTCCTGCCTGGGGCTCCAATCGTTTTTCCTAGTTGGTACCCCAGGACCCCACTCTGAAGGCTGCAAAGCCATCGCACATTGGCTATGGGGATGGAGGGACACCCTCAGCCTGATGGACCAGGGTGACAGTGCAACCTCCCCAGCTCAGCTTGTCCAGCAGGGCAGCCCGAGGATGTGGGGGAGACGAGGTTGTAGAGTTGCGGAATGTGTGTGGACCGTCCCGACACAGGACCAGGGGCCGGGGGCTTTAAAGTCACCTTGATGTGATCTGTGAGGAGGGGACAGGTGCAGATGTGGCAGGCTCAGGAGGCCACCTCCCTGCCGGAGCGGCCACGGCGGCAGCACTCTACGAAAACCAACGGACGAACCTAGGCCGCGAGCTAGCGCATGTGCCTTAGCGCGTCCTGAGGAGTCCCGCTCACAGTAGCCCTTCTCGCTTCTCACGTTCTGGAATGCCTGGGCCTCCCTTCTTGCCTGTGGCTCCCTTTCTTTCAGACATGGCCACTCCATCTCCCAAGGCCTCTAGAAGCCTCCAGAGCCTCTGCCTGCCTTTCCCTGGCTCTCCTTTCCAGAGCCCAGCAAAGCCAGGGTTTGGGATAGTGGAAGGAGGTGGTGCTGGGGCTGGGAGAGGGGGAAGTCCAACAGAGAGGCCGGGACCTTCCCCCTCCTCCCGGGTCCACCTCTGGGCCACCGGGTTGGAGCCAGGCCTCCCCTGGTTCTCAAAGACACAGCAGCTCCAATCCTGGTGAACCGCTCCCGCTGGGGCCGCCGGGCGTGGGCGCTGGCCCGGGGTGGAAGGGGTTACACGTCTGTACTAATAGCCCTTGGATTGGTGAAGGCCTCGTGCCCAGGGCCCGGCCAGGTCACCGGGTGACTCTGGGGCGCTGCCAGCTTGAGGGATGGGGGCCCCCCCTCCTTGTAGCATGTGGGGGCCAAGGAGAGCCTCTGGCTTCCACCCCCGTTGGGCACCATGTCAGCTGTCCGTATGTAAAAGGGGGCGCGGTACGGGGAGCAGGTGGCGCAGTGGCCGGCGACCCTGCAGGGCTGGCTACAGGGCTCGCCGGTGAGGGGCGCCAGGCTGCCTCTGCCGTCCAGGGCTTGGGAGCTGCAGGCGTTGCAGGCGGGGCCTCTGGGCTGCGCGGGCGGGCCCTGCTCCTCCTCCTCCTCCTCCTCGTCTGCATCTTTGGCTGTATTCTTCTCACAGCAGTAATACTGTGGGGAGAGGACCCGGCGCCTGAGAGGCGGCCTGTGCACCGCGCAGCCCCCATGCTTGTGAGCGCACGTGGCGCTCACACCGGCTCCACAGTGCACCTCTGCTGGGGCCGAGCAGAACCAGCACCAGAGCCGTGGCCAACAAGCTTCATACATATTTTCTTTCTTGTTTTTTTTTTTTTTTTTGGTGGTACTGGGGGTGGAACCCAGGGGCTTTCTACCTCCAGGCTATACCCCCAGACCTATTTTATATTTTATTTGGAAACAGGGTCTCACTAAGTTGCTGAGAGCCTCACTAAGTAGCTGAGGCTGGCTTCGAACCTGTGATCCTCCTGTCTCAGTTTTTTGTTTGTTTGTTTGTTTGTTTGTTTGTTTGTTTTTTACTGTGTGTGTGTTTGTGGTACTGGGGATAGAACCCAGGGGCATTCTACCTCTGAGCCACACCTCCAGCCCTATGTTTTATTATTTTATTTTATTTTGTAACAGGGTCTCACTGAGTTGCTGGGGGTCTCGTCCAGTAGCTGAGGCTGGCCGAGAACCTGTGATCCTCCTGTCTCAGCCTCCCAAGTCCTGGGATCGCAGGCGAGGCCACCACGCTGGGCTTGCTTTGCCTTTTCTTTCCCTGTTTCTCAGTGTTCTGACTCCAGATCATGGTCAAAGGGGGCAGGGGGACCGAGGGGGAGGGACATACTCACCATGCCAAGGGCTGGGGTGGCCAGCGGTCGTTTCAGAGCGTCCCCAGAACGGTGGTCTTCCCACCGCTCCTGAAATCTCAGAGGCGAGGGCAGGGGCCCAGTGTCTTCCCGGCACAGCCTCGGGCACCAAAGCTGCAGGCGTGTGTGGATGCAGCTCCCGGCCTCCCTGACCTCCGCCCCCGCCCGCCTGGCTTTGGGCTCGGTTCTGCTCCTACACTGAGGTCTGCGGGTGGCCGCAGCCCGGGACCCACCTGGAGTCTGCAGTAGCACAGGACGGCGATGACGCAGAGCAGGATCACGGTCGCGAGGATTCCGCCAGTGATCACAACCGTCCCCGCGCTCATCCGCCCGGCGCCCCATCAAACTCTGCAAGACACCGGAGGGCACAGCTGGAGGCCGGGGACCTGCGGGTACCCAATGGTACTGAGCCAGGGTGGGGCGGGTTACGGCTGCCAGAGGGAACCCAAGAGGCCAGGGTCTCTCCATGTTAAAGGTTTTTGCTGTCTAGTCTTCTCCCCTTCCACCTCTCCTTCCTCCTTTTCCTCCTCCTTCTCCTCCTCCTCCTTCTCTTTGTGGTACTGGGGATTGAACCCAGGGGCATTCCACTTCTGAGCTATATACCCAGCCTTATTTTATTTTATTTTTTTATTTTTTGGTGGTACTGGGGTTCCTGGAAACCCTTCTACCTCCTGGCTACACTCCCAGACCTATTTTTATATTTTTATTTGGAAACAGGCTCTCTTAAGCCAGAGAGGTTGGCTTCGAACCTGTGCGATCCTCCTGTCTCCGCCTCCCAAGCGCAGGGATTACAAGCGTGCGCCACCACACCCGGCTATTTTTTATTTTGATACAGGGTCTCTCTAAGTTACAAAAAGCCTCACTAAGTTGCTGAGGCTGGCCTCGAACCTGTGATCCTCCTGCCTCAGTCTTCCACGTACTGGGATTACAAAGCATGTGCCACCCTGCCAGACTTCTTTCTTGGCTTCCCCTCCTCCACGGCTCCAAGACACAGAGAATACTAGAATAAGAAGATCTCTTCTGAGTCCTCACAGCCACCTTTTGGGATGGTTACTGATCAACCCTCGTCTTGCAGGAGGAACCGAAGCGTTGATGCGTTTGGCTGGGATTCCGCGCAGCCTGGTTCCTCCCAGGGCCCGTGCCCTTTATCACCGCTCTCCTGGGCACAGACGCCAGTGGTCCCTGACAGGGCTCTAAACTCAAAAGTTCTGCCTGGTTCACTCTGGCTCTAACCCCGAGTCGTGCGTGCGTGTGTGTGTGTGTGTGTGTGTGTGTGTGTGTGTGTTTGTGTGTGTGTGTGTGTGTGTGTGTGTGTGTGGGTGGTCTCTCTCCTCTCCTTCATCTTCATGGAAAACGAGGGCGAGGGCGCCCGCAGGCGGTGGTGGGCACCCTGGCTGGGGATGCAGCAGGTTGGGGAGACGGGTCCTGACCCGTGCAGCTGAATGAACAGGATGGAGGCAACCTCTGGGCATGGGGTGTCCGGGTCTTGGGCAGGTCTGTGAATGGGGGTTTCTGGGCCTCCCAGGCACATGGGACCAAGGGAACAGGATGGCGGGGCCTTGGCCTCTTGGGGATGGACGAATGCCACAGTACTTACGTTCATAAAGGGAATGGTGACCTGCAAGACAAACAAAGGGACAGAGATGTGAGCAGAAGAGTGATACGCTGAAGACCCCCGAGCTTGGCGCATCCTCTGACCTCCACCCTGCTTGCTTTGCGTGTGTGTGGTGGTGGGCATTCTACCACGAGCTCTATCCCCACACCCAGCCCTTTCTATTTTTCTTCTTATATTTTGCGGTACTGGGGATGGAACCCAGGGGCATTCTACCTCCGAGCTACACCCCTATTCCTACTTTTTATCCTTTATTTTGAAACAGGGCCTGAGTTGCAGAGGGCCTCACTAAGTAGCTGAGGCTGCCCACAAACCGCCATCCTCTGGTCTCAGCCTCCCAAGTGCTGGGATGACAAGCGTGCACCCCCACGCCCGGCTTCAATCAGACTTTTGAATCCTCAGATCAGTGTTTGGCCAGTTAGTATCCTTGGCACCCCAAGCCGGCTGCACACAATGGCTTCCTAGGTAACCTCCCTGGCTTTGTATCTGAGCATCCTTCCTCCTGCGAAGCCTGGCCTTTCGTGGCGCGCCTTGCCGCCATCGCACAATCTGCAGGATACATAGCTCTGGGCGCAGACTTCCAGACAGGCCTCCCAGCCCTCTCTCCTCCGCCATCCTCCTGAGCCGGGCCGAGTTATCTTTCCCTGTGCACCTGCTCTCATTCTGGATGAAGCCTCTGCCCTTGGGGATGAAAGACGCTCCTTGCTCCCTTGTACAGGTGTTAAGACATGCAACCCCGCACAGGCAGGGGCTCGGACGCAGGAGCGGCAGCTGGACACTGGGGAGAGGTTCCCTGGACAGTGTTACACTTGAGCCAAGTCCTACCAGCTGCAGGAGATGGAGCCACCTGGGGTAGGAAGAACGTGCGTGCCGGGGGGTGGGGGGCGCAGGGACCAGGAACGGTGAGGGTCTAGGAAGGCCGGACAGGCCAGGGGTGACGCCGGGAGGGGGCTGTGCACGAGGCGAGGAGCTGGGATTTAACTCTTGGAGATGATCCGGTTCCTGGGGGGGTCAGCGAGGGACCGCATGCTTCTGTCTGTTCAATCCTGCGCATCCTTCAAGGCCCAGAGAGTCCTCCCCTGAATTCCCGCTCCCCGTGCTCTAAGTCTGGATTCTCCTGCAGTGCCTTTCCACGTTCTGCGCTTCAAATCCTACTTTGCTGGGATGCTAGTGACGTTTCATGTGAGACTGGCTTGATTCTTTCCACTAAGTTTTAGGTCCTTTGCAACCCGGGGCCGTGTCTGGACTTCTTTCCCCTCCCCCGCTCTAGTAGCTTTATACATTGAACACACAGAAAGTTCTTTTTTTTTTTTTTTGCGGTACTGGGGGTGGAACCAGGGGCATTCTACCTCCAAGCTGCACCCCAGCGCTATTTTTTGTTCTTTATTTTGAAACAGGGTCTCACTGGGTTGCAAAGGGCCTCACTAAGTAGCGGAGCACAGCAAGTTCTTAATAAAAGTTGGGTAACCATTTCACTGTGGAGCAGGCAGAGGCCTGGCAGTTGTGACTCTGACTGACCACCAGGGGGCAGCAAACCCCACTCTCAGCTCAATCCCATCTGCAAACTGTCAAAACCAATCTGTCTTTGCCTCCGCACCGAGGGCCAGGCTTCTGGGAGTCACTGGGGCATCTGGAGGGGGTAAGAGGAATAGGAATCTCAGCCCGGGGAGCTTTTATGTGCTTTCACTGCAACATCAAGTCACCCTCCTCTGCTTCTCTGCAGGCTCAGCATCAAGGAGGGCTGCTGAGGAGGCACCAGGGCAGGACCCACAGCTGGGCCACGGTGACCTGACCTACTGAGAGCCTCTGTCTGTCCCCCTGGAATGTGCCCAGCTTGTTTTATTAATTATTATTACTATTGTTGTTGTTGTGTGTATGTGTGTGTGTGGTGCAGGGGATTGAACCCTGGGGCATTCTACCTCAGCCTATTTTTTATTCTTTATTTTGAAACAGTCTCAATAAGTTGTAGGGGGGCTTCACTAAGTAGCTGAGGCTGGCTGCAAACCTGCAATCCTCCTGTCTTGGCCTCCCAAGTACTGGGATTAAAAGCTTGTGCAACTATGCCTGGCTCTATTATTATTGTTACTATTATTATTACTATTATTATTATTATTATTATTATTATACTGAGGAGTAAACTCAGGGGCATTCTTCCTCTGAGCTATACCCCCAGCCCCATTTTTTATTTTTTATTTTTTATTTTGTTTTTTTTTTTTTTTTTTTGGTGGTACTGGGAGTGGAACCCAGAGGCTTTCTACCTCCGGGCTATACTCCCAGACCCATTTTATATTTTATTTGGAAACAGGGTCTCACTAAGTTGCTGAGAGCCTCACTAAGTAGCTGAGGCTGGCTTCGAACCTGCGTGATCCTCCTGTCTGTCTCCCAAGCGCGGGGATTACAAGCGTGCGCCACCACGCCCGGCTCCATTTTTTATTTTGAAGCAGGGTCTCACTAGGTTGTAGAGGGTTGTGGAGGCCAGCTGAGGCTGGCCGTGAACCTGTGATCCTCCTGTCTTAGCCTCCCAAGTGCGGGGATTATAGGCTTCTGCCACCATAACAGGAGCCCAGCTTGTTTTAGAAGACAAAGGATTATGGAGACACTAAGTACGGTCAGCTCCCTCCTCCCTGCCTCTCCGCCCCATGCCTGGCCTCCCGTCTTCGGTACCGAGGACAGCTCCCTCCTCCCTGCCTCTCCGCCCCATGCCTGGCCTCCCGTCTTCGGAACCACCGAGGCCGTATGACCACAGTGGCCTGGAAATGGGGGGCACGGCACTGCAGACAGAGCCAGGGGCCGGAAGGCTCAGGTTCAAGGTTAACTGTGCCACTTAGCAGTCACCCCATTTGGGAAACTGACCTTTCTAGCTTGTAAAATGGTGTTTATAAAAAGGTCAGCTTTCAAATACAACTGTGAGGAAAAAGTAAAATGTCTGAGTGCCTTTTGTCAGCTTTAAGAGATCCCACCGAACACGGTGGTTTGTGAAAAACAAGGCCCAAACATCTCTTGGCTGCTTGTGTCTGGCCTTAACATTCACGAGCCATGAAGGCTCACATAAAGTACAGGAAATGAGCTAGCCAGG
The DNA here is from genome assembly GCF_963383645.1 of Muscardinus avellanarius. NCBI lineage: Eukaryota > Metazoa > Chordata > Mammalia > Rodentia > Gliridae > Muscardinus > Muscardinus avellanarius. The sequence continues at coordinate 107,318,382 of NC_137793.1, forward strand.
CCCAGCTGGCTTCCCGGAGGGCTCAGTGCTAATAATCTGCCACTTAAATTCCCACATTCAGCTGGGCACAGTGGTGCAGGCCTTACCCCAGAGGCTGGCAGCTGAGGCAGGAAGATGCCAACTTAGACCGTCATCAATAAACAAAAGGGCTAGGGAGATAGAACCCGTGGGCTCCACTCTGAGGCCTGCACTAAGATTAATAACAACCAACTAACAATAAGTAAGTAATTCCCACCCGCAGTGGTCTGCTCCTATTTTGGACGGGCTCATTTTCTTCCTGCAATAAGATGCGAAGGATGACGGTGACGCCCTCCACCTGAACAGCAGCTTACAGTTCACAGTGGTTGGATTCCATTCCCTCTCCAGGTGGGCAGGCTTCAAGGTGGACCATTGGCAGCCTTGCCTGGAACCCCCTCCCCTTGCTGCTGGGTCCTCTAAGTTGCTTCACAGCAAAGGTAACGAGAAGCCACGTCTGAGTAGACTCAAGACTCTGACTTCCCTCTGGCGGCAGGCCCTCCCGTCCCTTGCGGGCTCTGCAGCAAGCGGCCCCTGTGACAGGAACTGAGCGTGGTCTCTGGCCAGCCACCAGCGAGGAGCTGAGGCCTCAGGCCCACAACCCAGAGGAACCGAACGAACCATCACAGACGAGAGTGGGCGCAAATCTACTTCCCATCCAGCCGGCTGAGCTTTCAGATGAAGCCACGACCCCAGCTAAGCCTTGAGGGCTGACGCGGTGGCGCGGAGGTCGGCCCGCAGGGCACTCACGTGAAATGGCTGGGGCGGCAGCGGCTCGGTCACGCAGGCTGCGCCCGGGCAGATAGCGGTTCAGGGCGCATCGTGGCCAAGGGCCTTGGAGCCTGCCAGACACGAGAGAGGACGGTCAGCGGAACAGGGTGAAGGCTGAGGGCAGACGGCTGGCGCGGGAGGTGGCCCCAGCTCGAGACCCTGGGCCCAGGGAGGAAGCCCCAGCCTCAGAACCTGGAAAGACTCGGAAGGCCACATCCGACCCCATTCTTGTTCCCTCCCATGGGCCATCTAGAACCTTCTGCAGCAGCTGGGAAGCGAGCCTGGGTGGGGTGAGGAAGTCCAGTTTGTTCTCTCCCCCTGCACTGGGGGTGCACATCTGCGCTCCGGCAGATAGCAGCTCGGGGCGCAGCTGTCCCCCGCGCCTGTGCCCTCGCTGCCCGCGCCCTCCAGGCTCTCTGGCTTTACACGCCGCCTTCCCGCTCCTTTCCCCACTCTTCCTCGGATCCACCTTTCCCAGTGGCTGGGGCTTCCCGTGTCCAGTAGCCTGACTTCCTGGGGACCGAGCCCACCAAGTGGACATTCAGGCTGGTGCTGATGGGGCCGGGGAGGCAGGGCCCTGCAAGGCGTCTGGGATCACGGCGGACACGGCCTTGCATGCTGTCCAGCAGTGCCAATAGTCAGAAGATGCCGACTCTGGTGGCCCAGATGCCCAGGGGCAGAGCCAGGGGTGGCAGAGGACCCTGGGATGGAGACCATACACTGGCTCAGGCTGAGGGATGGTAGGAGAGAGGCCCCTGCAGGGACCTCAGGAGGCCACTCCTTAAAAACTCACAAAAGCAAGAGCTTTTTAAAAAAATTTTTTTCCAGCGCCTCCCAGATCTCTAGCCAGTAAGAACCCACCATTTCTATCTGGCAGGTAGTGAAATCACGACTGGGGGAAGGAGCAAGAGGAACCCAGACGGCCATGTCCAGACTACGGCAGAGTCAGTCTGGAGGGAGGGAGGTGAGTGGCCTCAAATGGGGCTGAGTTGATTATTACTCATGTCTGCTGTTTTAAACCCCCCCGTGGAGACTGTGTCTGTAATTTTAAAACAACTGTAAAACGATCACTGAAGCATAAATAAAGCAGTGGAGGCCAGGAGTGAGGGTGCACACCTGTAATACCAGTACTTAGGAGGCTGAGACAGGAGGATTGCAGGTTCGAGGACAGCCCCAGCAAGCAGTGAGACTTAGCAACTGAGCAAGACCCCATTTCAAAACAAAACAATAAAAAGGGGCTGGAGAGCCAGGTGTGGTGGCACACGCCTGTAATCCCAGTACTTGGGAGGCTGAGATAGGAGGACCATAGTCCGAGGCCAACCTCAGCTACTCAGTGAGGCCATCTGCAACTTATCAAGATCCTGTTTTAGCCGGGCGTGGTGGCGCATGCTTGTAATCCCCAGGCTTGGGAGGCAGAGACAGGAGGATCGCGCAGGTTCGCAGCCAGCTGCGCTGGCCTAAGAGACCCTGTTTCCAAATAAAAATATATAAAACAATAGGTCTGGGAGTGTAGCCAGGAGGTAGAAGGGCTTCCAGGAACCCCAGTACCACAAAAAAAAAAAAACAAAAAAAACAAAAAAAACCCACAACAAAACAACAACAACAAAAAAGAATTAAAAATTTGGCTGGGGGTGTAGCTTGGAGACAGAATGCCCTGGGGTTCCATCCCTGGCACCAGCACCAAAAAAAAAAAAAAAAAAAAAGTGTAACTTGCCCAAGTCTCCCCAGCGGAGGACAAGGTACCCCATTAAATACATTTCAAAGTAAAGGAATACTGGGGTTGGGGTGGGGCAAGGTTGCTTTTTTAGCACAAACCTTGTGGTATGCTTGCTTAACAACAGAAAAATGATCTGTTGAAATGTAAAGATTCTTAAGAGGTCTAGCCCAACCTCTATGTCGAGATGAAGAGGCCAAGTTCAGAGACAAGTGACTTTTTTTTTATACTGGGAGTTGGACCCGGGGCATTCTACCTTTGAGCTATACCTTCAATCCTGCTTTATTTTTTATTCTGAAACAGGGTCTCACTAAGTCATTGATGTTCTCACTGGGTGGCTGAGTTTGGCCTTTAACTGTGATCCTCTCGTCTCAGCCTCCCAAGTACTGAGATTACTGCCAAGAGACTTGCTTGGCCACACATCGCGGGCAGCCATGGGGCTGGGAGTGGAGCTCCTGACCCGAGGGCTGCTCTCCTTCCTGAAGGCCGACACATTTGTCACCAGGAGCTGAGGGATCCCTTGAAGTAGGGTTTGTGAAATGGGCTTGAGGTGGTGCATGTTCAAGATAGAGCCTTGTGGGAAAGATCAGGGTCCAGATGCCCTGGAGCAGCCTCCAGAGTCGGCATTGCTGGCAGGTTTGCTATCAGCCATCTGGCCCTTCTAGACAGTGACGCAGAGCCACGGTCTTTGGGAGGATTTCAGGCTGGAGGCAGCAGGGGTGTGAGGTGACCTTGCATTGCCGGTGGCATCATCTGGTGCCCACATGACAGGATGGCTATGGGTTATGTGTCCTTTGGGCAAGCGGGCCGGAAGTCAGGGGGGGAAGAGGGGAGCTCTGAGCAGCACCAGGAGCACATCTGGTGCAGAAAAGGAACCAATAAAGAAGTCAGGGTGGGAGGGCTTACCGTCCATTCTTCTAGAAGAGTCTGGGGATAGGCCTTCCATGAGCCAACCTGATGGAGGCCTCCTGCTTCCTCTTAGGCAGGGGTCTCTCCTCTCTCCCAGGAGCCCCCTGTCCTCAGTGACTTCAAGCTTGCTGAAGCAGAGTCACCTCGCCTCGCCGCCCGGGCAAATGCTGGCAGGAACTGCCGGCCGCAGCTGGCACCGGCACATGTAATTAATGAGTGCCGCCCTGTCCCCTGCTCGGCCCCTAGGAGCACGAGTTAATTGAGTGGGGCCTAAGCACCGGCTGATCTCAATTTCTTCCGATGCAATTAAGCTTTCTCCAGTGATTTATTAACTTATGGGGCAGACAGGGCTGCTCAGCCGCTCCAGAGAGGAGGAACCGCTCCTGACCTCTTTACCTGTCTTCCTGGATGGCGGGCCTTGGCGAGGCTGGCAGAGGGGGATGGAGCAGAAGGATCCTTGTGTCCTGAGGCCCAGCCCCAAGTCCTGACTCCCAGGATGAGGGTCTGAAAGACTGGTGACCACATGGGTCCCCACGCCAGGGATAGGCGTGCGCCGTTGGGGAAGGGACCTCTCCTCCAACAAGGTACTCGTGCAAATCATCAAGGAAAAAGCCCAAGGGCGTGAACGTGATAATGGGCCACGGGCAGGTGGTTTACAAAAGGGGCAACCCTACAGGCTAAGGGGAGATCGAAGGGGAAGGGCAGGATGGCAGCCAGGAGGATCATCCATGACCGTCTCCCCCGACACACCAAACTGAACACTACTGCCTGCTTTTAGAATAAAACGAAAAAGCATATTGGATAAGGCAGGAAGGGAAGAGGCACCCGCGCTGCCCCTCTCCTGGTTCCAGCAGCCCATGGAGAGAGCCCAGGGAATTAAGCTCAGGACTCAAGACTTGAAACCCAGGCCCAGGCCCGTCCCAATGAAGCCCAGTGCTGGGCAGAGCCCTATGGTTTCCACCAGGCCAGTACTGCAGCCTGAGCCCCTGGAACAGCGTCAGGCCAGGCGGTGATGGCCGCCTCCATACCACCCTCCGACCCAGCAGGCAGAGCGGGGAGCAGGGCTGCTCCTGCGGGGTGCCAGGCAGGAAAGCTAGCCCAGGGCTTTGTCTTGGTCCCCAGGCCCACCACTGTGAGAATCGGGCAAAAACCGAAGGCCCCGTACGCAGGCCAGAGCCCACAGGAGGAGCCCCGAGACTTCCCAGCATCAGCAGAGGCCTCTGCCCCAGCAGGACAGATGAGTTTGGCCTGCATCATTTCTAGCCTTGGCGTGCTCCCGGGGCACCCCACTCTCCTCCCAAGACTGCAGGCCCCGGCAGGTGTGACTCGGGGACAACCTGGTAGCGTCAGCCTCGGTGGCCAAGGGACTGTCTCTAGCGCCTGTCCCCCAACCTCAGACAGCATGGCTGTCACCGGGCCAGTGCTCACACAGGGCTCAGGACTGCCCTGACGCCAGGCAGAGACCCGCACCCCAGGAGGTGGATTTGTGTTTCAGCCCATAGCTGTGGTACGGACCCCAGTGCACCCTAAGACTGTGAAGGTCATTGCGGCTATGAGATCTGGGCATCACCCAGACTACCATGAGCCCGAGTGGCCAGCAGCTGGCCTTCACTCGCGCTGCCTCCGTCCTGGGCGGTGTGGTGTGCTATAAGACCCCATTCCTGGGAGGAGGCCACAGGACAGGATAGTAAGCACAAGACTTGCCCTGAAATTTAGTACCGCGTTAGTGAAGCCTCACACTGGGAATATCCAACGGTCCTCATCTCCAGACCCTCTGGACCAGCTGCAGTGCTGGAGGAAGACCCATGGCCCCAAGCTCTGGGACTTCCATCCCAGCCAGAGTCACTTGTGAGTAGCTGCAGCTGTCTCTGGCCAGGAGTCCACCTCAGTAGCCGGCAGCCCAGGGAAGTGCGGGCCTTGGTTCAACTCCAGTGACCTGCTGATCTTGGTGGGCTCTGGGCGTGGGTGTAACACAGCCTGTGGGCACTGGTGGCCACAGGTGTAACCTAGGGGCTTGAAGCTCGTCCACGCATGATGAGTCTTCCCAGGGTGGAGCAGAATCCCACAACAACTGAATACAGGCCAGAAACTATGGATAGGGCATCTGGGCCTGATCTGGCCCCAGAGAGGCTTGGGGGACAGACTCCTCCTTCCAGGTTCTTTCCTGACTCCTGAACAGCACACTGATAGAACATTTGGTTCAAACCTGGGCCTGGACTGTCCTCTAGTACGGACAGTGCCAACGCACCAATGGCAGACTCCTGCAGCTCTGGAACTGAGCGCCACCCAGCTGAGCTAGTAGAAGTGACTTCAGACTCAGGAAATAAACGATCTCCTTGGAATTTCAGAAAGACAGGCACAAACAAAGCTCAATCCAGAAGACTGGCATAAATACTGAACCCGTCAACGCCCAGATAACATTGCACACCAACACACATCAAGGGCTTTCAGGAAACCGTGACCCCACAGTATGCTCAAAATCCAGTGACGGAAACGGAACTTCCAGCGATCAGTATGGGAGAATTCCCAGAGAATTGCATTGACCAGGCCTAGTGGGAAAGTTGTTCTGCATGCCTAGAACTGTCCCAACACAGAGCCTTCCACTCTGGTCTGCGCAGCTGTGTGTCGTAGAAAGAGCACTAGCCTGGGAGTCCCATGATTTGGGTTCAGATTCTGTTTTCTACACCTCTTACCTACATGCTTTTGGACAATTCGTGATCTCCTTCATCTGCAAAATGGAGATAAATAATATACTTCCTTTCCAGGATGAGGATTATAGGGGTAAGTGGAGAGGGCGTTGAAGTTATGCTGCCTTCTAAGGAAGGTAGAGGCCATCCCCTGCGCCTTGGGCGCTAACAGAAGGCTGTGTCGCTAACAGATGCGACGGTCCTTCATGCACACTCGTCCCCTGAGTTGGTTAGGCTGAAGTCAGTGTGAGTCCAGTAAGAGCTAGACACTCAGTATGAATGAGTAAGAAGAGGGTGGCAGGGTGTGAGTGGACCAGACAGGGCTGGGATGAGGAAGGGACAGGTCCCAGGAGCCATGGTGGATGCTGGGGCTTCAGCTGGATGCCCCAGCCTGTTAAACATCCCCGCAGCTCGTGCAAATGCCTTTTAATAATTGAGTTCTCTTAATTCTAAGTTGCAGTGGGGCTGAGCATGCTCCTGCCTAGTGTGTATCCATGGTACAAGGAGTGTACTCACAGCAAGCAATCGGGGCAGGCAGGAATTCAGAGTCAGAGGTAACCACGGCAATTTGTGGCTCTTGGACGGATCTGGGGCTTCCTATGAGCCCTGCATGGGCGTCTGGGCCAGTCCTGTGTAGATCCTGCGGAGCACGTGGCCCGGCTCAGGTTAAGCGCGGTTTAATACCTGTGACGACGGCCTCCTGCCTTTCTCATTCTGTCCTCGACCTGCTGCTCAGGTCAGAACGAGTCCCTAAGGTGGCTGACCATGGCTGACGAACGCTTGGGCTGGGACCTTTGCATCTCAGTGTACTTGTGCAACCCCCCACCCCCTTTGGTGGTACTGGGGTTCCTGGAAGCCCTTCTACCTCCAGGCTACACTCCCAGACCTATTTTTTTTTGAAACAGGGTCTCTTAAGCCAGCATGGCTGGCTTTGAACCTGCGCGATCCTCCTGTCTCCCAAGTGCGGGGATTACAAGCGTGTGCCACCACGCCCGGCATGCAAACTCTTTTACCTCGTGTTTATTTCTCACCTACCAGTTCCAGAGCCTTAAGGGAAGCGCTGGCATTAAGCTCCACCCGGGGAGCTCATGGGGGTTGGGCAGCATGTCCAGGTTCCCAGAGGAGGCCCAGGGTGACTGGCGCAGACCACCAGGGGCTTGAGCCCCAGTATCCACCCTGGGCATTCAGTGCTTAGGGCTGCCAATCAGTACTTACTGCAGATGAACAACAGATGCCCCGCTCCCCCAGCCAAGGCAGGTGTGCAGGTGCCACGGCTCCCATAGCTCAACTCACCCCTCCTGGGCGACCCAGCAGGCCGCTCCGCACATTCCTTCAGTTAAAGCTACGTTGATCTTGGACGGAGAGCGAACACGGACGGGTGTGTGGGAGCCCTGCACAGGCAGAGCTTGGACCTGGCTCTGAGCCCCGCAGGCTGGAAGGGGGCGTGACCTCAGGAAAACCTAGGAGCAGCCACTTCGTGTCTGCCTTGCCCTAGAACAGAGCAGGTGCTCGATGCGTACTTGTCCAATGAGGAAGCTAGCTGATGGCTGCAGAAAGCCCCCTTTGCCACCGCCTGCCTGTCCCTCGTTCCTTCCTCGAGCCCGTGGACCTCTCGTTAGAGAACTCAGGCCCTCCGTTTCTGCTCGTCTCTGCCACACACCTGGGATGTAATTATGTGTCACTTAGGTGAGCGTGGGCTGCTCGTCTCTGCAGGTCTTGAGGTTCCGGTCCCGGGTCTGTCCCCTCGGCTCCGGAGAGGCCACGCCACAGCGGCGCGCTCGGGCTGCGGCTCGGTTTCCCTTTCTGTCTTTCACTAACGCATATGGACTTGGACTTTTTCTACGCTTCCTCCTGTTGACCCTCCAAGCTTGGACATTTTTTATTTCTCTGATTTTATGGAAAATACTAAGTTAAGAAAGGCCAAGGGGCCCCAGCCCTGTCACCGAGGCCTACCTCCGCAGCCGCGAGCCGCCCTCCCGCTACGCAGCAGTCACACCGCCCTACACCATCGTCTTCTTCCCTGTTCGAGGGCGCTGCGGGGCCATACACCTGCTGCTGGCCGACCAGGCCAGAGCTGGAAGGCGGACGTGGTGACCAAGGAGACCTGGTCCTAGGGCTCGCTCAAGGCCTCCGGCCTCTACGGGCAGATCCCCATGTTCCAGGATGGAGATCTCACCCTGTACCAGTCCAATGCCATCCTGCGCCACCTGGGCCGCTCGCTGGGGCTGGACGGGAAGGACGATCGGGAGGCAACCCTCTTGGACATGGTGAACGACGGCGTCGAGGACCTCGGCTGTAAAAACATCACCCTCATCTATACTAACTATGAGGCCGGCAAGGACGGCTATGTGAAGGCGCTGCCCGGACCCCTGAAGCCTGGTTCTGCTGGCCCAGAACCAGGGCAGCCAGGCCTTCACTGTGGGCAACCAGATTGCCTTCGCCGACTACAACCTGCTGGGTTTGCTGCTGATCCACCAGGTCCTGGCCCCCGGCTCCTGGACACCTTCCCCTTCTCTCTGACTACGTGGCGCGCCTGAGCGCCCGGCCCAAGATCAAGGCCTTCCTGACCTCCCTGACCACGTGAACCGCCCCGTCAATGGCAACGGGAAACAGTGAGGCTGCCGCCCTGCTCCCCCAGGACCAATAAAGTTCCCAATACAGGAAGAAAAAAAACTCCAAGGGATTTGGCAAAGGGTGCACAGCTGTTCCAGGGACCCGAGATTCCCTGCCCCTGCTCTTTTTCCATGACCAGTAGTTTTGCTACACAAGAGTGGCTGGTCCGTCTCTGTGCACCGGCTGGTCTAAGTCCACACCCATGCTCGCTCTCCTAGCCTTACTCTGCTGCCTTAGTAGCCGATGACTGGCTGGAGGATGGGGCTGTAGAGGGATGGGGCTATGGGGGATGGGGCTATGGGAGATGAGGCTATGGGGGATGGGGCTACGGGGATGGGGCCACGGGGGATGGGGCCACGGGGGATGGGGCTATGGGAAATGGGGCTATGGGGGATGGGGCTATAGAGGGATGGGGTTATGGGGGATGGGGCAATGGGGGATGGGGCTATAGAGGGATGGGGCTATGGGGGATGGGGCTACGGGGGGATGGGGCTATGGGGGATGGGGCTATAGAGGGATGGGGCTATGGGAGATGAGGCTATGGGGGATGGGGCTATGGGGATGAGGCTATGGGGGATGGGGCTATAGAGGGATGGGGCTATGGGGAATGGGGTTTAGGGGGATGGGACTACGGGGGATGGGGCTACGAGGGATGGGGCTACGAGGGAGGGGCTCCCACAGCCTGGTGTTGGGGAAAAATGGGCTCGCATTTCACCTGTACATCCTGTTGCACCTCACGCTGGGGTTTCTCTCCATCTGTACTTGACACTGGCCATTGCTAGGAATGTGCTCTGAGGCTCTGGGCAGCAGGCCTCCCATCTGATAACTGCTGGGCAGACTTGTTAGGAAAGACAGGGCCATCTATGGGGCTGACTGGAAGAAATCCAAATAAGGAGACAGGCTGTTGAAGGGAAGAGAGTTTGGCTTCTGAAACCAGGTGGAGGTAAGAGAGGCATGACTTTGGCTAAGAGGCCTGGCCATCCAACTCAGGCTCCCCACGGGGGACAGGATGGGATGACAAAGGACATGGGGACCAACGCAAGGCCAGGCTCACAGAAGGACACAAACACGCACAACACAGTACTGAGCTCTGCTCTCCTCTCCTGGCCCCTTCATATCTCCAGAGGGATCCCAGTGCAAAGGGCCTCACTAAGTAGCTGAGGCTGTCCACGATTGCGATCCTCCTGTATCGGCCTCAAATGCTGAAATTACAAGCATGCACCATCACACCTGGCTAAGATTTTATTTTTTAGTTGACAAAAAAACATATATTTATGGTGTACAACATGATGTTTTGATGTACATAGACCTTGTAAAATGGCAACATCAAATCAATTAACATACGAAATACTTCACACACTTAAGAGTTTTTTGTGGCACGTACACTAAAAATCCACTCTCTTAGCAATTTTCAAGTCAATAACGTATCGTTGTGAACCCTAGTTATCATGCGGCATAATAAATCTATTGAATTTATTCTTCCTGTCCCAACCAATCCGACTCCTGCCCGAGTTACGCGCTCCGGTTTCATCCCGCGGTGGCTCTCGGAGCTGACACTCTGCACCCGGGGGCCAGGGTGGGGAGGCTTGTGCCCATTCTAAACTGCAGCTTCCCACTCGGGGAGGTGGAGGAGGGGGCTCCGCTGCATCCAGGGGCACCTGAGTCAGGCTGGGGGTTAAGAACGGCACACGGCACCCTCCCCACCCCGGGGAAGCCCTAGAACAGGGTGGTCCAGGTAAGCTGTGCCCTTAGAGAGGGCGTTAGATGCTTCCTGTACGTAATAGGGAGACAGCTTAGGTTAAGGTCCAGTGTTTACAGCTCTTACCCTCTTGTGCTGCCTGCCATCCTGTGTCTACAAGCCCATCTCCAGGCCTGGGGTAGAAGGTAGAGGAGATCTCAGGGAATTAGCATGAGAAATACTTGAAAAGCATCCTGGAGGGACCACTAAGAAGAGGAGACTGCTGGCTGGGGGAGAGATGGAGATGGGGAAAAGGATTTCAAAGAGTTTTTTTTTTTTGGCCGGGCATGGTGGTGGCATTTCTGTAATCCCAGTACTTTAGTGGCTGCGACAGGACGATCACAGGTTCGAGGGTAGCCTCAGCCACTTAGCGGGACTCTCAGCAACCTAGTGAGACCCTGTTCCAAAATAAAAAGTAAAAAGGGATGGAGGTGAAGCTTGGAGGTAGAATGCCCCTGGGTTCAATTCCTAGTACCAATAAACAAACAGACAGATAAATAAATAATAAATAAACAAATAAATAGCTTTGAGGGACATAGTGGTCCATGCCTAGCTACTCAGGAGGCTGAGGCAGGAAGATTTCAAGTCTGAGGCCAGCCTGGACAGATTTGGTGAGATCCTGACTCAAAATAAGATAAAAAAGGTTGGGGATGTAGTTCAGCAATAGACTGTTTGCCTGGCGTGCAAACACACTCTCCAGCACAGCAGGGGAAAGTGTGTGTGTGTGTGTGTGTGTGTGTGTGTGTGTGTGTGTGTGTGAAAATAAATTACAAATGAAATTTCTTCCTTTGAGATCTTTCCTTTTTTGTGTGTGTGTGTGGTATTGGGGGTGGAACCCAGAGGCTTTTCTGCCTCCGGGCTATACTCCCAGACCTTTTTATATTTTATTTGGAAACAGGGTCTCACTAGGTTGCTGAGAGCCTCACTAAGTAGCTGAGGCTGACTTCGAACCCATGCGATCCACCTGTCTCAGCCTCCCAAGCACGGGGATTACAAGCGTGCGCCACCACGCCCGACTTTTCCAAATTTTTCAATGAAGAATTTTAATATATTTTGCATATTAGAATTCCTTTGCATGTGACACCTTGAAGATACTAAGACCACAGAGCAATATTTTTTTCCTTTATGGATTTTAATTATAAGGGAGGATAATTTGCCCAGAGAAGAATAATCACTAAGAATTGCCAGTAACTCAGAGACAGGAGGATGTCAACTCACGTAAAGTTGAAAAGAAACAGGCCGACTGGCATTTATGAGCCTCCTAGATATTCAGTTTGCTTGTGTGTACTCTCAGATGTTTTTCCGGAGAGGGAAAAAGTAGCTTTCATCAGATCTCAGAGTTCTGTGCCTGCAGAAAGGTCAGGGACTACCAAATAAGACGAGGAACAGAGAGGAAGCAGAGGAGGGAGGGGATGGCTGAGACAACTGCAGTGAAATAATAATAACTGATTAATAATCATAACAAAAGAGAATGAGTCCTGGGACCTGCAGGTGGGAGAAGGGAAAATAATCACATCAGCTGCCAGTGGCCAAGGCAGGAAGTCATTGCCACAGCAAAAGGAAGCCAAAGTGTGTGTGTGTGTGTGTGTGTGTGTGTGTGTGTGTGTGTGTACACAAAGGAGACAGGGATTCAGCAGCACACACGCCTGGTTATTTTTCAAGATGTCCCTCTTGGTTGGCCTCTCTGGGACCAGCGGCCACAGAGTGCTGGGTGTGCGATGCGGCCCCGGGATTGGCTCTAACGGTGGACGTGCAAACCTGCAGAGCAAGTTTCAGGACAGTGTGATAGCGTGTGTCAAAACGTGAAAGGTGTTAGCTGGGGGTGGTGCATATGCTTGTAATCCCAGTATTTGGGAGGCAAAGACAGGAGAATCACAGGTTTGAGGACAGCCTCAGACAGCAGTGAGACTCTCACCAACCTAGTGAGAACCTGTTTCGAAATAAAAATTTAAAAAGGGGGACTGGAGGTGTAACTCGAGAGTAGAATACGTCTGAGTTCAATTTTCAGTACTAAACAACAACAACAACAACAACAACAAAAACCGAGAGGTGTCTGGGTGTAGTAATCCCAATCCAGGCACACACCTGTAAACTCAGTATTTGGGAGGCTGAGACAGGAGGATCACAGGTTCACAGCCAGCCTCAGCAACTTAGGTCTGACTAGACTCTGAAAACAAAATAAGTAGCCAGGCGTGGTGGCACATGATTGTAATCCCAGCATTCGGGAGGCTGAGACTGGAGGATCATAGTTCGTGGACAACCTCAGCTACTTAGTGAGGGCCTTTGCAACTCAGTGAGACCCTGTTTCAAAATAAAGAATAAAAAGTAGGGCTGGGGGTATAGCTCTGAGGTAGAATGCCCCTGGGTTCCATCCCCAGTACCACAAAAATAAATAAATAATAAAATATATAAAGGGTTGGAGGTGTAGCTCAGACAAGTACCTCCCGCCCCTCCAAAAATTGAAAGGTCACTTCCAGGAAGATGGCGACCGAGAAAAGCGGGGCTTAAGAGCCCCGCTAACAACCAGTCTCCATTAACACAAAACCAGCGCCTTTCATAGCCAGAAAACACCATCACCAGAAAAACAAAAAAACCACCAGGCTCCAGAGAGAAAGCGGACTGAGAACAGAGCTCAGGGCCACAGAGGAGACACACGCGCCCGAGGACGCGGCAGCAGCGCCATACTGCCGGCGGCAGCGGCGAACTCAGCGGACGGCTACAGCAAGCTGAGGTGAGCTGCTGCGGAACAGCCAGGCGGGATCTTTCGGCGCAGAGAGCATTTAAAGCTCCCAGTGACCGAGTTCAGCACATGCTGCAGGGATTCAGAGTGGAAATCAAAACCAGAGAAGAAAAAATACGCCAGCCTCACGGCTGAGGGCGTGGCAGAGGCGCCATATTGTTACCGGCGGCGGCAGCAGCAGTGAATTCAACGAGTCCAGTACAGCGACATCTGCGTACTCAAGAACAGTGAGTCAAATTGTGGGCCACAGAGGAGAAATCCCAGTACTGTACCTCCTGGGACTTGACCCAGTGAGGGAGTGGTGGTGGTGGCAGAGATATCACACCATAGGAGAATGTGCAACCTGGCACCCCCCATAGTTTAAAGCAGCCTCTATCAACTCCCTGGGTCGGAGACTCTGTGATACAACCCAGTAAAGGAGTAGTGGGGTCTGAGATAATACAGACTCGAGATCCAGAGCACCTTAAGTGAAGCCATAGTGACCCAAGGGAAGAACCCAGAGAAGGCACAAACCTCCGAAATCATGGGAAAGAGGAATAACACTGGAGTAATGAATATGCACAACCCCACAACATCAGAACCCGATAAAACAGAAAATCAGAGATTTCTAGAAGATCAAATCAGGAAAATAACTGTAGAAATAATAGAGGTGCTTCGAAAAGAACTCAGAGAGAGCCAAAAAGAGATAAAGGATGCAATTAATGAAGTAAAGGCCTCAATTCAAAGCACAAACAACCGATTAGACCACATGGAGAACAGAATCTCGCTCTTAGAAGATGAGCAATCCAAAAATGAACGCATAGTGTCTAATCTAGAAAAAAATATCCGACAGCAGGAATCTGACATTGAAGAAATATGGGCCCTTCTTAAGAGAGCTAACCTAAGAATAATTGGAATAGAGGAGGGAAAAGAAAGTGATACCAAAGGGATCAACAATCTCTTCAAGGAAGTAATAGCAGAAAATTTTCCAAATATAGAGCAAGAGGTTGATACACAGATCCAGGAAACTTATAGAACTCCCTTTAGACAGGATCGGAGAAGAGGATCCCCACGCCACATAATTGTCAAAATGACCAATGTGGAAGCCAAGCAGAGAATCTTAAAGGCAACAAAAGCAAAGGGCCAAGTGACATTCAGAGGCAAACCAATTAGAATCACTCCAGACTTCCCAAACCAAGTCATGAGAGCCAGAAGGGCTTGGAGTAACATATTCCAAACTCTGAAAGAAAACAACTTCCAGCCAAAAATTTCCTACCCAGCAAAACTTTCTATCAAATTAGATGGAGAAATAAGAAGCTTCCATGACAAACAGAAACTGAAGGAATTTATGTCTTCAAAACCAGCGCTAGAGAAAATACTCAAAGAGATTAACTACAAAGAAGAAATAGGTAACACTCACCAGAACCAGAGAAACAAGAGTTTCCATCCAACAGACAACTAAGATTGGTTATCTGTGGAGATTCATTATTTATGTTAGTCTTTTACCTATCTCTAAATTGTATTGTTTGCTTTTATTGTTATTAATTTTTAGGATTTCTAGTTGGAATATTAATATACCTTCAGATATAGCATTTGGAAATATTTTATCCAATTCTGTTAGTAACTTTTAACTCTGTTTACATTGTCTTTGGATATACAACATTTTTTTTATTTTTTAGGGAGTTTGTATATTCTTCTGTTGCCTGTGCCATTGAAATCATATCCAAGAAATCACTGCCAATTTCAATGTTGTGAGGTTTTATGACCCAGATTTTCTTCTAAAAGTTTATAGTCTTAAGATTTATATTTAGGTCTTGTATCTATTTTGAGTTAATACTTGTATGTGGGATTAGGTAAGGGTCCAATTTTATTCTTTTCCATGTAATTATTATTTTTCAACAATATTTAGTTAAAAGATTATTATTTCCACCACCAAATGTTCGTGGAAACCTTGTCAAAAATAACTTGACAATATAGGGAAAAATTTAGCTCTAGGCTTTTATTTAACTCCAATGGTTTATATATCTGCCTTTAGAACAGTACTACACTGTTTCAATTATTGTAGCTTTATATGGTTTGAAATCAGAAAATATATATCTTCTAGCTTTGTTCTTTTTCAAGATCGTTTTGGGTATCTAGAATTCATATTCCATATTAGGATAGATTTTTTTCTGAAAAATAAATATATAATATATGATAGTTTCACCTAAAAAAACAGAAAAAAATATGCTCTGGTAAGAAAGAAAGCAAAAAGAAATATTGAAATGTTATCTTTAAATCATCAAAAGCTTGGTATCAGACAAATGAAACTGTTATGTGAGATTAACATTTTTAATTTTGGATAAATTGCTATAATACTAGATGTCAACCACTAAGCCAAGCATGGGAAGGAGGGATGGGGAGAGAATGGGGTGGGGATCGGGTGGGGGCTGACTGGGCGATGTGTGCATGTATGTCTACAAAAGTTTGTATCCCACTATGATGTATGAATACAGTGCACCAATAAAATAAAATTTAAAAAAATAAAGAAAAAAAAATTGAAAGGTCTATTTACTTTGCTCTGGCCAGTTTATTTATTTACTTATTGGCAGTACTGGGAATGGAACTCAGGGCTTCACACATGCTAGGCAAGTGCTCTGTTACCGAGCTATGTACACAGCTCTTTTAAATTTTATTTTTAGATGGTCTCCCTAAATTGGCCTTGAACTTGTGATCCTTCTGTCTAGGCTTCCCAAGTAGCTGGGAGCAGCTGGGATTCTAGGTGTGGGGCCTCCATGTTCAGCAGAAGTTTACTTCTTTTTTTTTTTTTTTTTTTGGTGGCACTGGGGTTCCTGGAAACCCTTCTACCTCTGGGCTACACTCTCAGACCTATTTTATACTTTTTTATTTGGAAACAGGGTCTCTTAAGCCAGCGAGGCTGGCTTTGAACCTGCGTGATCCTCCTGTCTCCGCCTCCCAAGTGTGGGGGTAACAAGCGTGCGCCACCACGCCTGGAGGAAGTTTACTTCTAAGGAGCCCACTCTACACAAATGCACACGTGCACAGATGCGTGTGCAAGAGCCATCCTTGCAGTATTATTTGTGTAGTCCTGTGCTGCATAAGAAATGTGTCATTAGGCAATTTCATCACTGTGCAGACACCACAGAGTGGACTCACAGAGACCGAGATGGTGTGGGGCAGTCGCTTGATATGACCTTTTTTTCCTCTGTAGTACTGAGGATTGAACCCAGGGCATTCTACCTCTGAGCTACCTCCCCCCCCCCCCCAGGCCTTTTATTTTTTATGTTACAGCAGGATCTTGCTAGGTTATCGCACACTGGCCTCAAGCCTGCAATTTTCCTGTCTCAGACTTCTAAGTGCTGAGATTACAGGTGTGCACCAGCACCAGGCTTGGCGTGGCCTCTTCCATAACTGGGGAAGGTGATAAACACGAGATGTATCGGATTGTTGCTGGTGTAGCTCAGCAGACTGGTTTTGCTCTATAATAATGATGAAAAGTATCGAATAGTAAATACAGACAGGTGTGATGGCACATGCGGATAATCCCAGTGAAATGGGAGGCTGAGGCAGGAGGATCTCAAGTTCGAAGCCAGCCTGGACAACTTAGTGAGATCCTGTCTCCAAGTAAAAAATAAAAAGGCCTTGAGGTAGAGCTCAGTGCAGTGGTTGAGCTCTGGGTTCAGGTCCCAGTGCCACAAAATGAAAAAAAATATATAACAGATACATATGTCAGCAACACTCTTATTTATTATGATCATTATCAAATGTTATATACATACATGATCACACACGCTGTAGTTTTATATATGATGGTAGGTTTGTTTATACCAGCATCACCAGGACCATGTGAGTAATGCAGTCATGTTGCTAGGTGATGGGACATTTCCAGCTCCTTCAGGACGTATGGGCCCACCACCACACACTGTGCGGCTCCCTGTTGACCGTGCCAGCATTACACAGTGCTTGACTGTAACTGCAAAACCTTGACATTGACCAGCAGAGGAACAGTTAAATGAATTAAAGTTCTTCCATGGGACACCATGCAGCTGTTAGAGAAATGCAGTAGAGATTAGACTGAAAATTGTGGGAAGATGGCGACGGAGAAAAGCGGGGCTTACGAGCCCCGCTAACAACCAATCTCTATTACTACAAAATCAGCGCCTTTCATAGCCAGAAAACACCATCAGCAGAGAAACAAAAAAGGTAAATACCAGGGACAGAGAAAAAGAGGGCTGAAAAAAAGAGACACCAGAAAGAAACCAGACTGCAGTGCTGCTGCCGGAGCCGCGGTGTGGAGCAGCGGGCGCCATCTTTCCTTGCAGCACCAGGCCCCAGAGAGGAGGGGGACTCAGAACGGAGCTCAGAGCCACAGAGGAGATATGCCGGACTCACGGCTGAGGACGCAGCAGCAGCGCCTTACTGCCGGCGGCAGCGGCAAATTCACCGGACGGCACCAGACCAATGCACTCAACAGCCCACCAGGCTCCAGAGAGGAGCAGCGGACAGCGAGCCGAGGTGAGCTGCTGTGGATCAGCCGGGAGGGATTCGGCAGATTTTTCGGCGCAGGGAGCGTCTAAAGCTTCCAGGGGCTGGGCTCAGCGCACTCTGCAGGGACTCAGAGCGGAGCTCAAAACCAGAGAAGAAATAAGCCAGCCTCACGGCCGAGGGTGTAACAGCAGCACCATATTGCTACCGGCGGCAGCAGCAGCGAATTCACCAAGTCCACTAAAGCTCCATCGGCCACTCAACAACAGTGAGTTAAATTGCGGCCCCTAGAGGAGAAATCCCAGTACTGACTCCCAGGGACTTGACCCAGTGGGGGAGTGGCGGTGGCAGAGATATCACACCATAGGAGAACGTGCAACCTGGCACCCCCCACAGTCTAAAGCAGCCTCTATCGACTCCCTGGGTCTGAGACTTTGCGATCCAACCCAGTAAAGGAGTAGTGGGGACTGAGATACTACAGACTCGAGATCCAGAGCATCTTAAGGGAAGTCGTAGTGACCCAAGAGAAGAACCCAGAGAAGGCACAAACTTCCAAAATCATGGTAAAGAGAAATAACAATGGAGCAATGAATGCCCACAACCCCACAACATCAGAACCCGATAAAACAGACATTCAGAGATTTCTAGAAGATCAAATCAGGAAAATAACTGCAGAAATAATAGAGGTGTTTCTAAAAGAATTCAGAGAGACCCAAAAAGAGATAAAGGATATACTCAATGAAGTAAAGGCCTCAATCAAAGTATAAACAACCGATTAGACCACATGGAGAAAAGAATCTCGCTCCCAGAAAATGATCACTCCAAAAATGAACGCATAGTTTCTAATTTAGAAAAAAAAATCTGACAGCAGGAATCTGACATTGAAGAAATATGGGCCCATTTTAAGAGAGCTAACCTAAGAATAATTGGAATAGAGGAGGGAAAAGAAAGTGAAACCAAAGGGATCAACAATCTCTTCAAGGAAGTAATAGCAGAAAATTTTCCAAATATAGAGCAAGAGGTTGATACACAGATCCAGGAAACTTATAGAACTCCCTTTAGACAGGATCGGAGAAGAGGATCCCCATGCCACATAATTGTCAAAATGACCAATGTGGAAGCCAAGCAGAGAATCTTAAAGGCAACAAAAACAAAGGGCCAAGTGACATTCAGAGGCAAACCAATTAGAATCACTCCAGACTTCCCAAACCAAGTCATGAGAGCCAGAAGGGCTTGGAGTAACATATTCCATACTCTGAAAGAAAACAACTTCCAGCCAAAAATTTCCTACCCAGCAAAACTTTCTATCAAATTAGATGGGGAAATAAGAAGCTTCCATGACAAACAGAAACTGAAGGAATTTATGTCTTCAAAACCAGCACTAGAGAAAATACTCAAAGAGATTAACTACAAAGAAGAAATAGGTAACACACTCCAGAACCAGAGAAACAAGAATTTCCATCCAACAGACAACTAAGATTGGTTATCTGTGGAGATTCATTACTTATGTTAGTCTTTTTACCTATCTCTAAATTGTATTGTTTGCCTTTATTGTTATTAATTTTTAGGATTTCTAGTTGGAATATTAATATACCTTCAGATATAGCATTTGGAAATATTTTATCCCATTCTATCAGTAACTTTTAACTCTGTCTATATTGTCTTCGGATATACAATTTTTTTTTATTTTCTAGGGAGTTTGTTTACCCTTCTGTTGCCTGTGCCATTGAAATCATATCCAAGAAAACACTGCCAATTTCAATGTCATGAGGTTTTAGGACCTAGATTTTCTTCTAAAAGTTTATAGTCTTAAGATTTATATTTAGGTCTTTTATCTATTTTGAGTTAATATTTGTATATGGTGTTAGGTAAGGGTTCAGTTTTATTCTTTTTCGTGTAATTATTATTTTTCAACAATATTTAGTTAAAAGATTATTATTTCCTCCACCAAATGTCTGTGGAAACCTTGTCAAAAAATAACTTGACAATATATGGAAGAATTTATCTCTAGGCTTTTATTTAACTCCAATGGTTTATATATCTGCCTTTATAACAGTACTACACTGTTTCAATTATTGTAGCTTTATAACATCTGAAAACAGAAAATATACATCTTCTAGCTTTGTTCTTTTTCAAGATCGTTTTGTGTATCTAGAGTCCATATTCCATATTAGGATAGATTTTCTCTGACTCATGCTGGCGATGCCCCACTTACCCTTCAAGGACCCGGCTCTTTTCACGGATGCAGGGACTTTGAGGGTAGGGCATCCACACAGATCATGTCCCTCACTTAATAGTGGGAAAGAAGGCCTGTGTTAAGCCAGGCAGCTGGAGGCGTGGCCGGCCTCCGGTTCCCTCCTGCCCATTTTGCTTTTCCTTTTAGCTTACAATCACGGAAAAGCACCCATATCCATCAAAGTCAATTCTAAGACGTCCTGTCTTTGAACCAAAGCAAGCTACGAAGTCACAACTGCAACACGAGTCCTGGACCCCTCCCCAGGATCCCCAAGAGTTAGTAAGACGTCACCTAGGGCTGGGGTCCGGACCCCTCCCCAGGATCCCCGAGAGTTAGTAAGACGTCACCTAGGGCTGGGGTCCGGACCCCTCCCCAGGATCCCCGAGAGTTAGTAAGACGTCACCTAGGGCTGGGGTCCATTAGGAGCACCTCGCCGCAGCCCGGGGATTCTCCGTGTGAGCGCACACGTGTTCTCTTGTATCTCTGCCCTGACGCCTGTCACACATACTTGGTGTTCATGGGACAGCCTGCATGTAATCATGGGTGGTACGCCTTTTGGTTTACAGTAGAGCTTATAGACTTTGGAAATTTGGGAAAGTATAACCTATTTTTTGTTCGGTTTGGTTTGGTACTGGGGATTGAACCCATGGATATTCTAACTCTCAGCTACACCCCAGTCCTATTTTATTTTTTATTTTTTTATTTTTATTTTTTGGTGGTACTGGGGTTCCTGGAAGCCCTTCTGCCTCTGGGCTACACTCCCAGACCTATTTTTACATGTTTTTAAATTTATTTGGAAACAGGGTCTCCTAAGCCAGTGTGCGCGGCTGACTTCAAACCTGCGCGATCTTCCTGTCTCTGCCTCCCAAGTGCGGGGATTACAAGCGTGCGCCACCAGGCCTGGCTTATTTTATTTATTTATTTATTTATTTATTTATTTATTTATTTTGGTGGTACTGGGGTTCCTGGAAGCCCTTCTACCTCCGGGCTACACTCCCACGGGCTACACTCCCAGACCTATTTTTTAACTTTATGTGGAAACAGGGTCTCTTAAGCCAGCGAGGCTGGCTCCGAACCAGCGCGATCCTCCTGTCTCCGCCTCCCAAGCGCGGGGATTACAAGCGTGCGCCACCACGCCTGGCTTATTTTTTATTTTGAAACAGGGTCTTGCTAGGTGTTGACAGTCTCACTATATTCCTGAGGCTGCCTTGAACCTCCTATCTCAGCCTCCCAAGTACTGGGATTACAGGCCTGTACCACCATGCCCAGCTTACTTTAAGGTTATTTATTGGTACTGGGGATGGGACCCAGGGCCATTTTACCTCTGGGCTACACTCCCAGCCCTGGTTTTTTTTTAATTTTCTTTTTTATTTGGGAACAGGTCACTAGGTTGGTGAGAGCCTCAGTACTTGCTGAGGCTGTCCTTGAACCTGCGATCCTTCTGTCTCAGCCTCCCAAGTGCTGGGATTATAGGCATGTGCCACCACATCTGGTTGGATGCGACACTTTTTATTCTCTTTTTGTTTCACCCGCTAGCATATGGGTTCCTTGAGGGAGGAAGCCAGGGCACATCTTTGTATCTCAGCGCCTAAAAGAGTAGACCTTTCAGGCATGTTTATAGAATGAATGAATTAAAGACTCTTGGGGTGGGGCTTTAATATGAGCTCTGCGGGTGATGGGATTACCATCAATTCCATTTTATTGATAAGGTAACTGAGGCCCAGAGCAAATAGGTGACCTAAGATCATGCACCTCGTATGTGGCAGAGCAGAGACTGGTCCTCAGGTCAAACACTGGCCCCTTTCTGCCATGAAAAAACTGTAAAAGCGCCTCAGTAGTAATCGGCACCGGCACCACGATGCCGCAGTGTCGACATTAACTCAGGCCCTTGTCACAGACAGCTAACCTTTTGAATTAGGAATTATTTGCACCTTGGTAACAATAATGATCAGGCCGCTGTTGGTTGGCATTAATTATGGCCCTTGTCACTGAGAGTGGGCCTTCTGCCTAAGATATCAAGAATGAAAAATGTCTGCCAGAGATTTATTACTCACAGCAACCTCTGGAAGTGGGCGTTATTAATTCCATTTTTCAGGAGATGAAGCTGGAGGTCGGCGAGGTTCAGACACTAGCGCGAGGTCACACACCTAGCGAGGGGCCGAGCCCGGTGGGACCCGTGCGCGGGAGGCTGAGCCCCTTCAGCTCTGGGGTGCGCCTTCGTGCGTGGCCACCCAGCGTGACTCCAGGAACACGACGCGGACTCAAAACCAGGGAGCACCTTCCAACAGTGAGAAAACCGCAGAGGCAGAAGGGCGGCAACTCGCCACGACGGGAGGGAGCGGGACCAGCTGGAGGCGGCTGAGCCCTCCTGGGTTACAGGGGCACCCCACACCTAGCTTTGACTGCGGACTTCCTGCGCTTCCTTTTGTAACGCGTCCCCTGGCTAAGCGGCAGCTGGCCGTTGAGTACTGCTGCACAGTGCCATGCCGGGTGCCTGGCCGGCGTCATTCCATTAGAACCTTGCAAGACCCCTGGGATGTAGGTGTCATCCCCTGCAATGCAGAGATGGCGCCACTGAAGCTTAGAAATTTAAATTACTTGTCCAAAAAGCGGCGTGGAGGCGCACGCTTGTAATCCCCGCGCTTGGGAGGCTGAGACAAGAAGATCGCGCAGGTTCAAAGTCAGCCACGGCTACTTCGTGAGGCTCTCAACACCTTAGTGAGACCCCGTTTCCAAATAAAGTATAGAAGAGGGCTGGGAGTGTAGCCCAAAGGTAGAAAGCCTCTGGGTTCCAAAAAAAAAAAATTGTCCAAATCCTATGACTGGCTAAGAGGTCGGGGTACCATCCACATACAAGTCCTATGGCCTATGCCACATCAACTGACCCGGTCTCAGCCACTGGAGACCTCCACTGGTTCTTGCAGGGCCTGGCATGTACCGGGGGCAGCAGAGCCCAGGAGAGCGGGGCTTGGCCAGGGAAGGCTTCCCCTGAAGTTCAGGTCAAGGATGCTCCTTGGCAGGAGGTAAATGGGCTCTGCATGGTTGAGAAGGACAGTCTCAGAGTAAGCACCTTCCTTCCTTCCATCCGTCCATCCTTCCTTCTTTCCTTCCATACTAGGGAATTAAACTCAGGGGTATTCTACCTCCAAGTTACAATCTTAGCCCCCCTTTTTTTTGGCACAGGGGTTTGAACCCAGGGGCATTCTGCCGCTGAGCTATACTCCCAGCCCTGTTTTATATTTATTTTGAAACAGGGTCTCACTGAGTCACAGAGGGCATTGCTAAGTTGCTGAGTCTGGCCTCAAACCTGCGATCCTCCTGCCTTAGCCTCCTAAATGTGGGGCTTACAGGTATTGCATTAACAATTTTATTTCAAACCAGAGGAATCCCACTTGAATGGGTGGTGGGAAAGAGGATTACTCGCTTTCAACATGGTTCTACTTGGTTGCACACTCCCCTCCCCTCAAATACCTTGATCAAGGGCTGGGGCCAGGGAAATGGATGCAGGAGTGTCCAACTGAAGGTCAAACCTGCCACTCGTTACACACTGTGAGAAGCGATCGGGCAGTGGTGGAGAAGATTACTTTCCCGGAGAAACCCGAGAAGCACCTCGCTCACGTTTGCTGAGGATTCTACGGCGTAGAAAGCGCATCTGTGACCTTGTCTCCAACAATCTCTGAGCTGGAGGGCCAGGGGAGCTTTGTCGCTCTCGGGTCCCCAGGCTCCACTCAGACCCCTGGAGAGGAGCCGGGACCCTTGCAGGCGGGCCGCATGTGGTTAAGCGCTCTCTCAGGGCCTCGGGTGGGCAGCTGGGTTTGGGCGTGCCCACCTCCGCCAGCACAGCCAGCCCCCCACGCCCTCTCACCCGGGCCCTGCAGTGAGTGCCTTCCTGGGCTCCGGTCCTCTGTAGCCAGCTCCTCCTGCACTCTGCCACCGGACTACGTTCCCTACGACACATCCGATCAGGTCCCTCTTCTGCTCCTCTGCTCCCTGGGCCTGCACCTGGCACTCTGCGGGCTGTGGAGTGAGCAAGCGGGTCGCCCTCACGCCCAGGTTTCCCCCATGCAGACCTCCTGTGAACTGTTTCCTGGTTGTACCGGTCTGTGTCTTCCGTTACCCCTGCTCTCGTGGTTATGTGGGTATTTGATTATAGACCATTTAGCTGCACAAGACCGCTGGACGGACCCCTTGGTGCAGGGGCTGTGTCGTACGTACTCATCCCTGTGTCCCTGATGTCGGATCCAGGAGCCAGCACGTTGTGAGGGCTTAGAGACCCACTGAACAAGCGCATGCGTGCTGGTACCTTGACTTGTGATTTATGTCAATTTTAGATCAAGCGAGTCTCAAAAATAGACGCGTTTAGGGTGAGCTCTCCTACCCCCAACGGCCCAGCTAAGAGCTGCTTCTGTTTACTATAAACTAAGAGGCGCCTTGGGCTAAAGAGCGCACAGGGACTGCAAGACTCCGCTTTGTGTTGGGGATCAGTTGTTTCATGACCACTTAATGTTTTTGAAATAACCTAATTTCAGACATTAGTAATAACATTTCTCGGTATGTCAAAGGATGTCAAGGCTGGCCTAATGGGCTTTATCTAATTCACCCTCCCACATGGTGAGCGGTGGGCGGGCCTGGGGCGGGCCAGGAGGCCGCAGTGCAGGCAGAGCTGGCCGGTGCCAGTGCCCAGCCCCGGCTTCCTGTTCTACCGGGGCTCCTTCCCCTGCCAGGCCCTCAGCAGAGGACCTCGGCTCCGGGTCCAAAACCCACACACACCTCACCAGGGGCCACAGAGTTTACATCAGAAATGCTCACAATGTACTCCTGAAGTCTGAATTGTATGTATGTATGTATGTATGTATGTATGTATATCTGTATGTATGTATGTATGCATTTTTGTGGCACGGGAGATTGGACCCAGAGGCATTCTACCACCAAGCTACACCTTCAGCTCTGTTTATTTTTTATTTTGAAACACGGTCTCGCTAAGTTTCTGAGACTGTCCTCGAACCTGCAATCCTGTCTTAGCCTCCCACGTACGAGGATTATAGGCGCACGCCACAGCACCTGGCTCTGAAGTCTGAATTTAAATCTTCTACCTGTGACATTAAGAAATTTATTTTTGAAATTTATTTATTTTTGCAGTACTAGGGATGGAACCCAGGAGCATTCTACCTCTGAGGTATACCCCTAGCCCTATTTTTTAAACTCTTTATTTTGAAATTCTTTGAGGGTCTCACAGCTATCAACCTGTCATCCTCCTGCTTCAGCCTCCAAAGCACTGAGGTTGCAAGTGTGCACCAGCGTGCCTGGCTGAGAAATGTGTTTGCTCTCCCTAAAACTGGATATTTTCATTTGTAAATGGGGACAATACTCGCCCCCTTTTTAGATCAGCTTGAGGATTAAATGCCACGGCGATGTCAAAGGCTCAGAAGGCTAGAGGCACAGCTGGCACCCGAGGGCAGCTCAGGGCGTCTGCTCTGCTGGGATGGGCGCGGTGGGGAGGAGCAGGACCAGCCTCCTCGGCCATCACTTGCTGTGTGTGGTCCCCATTCAGATTTGTGCATGACTTTCGGGCCTGCGGCAGTGGGTGGCTGGCCCTGAGGTGTCCTTCTTTGGGCTGAACAGGACCCTTTGCCTGTCAGTGCCTGGCCCTGGATCAACCCGGGGAGACCTGGGACCTGTCGCTGTCCCCATCCTGAGGGTGAAGGAGCACAGGAGGGCTGGCGGGAGGACACACACTCTAAGGCTCCTGAGTGCTTCTAGAAGCTTTCTGTGATACGCTTAGATACTAGATGACTGTCTAGCCAGGCACGGTGGAACATGCCTGGAATCCCAGTGCCTGGGAGGTTGAGACAGGAGGTTCACAGGTTCGAGGCCAGACTTAGCAACTTACTGAGGTTCCCTGCTTCAAAATAAAAAATAAAATTGGGCTGGAGGTATAGCTCAAAGGTAGAAAGCCCCCCAGTTCAATCCCCAGTAAAACACACACACACACACACACACACACACACACGATTTTTTTTTTCTACTGGGGATGGAACCCAGGGACATTCTACCTCTGAGCAACACCCCAAGCCCTACTTTTTATTCTTTATTTTGAAACAGGGTCTCACTGAGTTGCAAAGGGCCTCACTGAGTAGCCGAGGCTGTCCTCAAACCACGATCCTCCTGTTTCAGCCTCCCGAATGCTGGGATGACAAGCGTGCGCCACCACGCCCGGCCATACTCTAGATTTAAACAACATGACATCTTTTCTAATTGAACAAATTGGTTGAGGTTAAAAAAATGTCTGAATAGCCGGGCGTGGTGGCGCACGCTTGTAATCCCCGCGCTTGGGAGGCAGAGACAGGAGGATCGCGCAGGTTTGGAGCCAGCCGCAATGGCTTAAGAGACCCTGTTTCCAAATAAAAAGTATAAAACAGGTCTGGGAGTATAGCCCGGAGGTAGAAGGGCTTCCAGGAACCCCGGTACCACCAAAAAAAAAAAAAAGTCTGAATAGCAAGGCTGTGGAGAGGTGGTCACAAGCACGCACTGGTATACGTGTGAGGAGGTTTGGCCTCCCTGGAAGACAATTTAGAATGAAACACAAAACAAGGACGAAGGGCTCAGCACCTCAAGTATTCTCCTGAAGGAAACGATCACAGCTGCCTGAAAGCTTCGAGTCGGGGGCTCAGCGTGGCACGTGTGCGTGAAGACCCGCACGCCATCTAAATCTCAGCAACGCGGGCAAGTGACTCACGGTCCACGTAGCCAACGATGGGAAACGGCGAGACAAAGACCACGGGGCAGGCGGGCCGTGGGCCGGTGACACCTGCGTGACTTCTGGTACTGAGGATCGAAGCCGGGGTGCTGCGTGCGAGGCCAGCGCTTCACCGCTGAGCCGCCCCCCGGCCTCGTGACGGGACCATTCACTGCGCGGCGCTCTCTACACGTTTTGAAAAAAGACGCAAACACATGTACATAGCACCTAGTAAAAAACAGAATAATATATCCTAAAGTGCTAATAGTTTGGGGCTTTTTTTAATAAAACGGATGGAACTAGCCGGGCATGGTGGTGCACGCTTGTAATCCCCGCGCTTGGGAGGCGAAGACAGGAGGATCAAGCAGGTTCGAAGCCAGCCTCGCTGGCTTAAGAGACCCTGTTTCCAAATAAAAAAGTATAAAAATAGGTCTGGGAGTGTAGCCCGGAGGTAGAAGGGTTTCCAGGAACCCCAGTACCACCAAAAAAAAAAAAAAAAAAAAAAAGAAAAAAAAGAAAAAGGGTAGAACTATGGATTCTTATTTCTCTGTTGTGCTTTTCAGTGTTTTCTAAGTTTTATTTTTCTTTCTGTGTGGTACTGGGGATTAAACCCAGGGGCATTCTACCCATGAGCTACACCCCCAGCCCTATTTTATTCTTTTTGCAGTCCTCCTATGTCAGCCTCCCTCGTACTGGGCTGATAGGTGTGCACCACCACACCTAAGTTTTTGCTGTGTGCTCAGACATTGTAAAAAAAAAAAAAACAAAACAAAAAGACAAACATATGAAAAATAAATGAAAAGAAAAAACCGACACAAACTCAAACCAAGCCAGAATTCCAGGCTAGGTGGCCTCAGGCATCGAGTCCTGGCAGAGGCTCAGAATTCCCCGGTGCACCCAGGACAGGCTGCAAAATAAAAACCCAGGGAATGCCTTTTTGATCCTCGGCTGGATGTTCTCTCATTTTATCAAAGGAAAACCTCGGCTGGAGGACATGGGCGCGCAGGAGAGCGCGCGCCTTAGAGACGTCCACTTGCAGCCGAGAAACGCCTGTATTTATAGCCTGTGCGGCGACCTTTCTAGTTGATTGCAATTTATGGTTTCTTAATTGGTTTTCTTGAAACAAGCAGTGGTAACTTACATACCCAGCACGGGAGCGCAAATCTCATCAGAGCGAGGGCGGGGGCGCGGGGGGACGTGGGCTGCTCCCTCCGCCTGGCCGCCCTGACATGCTGAATTACTGTGACCTTAATTGATCTGTGAATCACAGCAAGACGCGGGAGAAGCTGGGCTCTAAATGAGCGATCTCTTCATGTTCTATATTTATTTGTCCTCCCACAGTGACGTCCGTGGCCAATTTCTAAGGATGGGCAGCTTGTCTTTGACACTGGGGCCCACCTGCCTGGTAGCCAGGCAACAGAGGCGTCCAGTGTGTCCGACAGAATTGAAGGGACAGAGATGGGGAGGATTAAAGTCACTTGTCAAGTCCGTGAAATAGAAGAACCAGGAGGAGAGGGCCCTGGAAGGAAAGCCCCAGCCCACACTGTCAGCTGCTGTACGCTGCCAAGCGCCCCAATTGTGGGCCATCTTCTTCATGAAATAAACGAGGTGCAGTGTCCTCTTTCTTTCTCTGACATGGAATGGGAATTGATCAAACACAAGTCTGTTTCTCTATTGTTTTATTTATTTATTATTTATTTTGTGGTACTGAGGAATTGAACACAGCAACAGTCTACCTCTGAGTTATACCCTCATCCTTATTATTTTTTATTCTGAAACAGAGTCTCACTAAGCTGCAGAGGGCCTCAGTAAGTTGCTGAGGCTGGCCTCGAACCTGTGACCCTCCTGTTTCAGCCTCCCGGGTACTGGGATTACAGGTGTGTACCACCAAACCTGGCCTTCTGTGTTTTCTTCACAAGATAATGAGCCCTGAAGGGGAGATGCCACACCATGTTTTCTGGGGCCTGGGTGCGGAGGTGCAGAGGGCAGGTGCGACAGAGTAGAAGGGGACGCCCAAGGTCACACTGGAGGGATACCGGCCGTGTGCCAGGCTCGGTGTGAACTCGGTGTGAACTGTGCATGTAGCACCTTCACAACACAGTCTTTAGTGCAGACTTGTCTTCATTTTCAGATGAGACAAGTCTTAGGTGAAACCAACTCTCCCAAGGCTACCCCGCTGGTGAATGATGGAGTGGGGATGTGGATGGAGGCAGCTGCCTTTAGAGGCCACGTCACCTCCTCGCCCAGCAGCTGCCCCCACAGGAGGCAGGTCTCAGCCGGGTGGGATGGCGCATGCCCATAATCCCAGTACTTGGGAGGCGGAGATGGGAGGATCCCAGGTTTAAGGCTGGCCCTTGGCAATTTAGCAAGATCCTACTTCAAAATAAAAAATACGAGAGCCGGGTATGGTGGCACACGCTTGTAATCCCAGCATCTGGGAGGCTGAGACAGGAGAATCGCGGTTCATAGACAGCCTCAGCTACGCAGTGAGGCCCTTTGCAACTTAGTGAGACCCTGTTTCAAAGTAAAGAATAAAAAATAGGGCTGGGGGGTATACCTCGGAGGCAAAATGTCCCTGGGTGCCACCCCCAGTACTGCAAAACAAAAATTCAAAAGGGCTGGGGTGTAGCTCAGAGGTAGAATGTCCCTGGGTTCAACCCCAGCAACAAGAACACAAAACCTGGAAGATGGCCTCTGGTAATCCAGAACCCCATCAGCAAAGCCCGCCGTCCCCCAGCCCCATGGAGTCTCCATCCTGACCCGCCAGCCCCTGCCATCCTGGTCCACATGCAGCCCCGGCCACAGTGCCTGGCCTGGCCAGCCCCTTTACCCCTTCCCGCCTGTACCTCAGGGTCCCTCCCCTTCGTGCCTGCTCATCCCCCTACATTTGCTAATTCAATGAGTCCTGGGTCTGTTAAATTAAGCCCACTGATGCCCCGCCAGAATCCTCTAATTGGAAAAACAGCCTCGGCCTCTGCCCATCAAAGCTGATTATGTCCACGAGCCGAGGGGCCTGGTCCTTGTCCGGGATGCGCTCCGGGCCTGTGAGCTCATCCCGCCCGCTCCCTGGGGCTGTCTGCCCACTGCACTGCGCAGGAGTCAGCCTGGGAGAGGCGCCTTCTCTGCCCCCGGGGCAGCAGCTGGCCTCCCAAGCTCCTCTGAAGGCATCAGCAATGCGCACACATCCGGGAACTGGAAACCATTCCCCTGCGCTCCTTTCCCCCTCTGCAATCCCAGAGGACTCTCTCAGACTGCAGGTAAGAATTTACGCCAAGGAAAGGTACCCGGGCCTGGGAGCCAGCCTCAGGGGACCACCGCCCAGCCGTGTGCTAATTCTCAGGCAGCTGTTCATTGCAACCCACACTTCCAGGGCTCAGAGCTCCCTGAGCATACATGAGGTGGGGGCAGGGAAGTGTGACCATGCCTCCCATTAAACACTGGTTCTCTAAAACAATTTTTGAAATAAATCTTACAGAATTTTAACCATCTTGAAGCAGACCCTTCAGTTGTTTTAGAATACTCAGAAAGTTATGCACCGTCAACCTTTATTCCAGAAATTCTCATCACCCTAAAAGAAACCACGTCCCCGCTGAGCAGACGCTCAAGGCCCCAGCAACCACTGGTTCCTGCTCCACCTTGGACACACCACTAGTTTTAAGAGCCAGCTCGTCCATTCACTTCTCTCATCTCTACATTTTCCCCCCAACTGGGTCCCAAAAGGTGTTTGCACGAAGCCCACGGGCTGCTTCCACTTCTGAGCTCTCCAAGCGCGTACGCGCTGCAGCTTCCCGGGTTCTTGTCACAGGTTCTGATCGGCGGGGTGCTTGGGTGCTTGGTCTCAGAGGAGACGAACACCGGTCGTCCAGTGTAGGTCTGGGAAGACAGCTCTTGTTCAGCTGATGGAACCTGGAAGTGTTAGGCGTTTAACTCCCACCAAGACCTCAGTTTTTTGGCATGCAGGAGGCATTTTATTATTACTATTATTATTATTATTATTATTATCATTATTTTATTTCTGCAGTACTGGGGATAGAACCCAGGGGCACTCTACTTCCGAGCTACATGCCCAGCTCTATTTTTTCTTCTTTATTTTGAAACAGGGTCACACTGAGTTGCAAAGGGCCTCACTAAGTAGCTGAGGCTGGCTGCGAGCCTGGATCCAGAAGGAGACATTTTAGCAGACACAAGAAAGCACAGAGATGGTTCATTCAAACCAGCTCAGGCAGGTGCCTGCTCAGGAACCACACAACCTCTGGCCAGCATCAGCGTCCCCTGGAGGACTTGTAGAAAGGCGGGTTGCTGGCCCAGCCCCAGCCCCGGAGCTCTGCCCCCAGGTCTGGGCTGGAGCCCGAGAACGTGCATTTCCAACATTCAGCTCTAGGAGATGCAGACCTTGCTGATCCGAGGACCACCGGGAGGGAGGGGCGCACGGTTACCATCCCCGTACTGACGAAAGGCCACAGCAAGACAGAACAGCCACCCAACACATGCACTGGGCTGTGCTGCTACCCCGCTTGTTAGGGCTAAGGTGAAACGCTGGCCTCGCCTTGGGTCCAGCCACTGACAAGTCACGTTGCTTATACAGTTCCGCGAATACGTTTTACGTTCATATTTTCTGCTTCACGCTCAGGAGCAAAGATTCA
The DNA here is from genome assembly GCF_963383645.1 of Muscardinus avellanarius. Classification (NCBI taxonomy): domain Eukaryota; kingdom Metazoa; phylum Chordata; class Mammalia; order Rodentia; family Gliridae; genus Muscardinus; species Muscardinus avellanarius. The sequence goes on from NC_137793.1 coordinate 107,349,648, forward strand.
TGATTCCTTAATGCACCTGCAACAGGCATAATCAAATAATAAATAATTTCCTTTCTGAATGGAAGCAAGATTGAACGTACAGAATATTTTCACCTTCTAATAACAGTCGCCTTTGCGATCTCCTGTAACATAAACCTAACCTGCGGAGCTTGTGCCTTTTGGGCCCACCATCTCGGGCGTCCTCTGAACACGTGTCTTGGCCTGTATCATAAACCCGCATAATAAAGCAGCCTGGCCCCCGTCCCCGATGGCCCCGGGAGACTTCCCAGGGGCTGCGTGACCACAGAATCAAGGAGCGTCCTATCCTGTGGGCTCCGTGTCTTGTCCTCCAAGCCCCGGGCCAAGAGTCAGAGCAGAGGCCACCAGGGCAGTCTTGAGAGCGTGCGCCCTTCGTAAAAGCTAATAGTAATATTTCTGAAAAGAAAAGGTAATATTATAACAGTACCCCCACACACACACGCACGCACGCACAAACAACACACACACACACGCACATACACACACACAATTATTTTTGACACTGCATAGGTTAGAGTATTCTCACATTAGGTAACATGAAGCCCACAGCAGCCCCATCGCTTAACCAGGGCTGGCTTTACAAATCTATTTACACATACACGTACCGAGGCTCGCGGCTCGCTGTACTGGGGTAATCTGTCCAACATCCTCTAGCTGGTGATGAAGCTGGGCCTCGAACCAAGGCCACCACTTTAGTGTTATGTGGGTTACGTACCCACCACTTTAGCATTCGCGTGGGTTCCTGGAGTTAAAATACTACTTGCCAGTCGGGTGTGGTGGCGCACGCTTACAATCCCAGCATTTGGGAGGCTGAAACAGGAGGACTGTGGTTCGAGGACAGCCTCAGCTACTTAGTGAGGCCCTTTGCAACTCAGTGAGACCCTGTTTCAAAATAAAGAATAAAAAATTAGGGCTGGGGGTGTGGCTCGAAGGTAGAATGGCCCTGCGTTCCATCCCAGTATTGCAAAATAAATAAATAAATAAATAAATAGATAAATAAATGCATTTGCCATCGTGGAGGTCTCAAGACCGACCACTTGGAAACCACACAAATCTGTTCATCTGCAGGAAGAGAGCAAAAGCCAGCGGGAGCAGATAAGCAGGAAATCCAGATGCCTACCAGTATTCAGATTTTAATCTCAGACTTCCAGAAAGCAAGACCACCTTCCCTGAAACACTTGTCTGTCCATTTGGCTGAGGCGTCTCGGGCTCCTCCTCGGGCCCACGGGGCTCTGAGGCCTCTGGGAGGAAACAGCTCTGTGCCAGCCGAGAGCCAGGGCTGTGCCTGCCCCCCCCCCCCCCCGGTTCCCATGACAGTACCAGAGGAGGGGGCCCAGCGGCGGGCCGGGCACTCCAGGGGCTGCCTTAACCACAGAACACAGGCGTGGCCGATCCTGTGGCTCCGCCACGCGTTCATACTTCATTCATTCCCACCCGCCCGCCCACTCTCTGAGCCTCATCGAATTCCTCTTTCCAAAGGTTCAAATCTCACCTGTTCTTTCTACCCCTGCACCCAGTATACGGGCTTGATCTTTTATTTTTTCTGTCTGAAGGAGACTGGCAGCATTACTATGATAGTTATTCTGCTAATTTACCTTCAACTATTTGCCTAGCACGTAAGAAATAACGCTGCTCACATGTATAAACGAAAGCAGGTCAGTGAAATGTGGCCTGATCTTGTTAACCCTCAAATACTAATTTCAGTATAACACATCTTAACTATCATTATTATTGTTCATTTTTTTTTTTTTTTTTTTTGGTACTGGGGATTGAGCCCAGGGCATTCTACCTCTGAGCTAAACCGACAGTCTCTTTTATTTCTTGTTTTGAGACAGGGCCTCGCTAAGTTGCTGAAGACGCTCTTGAACCTGCGACCCTCCTGTCTCAGTGTCCCGAGTGCTGGGATTGTAGATGTGTGCTGCCACACCTGGCTTTACTAATTTTGATGTAACTTCTATGACTACATTTCTAGGAAAATAAACATCAGAGCCGGGCGTGGCGGCACAGGCTTGGGCGGCTGAGACAGGAGGATCACAGGTTTGTGGCCAGCCTCAGCCACTCAGTGAGGCCCTCCACAACTTAGTGAGACCTTATTTGAAAAGAAGAAGTAAAAATAGGGCTGGGGTGTGGCTTCGAGGTAGAATGTCCCTGGGTTAAACCTCCAGCCAAGACCCTGGGCCCTCTCTGGGTCTCGGCTCATCGAATTCTCTTGACTACCAAGATGAGAAAATTATCCTTTTTTTATTTTTTACATTTTTGGGATGAGACATTAGACCCAGAAGCATTCTACCTCTGAACTACATCCCCATCCCTTTTTATTTTTTATCTAGCTAAGTTGCTGAGGCTGGCCTTGAACCTGCGATCTTCCCGTCTCAGCCTCCCAAGCACTAGGATCACAGGCGTGCGCCACCACTACCTTGCCTCATCCCAAGGAGGAGTTTAGGTGCTCATAAGTCCGTGCCATTCGGTAGGATAGAAATTAAATGAGAACACCAGGGAGGGTAGTAAAGCGACGTGCGGCCAGTCCTAGGCTGGTTTGCAGAATTGCTGGACATGGGCTACAAATTTACCTCTGAGTTGTAGAGTACCTCACTAAGTTGCTGAGGCTGGCCTCGAACCCTGATCCTCCTGTCTCAGCCTCCCAATGTCATTACATATTTTAAGAGCAGCTTCTCATTGGGCAGTCTGAGGACCAACACCAGGCGCAGCTTGCCGGAGGGAGTGTCCCAGGTGGGGATGGCGTTCACACCACCGCGCTCCGACCTGTGGCCTTGACCTGGGGCCTCAGAGCAGCCATTCCGAGGCTCTGCTGCCCAGAGTCCACCCGGGGGGCCGGGGCTCCCTGGCTCTTCAGAAGGCCGGGGCAGAGGTGGAGGCTGACCTCACCCCGCTCCCGGCCTCCTCAGCTTTTCTGTGTTTTCCGCATTAGAGTTTGGGGCCAGCTGTTTGACAAAATTTTATATATATATATATATATATATATATATATATATATATATATGTATGTCAAGAGTGATATTTCTTTTGAGCTTTTGACAAATATCTGCTGGCAGGATTTAGGTGCATTTTTAAGTTTTGGGAACAAATGTAGAGGATTTTACATTCCAGGCACAATCCCAGAAGAACTGACTATAGGTACACGCACGTTCAGAACAGCATCTATTCATAACCGCCAAGGGCAGAAGCGGTCCCAATGCGGTCCCAATGGTCAGCATCGGATGAACAGGGGAAAAAATTGTGGAATAGACACACAATGGAATACTATTTAGCCATAAAAAGGAACGTCGGCTGTTGTGATACGTGCTAAACCTGGACACACCTCCAGAGCATTATGCCGTGGGGAGGAGCCAGGAGCAAAGGTTCACAGGCTGTATGATTCCATTTTTGTGAAATTTTCAAAGTAGGCAAGTCCTCAGACAGGATGAAGAAGGGGATAGGGCTGTATTTTGGAGTGATGTTGAAATGTGGAACTAGGTAGAGAGAGTGGTTATCCAGCAGTGTGAATGTACAAATCTTACTGACTTGTACACATTCAAATTTTGTTGTTGTTGTTGCTGTTTGTACGGCACTGGGGACTGAACTTAGGAGCATTCTACCCAAGTTACACCTCCAGCCATTTTTATTTTTTTGTTTTGAAACAGAGTCTCACTACTTGCTAAAGCTCTCCTCGAACCTGTGACCCCCCCCGTCTCAGCCTCCCGAGTACCGGGATTTCAGGCGTGTGCCATCATACCTGGTTCAGAACAGTGATTTTATGTTATGTGAATTATACCTAAAAAAGTTGAAAAACCCGTGAGTGCAGATCATCAATGCTGCCAACTAAAGGCCTCTTACGCCGTGTCAATCAGCTCAGCAGGGGCTGGGGCTGACAGCCGCGTGGAAATGAGTGTCCGCAGGGCCAGCGCTTTCCATACAGAGCAGGCTGGAGGGCGACCACAGTCACCGTCCACGCACGAGTAGCTGTGGGTGCTCCGTTCCTGTGATTCCTGCCCACGATGTACACTGCTCTTAAATCTTAAGCACTTGGGCCAGAATAAGTTCTCCACAAAAAGACCGACTGGTTAGCCAGACCACAAATTAAGCACAAGCCTCTTGACATTATATATATATAAATGTTTACTAGGGATCGAAGCCAGGGGTGTTCTACCTCTGAGTCACACTCTCAGCCCTATTTTATTCTTTTATTTTCAAGCAGGGCCTTACTAAGTTGCTGAGGGTCATGTTCAATTGCTGAGGCTGGCCTCCAACCCGCACTCCTCCTGTCTCAGCCTCCCAAGCGCTGGGATTACGGCGTGCGCCACCATGCGCAGCTGGCCTCTGCTATTTTGAATCCATGATTCATCTATTTCACAGACATTCACACATTAGCTGTTTCTGTGATGCTTTCTTCAATTCATTCATATTTGAATTTCTAGCAAAGAATACGATGAGAATCTCTCCTGCCAAGGCCCTCGGGAGGGGTCCTGTGTGTGGGATCGGGTTTCACCTCGTTGGGGTTACTCCATAAACCCAGGCTCATCTTTCTTCTCTTCTTGTGTGCCAGATTAAAGATCAGCCCCAACTCGTTTTCATCAGAGACTCAGAATATCCCCTCGGTGCTATGTCCCCACCCATAAGACAATCTACGCTCCAAGCCAGGTGCAGTGGCTTCTGCCCGCAACGCCAGCACTAGGGAGGCTGAGACAGGAGGATCCCAGGTGGAGGCCAACGTAGGCAGTTTAGCAAGAGCCTCGGCAACCTAGAGGTCCTGCTGCTGACGGGCTCCGGATTGCTGAGGCTGTCCTTGAACATGCGATCCTGTCTCAGCCTCCCAAGTCCTGGGGTTACAGGTGTGCACCACCACGCCTGGCTGTTCTCCCCTTCCTCCTTGGTGTGTGGGGTACTGGGGACCGAACCCAGGGGCATTCTACCTGCGATCTACACCCCCAGCCCTTTCAGCCCTTTTTAGTTCAATCTTATTTTTGGTTTGAAACAGGGTCTTGCTAGGTTGCTGACAATCTCGCTTCATCGCTGAGGCTGTTCTGAAAACTACAATCCTCCTGTCTCGGCCTCCAAATGCTGGGATTAAGGCGCGTGCCACCACCATAAAAATGGACACGTTCATAGAAAAAAAAAAGCTCACGTTCGACTGTACCCCGAAAGCCCATCCGTGACCAGTCCTTGCCAGGGGCCCAGCTGGGAGCCCGGGGCCTCCCCCTCGCCAGCCCGGCGGACCCCGGCGCCCTCCTCTGGGCCTGGATGCGCCTCTGCGTCCCTCCCCTCGCCCACCTGGGTCCCTGCTGCATCCCCTTTACTGCCTCCGGGTGCCTGGCCCCCGGCCCCGCCCCCTCTGCTCCAGACCGTTCTGCCCCCAGCACCCATTCCACCGTGGGTGCTATCCAGGGCCTGGCCAGGTCCTCTCCCCGCCCCACTCTGGGGAAAAGCGGGACTCATTTGAGCAGAAGCTCCTGACGGGGGTGTGTGTGGGGGGGTTTGGACGTCTTCCTCCCTTCCGGGCACAGTGGGCACAGCAAGGCCCAGCTTCCTTGCTCTTTCAGGACCAAGGAGGGCAGCGGGAGGCCCCCTACTCGTGCGATCTTCCAGAAGAGTGTTGGGACCACAGCGGAGGCAGAGCGCGAACCCGGCCCAGACCACACCTTTCCGGGACTCAGCAGAATCCAGCCTTTAGTGGCGGGTGGGGAAGGGCAGCGAAGCCCCGCAGAGGCTCCCCAGAGCGTTCCCTGAGGGCTCCGGAGATGGCGCTTATCTTGGGCTCCTCTGTGCCCGGGTGGCCTGTTTGGGCTGCTGGGCCCCGTGTGCCTTGCGCCGGGCCCCTCTCCAGCTCCTCTGGGTCCCACCGTGACTGGTCTTTGAGAGCCCCCGCCCCGCCTTGCGGCTGGCCAGTGGCGAATCCCCAGCGCCATTCCTTACAGTTTGCGGGGCTTTTCTAGTCTCCTGGTGCAAGCCAGTCCTCTGCCTGCTGGGCTCCCCCGGCCCGTCTGCCTCTGGTGATTCCTGGAATCGCTCACACCAGCTGTTTCCAGAATTCGGCCTGCAGCTGGGCCCCGCTTTCTTTACCCTTCATCTGTTGATGGATATTTGGGTTGATTTTCTCAAAAGTTCTTTTTTTTAACTCATTTTGCAACCAACCTGAACAAAGCAACGTGCCCAGACCACGCGCACTGGGCCGCATTACTGCCTTCTGCAGGTATCTAGGGGCTCGAGTTAGACCTAGTGAGCTAAGGCCCCCGGTCTCCAGGTCACAGAGGCGGAGCATCGCGGCAGCCGGCACCGAGGCCCCTGTGCGGGTGGGAACGTCCACCTTGACCTTGGTCGCACGTCTTCCGTGTGACGGCTAGATGAAGGGGGAGCAGGAGGGGCTCAAAGGAGATAGTGTAGGACCTGCGGGTGAGCAGAGTGATGGGACGTGCCAACGGCAGCTGTGGCTTTCTGTATGGCCTATACACACAATGAAATATTATGCAGCCCTTAAAAAGCCGGAAGCCCGCCATGTGCTATAAAATGAATGAACGTCAAGTCCATTATGCTAAGTGAAATAGGCCATTCACACAAGGACAAATCCAGGGCTGGGATGTAGCTCAGTGGCAAAGCTCTTGCCTGGCAATTGCAACACTCTGGGTTTGATCCCTAGTACTAACCAAGAAGAAAGACAAAAAGAAAAAAGGTAGGTTCAATGCTGCATTTTAAAAAAATCACAATAAATTAAAAGAGTTCCTTGCAAGGCCCCTTTTGACAGTAAGGACTGGAGGGATGCCCTGTTCCTGGGGTGCTGCTCTTTGCCCCTGTGTTGGGAGGCTTGCAGCACCTTTAGGGTAAGGCGCTGGGGGAAGCAGTGTCTGTGCCCAGCGGCTGCAGGAAGGAGGAGAGGGAGTGTGGGTAGGGGCTGAGCCAGCCAGGGAAACAAAGGAGAGAGGGGCCTCTCCCTGGACTGTCCTGGGGGAGTCGAGGGAAGGGAGGACAAGGCTCCGGCTGGGGCAGCCGCGCAGATCTGCAGTGACGGCTACAAACACGCAGATCTCTCTGGAGAGTAAAGTGCGGTGGGCGGAGAGCGGAGAGGGCGCAGGGTCCCGCCGGGGCCCTGGCCTGCTTTTAGTGCCCATTACCATAAAGCCATTTTGCCAATTAGCCCAAGCCTGGCCTCCAGAAGCAGAGCCCGGAGGCGGCTTCCACGACCTGCGTCACCGTGTCCCACCTCTGCCGGGAGCCCTCCATCTCCAAGAGCGCAGGGTCCATCTTGTCAGGGTCCATCAGAGCGCCCGGTCATCTTGGTGCCCGCCGCGCCTCTAAAGGAAGCCCGGAGAGGGCGGCGGAGGGACCCGCCCGGCTGTTTTTTAATTTTAAAACAGGAGCCGGGCGTGGTGGTGCACGCCTGTAATCCCAGCGCTTAGGAGGCTGAGACAGGAGGATCACACAGGTTCAAAGCCAGCCTCAGCTACTTAGTGAGGGCTTGCTTCCAAATAATATATAAAAATAGGTCTGGGAGTATAGCCCGGAGGTAGAAAAAACCCTGGGTTCCATCCCTAGTACCACAAAGTAAATAAACGAATAAATAAATAAATTTTGAAACAGGATCTTGCTAAGTAGTTGAGGCTGGTCTCAAAGCTGTAACCATCCTGTCTCAGCTTCCCAAGTTCTGGGATTATAGGCATGTGCCACCACGGGCAGCCCAGCTATGATATTTAAAAAAGCAAAGCACTCCCAAAGTTCAGATCCTAACCAGCGGTCCCCGCCACCCGCGGCCTGCAGCCCTCCTCGCAGGTCTCCCGCTGGCAGGAACTCAGCGCCCGGAGCCTCTCCTGTCCTGCGCTGTCCTGCGCTGCTCCCGGGTACTAAGCATTCCCAGCACCCGTGTCCCCACAGTCCACATGCAGGAGCCTCAGTCAGCCCAGCACCGGAGCCCAGGCGTGTGCTCAGACCTGGGTGACACGTGCGTGCGTCTCTAGCAGAGCGGTCCCCAAGGGCAGCAGCATCGCCGGGAGCTTATTACAATACAGAATCCTGGGCCCATCCCAGACCCGCTGGACCAGAGCCCACATGTAACACGACCTAAGGCGATGCCAGGCGATCTGTGCACGTTCCTCAGGTCTGGGAGGAGCCGCCTTAGGCCGGGGACCACAGGTGAAGAGCCCGGTGCTGGCTCCGCTCTGAGGCAGATCAAACCGCGGCAGCCAGCGCCAGCCGTGGGGAGCAGAATTGGGAGACGTGAACAGGAGCCTGAAGCCAGCCTCAGCTACTCAGCGAGGCCCTTTGCAGCTCAGTGAAACCCTGTTTCTAAATAAGGAATACAACGTACGGCTGGGCGTGCAGCCCTGGGGTAGAATGCCCCTGGGCTCCATCCCCAGTACTGCAAAAACGTGCAGAGGGCATGTGAAATCTCAGGAGGATCTGTGAGCCTCCTGTCTCAGCCTCCCAAATGCGGAGGGCCCCCGTCCCTAATGGGAGCCCAGAAACCTGAGCCCGGGACATGTGTCTGATTAACACAGCCTCGTTCAAGCGTTCAAGCTACGTATGTGTGCATCCCAGCTGGGCATGGTGCTTATTACTCCAGTACTTGGGAGGTGGAGACAGGAGGATCACAGGTTCAGGACAGCCCCTGCCACTTAGTGAGACTATGTTTCAAAATAAAAAAAAAAGGGCTGGGGTGTATCTTGGTGGTAGAAGCCTCCAGGTTCAGCTGCAGTGCCATAACAAATAAAGGAAGAAGCGCATGTTCTGCCTTTGCTTATATTGTGACCCGTCTCGTCTTATAAAAACTTTCCAACCCCCCACTCCCCAAAGACCAGAAGAGAAAAACAGTCTTCCTCAAAGCTAGCTTTGCTCGAAACCTCTTTTTACCCTGGACAATCTGTCTCCTAAGTGGGTGTGAAGCCAGAGAGCAGTAAAGGGTTCCTTCCCATGTTTTTGGTTTTGTCTAATTTTCCCCGCGCGCGCGCGTGTGTGTGTGTGTGTGTGTGTGTGTGTGTGTTACTAGGAATTGAACCCAAGCTTCAAGCTCTGAACTACACCCCCTCTTTTTGTGGTACTGGGGGTGGAACCCAGGGGCTTTCTACCTTCGGGCTATACTCCCAGCCCTATTTTATATTTTATTTGGAAACAGGGGCTCATTAAGAGCTAAGAGCCTCATTCAGTACCTGAGGCTGGCTTTGAACCTGTGCGATCCTCCTGTTTCAGCTTCCCTAATGCTGGGATTACAAGTGTGCGCCACCACGCCCGGCTCTACACTCCCCCCCCCCCTTTTTCTTTTTGCAGGTCTGGGGATGGAACCCAGGGGCATTTGACCTCTGAGCTACACCCCCTGCCCTATTTTTTATTCTTTATTTTGAAACCGGGTCTCACTGAATTGCAGAGGGCCTCACTAAGCAGCTGAGGCTGTCCGCGAACTGCGATCCTCCAGGTCTTAGCCTCCTGAATGCTGGGATTACAAGCGTGCACCACCCGCCCGGCTTTCTACACCCGCCCTCTAAAAAAATTTTTTTAAACAAGGTCTCACTAAGTCGCTGAGGCTGGCCTTGAACTTAAAATCCTCCTGTCTCAGCCTCCCAAACACTGGGGTTACAGGCACCACCATGCTCGGCTAGGCCCTCAGCTGAAGAGGGTACTGGAGCCTCAATTCTAAGCCATATCTTTGAGTTCCCCCGGGGCCCGCGGGCAGATCAGGTGCATGTGTTAATCAACTTGTCTTTCTTTGTTCATCTGTTTTGTTTGTTTTTTGTTTGGGTCACAGCTAAGAACCCTGCAGGATAGAAGAAGGGAAATCCGTTTTGTTTATTCTCTGAGCTCCTGGAAGACAAGCACTGTCCCGCTGCCCCAGGGTTTCCTCTTCTGGGCCCCACGGTGGCCAGGCCGCAGGGCCCTTCATGGCCGCTGCTGGCGGAGGCCGAGCTGGAGCGGGTGTGCGCAGCCAGGCGGATGCCTAGGAGGTGAGAGAAGCGGGCCAAGCGCTCTCGTTTCTACTTGCTGACCCAATAACCCGTGCTGAGCGTTCCCGAAGCTGACACACGCACAGGAAGGAAACAGCTCTTCATGGGCGCCCAGGGAAGGCTGTCAGTTTGATAATCATGAGAAAAGCAAGCCGGGTGCAGTGGCGCACACCTGTTATCCCAGGTATGGAAGGGGCTGAGACAGGAGGATCGCAGGTTCGAGGACAGCCTCAGCAATGTACCAAGGCCCGCGTGACCCCCGTGCTCTCCGGCCCCAGAAGGGCGAGTGTGTTGGTGTTCACTCCCGTGACGAGCTTGCACTTGTGATCTTGGGGAGAAGCAGAAAGCCCATCCGGCCTGGCCGTTGTTACAGCGGCTATCTGTGAGATCAGGCTCCAATGTGATTATCGCTCCCCGCCTCGATCTGATTATGTGACCTTTTAAAATTATACTTTCTTCTGTTCATTCATTGGCTCATCCATTCAACAAGAGCATCTGGCATCCACTTCCTGCCAGGTAATTTCTAAGCCAAAAATCAATAGGACATTTTCCAAGCTTTAAAATCCCCTAGCTTAGGCCGGGCGTGGTGGCGCACGCTTGTAATCCCCACTCTTGGGAGGCAGAGACAGGAGGATCACGCAGGTTCAAAGCCAGCCATGCTGGCTTAAGGGACCCTGTTTCCAAATAAAAACATAAAAAAGAGGTGTCTGGGAGTGTAGCCCGGAGGCAGAAGGGTTTCCAGAAACCTCAGTACCACTAAAAAAATAATGAAATAAAATAAAATAAAATCCCCTGCCTAGCCCGGCGTGGTGGCGCACACTTGTAATCCCAGCATTCGGGAGGCTGAGACCAGAGGATCACAGTTCACACACAGCCTCAACTACTTAGCAAGGCCCTTTGCAACTCAGTGAGACCCTGTTTCAAAAATAAAGACTAAAAAATAGGGCTGAGGTGTAGCTCGGAGGTTGAATGCCCTGGATTTCATCCCCCGTACTGCAAAAAAAAAAAAAAAAGAAAAAGAAAAAAAAAAGCCAGCCTCTGACTTACTCACCATTCACGCTCTCCGAGGCCCGGTTGCAACAGCAATGAAATGGGCAGCATTTCCCACAGGACTGGCGAGGCTTAACAGGGGAAAAGTGCACAGGAAGCTGGACGTCACCCGGGCGTGGTGACGTCACCCGGGCGTGGGGGCGCACACCTGTCACCCCAGGACTTGGGAGGCTGGTACAGGAGGACTGTGGGTTCGAGGCGGCTCTGGGCAATCCAGTGAGACTGTTTCAAATAAAATATTAAAAGGTGGGAGGGGCTGGAGCTGGAGGTAGAATGCCCCTGAATTCAACCTCCCGGAGTTCAATCCTTAGCACCACAAAGAAAGAGCTGTCCTTGAGGCCGGGCACACAAGCGCACAGTCACTGTGGGCTTGAAGAAGGAGAATCAAAATAGGAGGCACGAGGGGCCCGGCCACATGGGGAAGAAACCAGGGGACCAGTGGAAGGGGCTCGAGAGGGCGGATGAGGGGAGAAAGCATTCCTGAGGAAGGGAGCGTCCCAGCGACGCTCTGCCCACAGGTGAAGGTGTCGCACCGCAGCACTAGCACGCACGCGACAGGAGGGCGCAGGGTGGGGTCCAGAGAGCCCCCCCGGTGCTGTGTGCACGCGTGTACGCGTGTCCGTGTCACCTCAAATCTCACAATGATGTATGATTACAAGGCACCCCCCAAAATATATTTTTTTTGGTGGTACTGGGGTTCCTGGAAGCCCTTCTACCTCTGGCCTACACTCCCAGACCTATTATATATTTTTTGGGGAATAGAGTGTCTTAAGCCAGCACAGCTGGCTTCGAACCTGCGCAATCCTCCTGTCTCTGCCTCCCAAGAACGGGGATTACAAGCGTGCGCCACCACGCCCGGCTGAAGTTTTTTTTTTTTTTTTTTTAAAGAAAGTGATCCAGCCGTCCAGTTCTCCCTTCGGCCCTGGTCTAACAGCTCACAGGCTGGTGTCACACGCTCTTCTGAGCTCCTCTGGCCTCGCAGCCCGTGCTCCCGCAGTTTTCCCCTCTGGCCAGCGGGCCCTGTCTTTGTTCTGGCCGGTGATGGGCTGCACCACTTTGGGATGAGCGGTGAAGGTCAGCGTGCCACTCCTGCTCCGCTGTGGTGAGAGGGTGGATACATGGAGGCGGTTAATAAATAAACAGACATCAAGGCCGCCGGCTGTCGTAGTAACAGACTTTATGTTTTCCTGGCTCCTGTCATCTTCGAGGCCAGAGGCACTTAACAAATTAGTCTCCCTTGCAGTCCTTCTGGGGAAAAGGACTGCCCTGGGCGTCCAGTGTGCAGCCGGGGGCAGCCAGAGCCCAGGCTCTGTGGACGTGCCCGGCGGGCCCCAGAGCAGCGCTCCGGGTCCTCCACGACTTATCGGGAAAGTAACAATTGCATAGTAGGAAATATAAGTTACATTAAGTCAAGAGATAAAGATTGGCTGGAGGTGTAGCTCAATGGCAGAGTGCTTGCCCAGAATGCATAATGCCCTGGGTCTGATCCCCGGCACCACACAGACAAAACAGAAAAAAAACTTAAAATCTGCCAGGTGTGGTGGCACACACTTGTAATCTCACTACTTGGGAGGCTGGGATAGGAGGATCACAGGTTTGAAGCTAGCCTCAGTATCTTAGTGAGGCTCTCCACAACTTAGTGACCCTGTTTCAACATTTAAAAAATAATATAGGACTGGAGTATAGCTCAGAGGTATAATGTTCCTGGGTTCGACCCCCAGCACTGCCCCCCAAATACCCTTAAACTCTCATGTTACCTCTTTGCTATATCTTCATAGACACAGCACACACATGCTTTGACTATGGTACCTGCTGTTTTATTATGTAATGATGTATCATTAGCCAGGTTTGATGGCACAGGCCTGTAATCTCAGTACTTGGGAGACTGAGATAGGAGGATGACAGGTTCAAGGACAGCCTCAGCAGCTTAGTGGTCCTCAGCAATTACTGAGACCCTGTTTCAAACAAAAAAATAAGATAGTGCTGGAGGGTAGCTCAGAGGTAGAATGCCTCTGGGTTCCATCCCAAGTACCAAGAAGAAAGGAAAGAAGGAAGGAAGGAAGGAAGGAAGGAAGGAAGGGTCAAGCATGCTTCTGTACCATTTTAAGTGGCAGCTCTTTTACTAAACATGTCTGTTGATATTTGCCATGGTTTGAGTGTGCCCTTCGAGGGTCAAACAACGTTGCTGTGTGTGTGTGTGTGTGTGTGTGTGTGTGTGTGTGGTACTGGGGATTGGATTTATTCTACCTCTGAGCTATACCCCCAGCCCCTAGCCCCCTCTCTTTTTGGAAACGGCGTCTCATAAATGCTGAGAGTCCCACTACTTGCTGAGGCTGTCCTCGAACCTGCGATCTTTCTGTCTCAGCCTCCCACGTACTGGGACCACAGGTCTGCGCCACCACGCCCGGCTTGTGTGGCTGCCTTTACCGTCAGGGCTGGCTCTCGTCACCCGCCGCCTTCTCTCTCTCGCACAGTCCCTGCTTGGGTTTTGTCTGCACCACCATGCTGGTGGTACGTGCTAGCTTGCTGGGCTGTGCTAGGCAGGCCTGCCCACTCCCCTCCACTTCATCTGCTTAAGTGGTTTTTATTTATTACAATACTACTAACAATAATTACTGTTGTTGAACCTGAGAGAGCTCTCCATTTGAGGTATGCCCCCAACATAAAATAATAATAAACAATAAACAAATAAACAACAAACAAATATTGTTTATTTACTGGTGCCGGGTTTGGATCCCAGGGGCATTCTACACCTGAGCTGCACTCCCAGACCTTTTTATGTTTATTTTGAAACAGGGTCTCGCTAGGTTGATGAGGATCTCACTACTTGTGGAGGCTGTCCTCGAACCTACGATCCTTCCGTCTCAGCCTCCCAAGTACTGGGATCATAGATGTGCATCACAGCGCCCAGCTGGTCAAATGTTTCTTAAAAACCAGTTTGCAGTTTTACCTTGTTCTCTCCCTTTTCCCAGGCTGGAGTATCTTCTTTTTCCCAGGGTCCAACACCTCGTGTCTAAAGAATGATGGTTCCTCTGTTCTATGATCATTTTGTGGCCATCTTTCTATCGGATTTTGAGCTACTGGGTCAGTGTCTAATATGTGGCGCATACGATGGGCGCTTGGTAAATAATGAAGAAATAAAGGCGATCTCAGAACTGGTCCTGCCAGCCCTTGCACATGACCCTGACAGGAGGCCTTGGAGCCAGCAAGCAAATGCTGATCCACCCTCGCCCTCGGCAGACGCTGACCTTAAACACGAACCCGCCATCACCACGTTCCTATTTTAAACACCGTACCAACATCTGGAGCACTCCCAGAATACCACGTTTCATAGGACCCTGCATAATCTGGCTCCAGTCTCATTTTGTACCCCTTTTCCCTTCGGTCCCTGAGCCCCAGGTATTGAGCGTGGTGGCACACACTTGTAATCCCAGCATTTGAGAGGCTGAGACAGGGCTCATAGATTCACAGGCAGCCTCAGCAAGAAGTGAGGCCCTCCGCAACTTAGTGAGACCCTGCTTCAAAATGAAAAATAAAATAAGGCTAGAGGTGTAGCTCAAAGGCAAAATGCCTCTGGGTTCAATCTCCAGAACCACCACCACCACACACACACACACACACACACACACACGCCTCATGATAATGCCAACATCTCTAAGCCCAAGTCCCTAGGTGTGTAGAGACCCCCTGCGTCTTATCATTGGTCTCACCACCTCTGATGGGGACTAAGCACAAGGTTCCTCCCAGCAGCCGGGCTCCACAGCCCTGTAGCAGAATTTGGAGGCTGTGCAGGCTTTTAGCAGCCACACACCCTTGCTATATCCTCAACACCCACAGGACTTGTTTACATGGTTTTCCAGCCACTGCCCTGAACTTAACAGGCTCAAAATATCCCCAGCATTTCCCACAAAACAACAGCTCCTGTTTCTGTCAACACGATCATCTTTGTTCAAGTGTCTGGGTTCAAACACGTAAAGCCTCTAATCCACAACCCTCCATTCCCCCCAGGATGCTCCCAGCCTTCCCCTCCCCTCCCGCCTGCCCCCACCTGCCCCGCGTGGTCAACCACCTCGCCCACCTCACGGAGGAGCCTCGGCCCATCGTGATGAGCTGCTCGAGCTGCCTGCCTCAGCCCTGGCCCAGCCCACCCTAGTCTCATCCAAGGTGACCCCTCCCCTCATCCTCAACCTGTCCACAACTCCACTATCATCCAAATGGCCTGGACACAGAGTTTAGAGAAAGAAGGATGTGTTTGCTCACAGTGTTTAGGATTCGCGGTTCAGTGCGTGGGAGGCCGGGGTCTAGAGCTCGGGTCATGGTGGCGGGAAGAAGAAAGAGGAAGAGAACAAAACTTCCCTCTCTCATCGGTCAGAAGCCAGAGAGCCAGAGCCAGGCGCAGCCCGGAGGCCACACCCCGGGGACCCGCCTTCTCTCGCCACACTGCCACTGCCCCGGTGACCACCCAGTAAGTCCGTGACGGTGGACTTGTCTACTGATGAGACAACCCTCAGACTCAATCACATCGACTCCACGCTCAGTGTGTGGACTAACCGTCACACCATGTCGGAGGCGGGAGACCCGTCGCCTGGTCGCTGCAGCCTCCCTCTCCTCCCACTGCTCTCAGCCCACACTCCACCGAGGATCCCTCTGCCTCACCTTCCCCTCTCCCCCTCTTGGCTACACAGTTTCAGTCCATGGACATTGTCAAGTTCCTTCCACTCTTAAAGGACAGCCCATCAGCCAGGCATGGTGGCACACGCCTGTAATCCCAGCACTTCAGAGGCTGAGACAGGAGGATCGCAGGCTTGAGGTCAGCCTCAACAATTTAGCAAGACTCTCAGCCACTTAGCAAGGCCCTGTTTCTTTTCTTTTCTTTTCCCTTCTTTTTGTAGTACTGGGGATTAAACTCAGAGGCATTCTACCTTCGAGCTACACCCCTAGCCTGATTTTTTATTTCTTATTTGGAAACAGAGTCTCACTAGGTTGAGCCTTGTTTCTAAATAAAAAAAATTAAATAGTCCTGGGATATAGCTCAGAGGTAGAATGACCCTGGGTTCAATCCCCAGAAACTAACACACACACACACACACACACACACACACACACACACACTGCTAAGAGGCTGATGCTGAGCTCCCAGCATGCTGGGATGAAGGGTGCTATTTGCCACAGTGAGCTGATAAACTCAAGGTTAGCAAGACCTCAGCCAAGACCTTCGGAATGGCTTCCCAGGGGCGGGGAAAGGCGCTCCACCAGGGACACTGTCATTGCCACGGGCTGGCTGTCACCCGTGGGTGAGCTCACTGTGCCAATCTTGAGTCTCTGGGCACCCATCTGCAAGGATGCATTGGCCCTAAAGTGGCGCACAGTGCCCTGAAATCTTGGAAATATAACCGGTTATGGTTTAGATTTAGAATGCCCCCTAGACCTCACATCGTAGACAAGGCGGCCATGCTGGAGGCCTTGGGCACTCTGGGTATGTCCCTCCTCCCCTGCGCTCCCTGATTCCATCACCGTGGCCGAGCGCCGCAGACCTCACCCAGCCCAGCACAGACTGGACCCTCTGAAATCTCCCTCCAACTTGTGGTCGCCGGGTGTTTGGGGTCCCAGCAGTGAAGATGCTCATGGCAACAGCATCCTACCTATTTTAGGTGGTTATTTCCCCTGGAAATAAGGAGAAACAAACCTTTCATAAATCTATTCGGTTTTCCAGCCTAGTCTAAGAATCCCTGTTCTTTGAGGCCTGTGCTATTTTATGATCCTTTACCCCCACCCCATCGCTGACTCCGCCTCATTCACTGAGAAATTCGGTAGTTGTTTCCCCTTCATAGACAGCTCTGCCACCAACCTAGAGAGTGCTAGCACGCACAAAGACGACTTCGGTAACACGCCCACCTCAATTTCATTCTCTCTCTAGGGCCAGTGGATTTCGCCCTCCCTTGACTCACCCACAGCTGAGGCCAGACGTTGGGCCCAGTTCGCGGGCGCTGTCCCCACCAGCCTCCTCTGGAGTACCGTCACAGTGTCCTGCCAGCCCTTCTGCCTCCGACCAGTGAGGTGTGGCTACAGCCTCATCGTCAGTCCTTATCCTACCCAGCTCCTCTACCCACACTTCCCATCTCTGACGGCTGGAGGGATCTAACAGGCACACAAGAAGGCGTTACGTCTAGGTTCAAAAATCCACATTGGCCCCACATCTCCTAGAGGTGAAGCCGGGTCCTTAACCCAGCAGGCAGCGCACAGAGCGGCCGTCCAGCCTCTCGTCTCACTGCCTGACGGCTCCTGGTCAGGCCCGGCTGGATCACACCCCGTTGCGATTCTCTTGGCATCCCCTCGGCCCTGAGCCTCCCTCTGCTCGGAAAGGACCTTCTCCTGCTTGTCTGCAAAGCTGTTCAACAAACGCTGGCCCTCTGGGAAGCCTCCTCTGCCTCGCCTGGGCATAGCAAGGGGTCTTTCTCTGGTACTTCCCGCACTTGGTGAGACAGCCATTACCACGTTTATCGTATCAGACTCAGCACAGGGGCAGGAACTGTGCCATTCATCCCGGTCTCAGCCCCGGGCGCAGGCTGGCTCAAAGTCGGCTTCCATAGACAGTATGAAAGGAATAAAGGCATGAGCTCCAGAGACGCCCTGTCCTCTTGTCCTCTGAATATAAGTGAGGTCAGGAGAGATTGGACTCTTGAATTAATTGAACCTCTTCTCTTTTTACTCTGGCTCGGGGCCCTGCCCATATGATTAAATCCCCTAAGAGCATCGGCCTTGGCTAAGCACCACGCACGAATCCCTTAGCATTAGGCAGTGGGAAGGCTCCCAAGTGCTGAGAAAAGAGACTGGTGCTTAGAGATGCACGTCTGCTTCTGAGATACCAGCTACCTGGGAGACACGGTGAGTGTTTTATGTTAAACTAATTATGGCTGGGTGCAATGGCCTGTAATCCAAGTACTGGGGAGGCTGAGACAGGAGGATTGCAGGTTCAAGGCCAGCCTCAGCAACTCTGCAAGGTCCTTAGCAACTTAGTGGGACTCTGTTTCAAAAAATAAATATCAAAAGGGCTGGGGGTGTAGCTTGGAGTTAGCCTGGGTAAAATTCCCAGTACAAAAGGAGAAGGAGAAGGAGAAGGAGGAGGAGGAGGAGGAGGAGGAGAAGGAGGAGGAGGAGGAACAACTAATTATGTGCTTAGTACTGAGCTAGCCATTGGCAGTGAGGGTAAAAGTTAAAAACAAAAAACAATAGCCTCCATAGCTGGACATGGGGGTGCAGGACTGTAATCCCCGTCCCTGGGAGGCTGAGACAGAAGGGTTGCAGATTGAAGGACAGTCTCAGACAGGTAGTAATACACTCAGCAACCGAGTGAGACCCGTTTCAAACAGAGACATTTTAAAGGGGGCTAGAGGTGCAGCCCGAAGGTAGAACACACCTGAGTTCAATCCCCAGTATTACAAAAAAAGAGAAAAAAAAGCAAAATAAACAAACGGTCTCCATTTGTCAACCCCTTTCTGTGTATCAGCCACGGTGCTGTGCGTGGTACCACGGTGGGTAGTCTCCTCTTAGAGATAAGAAAGTGTCACACAGCCAGCAGGCGCTCCCACACTCGCCGCCTCTGGTTTCCTCGCCCTTTCTTTCTCCGCTGACTCCTTCCCTCTGTCTTCATTGATCCATGTTGGAGTAGACTTCTTCCTCCGTCCTAACCCTTCCAGGACCTCTCCTCATGGGACGGTGAGCCCTGTCCTTCTTCTCAGCACCCTGGGGTGCAATGTGTCATTGGCCCATCTCCACTGCCAATGCAGCCAAGTCCCTTTCTCCTGAGACCAGTCTCCCACCAGCAGTGGGACGCTACCCACCCATCTTTTTATTTTTGATATTTTTGGTCTTGAGGGTTGGACCTAAGGGCATTCTACCCCAAACTATACCCACAGCCCTTTTTTTTATTTCTTATTTTGAAACAGGGTCTCACTAAGTTTCTGAGGCTGGGCTTGAATCTGTGATCCTCCTGTTTCCGCCTCCCAAATCCTGGGATTACAGGCGTGTGCCATCACACCCAGCTGAGTTTGACTCTTTAAAAACACCTCACATAAGTGGAGTCACGCAGCCTGCATCCAGCGTGACGGCTTAGTGTTCTCGGGCTCACCTACGCTCTCACAAATGGCAGGCTTTCTTCTCTAGCACTGTATCAATATTATCAAGATTATTATACTGTATCAACCTGCCATGTTCTTTCTAGATTCTTCCACCGGTGGATATCTGGGTTGCTTCCGTTTGTGGGCTATTGTGAGTAGAACCTGGGAGTACGGATGTCTCTTGAAGGTACTGATTTCCCTGAGGCAGGAGGATTGCAGGTTTGAGGCAACTTACTGAGACCCTGTTCAAAATTTAAAAAATGAAGAAACAAGGGTAGGGGGTATAGCTCAGAAGTAGAGTGTCCCTAGGTTCAATCCCTCAACACACACACACACACACACACACACACACACACACACACACACACTGATGTTCAGTTCTGGTGGCTGTACATCAGAGGTGAGACTGCTGAATCATAGTCCGTAGCCCACGTTTTGATGTGTTGCGGGACCTCCATACTTCCCAGAGCTGCAGAGCCATTTTACAGCCCTCCGACACTGCACAAAGGCTCCAAGCTTTCTGTTCTATAGGATGGTAAGAACGGGGCGTCCTCGCTCTTCTCACCTTAGAGGAAAACTTCCAGCTTTCGCCATCTATTATGATGTTTGCTATGGGGTTTCCACTGGATTTTTTTTTTTTTTTTTTGGTGGTACTGGGGTTCCTGGAAACCCTTCTACCTCCGGGCTACACTCCAAGACCTATTTTTATACTTTTTTATTTGGAAACAGGGTCTCTTAAGCCAGCACGGAACCTGTGCGATCCTCCTGTCTCCGCCTCCCAAGCGTGGGGATTACAAGCGTGCGCCACCACGCCCGGCTCCACTGGATTTTAAATGATCTCAATTCTCCCTCATTAAAACAGAATAAACCCTCCCTATCTGGCTCTCACATGGAAACCTCTGGAGAGACTCACTTAGATGGGCATTTCCCTACAACCTAAAGAAAAGAGCTGGGGATTATAGCTCAGAGGTAGAGTGTGCCTGGATTCAATCCCCAGTAACACAGACACAGAGTCAGTCTCTCTCTTTCTCTCCTTCTTTCTCTTTCTCTCTCTCTCTCTCTCTCTCTCTCTCTCTCTCTCTCTCTCTCTCTCTCTCTCATGCTTTCTGTAGCCATTCCTTAGCATTGGCCCTTTCTCCCAGCTTCTCCCCTCCTTCCCTCCCTGAGCTCCTACCCATTCTTTTTTATTTTTATGTTTGTCTGTTTGTTTAGAGGGTCTGGGGATGGAACCCAGGGGCATTCTACCTCTGAGCGACACCCCAGCCCTATTTTTTATTCTTTAGTTTGAAACAGGGCCTGAGTTGCAAAGAGCCTCACTAAGTAGCGGAGCCTGTCCTTGAACCGCAGTCCTCCTGTCTCAGCCTCCTGAATGCTGGGATTGTAAGCGTGCGCCAACACGCCCGGCTCTCCTACTCATTCCTCACGTTTCAGTTCAGTTACTCCTCAGGGCGGCCCCTCAGCGCCTTCCCGAGCGGCCCCAGACCGCCGGGTCCACACGTCTCACACCAGGTACCTCCTGCTTTAGAGCGGTCACCGCACCACCACTTTATAGTTGTTTTATGACGTCTGGGTTGTGACATATTTGTTTCCTAGATGACCTCACGAGTCACGAGGAAAGCCAGACATGCGCAGTGTCGCCACCGGTAATCCTAGCACTTGGGAGGTTGAGTCAGGAGAACCACCGGCTCACCACTGGCCTCAGCCACTTAGCGAGGCTCTCAGCAACCTCACATGACCCTGTTCCCAAATAAAAAAATAAAATAGGGCTGGGGATGTAGCTCAGAGGTAGAATGCCCAGGTTCAACCCCAAGCAACACACACACACCCGCACACACATTCACGAGGGCTGGACTTTATCTCCCACCCCCCCAACACAGTGCTCCCAGTAACATTCAATAGACACTTGCTAATATCTTGAAAATACAGTGTTCACGTTCCAGCCCAGCCCTGTCTAGCTTCCAGCCGTATCGTGCCGCTGAAATTGTCATTGCTAAAGCCATCGACAACCTTCACACTGCCAAGTCCGTCTCCCTCGGAGCCCCGGTGTGCGGCCAGCTGGTATGAGGGTTTCCCGCACTAAAACAGAGCCTGGTAGCCTCTCCCCAAGTTGTAGGAAAGAGTGAGCTGTCAGAGTATTTTCAACTTAAAGCTTTTATTTAATAGTTTTTTCCTAACAATTGTGTGGTAGCATCTAACCTACGATGGTCTCTGAATTAGTCAAAATTATACTTTCTGCCATTTCAAATATGCAAATAAATGTCATGGTATTTGCCAAAGAACACCGTGATTTCCCTGGGTTTGGGGACACGAGCAAGGTGTTGAGACCCACCGGCCAAATGCAAAGAAACCATTTTAGTCCTTTGCTGAGCCGTCTTAGTGGTAACAGATGTCTTAGTAGTGTCTGGTACCGTTGATCAGGTCGTTTATTCATTTCAGCAACCAGGCTTTATTGATCACATACTATGCTCCCTTGGCCCTTGCCCCAGCGTCTGCTATGGCATTTAACACCTTCTCCTGCCAGCTCTCCACGGGTAGTGGCTCCCTGGAGGGTGCAGAGACCGTGGCTTCATCTCTCTCTCCCTCCCTCCCTCTCCCTCTCTCTCTCTCTCAATCTCCCTCTCTCCCTCTCCCTCTCCCTCTTCCTCTCCCTCTCTCTCTCTCTTCATAGCCAGTCCAGCACCTGGGCCAGGCATGCAAATCACATTTGTTGAAGAAATGAAGGAGAGCATAAACAAATGACGAAACGGCGACACAGAACAGAGCCCTCCCCGCCAGGACTCTCGTGTCCACGCCCTGCTCCTCCGCATCCGGAAAGCCGCACGACGCAGGGCTTGGTGCGGCAGGAACGTAGGCCCGTGTATATCCCAAATGCCACCTGCTGCTGTACGGAAAGGACGAACGTGATAAGCCTAATACCGTATTACAGGTCTTGTGGGCTTCACTTATGATAGCTCAGCCATCATCAAGCCCCACCAAAAAGTTACGGTGATGGACTATCTTACGACTTTTTCTTTTGGGCATATATGTTATACTTTTATTGATGTAATGACTTTACTTCAAAATGTCATATATTGGGCTGGGTGTGTCGCTCAGTGGTAGGGCACTAACCTAGCATGGCAGAAACCACACACACACACACTCAGAGTCCTGTGTTTTGTCTGTGGCAGAAGTCGGGTAAATAATAATACCATTACTGGCATTTCCTTAAATACTCCATTCTCCCATGCCTCCATGTGTTAGCCCAAGCTGTTCTCCTAGCTCAGGCCCTCCTCCTGAGTCTGTCAGAATCACACTTACTGACAGCCAGGCGTGGTGCCACACACCTGTGATCCCAGCACTCGGGAGGCTGAGACAGGGAGGGGATCGCAGGCTCAAAGCCACCTTCGGCAACTTAGCCCCTGTTTCAAAAATAAAACAAAAATGACTGGACATATTGCTTGGAGGTAGAATGCCCCAGGCTCAACTCCCAGTACCCCCTCCTCCAGAAAAAGGACGCTCAGTGGCCAGACCAGGCCGAAAGTCGCCTCCTCAAGGAGACCTTCAGAATCCATCTCAAGAGTCGGGCCAGCCTCCGAGCCACCTTCTCCCCTCTGCCAGGGCGGCATGTCCCGCGTGCCTCTACTTAGCGTTTCCTTCTGCGGCCTGCAGCATCCTGCTGGCGATGCGAAAGCTCCTTCCCTACTGCCTGGCGGGAAGCTAGAGCCTGGGGACCAGCCTTCCTCACCTGTCTTCCCGGCATCTTGAAAAATAGGGCATTCTGATTATCCACTACTGGTATGCTATGTAAACACCTCTTTCTTTCTTTCTTTCTTTCTTTCTTTCTTTCTTTCTTTCTTTCTTTCTTTCTTTCTTTCTTTCTTTCTTTCTTTCTTGTTATAAGGCTGTCTTAGAAAGAAAGAAGCCAGGCATGGTGGTATACGCTTGTAATCCCAGCATTTGGGAGGCTGAGACCGGAGGACTGTGGTTCACAGACAGCCTCAGCTATTTAGTGAGGCCATCTGCAACTCAGTGAGACCCTATTTCAAAATAGAAATACAAAATAGGGCAGGGGGTATAGCTTGGAGGTCGAATGCCCTTGGGTTCCAGACCCAGAAAGAAAGAAAGAAAGAAAGAAAGAAAGAAAGAAAGAAAGAAAGAAAGAAAGAAAGAAAGAAATGAATGATGGGTCGGTCATGGTATTACAGTCCTGTCACTCCAGTTCTTGGGAGGTTGAGATAGGAGGATCACAGGTTCGAGGTCAGCCTCAGCAACGTATAGAGACCCTCTACGACTCTGTCTTTGAGAACCTGTTTCAAAATAAAGTAGGGCCGGGGGTGTAGCTCAGAAGTAGAATGCCCCTGGGTTCAATTGTGTTCATGCAGGCACACACACACACACACACACACACACACACACACACACAGTAGACAACCTGGCTCTCCCCTCCTGGCTGGGTTTTGGCAGCCTTGGCGGAGATGCCTGTCCAGCTTCTTGCCCTCAACCCTGTGGGCAACAGTAGCACAACTGCCTTGTGCACTTCAGAATTTATTTGGGGAAAATTCAAGTTCTTTCTGAAATGGAATGGGAGTCAGAGGTGAGTCCTGGCCAGCCGCTGCGTGGGAGGAAAGGGCTTGCGGCTAGTGCGGCTCAGGCTGTTTTCTCCAAAGAGCAGACAGACTCCCTGCCCCCGGGGCTCAGGGGACACCGCTGCTGCCCTTTCCCCTGGGTGCAGACGGGGGCTGGATGAGCCCATCTCCCACACCACTCGCATCTGCAGGCCTGCCTCCCCCTCCCCGGGGAGTACCACAGCTGCGCCTTCAGCCCAGCCCTAATATACACGCAGAGATAGGAGTGAGAGGAAGGCCTAACCCGAGCCAAGGACGCCGACTGCCTTGTCCCTGAACTGTACAAACCTATGCACGCCGCAGAGCCCGGCTCATCCATCAAAGCACGCTGTGCGGGCCCAAACTGGGTCTGCACCCGCCCCTTGGTTGGCCACTGTGCAGAGGACAGGAAGTCGGTGACGGCAGAACACAAAGCCTGTCCCTTTGTGGTCCCGAGCCTGATGGCATAGTGTAGGCAGAGTGCTTTGCAGAGTACCGGAACATAGAGACTCAGCAAAGGCTTCCTGCCTAGCGCCCTGGAGGAGCCGCCTGGTGCCTGGCAGCAAGGCTTCTCTTCTCCTGCTCTGTTATTCGCACCCTGCCCCACCCCAACAAGGGGAGGCAGGGCCAGGACCGCCTCCAGCCCCTGCACAGACGCATGGCTTCCAGGCTGGGGAACGAGGGACACACTGGCTGATACAGTGAGAACTTCTGCACAACACAACCCCAGACCCCAGGATCATGTTCAAAACGTCTCTCTCTTCCTCTCGTCTTTGAGATGCAAACGCCACACTAGAAGAGACCGTCCACTAACTTCCGCGCTCTCCGATGTCCGAGCACGGTGTGTCTCTTGCTCCCGCAGCCCGTGCTATCTGGCTGTTGACTCGGGGTCCTGTGCAGAGGGCGGCGGGGCAGTGCAGAGGAACGCTTTCTGTTGATGGCGTTGTTCTCGAGGTGGGTTGAGCACATCTTACCCACCAGCTGGGATGGCCTGCAGTCAAGATCCCCTTCGCCCAGCCTTCCGCGGCAGCTCTGCATGTTCTGAAGGAATTGCGGAGGACCCAGATACCACGGGCTCTGTGTGGTCGCAGAGTGCTTAGGTTTGGGATCTAAAGGGAACCCTCTCGAGCACCCCGAAGGAAGAGCGCAGCCTCCCCCATCAGCTGGAGATGCATTTGAGGGAACACGTCAGAGGCAGGGCAGAGGAGAGAGGGTTTTTAAAGTGGTGAATACAGTCACATGGTTCAAAAGTCAAAGGGACAAAAGACGTCCACCCTTCCCGGGAGCAGCGGATATTATTAGTCTCCGGTCTGTGGTTATCATTCTCTTTTATAACATATACAATGCCAGAGGAGACGCACTCTAGGCCTCTGTCTTTTCTACTTAGCTACATACCTTGGAAGACATTCCGTATCAGTTATGTAATAAATTCCCCGGCTTTTTTGCTATAGATGAATAGGGTACTATTTCACTATCTGCAAGTATCACGAGATGTTAACAAGTCCCCTCTGACGAAGAGCACCCACACTGTTCTTTCATAACTCACCAAATGCTATAACCTACATGTCTTTGTGCCCATATATGCAAGTGTAACGGCAAGTTCAATTCTAAGAAATGGAATCACTGGCCAGGCGTGGTGCTGCACACTTGTAATCCCAGTACTCGGGAGGCTGAGACAGGAGGATGCAGGTTCGCGGGCAGCCTTAGCTAGTCAGTAAGGCTCTTCTCAACTTAGTGAGACCCTTCTTCAAAATAAAGAATAAGCCTGGCATGGTGGTGCATGCTTGAAATCCCAGCGCTGGAGAGGCTGAGACAGGAGGACCGCACAGGTTCAAAGCCAGCCGCAGCTACTGGGTGAGGCTCCCAGCAACTTAGTGAGACCCTGTTTGCAAATAAAGTATAAAATGGGTCTGGGAGTGTAGCCCAGGGGTAGAAAAGCCCCTGGGTTCCACCCTCAGTACCACAATCAATCAATCAATCAATCAATAAAATAATAAAAAATAGGGCTGAGGGTGTACACCCTCAGCATCTCATCAAGGGTTTGTCAATCTTTTTCACTGTTTGCCAGTTCAAGTAAATATGCATATCACTGTAGTTCGCACTTTACATATTAAAGCAGATGAAGACCATCCAGTTTTCCCAGGCTAGCGCATTCCCTGGAATCTGACGGGGCCACAAACCTCTCCTGGATCTGTAGATAACAGTCTATTCATGGTGGTGCTGGACTTTCAGCTACTGGATGCGCCCATTCTTAATGGGACGGTGGCCTCTGGAGGGAACCGGCACGTGGAGACACAGCCATCTGGGTTCCAGGCACAACTCCGCCACTTATGAAAAGTGGGGGTAATGCTGATTGTGCAAAGCCTTGCATTTGGCACACAGCAGGCACTTAATAACGGCCCTTAACGAATGGCAGCTAGCGGCTTTCCTTAGTGCTAATTGTCAGCACTCAATTTAGATCTCGGGGCACTTTCCACAAATGACAGAGCCCCAAACTGCCCAGCCAGGACCAAGTGGTTGGGGCCACTGGGCGGGTGCCCAGGCCCTCCTCTGGTCCCCTTAGCCTTCTTCCAGAGTTTACAAGTAGATCACTAGAATCACCCTGGGCCTCTGGGCGAGGCCCAGACTGTTCCTGGACTCAGCTCCCTGCTGGCAGCTGCTGTCTGTACACAGATGGAGACGGGGCTCATTTCCAATTACTGATGGGCAAGTCAGAGATAAAACAGATCCAGGGAAAACATGAGGGACTTTCTCTCAACAGCACCGCAGTCTGGGGGGCCCCGTCTTTCCGGAGCACTGCTTCTGGTGAGGTCGCTGACAGCAGATCTCTGGTTTAGACAAGAATACTAAGGGGCCCCACGACTGGGGTTTATCTACACAGGAGACAAGGCTGTAGCTCAGTCCCGGGGCCTCCTGGCCCAGGCTCTGTCTCCTCATACCCGGGGATGGTGGGAATGTTAGCTATGCTCCTTCCCGGGGTGGGAAGCTGTGGGGAGGGGGCTGCTGCCCATCGTCCAGTGCACCCCTGGGCCACCCGGGAGCCACGTTTAGTTTCTCTCTGCATGCACTGTGACCCATCTCTCCGTGCTGGTGTAGGTCCTCCGGCATGACAGCTGGAGCCTCCAGAGAGAAGGCTGAGAAATTATCACCCTTTTCAGACAATGCACCTCTGCGCTCTCCTCCCCTGGGCCCACCTCTGCCAGTTTGAAAAAAGGGCCCAGGACCTCACAGTGCTGCCCCCCGGTCAAGTACTTCATTAGTGCAGAGAGCGGCTGCCTTGCCCCCCAAAACCTCCAAACCCTGTGAGTCTCCGCCAGATGAACGCGCTGGGGTTTGAAGTCCCCTCATTGTCTCTTGCAGGGCATATCACCTACATCTGGCTCAGACACGAGAGGACGGAGCAGGACACGGGTCCGACTGCGCAGACATCAATTCCTGCCAGGGTTAGACTATCTTCTTAGAATGGGTCACCTAGCCTGAGAACCCACCCAACCTGGGTCCTCCGGTCTGGCCATCAGCGGGGGCTGGAGTTGGGGGAGGATCAGGGTCTCTAGGGACCTCAGCCTGGGTGCCTGCACCCCCACACCCATTGCACTTACTAAGAAGCACGAACTTCCAGGGCTCTAAATTCCACGCAGAGGAAAGGAATCCCCCGGAGTAATAGAAAAACGCGGGTGGTGTGTGCATGCGGTCCAAGGGCGCTGGAGGAGGGGATCTTCCCCCTGCCCAGCCTGGCTGACTCCGGTGGACCCCAGGAAGCCCCTCCCAGGCCTCCCCAGCGCCTCCCCAGCGGGCGCCCAGCACCCACACGCAGCCCTTCACTCTCACTGGCCCAGGTGTCTGCACCTGCACCAAACCCTCCCGGAGCCGAGCTCGCTCCGGCCGCAGCCCCAGCGCCGGCCCGCGTCCTCCGGGATGGGGCGCGGAGCCGGGTGGGGGGCGGGCAGAGTCCGCTCGCTCTGTCCCCGGGGGGCGGCAGCGGTGCCATCCCCGCCCCGGAGCCGCGTCCCCGTTATTCCGAAAACTTCAGGACCACGAGCTCCGCCCCCGCCGGCCGGGCTTACCTGGCGTCCAGGCCCCGCAGGCGCTCGGGGCCGCGCGTCCGCCGAGCCGCGCTGGCCGTCCCGCCCTCGGCCTCGGCCCCGCTCGGCTGGCCCGGCTCGCGGCCGCGCTGCGCGTCCCCGCGCGGGCTGCCGGCCACGTGAGCGCGCCCGCGGGCCAGCGCCCCCCAGGGGCTCCACGCCGGGCCTGGAGCTCCGCCGACCGTCCGGGAGCCCAAGGGGAGGGCGCCCGAGGAGCCGCCCCGACGCCTCCGCCCGCGGCCCCTCCGCCCGGCTGGACACCGGACTCCGCCCGGCTGGACACCTGCGCGGAGGGCCGGCGGCGGCCCCTGGACACGGCAGCAGAGGCAGGCAGAAGCCATGCCTCCACGCCGGGGGGAAGCTGGCGGCGCTCTGGGTTTCTTGTCTGAAGTCACTCTTTTAATGTTTAAAAAGTCTCGCCGATTACCTATATGCGGTGCCCTCAGCAGGAAGTTTTGAGCCGAGCTGCGGCCACGTGCTTGCAAGGAGCATCGCAGGCTCCAAGCCAGTCTCAGCAACTTGGTGAGGTCCTCCACAATGGAGCGAGGCCCTGTTTCAAAGTAAAAGACTAAAATAAGGCTGGGGGTTTAGCTCAGAGGTAGAATGCCCCTGGGTTCAATCCCCAGAACACACACACACACACACACACACACACACACACACACACACACACACACACACAGTTTTGACAGCAGTCATTGAGAAGGCCTGCCCAGGGAACAAGACAGGTTGAGGCGGAAGGAAGGAAAGCGACCCTTTTTAACCCTTCCAGAGCTCCTCACTCTGGAGCTACCTGTTCTGGCCTGCTCATCTGGCTCCGGATCCTTCTCTGCAGTCTTGGTTGGACTGAAGACAAGGGGAGGGGGCAGGGGGCCCCAGGTTAAGCTCCAACCCCGGCTACATCACACCCAGGAAGCTGGGGGACTCAGGTCACAGGTGACTAGGGTATCAACTGGAAACACAAAACAAAATCTCCAAAACATGAAAAGCCCAGGTTCAACTTGTAAAAGGCTATATGTAGTAAGAAATGTAGCCCCCCGAGGCACCTTCATTATTCCTAATTTATTATTTTATTTATTTTATTTTGCAGTACAGGGGATGGAACCCAGGGGCATTCTACCATCAAGCTACACCCCAAGCCTATTTTTTATTCTTTATTTTGAAGCAGGGTCTCACTGAGTTGCAAAGGGCCTCACTAAGTAGCTGAGGCTGTCTGTTCCTGTCTCAGCCTCCCAAGTACTGGGATTACAAGCGTGCGCCATCACATCTGACCTTAATTTATTATTTTAAAAATGCAGCCTTCATTATCCTTTGTTCGCTATTTTAAAAATACAACCACCCAAAGGCAGGCTACTCACCCAGTCATCCCACCACACCTACCGCTGCCTCCACACACCACGTTTTTTGCTGTTGCTCTCACACGTTTATTTATTGAACTCGGATATTCTCATGCTGCCTTTTCTCAGCCCCTTTGAAGCTCACACCTGGGCTCCTTTCTCATCTCTCCCGGAACCAAAACACTGAAATACAAGGACAGGGAATTCTATTATAGACTATTACAGGGAAAAGTAAAGACGATGCACACGTGAGCCTAACAAATCACAATCGACCAGACACCGTGCAGCCACCACCCGAATCGTCGAGTCATCGCCCTCTTCCAGGGCCGCCGCCTCCTGTAAGCCCTTCCCCCAGAGTAACAGCCAGCTGGCTTGATGGTGATTACAACCACGTACACCTTCAGGGTTTTAGTAATTCACAAAGCATCCCTGAACACTAGTTTAGTTTTGCTTGTTTTTGAACTTTTGACAAGCGGGCTATCACAGTATGCATGTTTTTCTCTTTTATTGGTGCATTGTGATTACAGGTAAGAGTGGGATTCGTTGTTACGTATTTGTGCATGCACACACATAACTTGGTCTGTCTTATTCCCCCTTACCTCTCCTTTTCCTTCCCTCCTCCCTCCCCAGCCCCCTTCCTCTTCTCCACTGGTCACCCTTCTATTTTCGTGAGCCCCTCCCTCCCTCCTCCTTTCTTTTATTTTTTTCTCTCTAGCTTCCAGATATAAGAGAAAACACATGACCTTTTTGACTTTCTGAGTCTGGCTGATTTCACTTAACATAATGGCCTCCAATTCTGTCCGTTTTCCTGCAAATGACACAATTTTGTTTTTTCTGAGGGTTGAATAAAACCCCATTGTGTATGTATATCACAATTTCTTTATCCCTGCGGGTCTACTACGTGTGTGTGAGTGAGTGTGTGTGAGTGTGAGAGTGTGTGAGAGTGTGAGAGAGTGAGTGTGAGAGTGTGTGAGTGTGAGTGTGTGAGAGTGTGTGAGTGTGTGTGTGAGTGTGAGATGTATGAGTGTGAGTGTGTGTGCGTTGCATGAGTGTGTGGGTGTGTGTGAGTGTGTGAGAGTGTGAGTGTGTGTGAGAGTGTGAGAGTGTGTGAGAGTGTGTCCGTCCTCTGCCTTCACCTGGTTTGTGTGGGAGCCCTCTCCACTTGTGCTGCCTGGAGTTGTAGTTCCTTATTTTCATTGCTCTTAATATTCACGTGTGTGAACAGATTGCAATTTATTTGTGCATTTTGGTACTATAGACACTTGGATTGTTGTTAGCTGGGAGATATAAAAATAACTGCAAATAACATCTTTGTGTGCATATCTCGTGGTATATGTTACCGTTAAGGTGTGGAATGCCCCCTGAAGAGCTCAGGTATCAGTGTTCAGAGCTGATAGAGTCGAAGGTTGTAGGTCTCATCAGTAGAGAATCCATTGTACTGGATTTACTGGGTGGTCACTTAGGCAGTTGGAGAAGGTGGCCCCGGGGGTGTGGCCTTAGAGACTGTGCCTGTGTCTTTGAATGCCCTGGCTTGCAGGGTCTCTTGCACCCAGCCTCCATGATGTGAGAGGGGAGAGTCTGTCTGTCTGTCTGTCTGTCTGTCTCCCTCCTTCCCACGACCGTGCCCTGAGATCCCACAGACCCTCCCTGATAATGACTGAACTCTGGAATCTCTAAAAAACCGTGAGCAAATAAATGTTCTTCCAAGTTGCGTGCACTCTTTCATCCATGATTCGTATCAGGCTCTCTCTAGAGGAGCCTTGCCCAGTGTGCCTCTCCTGCACAGATCTACAATCACTTTCCTACCCTGGAGCTTCAAAGATCTCAGAAAGCAACCGGGCGTGGTGGCACACGCCTGTAATCCCAGTACTTGGGGGGCTGAGACAGGAGGACCTCCGGTTTGCAGCCAGTCTCAGCAACCTGGTGAGGCCCTCCACAACTTGGTGAGACCCTGTTTCAAAATAAAATATAAAATAGGGTTGGGGATGTACCTCAGAGGTAGAATGCTCCTGGGCTCAACCCCTAATACCCCTCCACACTATATATCAGAAAGTAAAAATGTACAAAAGATCTCTCATTTGACTTCAAAGCCTGAACTGAGGCGATCAAATTTAGAGCCAAAATTTAAATTATTTCCTAGCCAGGCATGGTGGCATATGCCTGTATCCCAGTTCTTGGGAAGCTGAGACAGGAGAATCACAGATTCAAAGCCAGGCCCAGCTAACTTAGTGAGGCCTTCCACAACTTAGTGAGACCTGTTTCAAAATAAAATATAAGGTTGGGAGTGTAGCTCAGAAACAAGATGCTTCTGGGTTCAATCCCCAGTACCACACACCTATGCATGCCCACGTACACACACACACACACACACACACACACACACACACACACAGAAAGTGGAAGATTATAAAAGACACACACAGAAAGTGGAAGATTATAAAAGATCTCATTTGACTGCAAAAATTGAACTGAACTAATCAGATTTAGTGACAAAATTTAAGTTATTTCCTAGCCGGGTGTGCTGGCACATGCCTGTATCCCAGTACTTGGGAGGCTGGACAGGAAGGTCTCAGGTTTGCAGCCAGCTTCAGCAACTTGGTGAGGCCCTCCACAATGTAGTGAGATCCTGTTTCAAAATAAAGAATAATATTGGGCTGGGGGTGTAGCTCAGAGGTAGAATACCCCTGGGTTCAATCTCCAGTACCATAAAAAAAAAAAAAAAGAAAAACAAAAACATTTCTTTCTTTCTTTTTTTTTTTTTTTTTTTTGGTGGTACTGAGGTTCCTGGAAACCCTTCTACCTCTGGGCTACACTCCCAGACCTATTTTATATATTTTTTTACTTGGAAACAGGGTTTCTAAAGCCACAGAGGCTGGCTTTGAACCAGCGCGATCCTCCTGTCTCCGCCTCCCAAGTGCAGGGATTACAAGCGTGCCCACCACGCCCGAGTCATGTTTTTCTTTAAAAAGTAAAGCTTCCTGCATCTTTACCTCACTTGGTGTAAGTATTTGTTGGACGCAAAAACTTTGGTGTGTTTGACTGTGGCTCCGGATCTCCCTGAAGTGTGTTGTGCTAAGGAACAGGAAATGCACCAGATTCTCTCTCGAAACCTCGAAACCTCGGAGGGAGGTTGATTTTCAAAAGAACTGTTTTCCAGGAGGAAAGAGGGAGCCTCCATTGTCTTGAGACCCTAGAAATAAGGAGGCGGGGCTGCAAACCCGGCACCCCTGTATGTGACCTTCCCCCAGATCTTCAGCAAAATTTTTCTTTTTTGTGTGTGGTGCTGGGGATGGAACCCAGGGGGCATCCTACCTCTGACTTACACCCCTAGCCCTATTTTATTTTTTTGTTTTGAAACAGGGTGTCACTAAGCTGCAGAGGGCCTCACCTCACTAAATTGCTGAGGCTGGCCCCGAACCTGTGATCCTCCTGTCTCAGGCTGGGACTACAAGCGTGCACCACCAATCCCAGCTCAGCAAAATTTCTAAACCGGCGGGTCCAGTTAATGTGAGTGAATCCGCGGGTGTGTGGGCGCAGGTGTGCAGAGTGGGCTCCGGGTGTGCTTCAGCGTGGGCCAGAAGAGAGGCGGCAAGTGTGGCCACGTGAGCGTAGACACTTTGGGAACTCTTAGTAATTATGGGGGCGTGTGTGTTTTCCTACCCAAGGCATCGGAACTGGGATCCTGGGAGACATTAGCAATTCTCTAAGGCCCACGCAGGCTACCTCTGGGAAGGAGGCATCTCATATGTAGACTTATCTAGCTTTGCATTTTCTTCTGGAATTTCATTTCTTTTTTAGTCTCCCCAGTACGAGCAAAGCATCTTTCCTCTCTGGAGACAAAATGGTGTATTTCATAGTTATTTAAATTTATATTAACTAAACATACTATTTAAATAGTAGAGACTAGCTGGTGTAATGGTGCACGCTTGTAATCCCAGCATTTGGGAGGCTGAGACAGGAGGATCGCGGTTTCAGGACAGCCTCAGCTACTACTAAGTGAGGCTCTTTGCAACTCAGTGAGATCTTGTTTCAAAATAAAGAATAAAAAATAGGGCTGGGGGTGTAGCCCCTGGGTTCCCTCCCCAGTACCGTGCGCACACACGCGCGCGGGTGCACACACACACACACACACACACACACACACACACACACACACACACACACAGTAGAGTCAGTAGTCAAATGATTAACAGCTGGAAGCTTCTAATCAGACAAACTGGGTTTGAATCTATTCTTGGACAGAGTGATTCTGGGAAAATTAATCTTTCTTGGCTTACAAAAATGGGAAATCAATACTCCCTCCCTCGTCAGGTGGTACCTATGGACAGTGCTTAGCTCAGGATCTTGAACGCAGAGTGCAGTAAGTAGTAGCTTTATTTATTTAGTTAGTCTGTGGTGCTGGGGATGGAACCCAGGGGCATTCTACTTCTGAGCTACACCCCCAGCCCTATTTTTAATTCTTCATT
The DNA here is from genome assembly GCF_963383645.1 of Muscardinus avellanarius. Classification (NCBI taxonomy): domain Eukaryota; kingdom Metazoa; phylum Chordata; class Mammalia; order Rodentia; family Gliridae; genus Muscardinus; species Muscardinus avellanarius. Next base: position 107,383,221 of record NC_137793.1, read on the forward strand.
TTGAAACAGCGTCTCCCTGATTTGCAAAAGACTTTGCTAAGTAGCTGAGGCTGTCCGCGAACCGCAGTCCCCCAGTCTCCCTCCCAAATGCTGGGATTACAAGTGTGCACCACCACACTGGCTTTATTTTTTAATTTTTAAAATTAATTATTTTATTTTTTGTGGTACTGGGGTTCCTGGAAACCCTTCTACCTCTGGGCTTCAACCCCAGACCTCTTTTATATTTTTATTTGGAAACAGGGTCTCTTAAGCCAGCACGGCTGGCTTTGAACCAGCGAGATCCTCCTGTCTTGGCCTCCAAGCGTGGGGATTACAAGCGTGCGCCACCACGCCCAGCTTAATTAATTAATTAATTTATTGGTGGCACTTGGGATTGAACTCAGGGGCACTCTACCTCTGATCTATACCCCCAGCCCTTTATTTTTATTTTGAAACAGGGTCTCACTAGGTTGATGAGGGTCTCACTACTTGCTGAGGCTGTCCTCAAACCTGCCATCCTCTGATCTCAGCCTCCCAAGCACTGGCATCACCATGACCGGCTAAATGATAGCTTTAAAAAATACTGAGTGTTGAGCACATCCCTGAGCCCACTCTGTGTGCTTCACGGTCGCATCATTGGCCAAGCGTCCCTTTTCCCTTCAGACAGGAGGTGGCCTTTCTTCTTTCTTTCTTTCTTTCTTTCTTTCTTTCTTTCTTTCTTTCTTTCTTTCTTTCTTTCTTTCTTTTTTTTTTTTTGGTGGTACTGGGGTTCCTGGAAGCCCTTCTACCTCCGGGCTACACTCCCAGACCTATTTTATTTTGGGGAACAGGGCCTCTTAAGCCTGCACGGCTGGCTTTGAACCTGCTCGATCCTCTGTCTCCGCCTCCCAAGCGCGGGGATTACAAGCGTGCGGCACCACGACACAGGAGGTGGCTTTCTGAGCAGGTCCTCATCCCTATTCCACCTCTGCTCTGTCCCTGCCCCCGCTCCATCTTCAGGACCAGCTGATGCAGAAGAATTAGGAGCCATTTACAGCCAGCTGCTCTCAAGGTGTAATGTGCTCAGTGTCTTTGTTTGGGAGGGTCCAGATATGACGTGTGAAACATGGAGCTGGGCACGGTGGCACACACCTATAATCCCAGTACTTGGGAGGCGGAGAAAGGAGGATCGCAGGCTGGCGGCCACCTTCAGCAACTTAAGGAGGCCCTCTACTAATTAGTGGAATCCTGTAATTTAATATAAAACAAATATAAGGCTGGCGGTGTAGCTCAGAGGTAGAATGCCTTTGGGTCCAACCCCAGTAACACACACACACACACACACACACACACACACGCAGCCAGGTGTGTGGTGTGCACAACACTCAGGAGGCTGAGGCAGGAGGACCCCTTGAGTCCAGGAGTTCAAGACCAGCCTGGACAACATAGCAAGACAGCCCCCAAATAAAGACAAAGCAAAGTGTTGAAAATATAAGTACTTTCTCCTGACTGAGTGGAAGCAACGGATACAGCCGAGTGGAGGCTAAATGCGGCTGCGGCTCCAGCTCCGTGGGGCAGCGCTGCCCGGGCAGAACACGGCCCCACCCGCGGAGCCTCGGGCATCCTTTCCACATGAAGCGAAGTTGACATTTAATTTCCATTTTGGCAGGGCCCACCAGGAGATACTTAGGGATGAATCAATCCTGGAGTAGAGCCGGCAAGAGCTATGGAGCAATTCAGGGAATGAGGAAGGGCCTGCAGCCGATGCAGGTGTGCAAGCTCTGCAAGCAGTTTCCACAACTTGAAATCAGAGGAGAGAGACTGAAAGAAATAGTCAGCCGACCTTTGGTTTGCTTTCTAACCACCCCAAACAGGCAAGACATTAACTCACCTCCTGAACACGGCCGCACATTCAGTAACTAGTTCCCAGTACCGTATTCAGCAAAATATTCATTCATTCATTCATTCATTCATTCATTCATTTGGTACTGGGGATTGAACCCAGGGATATTCTATCTCTGAGTTACACCTCCAGCCCTATTTTATTTTTTTAATTTGGAAACATGGTCTCCCTAAATTGCCGAGAGCCTCACTAAGTTGCTGAGGCTGGCTTTGAACCTGTGATCCTCCTGTCTCAGCCTCCCAAGTGCTGGGATTACAGGTGTGCGCCACCACGTTCAGCTTCAGCCACAGATTCTGGCTAGGATCTCCTCTGGTCCATGAGAACTGGGATTATTAGCCCACTTACACATGGGGATTAAGTGGTTAACATAAAGATTATACAATAAGATTTATACAGACTTAGATGTGGTAGGCACTGTGCTCTCTCTCTGCTATCAAAGATGATGCCATAATTTACCGGGCATGATGGCACACACCTATAATCCCAGTGCTTGGGATAGGCAGATCAAAGGTTCAAGGACAATCTCAGCAACCTAGTGAGATCCTATTTCAAAACAACAACAAAAAAGGGGTGGGGGTATTGCTCAGATATAGAATGCCCCCGGGTTCAGTCTCCAATACCACCCACACACATAGACACACACTCTCTATGTCCTCTATTAGGATGTAATATTTACCCTTTATAAATACAATTTTATGCTGGGCATGATGATGCACGCTTGTAATCCCAGTACTTGGGAGACTGAAATAGAAGGAGCACATGTCTGAGGCCAGTCTCAGCAACTTAGCGAGACTCTGTTTCAAAATTGAAAATAAAATGGGGTTGGAATGTAGCTCAGAGGTAGAATGCCCCTGAGTTCCATCCCCGGTACCTCCCACACACAAATAAAACTTTATATAGCATATTTGTAAGCAGGATAATGGACACAAGGGAGAAGAATGGTTTTTTACTAACGGGCAAGGTGCTTAGGACACCAGCAGACCGGAGGGGAGCATTCAGAACTTTGCAATCTGAGTAATGCTTGGTGTTGATGGAGTGGCCCGCCGCAGAGCACTGTTTATTCAGCCGGAAGCAGGCACCAGGAGTCAATATTTTCTTCCTATCCCAGGAGTTGTAGTTTAAAATCCACCACATAAAATTACTTCTTGTTGTCTTCGGTGGCAGACTTTGTACAGCCGACTGCCTGATTTTCCCTGGAAATTTCTTTCCGATGCTTTTAACACTGTCATCATCACTGTCTGGAGAACCGTAAATCCTTGCACGTAGTCCGGGATCACTTCCTGAGGCTCGGGAATCAGGAGCAGCTCGTTCATGGTCACGGGGACAGTTACTGCTTCTGCAGCCTCTCCCCGCTCCTTCACACCCAGGCTCACAGTTGTAGACTCTGGTGTGCTGCCTCATAAACCTACATTCTTGTCTCGTCCAGACCATTCTGTCTCCGCTTGTTTCAAGTCTCCAGTACAAAACACAGTCGTCCCCCTACTGTACACACAAGACTAGAAAGTCTCTGCTTCAGCCTGACAAAAGAAGCCAAGTTGCTGTTTCCAGTAACATGTATGTCAAGCTTCTCACTTGTTATAGCTACATATAAAATGTCCCCTGAAGAGCTCATTTATTAATGTTTGGAGCTGATGTAACTCAGTCATGAGGGTTGTAATCCCAGCCCCCCCCCTCAATCTCTCTGGCCTCCATGATGTGAGGAGCGCAGCCCATGGCTCTTCCGCACTGCTTCCTGCCACCATCCCCTGAGATCCGTGGTCCCCAGCCTCACATTGACTGAGCCTGAAACTGTAAGAAAATAAAACTTCCTTCCTCTAAGTTACATGATCAACCCTTTAGATTATAGCTATAGGAATGCTGACCAGGACATCACTAAAACCAACGGTAGGCACCGATATGGGACTTTCTCTTTTCATTTTAAATCTAAAGTAAAATTATTATATAATTATAAATTAAAATTCCACAATAAATCCCTAGCTTAGCAAAGAAACTTGTATGTAAATGTTGAGCTTTCCTTAAAGAAAAAAACATTAGTTGGGTTCAGTAGTACGATTTTATAATCTCAGTACTTGGGAGGCTGAGATAGGAGGATCACAGGTTTCAAGGCCAGCACACAATAACTTTTTAAACCTGTTTAAAAAATCTTAAAAAGGGGGCCGGGAATGTAATACGAGCACCCCTGGGTTCAATCCCCAGTACCACCAAAAAGAAGAAAAAGGACGAGAAGCAGCAGCTATTTGGGTCAGCTAGAGAAACTCACACCTCCTTCGGAATGTTTCTGAGGTGCCGGTTTTTATCTCAAATGCAGAGAGGGAGTCACTTGGGGTGTCTTTTCCTTCCTACTGGTCCTCTGAGGCAGGGCCCACAGGTTGCTTCAGTGTCTAGAGGTAACGGCTGTCCCGCAGCCACATCTGTTACCCGTCATCACTGGGCTTGATCTGAATGAATGACTTTGTTTAACTGGGTTGAGGGTCTGGGGTCCGTCTCCCCCAGCTCTAGTCTGTATTCCCAGAAAGAAGGGATCTACCGCTTAGCCTGGGATCTTCTGTTTTGACCTCTCTGTAGATGCCAGCACGAAATACTCCAAAGGCTGCCGCTGACGTTGGTGCTGGCATGTGGGGGGTTAAATGTACCCCCACGGGGCGGCAGGACAGCAGCCGGGCTCTCTGCAACACCCAACCTGCCCTCCTTTTTTGATGACTGATCTCACACCCGTCCGGTTTGAGCCAGGGCTGCGGGGAGGCCAGGCCCCAGCATGGGGAGGCTGATGCTGAGGTCTCCTAATGGAGTTTGACAGCGCGGGATTAAAAGCCCCAGTGTGGGAGCCCAGAAGCCGGGCAAGCTCGGCTGCCGGCTGCTCCCTGGGAGCTGGACCAGAAAGACCAGCCTTTTCATAGAAACAGAGGCTCTGGGGGTGGGGAGGATAATGAAAGGCTTCTGAGTAGGAAAGGAGGACAAAGGTAAGCTTTGCTGTGATGCTCGAGGGGCCGTGTGGCTTGTCTGCATGAGTCCCTTGGGGAAGCAGAGGTATTGGGATGCAAAGGACATTGAATGGGTGGGGGGGCGCAGCCATGCTACCGGCTTCATGTGTGAAGCCAGGCCAGCTTGGAAAGCAGCTGCTGACTTACTCTCAAGGACAAATAACTGTTCCAGGCGAGGGGGAGGCTTCTCAGGTGGGTTCAGCCTGCTGACTCTCCTCCGACCTCCTGGCGCGGTGCCCCTGGGCGTGATTCCATGTTTGACACTGAATTATGGCTGCCCCGTTATTGAGGATCGAGCGATGCATTAAGATTAATTCGAAGCCAGGCATGGTGGTACACATCTGTATCTCTGCACTTGGGAGGCTGAGATAGGAGGATTGTGGGTTTGAAGACAGCTTTAGTAATTTAGTGAGACTCTTTAGCAACCTAATGAGACTGTGTTTCAAACAACAATAAAAATAAAATTAAAAAGGGCTGGAGGAGAGCCCAGCGTGGGGCGCACACTTGTAATCCCAGCATTCAGGAGGCTGAGACAGGAGGACTGCGGTTCCCAGACAGCTTCAGCTACTTAGTGATGCCCTTTGAAACTCAGTGAGACCCTGTTTCAAAAAATAAAAAAAGAAAGAATAAAAATAGGGCTGGGGGTATACCTCAGAGATAGAATGCCCGTGGTTTCCACCGTCAGTACTGCAAAAAAAAGGGGGGGGTACGCTGGGGTATAGCTCAGAGGTAGAATGTCCCCTTGGTTCAATCCCCAGTACCACACAGCCTCAGCAATTTAGTGAGGCTCTGTTCCAAAACAAAAAATAAATAGGGCTGGGGGTGTGTGGCTCAGACATAGAATGGCCCTTGGCCTCAATCCCCAGCAATACACACACACACACACACACACACACACACACACGGCCACGTGCTTGTCACACCACAGGTGCCAGCCCAGGCCCAACGCTTTATCCACCTCTCCAGTGAGCTTCCTGACCTCCTCTCATCCCCTCCCATCCTTCCGCCCATTTTTTTCCCCAGTTTTTTTTAATTAATTAATTAATTATTTATTTATTTATTTTTATTATTTTTTAATTGGTGCACTATATTCATACATCATAGTGGGATACAAACTTTTGTAGACATACATGCACACATTGCCCAGTAAGCCCCCACCCGATCCCCACCCCATTCCCTCCCCATCCCTCCTTCTCATGTTTGGCTTAGTGGTTGACATCTAGTATTATAGGAATTTATCCAAAATTAAAAATGATAATCTCACATAACAGTTTCATTTGTCTGATACTAAGCTTTTGATGACTTAAAGATAACATTTCAATATTTCTTTTTGCTTTCTTTCTTACCAGAGAATATTTTTTTTCTATTTTTTTAGGTGAAACTATCATATATTTATATATTTATTTTTCAGAAAAAAAATCTATCCTAATATGGAATATGGATTCTAGATACCCAAAACAATCTTGAAAAAGAACAAATCTAGAAGATATATATTTTCTGATTTCAAACCATATAAAGCTACAATAATTGAAACAGTGTAGTACTGTTCTAAAGGCAGATATATAAACCATTGGAGTTAAATAAAAGCCTAGAACTAAATTCTTCCCTAAATTATCAAGTTATTTTTTGACAAGGTTTCCACGAACATTTGGTGGTGGAAATAATAATCTTTTAACTAAATATTGTTGAAAAATAATAATTACATGGAAAAGAATAAAATTGGGCCCTTGCCTAATCCCATATACAAGTATTAACTCAAAATAGATAAGAGACCTAAATATAAATCTTAAGACTATAAACTTTTAGAAGAAAATCTGGGTCATAAAACCTCACAACATTGAAATTGGCAGTGATTTCTTGGATATGATTTCAATGGCACAGGCAACAGAAGGGTAAAAAAACTCCCTAAAAATTAAAAAAATATCATATATCCAAAGACAATGTAAACAGAGTTAAAAGTTACTAATAGAATGGGATAAAATATTTCCAAATACTATATCTGAAGGTATTAAATTAATATTCCAACTAGAAATCCTAAAAATTAACAACAATAAAGGCAAACAATACCATTTAGAGATAGGTAAAAAACTAACATAAATGATGAATCTCCACAGATAACCAATCTTAGTTGTCTGTTGGATGGAAAATCTTGTTTCTCTGGTTCTGGTGTGTGTTACCTATTTCTTCTTTGTAGTTAATCTCTTTGAGTATTTTCTCTAGCGCTGGTTTTGAAGACATAAATTCCTTCAGTTTCTGTTTGTCATGGAAGCTTCTTATTTCTCCATCTAATTTGATAGAAAGTTTTGCTGGGTAGGACATTTTTGGCTGGAAGTTGTTTTCTTTCAGAGTTTGGAATATGTTACTCCAAGCCCTTCTGGCTCTCATGACTTGGATTGGGAAGTCTGGAGTGATTCTAATTGGTTTGCCTCTGAATGTCACTTGGCCTTTTGTTTTGGTTGCCTTTCAGATTCTCTGCTTGGCTTCCACATTGGTCATTTTGACAATTATGTGGCGTGGGGATCCTCTTCTCCGATCCTGTCTAAAGGGAGTTCTATAAGTTTCCTGGACCTGTGTATCGACCTCTTGCTCTATGTTTGGAAACTTTTCTGCTATTACTTCCTTGAAGAGATTGTTGATCCCTTTGGTTTCACTTTCTTTTCCCTCCTCTATTCCAATTATTCTTAGGTTAGCTCTCTTAAAATGGGCCCATATTTCTTCAATGTCAGATTCCTGCTGTTGGATATTTTTTCCTAGATTAGAAACTATGCGTTCATTTTTGGAATGATCATCTTCTAAGAGTGAGATTCTGTTTTCCATGTGGTCTAATCGGTTGTTTGTGCTTTGAATTGAGGCCTTTACTTCATTAATCGCATCCTTTATCTCTTTTTGGCTCTCTCTGAGTTCTTTTCGAAGCACCTCTATTATTTCTACAGTTATTTTCCTGATTTGATCTTCTAGAAATCTCTGATTTTCTGTTTTATCGGGTTCTGATGTTGTGGGGTTGTGGGCATTCATTGCTCCAGTGTTATTCGTCTTTTCCATGATTTTGGAAGTTTGTGCCTTCTCTGGGTTCTTCCCTTGGGTCACTATGACTTCACTTAAGGTGTTCTGGATCTCGAGTCTGTATTATCTCAGACTCCACTACTCCTTTACTGGGTTGTATCACAGAGTCTCCGACCCAGGGAGTCGATAGAGGCTGCTTTAAACTATGGGGGGTGCCAGGTTGGGTGTTCTCCTATGGTGTGATATCTCTGCCACCGCCACTCCCCCACTGGGTCAAGTCCCAGGGAGTACAGTACTGGGATTTCTCCTCTGTGGCCCGCAATTTGACTCACTGTTCTTGAGTTCGCAGATGTAGCTGTGCTGGACTCGTTGAATTCGCTGCTGCTGCCGCCGGTGGCAATATGGCGCCGCTGCTATGCCCTCGGCCGTGAGGCTGGCGTATTTCTTCTTGGTTTTGAGTTCCACTCTGAGTGCCTGCAGTGTGTGCTGAGCTCAGCCACTGGGAGCTTTAGATGTTCCCTGCGCGGAAAAATCCCGCCTGGCTGTTCCGCAGCGGCTCACCTCGGCTTGCTGTAGCCGTCCGGTGAACTCGCCGCTGCCGCTGGCAGTATGGCGCTGCTGCCGCGTCCTCGGGCGTGAGGCCGGTGTATCTCCTCTGTGGCTCTGAGCTCTGTTCTCAGTCCGCTTTCTCTCTGGAGCCTGGTGATTTTTTTGTTTCTCTGGTGATGGTGTTTTCTGGCTATGAAAGACGCTGATTTTGTGGTAATGGAGATTGGTTGTTAGCGGGGCTCTTAAGCCCCGCTTTTCTCAGTCACCATCTTCCCGGAAGTCCCTTCCGCCCATTTAATCAGCTCCTATCCATAGCCTCCTTCCTCCATGTCACCAACCTCCCCCGTGGGGACATCGAGAGATGCCTTACTGTACCTCATCCCGACTTAGGATGTGGCAGCATTTGGTAGAGTTGATCGTGTTCTCCCTGATTGCGTCTCCGAGCTTCCAAGACACCACACGACTGTGCAGTGTATCATTGTGTCCATGGATTCCTGGTGCTTTCAATTTTTATTTATTTTTGCAAAAGCTGGGCATTGAGCTCAAGGGGCATTCTACCTCTGAGCTATACCTTCCACCCTTTTTATTTTTTATTTTTATTCTGAAACAGGGTCTCTCTACGTCGCTAAGGGTCTCACTATGTTTCCGAGGCTGTTCTCAAGGCCGGGCTCCTCCTGCCTCAGCTTTCCAAGTACTGCAATTACAGGTGTGCGCTGCCATATCAGGAAGCTATCAAAACAATAATTAGTCATTATTATTAATTATTAGCTATTAACAATAATTGTTGGATTTACAATATAGAAAGGTGGAGAATCTCAAGAGGTCAAATATCCTTCTCTTCTTCCAGGGTCCTACCAAACTACCCTGCATGTTATCATTTTTATTATTTTTTGTGGTACTGGGGATAGAACCCAGGGGCATTCTACCTCCAAGCTATACTCCCAGCCCTATTTTTTATTCTTTCTTTTGAAACAGGGCCTCACTAAGTAGCTGAGGCTGTCCGCGAACCACGATCCTCCTCCTATCTCAGCCTCCCGAATGCTAGGATTACAAGTGTGCGCCACCACGCCTGGCTGCAGATTATTTTTCGTGAGGAATAATAAAGATAGGCAGGAAGTGATTCTTATAGGTCACACTGATAGTTAATCTTGGTTTTCTTCCCGTCTTGCCTGGACCCAAGTATATTAACCCTGTGTCTGGGAGAGCACAGCGAGACTCCTTGCTGTGTCCTGTCCTTGGAAGCTGGGAGCTGATTCAGGTTTTATTGAGCCTGGCCCCAGTTCCTGGCCACAGATGCGAACCTATCTTCTGTAAGTAAGCAGCTGATGACTTTGCAGGGAAGAAAGGTGATGTGTGAGCGTGCGGTGGCTTGTGGCCCATGGTAGATCCGGGAGGGTTATGCCCATCTCTCTATCAGGCAGGATCCCTCGTGGGGCTGCAGCGAATGGTGGGTGTCATTAGGGTTGCCACCAGCTGTCCGTCATGGCCCCAGCGGGGTGCTCCTTGGGGTTCTTGTCAGGAGCCATCCTTTTCCTGGGACCCACTGTTTGCGGGACAACCCGGGGGTTCGTGTTCAGACACTTGCCAACGCTGAGGCTGTGGGCAGCGCACTTGCGGCGTGCTGCTCAGGGATGAAGGAGATTTTGACTTTTCTCTAGAAGTCACATTTCCTCCCAGATTAACCCGTGGTAATCTCATCGCAACTCCTTTTTGACGTATTCCAAAGCTACTACTAAGGAGAGCTACTCATTCCTAAATGTTTGGGGGGCTCACACATAACTTGAGGTTATAAAAAGAAAGTAAATAACATCTACTGAATTAAACTTACTTGCCACCATGCCCAGCTGATAACTCTACTGAACTGTTCCACATGCCTGACATGGTTGAGGCTTCCTTCCGAGTTGGGGAAAAGAAAGACGGGTGTGTTTCGTCAGTGTTCTCACGGCAGTGACCCCAAACACCTGATGACAAGAACTCAGAGGGAGAGGACTGATTTTTACAGTCCCGGAGATTTCCAGGCTTAGTCCATGTTACCAGGTGAAGTCTGCGGAGCTGAGGACCTGGTGTGGGGAGCAGAGAGAGGGCAAGGGCTCTGCTCTCACTCCACAGACAGTGAGGGGGTTCGAGGACACAGGCACAGTCCCCACGGCCACGCCCGCAGTGATGCACCTCCTCCTGACACTCCCCACCGCCAGGTTACCATCCAACAAACCCTTCGCAGTGGACTTGCCCCCGATGAGACTAGAACGCTCACGATTTAGTTACAGCAGCTCGCAACACCGACATTCCGTATCCAAACCATGACTGACCAATAGGCTTTGTAGTATTCATGAGACAGGAGGACAATTGTTCTTAAGAGTGCAGAAGGTAAAGCTTGCTATGAAATCGAATGATTTAAGGTGAGAGATATCTGGACTTCTTGATTCTGCTACCTGATTTTGTCCTCTAACAACTGGAAAGCCCTGAACACCAAAACCACAAATGTATATATAAAAAAACACAGTTTGGTCTTTTCTCTCTGTTTGGGTGGGGTGGGAATAGGGCTCAGAAACACTCAGAAAGCTATAAATATTTAAAGACCCTGTTTCTCCTTAGACCTAGAAAACCAGAAAACCTGAAAGTGGGCCTGTTGTCTTTGTCCTTGTCCCAAGGCTCCTCTTGGTCTACAAAGCCAACAGTTCCCTGCTTGATCAGATGTGGCTTCTGCTCTCATCAAAAGACCAAAGTGAGCCGGCTGGTGGCGCACGCTTGTAATCCCAGCATTCGGGAGGCCGAGACTGGAGGATCACGGCTCCAGGACAGTCTCAGCTACTTAGTGAGGCCCTCTGCAATTCAGTGAGACCCTGTTTCAAAATAAAGAATAAATATTGGGCAGAGGGTGTGGCTCGGAGGTCAATTGCCTCTGGGTTCCATCCCCAGACCGGCAAAAAAAAAAAAAAAAAAAAAAAAGACCAAAGTGTTGAGTTTTAAAAATTAACTTAAAAAAGTTATAGTCACATATGCCATAAAATTCATGATGTTAAACTGTACAATTCAGTAGTTTGTTTTGTTTATTCACAGTTGTATAACCATCACCACTATCTACTTCCAGAACATTTTCACCCCCAAAGAGAACTCCATATCTACTAGTGGTCATCCCCTGGTGTCCTCTCTCCACACCTTCTGTGGATATTTCACACAAATCCAATATGTGGGCTATCGTCTGGCTTCTTTCCTCTATGTAACACTGTGGATTGAATCAGTGCACCACCCATCTTATGTCTGAATGATATCCCACTGTGTGGACACATCCTGTCCATCAGTTCATCAGTTGTTACGGCTCATTTGGGCTGTTTCCACTTTCTGGCTTTAATGAATACTTCTATGAACATTCATGTACTAGTTTTTATAAGAATCCAACTTATTTCTTTTTAATATATACTAGGAGTAGAATTGCTGGGTCATATGAAAGAATAAAAAAGAATTAGGTCTTTGACCCATTTTGAATTTTGTATATGGTGTGAGGTAGGGTCTAATTTCATTATTTTCCATGTAGCTATCCCTTTGTTTCAGCATCATTTATTGAAAAGATACTTTACTCATGAATCAGCTTGGTGCCTTGGTCAAAGTCAACTGACCCTACGTGTATGGGTTTATTTCTGTACCATCGATTCTATACTATTATTTTCTATGTCTCTCCTTGTACAAGTACCACACAGTCTTAATTACTATAGCTTAATTACAGTCTTAATTACTATAGTGAGTTTTGAAATCTGAAGTGTGAAGAATTTGACTTTGTTTTTGTTGTTGGCTACTCTGGGGTTCTTGTATTCATATATAAATTTTAAGATCAGCTTGTGAATTTCTACAAAAAGCCAGCTGGATTTTCATAAGGATTGCATCAAATACATAGACCAGACTAGAGATTATTGACATACTTTTTCTTTTTTCTGTTTGTGGTGCTGGGAACTGAACCCAGGGCCTCACACATACTGGGCCAGTGCTCTACCACTAAGCTACATCTCTAGCCTAATACTGAAAATTTAATAATATTCAGTCTTGCAATCCATGAACATGGGATGTGTGTGTATGTGTCTTAGAATTTCCACTTATGTGAGATCATGTTACCTGCAAACGGAGGTTTTCTTCTTACTCTCTTCTAATCTGAACGCCTTTTCTTTTCGTCGTCCAATTGTCCTGATCAGAACCCCTAGTATCAGCTGGGCTTGCACAGGCCGAGAAGGACGATTGCAGATTTGAGGACAGCCTCAGCAAGGTGGCAAAGATCTCAGCAACCGAGCGAGACTGTTTCAAAACAAAAATATTTTAAAAAGCTGGGGATTGTAGGTTGGAGGTAGAATGCCCCTGGATTCAATCCTAGTACCAAACAACACCCCCACACCCCCCACAACCCCCCCATGATGGAATTTTATTCCACCAAAAAAATAAAATCCTATTATATGTGACAACTTTAATAAGCTTGGAAGCCATTACATTAAGTGAAATAAACCAGGCACAGGAAGAAAGATACTTTACGATCTCTCACTTATGCATGGCGTCTAAAAGACGAGCTTAGGAGAAGGGAGTGGAGCAGTGGCTTCCAAGGGCTGGGGGAGGGGAGCGGGAGATGCTGCTCAAAGGCTACGACTTTTAGGGACTTTTAGCGACAGGACAGGCAAGTCCTGAGGCTCGAGACCACAGCACGATGACTACTGCTGATGATGTGTTCTTGCAACCTGCAGCTGAGTAGGTCTTTGGTGTTCTCAGCGCACTGGAACATCAAAGCACTCACGGGGAGGATGGTGTGTGAATTACCTCCATCTCACGATTTATTTGCACATCGCATCTGTGCATTTTGTCAGCCCCACCTCAGAAGAGCTGGAAGCTAAGCTCCCGCTCCCTCCGCTCCCTCCTCTCTGGCCCTCTTGCCTGGCCACTGCTGAGGAAGCCCCGACCGGGTGCAGGGAACCTGAACGCGGACTCTCCCAGCGTCCAGAATTCCTAAAGAGAAATTCCTTTATAACCTTCCTGGTGCCGGGTGTGCTCAGGTAGCGGCACAGATTCAGACACCGAGGAAGCAGGGCGCCCGCAGCCTGTGCTCTAAGGTCTCACTGGGTTGGAAGAGACAGAGGCTTCTCAAAGCACCCGCCCCCAAGGATACCTCTTCCCCCAGCCCACTGGGCGTGAGCCAGGCTGCTCCTCCGCAGTAGACGGCTAGACCACTTTCCCTGCTACAGACTGTGTGATCAAGACGGGAATTTCTCTAATGGGTCATTCAGGAACATTCAGGAGTTTAGAAATTAGGTGGGTTGAAACAGTCACAAAGCTGTTGAGCAAACGTGATTAGGCCAGCTGTAACGATTTTTCTCTTTCCTTCTTTGGGGGAAATGACCGGCAGTGGCAACTCGTTGTCCTGGGCCACCTTCCTGTTGGCGTCAGAGGCCCTGACGCCAGCAGCCGCCCGGGCTCAATTCATCTCTGCCAGCCGGGCTGGGGGTCACCGAGCGGTGAGCGCAGCTGTTGGTGGCTGCTTCTGCTCACATTCACGTGGGTTTTCTCTGGGGGACTGCCGCAGCAGGAGGGGAGCCAGGGCAGATCACACACTGATGGGCCCGCAGGGGCAGGCGGAGGCTCGGCCTCACCTGATACCTGCCAGGCAGGCCTGGCCGCTCGTTCTTGGAGCGGAGCAGTGCGGGCGGCAGAGGGCCTGGCGCAAAGGAAACCAGCGCGTCGTTTTGCTGGTTTAAGTAGAGGCCGAGGCCGGGGTCTGGAGAGCATGGTAGTGGCCTGGTCGGAGAGCTGGGCCACTTCTGCACCTTGACTCAGAACACACCAGAAAAGAAGGTCCCTCCAGCTGCGGTGCCCCCTCCCGCCTCTGCCCCGGCCCCCTCCAGGCCGCAGCTCTTAGTTTCTTCAAACATTTGCCCAGGACACGTTGAAACCGGGAATGTAGGACAGTGGGAAGGAACACGGGCTTCGTTTTTGTTTTGTTTTCTTTTCTTTTCTCAGTGCTAGAAATAGAACCCAGGACCCAAGGAGCTACAGCCCCAGCCCCAGCCCCAGCCCCAGCCCCAGCCCCAGGAACATAGGTTTATTATTATTATTATTATTATTATTATTATTATTATTATGTGTGTGTGTGTGTATTTGGTACTAGGGGTTAAATCCAGGGCATTCTATCCTCCCAGCTAAACCACAAACCCTGCTTATTTAATTTGAAACAGAGTCTTGCTAAGTTACTGAGGGTCTTGTTAAACTGCTGAGGCTGGCCTCAAACCTGTGATCCTCCTGTCTCAGCCTCCTAAGTACTGGGATCGGTGAGTGCCACCACGCCCCGCGAGCACAGGCTTTTGAAATCATTCATTTACTCCTATGCATTGCACACCTGTGTGCTGCTGGTTCTCGCCTCCTGGGCTGTGGCGATGCACAAACGGCCCCAGCTCCTGCCCCACAGAGTTCATATTCTCGTTGGTGGAGATGACCAACGCACCATGAAAGGAATGAGTTTGTTACATGTTAGAAGTTAAAAGCAGAGCCGGGTAAGACGCAAAGTCTTTTTAAAATGACCTCTGATCCGGGTGCGGTCGCACGCGCCTGCACTCCCAGGACTTGGGAGGCCGCGATGGGAGCATCCCAGGCTCAGGACCAGCCTCCGCAACTCAGCAGGACTCTCAGAAACCTGCCAAGACCCTGTTTCAAAATAAAAAACAAAGTGGGCTGGAAAGATAGCTTGGAGATAGAATGCCCCTGGATTCAATCCCCGGTACCAAAAAATAATGACCTCTTTGACACGACGTAGAGGCTGGAGGAGCAGGACCGGGCGCGCGTAGCTCGGGGTAGGATGCTGTCCACACTGCACTGATGGACCTACCCTGGGTTCAGCTCCCAGGACCGTAAGACACAACAGACCATTAATATTGTTAATAATAATAATAATAATAATAATAATAATAATGATAATAGCTGGGCCTGGTGGCGCACGCTTGTAATCCCAGCATTCAGGAGGCTGAGACAGGAGGATCGCAGTTCACTGGCAGACTCAGCTACTGAGTGAGGCCCTCTGCAATGCAGCAAGACCCTGTTTCAAAATAAAGAGGGCAGGGGGTGCAGCTCAGAGGTAGAATGCCCCTGGGTTCCATCCCCAGTACTGCAATAATAATAATAATAATAATAATAATAATAATAATAATAATAATCCCCCAGTGGAGGAAGGCCAGCCAAGGTGAAAGCCCGGAGCTCTGTGCTGGGGACGGGGCCACTGTGGGTGGAGTGGAATGGGGGGCAGTAGATGAGGTCGGAGAGCACTGGGGTGGAGCGCCTCACATAGGGCCTTGTAAGGTTGGCAAATTTAGCAAATGAAAACGTGGACTCTCGGTTAAGTTTGAGTTTCAGAAACAACAGGGAATATTTTTTTCAGTATACCTCAGAAAGCGCATGAGATACGAACACAAAGTTCTTTGCTATGTACCCGAAGTCCTTCGCTGTGACTGGCAGCAGCCCTGGCGGGCCCTGGACGGCCTCAGTGATGGCGGACGCCCCGCGGCGGGTCTCAGGCGGCAGTAGGAGGATTCCGGAGCTTGAAGTGTGAACGGACCTCTCCAGCGGGCTGGGGCGCATGTCTGCGATCCCATTGCTTGGGAGGCTGAGACAGGAGGCTGGCCAGTTGGAGGCCAGTGTCTGCCACTTAGCAAGACCCTGTTTCAAAATAAAGAATAAAAGCCGGGCGTGGTGGCGCACGCTTGTAATCCCGGCGCTTGGGAGGCTGAGACAGGAGGATCGCATGGGTTCGAAGCCAGCCTCAGCTACTTAGTGAGGCTCTCAGCAACTTAGTGAGACCCTGTTTCCAAATAAAACATAAAAAAGGTCTGGGAGTATAGCCTGGAGGTAGAAAGCCCCTGGGTTCTACCCCCAGTACCACACACACACACACACACACACACACACAAAAGAATAAAAAATAGGGCTGGGGGTGTAGCTCAGTGGTAGAATGCCCCTGGGTTCCATCCCCAGTACTGCAAGATAAATAAATAAATAAATAAATAAATAAATAAATAAATAATAAATTTTTAAAAAGGTGTGGCTCAGACAAGAGGTAGAGCGCCCTTGGGTTCTGCCCCGAGCACCACCACGCACGTACACACACATGCACATGCGCATGCACACGCACCCACACACATGTGCACCCACACACACACGTGCACCCACACACACGCACGCACACACAGGCTGCAGGGAATCTGATGTGCCTGTTGAAGTCGCCCAGGCTGGGCCCAGAGGTCCCGCCGGGGCGGTGGGGTGAGACCCCAGGCGCAGCCAGGGAAGGGTCTGGCTGTGAGGGGAGCCACAGACCCCCGTGGGTGGCAGTTCGGGGTGAGCATACAGGTGCGCTCAGGCCATGAGGCGGAGAGCGTGAGGAGGCCACGGTGGTGATTCTTTGGTGACATCTCAGATTCCGGAGCTGCCGCTAACGAGCTGTGACTCTGGGTAGACGGATTCTCCAATCCTCAATTTCCCCTCTTGTAAACACAGGAGAGTAGCATGGTGTGGTGGCGCACACCTGGAATCCCAGTACTTGGGAGGCTGAGACAGGAGGGTTGCAGGTTTGAGGCCGGCCTCAGCAACTGAGACTCCGTTTCAAAATAAAAAACCTAATGGGGCTGGGGCTGTAGCTCAGAGGTAGAATGCTGTTACCTCTGAGAATATAAACTCCCTACTACCACAAAAATAATATGGGGCAGTAATGAGGTGCTGATTTAACATGTGATGCGCAGGGCTCACAGTAGTAAGCGATGTCAGCCTGACTGATTCTGGAGGGGTTCGGGGGAGGGCGGAGGGGAGAGCGCGGCGCTCTGGGGCTCCACGCCCTCCACTCACAGGCCAGGGGGTCATGAGGAGGGAGTCTGAATCCTCTTGGCGGGAAAACAGGAATCCTGAGGCTGGAAAGGAGCTGTGTCAAGGTCCCTGGCAGTCTTGGCAAGCGTGACAGGCGGCGTTTGAGGCGGCAGGGTTCGGGGGCTTTCGCGGTGAGAAGCTTTCACAAATGGTATTACTTTTGCTTTGGCCGCCGTCTAACAGATACGTTATTATTTTCTGCCAAAATGTAGACAAGATACTTACCTTTTCTGTGTCTCAATTTGCTTATACTGTAAAATGAGAGTAATGATACCTACGCACGGTGTTACTTTAATGGTTAAATGAGATAGTCTACCTAAGACACTTAGGCTTTTGTTTTGAGCACTGGAATTGGGTCAGGGGGCTTCCTGTCTCCAAAGCCCTTTCTATGCTCTATTTTTGAAACAGTCTTGTATGAAGTTGCTGACAGACTAAGGTGAGGCTGGCCTTGAACCCAAGATCCTCCCATCTCAGCCTCTCACGCACTGGGATTCCACACCACACCCAGCAAGAAACACAGCTTGCGGCCTCCCGGGCCGTCATGGAGCGCCGCGGGCGGGACGTGCCCAGGGCCGCGGAGCCTGCAACCCCTCGTCTAGGGTTGCCGCGCCGGGGCTGGTGTGATGGAAGCTTTGGTCGGCAGCGCAGCGGTCTTTGCGCCTGTGGAGGCCGGTACAAGTGGAGGCTGTGAGGGCCGACTCCAGAGGGAGCCAGAGCCACTCTCCTGAACACAGAGGTTCCTTGTTGTGAGCCGGGCATGGGGCACATGCTGTTATCCCAGTGCGTGGGAGGCCAAGACAGGAGGATCGCAGGTTCAAGGCCATCCTCAGCAACTTAATGAGGCCCTGCTTCCAAATGGCAAAGGAACTGAGGGTTGGGAGTGTGCTGGAGGGAGGGTGCCCCTGGGCATCACAGACATCACGGGCCTTGCAGGTTCTCCCATCTCCCGGAGGGTGCTGAGGGGAGGCTCACCCCACAGGGTGCAGGCGTCCTTTGCTGTTTTGAGAATCTAAAGCAACCAAGAACCTTTCCCTAAAAGGTGTATAAACACAAAATTTAGCCGGGCGTGGTGGCACACGCTTGTAATCCCCGCGCTTTGGGAGGCAGAGACAGGAGGATCGCTTAGGTTCGAAGCCAGCCGCGCCCGCTGGCTTAGGAGACCCTGTTTCCAAATAAAAATGTAAAAATAGGTCTGGGAGTGTAGCCCGGAGGTAGAAGGGCTTCCAGGAACCCCAGTACCACCAAAAAAATAAAAAAAACAAAACAAAAAAACAAAAAAACAAAAAAAACAAAACCCACAAAATTTAATGCCATTGAAATAATTTTTGCCCCCCTTTTTTTCAGTACTGGGGACTGGATGCCTGGCTATGCAGAAGCAAAGTACATGTCCTCACTGACCTAATGCCCAGCCCGAGAAAATCCTTGTAAAGAGTCAAAAAATGTTTATAAATCTTAAGAATTTTGTGAGTTTTTTTCCCCTTTTTTTCTTTTCCTTTTTTTCAACTGGGGGTTGAACCCAGGTGGATTCAACCTCCAGGCTATACCTTCAGTCCGTTTTATTTTTTATGTTGAAACAGGATCTCGCTAAGTTGCTGAGGCTGGCCTCCAACGTGTGACCCTCCTGTCTCAGCCTCCCATGTACTTGAATTAAAGGCGTGCACCATCATGCCTGGCTTATGGGTGTTTATTTTTTTTCCTGCACTAGAATCTACGAAAAAGGTGATAATATGGGAAATACTAAAGACAGCAAGGTAATCGTTTTTTTTCTTAGAACTTTCTCCATGGAAAGAGACTTAGAGTAAGTGCGTGTAGCTTCTGAATGATTAGAGGTTGTTGGTGTCTCCTTGCCACCTTTTAAGAAATAGCTTGTTTCCAAGGCTACAAAATCATAAATTTTAAACTGTTGGAAAGATCATTTTGTGAGAATTTCTCTAAAAACCACTCCTATTTCCAGAGAAGCCACCTGTCATTTAAGAGAGGGCTGGTGGGAGCGAGCTCAACGCCATTCCCAGCGCCAACCCCGAGGCATCCAGCCTGTCCTAGAGCGCCACCTAGTGACAAGGGAAGCAAGCCTCACGCTAAGGAAGGCTTCATTTGACTTCCAGACTAGAACAATGTATTTCTGGGGGTCGAGGTGGGGGTGCTGGGGATTGAGCTACATCTCCAGCCCTCTTTTATTTCTTATTTTGGAACAGAGTCTAAGTCGCTGACACTGGCTTTGAACCTGTGATCTTTCTGTCTCGACCTCCCAAAGAACTGAGATTATATGTGTGCCACCACCCCCAGCCCTAAAACGAGTAATAGTAACATTATTAGTTTTTATAGTAGTAATAATAGCCGTTGTTGTTACTTTGCTCAATTATTCCTCTCATCGAGTCCGCTCTGAGGAGCGATTCAGGTTTAGGAATCCCCAGCTTCTAATCCTAGAACTGAACATCAGTCTCCTTCCAACACAGTTCTACGAGATGGGCTATTTGAGATTCCACATTGAGACGTCTGGTGGTACTTGCCTTTCTGGGCCTGGCTTGTTTCACTTAACACAGTGACCTTTTTATCTGGGATGGGGTGTTGCTGTGTCGAGCAGGCTGTTCTCAACCTCAGCCTCCCTGGTGAGCTGGGAGCACGCGTCACTGTGCCCGGCGGGTTTCATTCTTCTCTTATGGCTGCATAATACTCCATTATTATAATGTGTAGCGCGTCTTCTTCACTCATCCATCAGCTCTTTGACACTTAGGTTGTTCCGTGGCTTGGCTACTGTGAACGGCACTGCAGTCAACAGGAGAATGCAGGTGTCTCTTGGATGCACTGAACTTATTTCCTTTGGATACACACCCAGCTGTGGGATTGCTGGATCATATGGTAGTTCTGCTTTTCACTTTTTTTTTTTTTTTTTTTTTTGGTGGTACTGGGGTTCCTGGAAACCCTTCTACCTCTGGGCTACACTCCCAGACCTATTTTATATTTTTATTTGGAAACAGGGTCTCTTAAGGCAGTGCGGCTGGCTTTGAGCCTGCTCGATCCTCCTGTCTTTGCCTCCCAAGTGCAGGGATTACAAGCGTGCGCCACCACGCTCAGCTCACTTTTTTTTTTTTTTTTAAAGAACACCCCTATTGTTTTTCACAATGGTTGTTATCTGGAATTTATTATAAAGAACTAGGAAAACTCAATAGCAAAAAAAAAAAAAATCCACTCAAATTATATTAAAAAGGCAGTAATCTAAATAAACATTTTTCAAGAGAAGACATACAAAATGCCCAAAAAGTATGTGAAAGAGTGTTTAGCATCACTGGCCATCAGGGAAATGCAAATTAAAACCACAATGTAGCCAGGCATGGTGGCCCACGATAAGCCAGCCACGCTGGCTTAAGAAACCCTGTTTCCAAATAAAAAAATATATATAATAGGTCTGGGAGTGTAGCCCAGAGGTAGAGGGGTTTCCAGGAACCCCAGGACCACAAAAAACAAACAAACAAAAACCCACAATGAGATATCAGCCCAGTAAGAATGGGTATTATCAAAAGGGCGAAAGATGACCACCGCTGGAGAGGTCTGGAGCAAAGGGAACTTTACACATCACTGGTGTGAACTAGTGCAACCGTTGTTTTTACTGAGCGTTCATACTGTCCAGTCCCCACTGATTTCTGCTCTGATCTTTATTCTTTCTTTCCTTGTACTGACTTAGGGCTGGCGTTGCTGTTTCAGCTCCTTGAGATGTACCGGCAGTTTGAGTTGTTTTCACGTTGGCATTGGTTGCATAAGCTTCACTCTAAATGCTATTTTCACTGGACCCCAAGGGCGTTGGTGTGGTGTGTTTTCATTTCCTTTGTTTCAGGAAACTTAAATCTCCTTCCTGGTTTCTTCCTTGATCGGTTGGCTGTTCAAAAGTCAGTTGTTTAGTTCCTGTGTATTTGTGCACTTTCCAAAGTTTCCTTGTTATGAATTCCAGCTTTATTATATGGTCAGAAAAGATTCTCAATATTATTTCAATTTTTAAAAATTTGTTGAGACTTACCGTGTGGCTGTCACATGATCTATCCTGGAGCACGCTCCGTGTACACATAAGCTGTGTTCAGCAGCTGTTGGACATCAGGTGGAGGGTGCAGAGAACTCCACTACTTGTTGGTTTTGTCTTGATAACTTGTCCATTGTTTAAAGTAGGGCGAGTCCCCAACTATTACTGTATTCTAGGCTCTGATTCTTGTTAGGTCTATTAATATTTGATTTACATATTTAAATACTCAGGTAGTGAGAGCATACATATTTAGAATTTTTCTCCTGCCAAACAGTTCCCTTGTTGTATGACTTTGTGTCTTTTTATTTAAATTATTAAATTATCTGGCATAACAATGGCTTTTCTTGCTTTCTTTTGGAGTGAATCTGTGTACCATCTCCTTACTACATGTCTCTGTGTGTCCTCAGAGGTGAAGTTTCTTGTAATCAATAACATATAGTGAATTTATTTTGTGGTACAGGGGATTGAACCCAGGAGCATTCTATCTTCAAGCTACACCCCAGCAATATTTTTTATTCTTTATTTTGAAACAGGTCTCCAAGTTGCAGAGGGCCTAAGTAGCTGAGGCTGGATGTGAACCATGATCCTCCTGTCTCAGCCTCCCAAGTACTGGGATTGTAAGTGTACACCGCCACTCCTGATTACTCCTTTTCTTTTAATTAGAAAATGTGGTCCATTGACATTCTAGGTAATGAGAGATAAGGTCTTACTACAGCTGTTATGTAACTTTTCTTGTTTTGCTAGTTTCTTTCTCTTTTGCAGTCTTTATGTCTTTAATATGGTTGACTTACTCTAGCAGTATGCTCTGGGTCCTTGCTGACTACCTTGGGCACACTGATTACAGATTCTACTTTGTGATTATCAAGAGGCATACACAAAACATCTTTTGATTGTAACAAGTGATTTTGAAATGATGGTGACTTAATATGATCATAAACAGAACAAGAGAAAATATGCTAAAAACTTTCTCCACTTGCCCCTTTGGGACATTTTATTTCTTTGAATACGTTTTCTACCCTTTTGAAATTCACAGGTTCTTCTTGTACACCAATAATCTGAATACTTATTCAGATTATTTATTCAGAATATTTATTTTTTAAAATACTGTTCCGCTGGGCATGGTGGCACACGGTTGTAATCCCAGCATTCAGGAGGCTGAGACTGGAGGATTGAGGATCGTGGGCAGCCTCAGCTACTTAGTGAGGCCCTCTGCAACTCAGTAAAGAATAAAAAATAGGGCAGGAGGTGTAGCTCAGAGGTAGAATGCCCCGGGGTTCCATTCCTAGATCCGATAAAAAACAAAAAAACAATACTGTCCCAAGCCGGGCATGGTGGCGCACACTTGTAATCCCAGTACTTAGGAGGCTGAGCCAGGAGGATCTCAGGGTTGTGGCCAGCCTCAGCAACTTAATGAGGGCCTCTGCAATTTAGTGAGACCCCGTTTTGAAATAAAAAAATTAATTGGGGCAAGGGGTACAGCTCAGAGTTGCATGCTCCTGGGTTCCATCCTGTCCTGAAGTTTCTATAAGCTTTCTTCATTCTGTTTTTAATTTCACAGAGCAGATCTTTCAGTTTACGAATCTGACTTTTTAAAACTGCTTCATCTCTTTAAGTTTCCCAGAGTAATGAAATGTTTGTTTCTTCAAGACCACTGAGTTTCTTTTTAGCAGCTGTTTAAAATTCCTTAAGAGTTCCCCTGTACTGATTGCTTCCTCATCAGTTCTGGCACCTTACTCTAAGTGTTAGGTGGAGTCAAAGTTTCCTAAAAGCACTTGGTGCTTGTTGTATGTGGTATTATTTGGGCATTGAAGGATTTGGTATGGATCACAGCTTTTGGCCTCGTTTGTACCTATCTTTCCAGAAATTCTAGCCAGGCTGTTTATTTCTCTGAATCCACTGTCACTTCCACTATGTCAGCAATGAATGGTGTCCAGGCTCGGCTTTGCCAAGAGTCCGATTTTTGTGTGTTGTCTTTGTTTCAGTATTACAGGGCAATTCAAGCCAATGGCTGTCTCTGTATACCACTGGTAGGTACATTGTTCAGAGAGTAGTAAGAGTTCCTAGAAGGAGGAGTCTGTCCCCACAGTCCTCTCTCTGGGCCAGAGTAGGTCTAGATGCCTCATGACCACCTAGTGACCTGTGGTCTGGACACTACAGGAATCTGCCCGGCTCTGGGGAGTCTCCACTGATGTCCTACGTGACACCTGTGGCTTCTAGGCCAGCAAGCGGTCGCGCCCTGAGCCCACAGCCTGCCCAGATCAGTACGAGGCGGGGTATGACCAAGGCCCACACTGCTGTGCGATGCCTACGACTGCAGCAGACCTCTGGGCCAGAGCAGGTGGTGCTGGCTGCACATCTGATAGATTGGGGCTGTGCCAGAGGCTCCATCTGCAGGCAGGCCCGGGGGTGGAGGCCATTAGAATTTACACACAGAAGACATGTATTTACTGATAGAACTGTTGGCTACAACTGATTTGGCTTTTATTGTAACAGTACCAACCCGGTGCAGAGTAAGAAAGGCTTTGCTCGAGTAGTCCTCTGCTCTATTAAGAACTGAACAAAGCTCAATCTCTGGCATCTATTATGGCCCAGTGGGATGACAGCTCAGGGAGAAGTGTGGGAACTTGAGAACTGCCTGAAAATAATTTGTTCGAGGCAGAAAACCTGGATCATGACAAAGGCTCTGAACGTAGAAAAAAGAAATCAAGGAGGTGAGTGAGAGTCCCGAGACACCGCTCTGCCACGGCCGCGGGACGGGTATTCGGTTGTCGAATGGTTCCAAAGGAATTCTGAAACCTGGACGGTGGCTGAGAAGGCTCGACACACTGCTATAAACAACAGTCTTTGAAACATAGCTGCTGGAGTATAAAGTGGCTTCAACACGAACGAGTTTTAAAGTTCATGAAATAAAATTATTTATCTCTAGCAATAGCAAAGTGCCAAGACATCCTGCTGCCTCGGCATCTATGTGTTGAGACCCCCACTCCACATAGTTAATCGGCAGAACGCCCCGAGAAAGAGGTATCGTCTCTGGCCAAAATATCCCCCACTTTTACCCTTCATGACTATTAATATTTCCTTTAACTTTCTACACGAATTGCTCCAGTGATGTGAAATTAGGACTATAAAAAGAAACTGAGTCCGTGGAGATAAACTTTCTAATAATTTGTTTAAACGTCCTTGGCTCTGCTCAACAATAATGAGAGACTGGCCAAAATTCAGGTACTGTGATAAGCACCCCAGCTGCAGCAATCACAAATGGCCTCCGACCTTCATCGTTAACTCTGGCAAATCCTGCCAAGAGACAGAGAAAAACCTTGTGTGTGACCTTAAAGAAACAACTCAGCTGCCCAAATACAATAGACCCAAAGAAAAAGACTGTTAACTTTTACCTCAGTGTGAGCACTCCAGGAGACAGAAAAAATGGCCGCATAGTTAGAAATGAATATGACAGAATAAAGGACAGACATTCTAAATATATGTATGTATGAAGGAAAAAAAATACCGTAAGAGTAAGAAAAGCATTTTTGCATGAAAAAGAGCTTATCATAAAAAAGTCCCAACTGGGAAAGAAAGGAATTAGAAAGTTAGAAGCAGGTTGCAGAGAGTTTGTGACAGGGAAGTGGATTATTAAAGATAAGTGGATTCTTTTAATAGGCTTGTTGTTTAAAAAAGAGTGCTCAGCAGTTAAGAAAATACATCTGACAATTAGAACTAAAAACCTTGTGGTGTTGTTTGTGATATTTTGTCTGCCAAACTGTGTTGTGAGTATGCTTAAGCTTTCAGATTCAGAAGATAAGATGCCAATACCTGAATTACCAAATCTCCCCACACTTGTTATATGAACTGAGCCCAAAAGATGGAAAGTTCCAGGAAGGGTTAAAAGAAGATTCCCCTGAGAAGCTCCCAAGCCTCGACTATCCTGGGAGGCTGCCACCTGGAGCTGCTTATCTGCAAGACCTTGGAGAAAAACAGAAGTTAATTCTTCAAAGGCCAACAGCCAGCTGAGAGACACCCGCCCCCCTTTCTCTTAACTTTACTGGTGAAGTGTATAAATTTCTTGGGTTTTTCATAATAAAGTGTCATTGGCTCAAGAAGCCTTTGTCCACTTCAGGTTTCTTTTCCAAAACGTCGTAACTAAAAAATTTGAGGAATTCATAGAGGGAAAGGAACCGCTGCAGATAAGGATCTGCAGAACGCCGCCTGCCTTTTGACCCATCTTTCTGAGGCCCCCGACCGCTAGTGGACTTGCCCCCCACAGGACTGAACCCCGCCGGTAACAGCAAAGGTTTGCAAAGGCTTTCTTTAGAAATGAAGAAGTCATTCCCAAAATGAAGACAAATTATTTAGTCAGAGTGTCAAGTCTATTTTTCAACTACACAGCCAAGTTCTCTGAGTCACAAAGGAAGTGAAATGTTCATCCCTAGAGAATCAACACAGCAAAAACTAATTACAAAGAAATACCTGGACATTTGAACAAACAAATTCCAACTTTATAACTATTAAATCAAACAAGACGTTACAGCTTTAGAGGTTAAGCTAATCCTCATTCCTTGATACAACAGCTTTCCAATAGTTCTGTACCAAAGGTTGAGCAGAGATAGTCACAAATTTGGTTTCCTTATCAGATCACTTAACTAAACTTCATTAACAATAATCAAGTAAGCTTTGTTTCTTAGACCCATTTTTCAATAAATTTAAAATACTTGAACAAACACAAAACAGGTTATACCCAAAAGAAAGCTTTTTAATAGTGATACATAAAAATTATGCTTATAACAAAGAAAAATTAAATGCGAATGAATTTTCTTAGTTTTGATGTATGGCCAAATGCTCAATTTTATATGAAAAGTGGCATTAAGTTGATTATGATACCAAATAGTAGAGGGGCCTCCACTGAGCAGTTAACGTTTCCTACCTACGTGGTTAAGTGTCAGTGTTTTAAAGGCTCTGGCTGCAGTGAGCCAGTGCTGTAGCAGATCCTGCTAGGCTGGCTGGTGACGCTGAGACGACGACACCTGCAGGCTGAGCTAGAGCACAGCAGCGTGGCTGGCGCAGCGCTGCGCTGGGCGGGCATCTCGGAGGTCAACATCAAGTGGTACATGGGAAACAGGATACTTTCAATGTTAGTGCTAGCTCCTACAACATTATACACAAGGCACACAGCGAGTGCCGTCCACGGCACTGTGTGTGGGATTCTCTACGTTGCTGATGTCCAGCCAGGCCCAGTGTCGTACATCTGCAATCTCAGTGCTTGGGAGGAGACAGATGGCAGGTTTGAGACCAGCCTTAGCAACTTAGCAAGAGCCTTTTTTAAAATAAAAAATAAAAGGGCTGGGAGCGTAGCTCAGAGGTAGAATGCCTTGATTTAATCCCCAGGACCACTCCCCCAAAGATGTAGTTTTTTGTTCTTCATAATATGCCCTTTTAGATTCTCTGGTTTTAGGACTAGCCCAACATTATTCAAGTGAATCATGTTCAGGAATACCAGACCTGCCCAGGCAGAGAAGCGCATGCTTGTAATCCGAGCAGCTGGGAGGGTAAGACAGGAGGACTACAGGTTCCAGGCCTCAGCAATGTGGTGGGACTGTTTCAAAACAAAAAAAGTAAAAGGAGCTAGAGGTTTATCTCAGAGGTAGAATGCCCCTGGGTTTAATCCCCAGTACCAAAAACAAAACAAAGCCCTCACAAGATGTTTGTAAATCAGTCCCTCTCTCCATCAAGAGCTTTGTTCAACTAGCAAAACCACCATTGTAGCTGTAATCTCAGAAGTTGGAAGGCTGAGACAGAAGGGCCAAAGGTTCAAGACCAGCCTCAGCAACTTAGTGAGACTTTCTGCAACCTAGTAACCTAGTAAGACCCCGTTTCAAAACAAAAAGATTCAGTAGGGTGGGGATGTAACTCCAAAGCACAATGCCTCTGCATTCAATTCTCAGTGCTGCCCAAAAATAAATAGTTAAAAATAAAATACCAACCCCCAAACGGAAGAACACACCACTGGTTTGGACTCACTTTTAAGCACATGAGCTGGTGCTTCGATGTTCTCCCATGGAGAGGCCCTGAACTAGGGTTGGGGTGTGGACTCACCCTGTGCAGCTCCAGGCAGGTGACTCTTTCTACTTTCACCTTTCCTTGCCAGAGGTCCTTCCTAGATTGAAATTCTGTCATTCTAAGAGCATCTCACCTGTGTGAGGCTCACGGGGAAGAGGCTGCTGCTGCGCCACCCTATCTTTGAAATCCCACAGGGTGTGTGGGATGGCAGAGGTGAAACCTGGGCTGTTCAAGCCAATCCCTCCATCCCCAAGGAGTCGGGGACCAGGATTGCCTTCTACCTTCTCCCCCATCCTCTTTCACACACCATGGGCTCCCACTTCCCAGTCAACATTTCAAGGAGACCCCCTTTAGTGCTGATAGCTCCTTCATACCACTAATGTCCAAATGGACATGCCAACCAGCTTTTTTTTTTTTTTTTTTGGTGGTGGTACTGGGGTTCCTGGAAACCCTTCTACTTCCAGGCTACACTCCCAGACTTGTTTTATACTTTTTTTTTTTTTTTTTTTGGAAACAGGGTCTCTTAAGCCAGCGCGGCTGGCTTCGAACCTGCGCGAATCTCCTGTCTACGCCCTCCAAGCGCAGGGATTACAAGCGTGCGCCACCACACCCGGCACTAACCATCTTTTGACATTAAAGTCTAGTTTACTTATTAACCAAAGAGCATCCACACAGCTTTTGTGGATTTCTTTATTTCTTTTTCTGCCCACATACACAAGCTTATTTGCTCTTTTTCAAATAATCTATTCAATTTGATGCTTTGGGATACTTAACTGCAAACAAAACCCACATTTGGGGACAAGTTAGGTAAACAAACCGATAGACTGACTGGCCTGGTCTCCTCCACTCTAACTCAGATAAAAAACTAGCTACTAATTACTAAGGAAGTGTCTCTCGAAGGATTGTGAGAGTATTTTTGTCTTACTAAATATGGCTCACAAAACGGTTTTTCAATTTTCATTTATCAGTCATGATATGCATATGGAAAACATTTGTAGAAATACAAAAAATAAAAACTTCTTTTAAGCTACTACATTAAAAACAAAGGTGAACAAAACCATACAATAAAATCAGTACAAATGAAATGGATATCGCTACTTACACATCTCAGTGGCCAGCCAGCATAATAAAGGGCCCACAAAGAAAAGACAAAACCATCAAGCAGAAACACCCGCTGGTTCTCCTCCTCCCTCAGGCTTCCATTCTCCTCACGCTAGGGTACCAGTGCAGCAGGCTCCTGGATGTAGCCAGCCTCGCGGCAGCTCCCAAGGCAGCAGTGGCTGTACTCCGAGGAATGTAGAGCTTCTGAGAAATTTTATTCTCGGGGGACAAAATCAAAGACAGCTGGTCCACGGCTCCTTGACTTCTGTCCTTGAACACTGCAATTGCATGGCTACTAGAAAAATCTTCCTTCTTCTGGCTTCCTGGAGAGCTTTCCACTAAAATGAAAGAAACGTGAATCTTATTAAGAGGTTCTCTGATTCACTGCCTTCTCTCCCCCAATCAAATTCTTTAACAACATGTGTTACAATGACATTTTCTGTTAGATAGTGACAATTACCACCAGCCAGGCAGAAAGGATGAGACACAGAAACCAGCCAACAACTAGAAAGGATATGGAGAGGGGACCATGCACTGGGGTAAAGTGAGTTCTTTTCGGGAGGAGGGCCACAGGAGGACGATGCATGTATGAAGCAAGGCAAGGAGACTGCTTGCTAGGAACGTCATAAAAAAACGTCAGAACACTCAGATCCCAGAGAAAAGCCCGGAGCGAGCTCTCTTAGGTCTTGCCGCACTGTGCAAAATGGCGTCTCCCAGGCCTCCTCTACTGCCACCCTGCTCCCAAGCACAAGTCTGTGCCAGTGTGAAAAGCAAACCTGCCGGACGGCTGCTAAGAAGCTCCAGAGCCAGTTATCAGCATAAAATGACTGCCTTGGCCCTGGATTTACCCAAGAGGGAATATCTTTAAATGATAGGAAATTTCTTGCCCAAGGTTCCCAAAGCCAGAGGCGTGCAAAGCATCCTCAGGCGGGTACTCAAGTGGCACTGGGCTCAAGCAGGTGGTCTGGAGCTATTCTCTGACTCTGCTATGAGAGAAGGAGCTTCTGTTGGCATTTAAGCCAGCTCACTGCTTCCTTCAAGAACGACCTGATTAAAAAAAAAAAAAAAAAAGGAACAAGACATCTAGAAATTATCCAAAGAGCTGGAAATTAAATGACATCCTGCTGGGAGCGCTGTTAATCATCCTCTTTGGGGTCACCTCAGTCCGGCCTGAGAGGGACCCAAACTGCCCATCCAAATGAGAATTGTTTGCAGGCAGACGAGTTTCCAAGGACCAGATGGGCCGATGACCAGGGACCCTGACTGATAAGCAACGGCCCTGACCTCCTCCCGGCCTCCCCAGCCGCCACGGTGACTCCACTGTCATTCATGTGAGACGCCATCTCATCAGTCAGTCAGCATCAACATCAACGCCTTCAGCTATAACCTACTTCTAGATAACCAAGGAGTCAAGAAAACTCATAAGGAAAATTACAAATACTTTGAACGGAATGGGATGCATTTTATCATTAAACATGCATGTCAAATGAATGACCTAAGGTTTCAAACTGAAAAACTAGGAAAATTCTGCCCGAAGTTAGTAGAAGGAAGGAAATAACTAAAATCAGCGAAGAAACCAATGAACCAGAATACAAAAACAATGGAGAAAAATCAATGCAACCAAAAGCTGGCTATCTGAGATCAATAACACAGATAAACCTTCAGGGGGAAGAAAGATGGACAAACTACCAACAGTAGGAACGAGAGCACGCACATCGCTACAGATTCCGCAGGTATTTAAGTAGGGAATGATAGGAATAATTTAACAGACTCTACTGCCTAGAGAAAGTAAATTCTGTTGAAAGAGAAAACTACTACGGTTTACTCAAGAAAAAAGTGACAAAGGTAAAGGGAACAATTGTGCCAAAATGAAAAGACTTAAGACAATGCTAAGCCAGCGATCTTTCCAGATCCGCTCTAAGGAGGTAAACGTGTCACCAACACGGCAAAACAGCAGATACGCTGACTGAGAGCAGGACGAGTATATGAAAACCTACCAGAACCCGACCTCTTTTCTGGGGAGTCACCCTCTGAAGGAGCTGAAGGGGACGCCACTGTGGGGAGCTGAACTTGCTTCGGCTGGGCCTGGCTCCCTTCTGACTGCTGTGCCTGGATAAGGGAGATGTAGAACTTTTCCAGTTTGGGCAGCGCAGAAGAATCTGAAGAACCCTTTAAGTTGGGCTGCTGCGTAAGTGGGAGATTGGGGAGAAGGCATAAAAAGTTAGTGTTATATAACAAGAACCAGCCCCTTTTATTTCCTTACTTATATACAAAATACAAATATTTTACATAAAAATTTTACATAAAAATACAAATATTTTACACAAAAATTAATAAACACCTCATTTTTTTTTTTGGTGGTACTGGGAGTTCCTGGAAACCCTTCTACCTCCGGGCTACACTCACACGGGCTACACTCCCAGACCTATTTTTTTACCTTTTTATGTGGAAACAGCATAAAAAGGCTGTTTCCACATAAGCAAGGCTGGCTCCAAACCAGCACGCGATCCACTCCTGTCTCCGCCTCCCAAGCACAGGGATTACAAGCCTGCGCCACCACCCGGCCAACACCTCACTTTTAAGAACCCAGCACTCTCTAGATTGTCAGTAAGCCCTTCTTTTTTTTTTTTTTTTTTTTTTTTTTTTTTTTTTGGTGGTACTGGGGGTGGAACCCAGAGGCTTTCTACCTCCTGGCTATACTCCCAGACCTTTTTTTTTATATTTTATTTGGAAACAGGGTCTCACTTAGTTTCTGAGAGCCTCACTCAGTAGCTGAGGCTGGCTTCGAACCCGTGCAATCCTCCTGTCTCAGCCTCCCAAGCGCGGGGATTACAAGTGTGCGCCACCATGCCCAGCAGTAAGCCCTTCTTTAACTTATCAACTCAAGAAGCCTTTGCTGAACACAGGTATGACCACACATGGCCCTGCGCACTGCCACACACGGCCCAGATGGAGGGGCAGGAGGTGAGGGTACACGCTGAGGACGTGGGCACTGATCGCAAATCCCCTGCAGGCTATCTGCATGAGTCTTCCACTTAAACATCAGAACAGCAATGAGGCAGTGCCACAGCCGCTTTCACTTGGTGATGCTCTACAGAGGAGTGGGTTATCCGATGTCTCTCAGTAAACAGCAGGGAGCAGACCTGAACTCAGGCCAGCCCTTGTTCTCTGTGATGCTCCCGCCACCTCCCCGGAAGACAGGATCCCCGTCCCTCAGAGGTCACCTGTGCACCCGCTAAGAAGGGAGGCTCCTTAGAAGTGACAGGATGGAGCTATGAGGAATCAGAGTGTGACAGGAAAAGAGGAACTTCCCAGATGGAACCTGAACTAAAGTGCCTGGAGTTGCTGAGTCTCGCTCAGTGGCTGAGGCTGGTCTTGTTCCGGCAATCCTCCTGCCTCAGCCTACCAGTGCTGGGACTGCAGGTGTGAACCCTGGTGCCTGGCTCAACTGAGTCTTGATAAGGTTCCAGACAACTCATGGGCAAAGAATCATCTTTTCAATATACTGTGCTGAGACAACTCAGCGTCCACATGCAAAGCATGAAGGTAGACTCCTAACCCACTCCGTAACGAAAACCTCAAAATGGGGCAAAGTCCTAAATCCAAGAGCTAAAACTCCAAAGCTCTTAGAGAAAAATTCTCTGCGAATCTTTACAACCTTGGCTTAGGCAATAGTTTAAAGATGTGAGGCCAAGAGTGCAGGTAACCAAAGAAAAAAAATCAATTGAATTTCATGAAAAATTTAAGCTACAAAGTGCACTATAGGGATGGGGAGGGGGCAGGATTTAATAGGGCGACGTATGCATGTATATCTACACAAGTTTTTTTTTTTTATCCCATTAAGATGTATGAATTCAATGCACCAATAAAAAAAGAAAAAAAGCCCGGAGTGTTGGCTCACGCTTGTGATCCCCGCGCTTGGGAGGCGGAGACAGGAGGATCACGCCAGTTCCAAGCCAGCCTCGCTGGCTTAAGAGACCCTGTTTCCAAATAAAAATATAAAACATAGGTCTGGGAGTGCAGCCCAGAGGTAGAAAGGTTTCCAGGAATCCCAGTACCACAAAAAGAAAGAAAGAAAGAAAGAAAGAAAGAAAGAAAGAAAGGAAGGAAGGAAGGACACACTATAAAAACAAGACAACCAACATGCCAGTAGAAAATTTTGAAAACTGTATAAGGAATATGTAATAAAATATTTACAATTGAAAAGTAAGACAACTCATTAAAATGGGCAAACACTATGAAGAGACATTTTGCAAAAGAAGATAAACAGATGCCTCTAATAAGCACATGAAAAGATGCTCAACATCATTAGCCATCAGGGAATGCAAGTCAAAATCATTATAAATGCACTTCATACCCATTAGTACAGTTATAATAAAAAGAGGAAAGTACTGGTGAACATGTGAAGAAGCCAGGGCCTTCATATAGTGGTAGGAATATAAAAGGGTTCAACTATTTTGGAAAACTGTATGGCAGTTCTACAAAATGTTAAAAACATAGTGGTATATTATGGCCCGGCAATTTCACTCCTAGTTATATACCTAATAAAAACTAAAACACATGTCAACACACAAACGTGTAGAAATTCCCAACAGATGAATGGGTAAGTAGCATGCTGCATCACACAACAGAGTATTAGCATCAGGAATGCCGTACCCTGAGGACAGTCACAGGACGTGTCCACATCGGGCAGCCCGTAGGGACAGAGGCAGATTTGTAGTTGCTCAGGCTGTGGAGGATGGAGAAGCGGGTTAACTGCTATTGGATCTGGGGTTTTGGAGGGGTGATGAAAATGTTCCAGAATGGATTAGAGTTATGAATGCACAACTCTGTATAATAAACACACTGAATTTTACATTTTAACTAGTGGGTTATAGTGCTGTCTTAATTACATTTCATTAAAATTATTTTTAAAAGATAAACAAAACATACAAGCTTATCTTCTCCTAAAACTAAATCTGGAACAGACTATACTGTGTAATACAGAATATCCTCTGTAATACCGTATTCTGTAGGACACACATCACTCAGAAGATTTGTCTTCCCCAACTCAGCTTTTCAACAAGTGTCTCTTTCTTCTTTTCTTTTCTCTTTTCTCTTTTCCCCTCCCCTTCCCCTTCCCCTTCCTCCTCCTCTTCCTCCTCCTCCTCTTCTTTTTTTTGCGGGTCTGGGGATGGAACCCAGGGGCATTCGACCTCCAAGCTACACCCCCTGCCCTATTTTTATTCTTTATTTTGAAACCAGGTCTCGCTGAGTTGCAGAGGGCCTCACTAAGTAGCTGAGGCTGTCTGCGAACCCTGATTCTCCGGTCTCAGTCTCCCGAATGCTGGGATTACAAGCCTGTGCCACCACGCTCTCTCTTTCTTTTCAATGTAACACTCATAGGTCTTCAGACCTGGTGCTAGATTTCAGGATCTTTAGGAGACTCATCACAGATGTGAGGAACAGGAAACACATTCTGTGCTAGGGTCAGTGTTTTCTGCCATGGCATCAGAAAAAAGAAAGGGTCTAGACCATGACACAGACGTACAGCTTAAAATTGATGGCTGAGCTTATGAAGCACCTATTTTTCTTTATCCCTAGCACAGAGGTTCAATCAGCCTTTTAGTTCCAGGCTCATGGTTTTATTCTGAAGGGTTGAATTAATTTTAAAACCAATATACATTTTATGCCTATGCATTCTACAAGTGCTACGGCAGAAATCATTAACCACAACCCTACTTTTCTACGGATGAATGTGCTCACTCGTGTAAGTTGTCACAACAATGCTCACTGGATATTTACCTTCTGAGTCCTTGTTGTACCAGTACTTTTGTCTTGAATATCTAGCCCTTCTGGTTTTTTAATTCCTATTTTCATTCCTTTCACAAGGCCTGAAGACTGCCATGAATCATTCCATGTATCTTTGTTTTTAGACAAACACCAATCCTAAAAGAAAAAAAATTGTAATAATAAACTGTGATACAGTAACACATGACCCAAAAAGAGGTTGAACCGGACGAGGTAAAGGAAAGGGAAATGTGTATTAAACAAGAAACGTATGTATCAACTTTCTAAGTCAGTGTGACTTTCCTTCTTGCTTTATTGGTTTGAATCCAGTCTACTCAACTCCTCTGAACACTTGGATCTTATAAAAATACAGCTCCTTATGGTATTTAATACCATTTTCATGGCTACATGAGTTTTCATGATCATCTAGTACTTATAAGGCATTATAAATACAAGGGAGCAACTTAATTGCAGATATTTATTCTTTTTTTTCCTTTTTTTTTGGTGGTACTGGGGTTCCTGGAAACCCTTCTACCTCTGGGCTACACTCCCAGACCTATTTTTATATTTTTATTTGGAAACAGGGTCTCAAGCCAACGAGGCTGGCTTTGAACCTGCGCGATCCTCCTGTCTCCGCCTCCCAAGTGCGGGGATTACAAGCGTGCGACACCACTCCCGGCCAGATATTCATTCTTATAAGCAGTGGACAATAAACTTCAAATGGATAGTTAGGAGCCAGGTGTGGTGGCGCACGCTTGTAACCCCAGCATTTGGGAGGCTGAGACCGGAGGATCGCAGTTCTAGGGCAGTCTTAGCTATTACTTAGTAAGGCCCTTTGTAACTCAATGAGACCCTATTTCTCAATAAAGAATTAAAGATAGGACCGGGGGTGTAGATTGGAGGTAGAATGCCCCTGAGTTTAATTCCCAGTACCAAAAAAAGAAAGTATAGTTAGGTACAATATGTGCAAATACCCTAACATCAGAAACTCCAAGGTTATATTACAAAACTAATGCAATAAAAATATACCTAGAGAAAATAGTTTCTTCAGTTTGTCAATCCTAAAGCTTTGACTAGGGGCCAATGATAAAACAAAAATCATAATGCTTAAAGGGACAGACACGTACAATCAGCCTGTGGTTTATTTCCCTCCGCAGGATCCTCTGTCCCCTCACCCAATACTCCCATTTGAAATAATCATGTACTCTTTTTTTTTTTTTTTTTTTTTTTTGGCAGTACTGGAGATGGAACCTGGGTACATTCTACCTTCGAGATACAACCCCCAAGCCTTATTTTTTTATTCTTTAATTTGAAACAGGGTCTCACTGAGTTGCAAAAGGCCTCACGAAGTAGCTGAGGCTGTCTGCGAACCGTGATCCTCCTGTCTCAGCCTCCCAAATGCTGGGATTACAAGCGTGCGCCACCACGCCTGGCTCATGTACTCTTTTCGAATTAGGGCCTGATAACTCCTTTTGAATCACAGAGCATACAGCTTTCTAAGGCCTGTACAATTGAGTTTAAATCTCCTTTTGTAGTAGAGACTTGTTTTCTCTTATCCCAGGGACCTAACCTGCTGTGTGGCTTTTTCACATGACGGATACTGTTTCCTTCCACCACGACTAGAGGTGAACAGATGAGAAGCAGCAGCACCTCCCTTCCCCATTTTAATCTGTGTCGGCAACCAGGTCTCGTCCCAGACATCATCCCCTATGGTGACCGACTCCAGGCACGGCATTCCAGTGGGGATCTCATCCTAGAATGTATCAGAGGACAAGAAAAGACTGTCACTTATAGTTCCTATATGAGTACATTAAAAAAAATTTTTTTTGGTACTGGGGATAGAACCCAGGGGTCTTCTACCTCTGGGCTACATTCCCAGACCTATTTTATATTTTTTATTTGGAAACAGGGTCTCTTAAGTCAGCTGAGGCTGGCTTCGAACCTGTGCGATCCTCTTGCCTCAGCCTCCCAAGCGTGGGGATTACAAGCATGTGTCACCACGCCTGGCTCCTATATGAGAACATTTTATTAATTTTTTTTGGTGGTACTGGGGTTCCTGTAAGCCCTTCTACCTCCAGGCTACACTCCTAGACCTATTTTATACTTTTTTAATTTTGGAAACAGGGTCTCTTAAGCCAGCAGGGCTGGCTTCGAACCAGCGCGATCCTGTGTCTGCCTCCCAAGCGCAGGGATTACAAGCGTGCACCACCACGCCAGGCTCCTATATGAGTACATTTTAAAATTTAAGTTTATAATTTTTCCTGGCCTCAAGTACAGATGACATTTGAATACATAATTCATTGCTCTTTCCTTCCTGAACTGCTTCCAAAATAAAATGAAATTTAAGGTATAAACTTCATGGTCAAAGAGGAGAGTGGAAAACATCCTTGATATAGGAAAGTTGAAAGTGATTAAGGAGCCCAGAGCTTAGAGTGGATAAACTGAGAGGAGACCCAAATTGACACATGGGCATCTTAATGGCTCAGGAATTGTACCGCGAGGTTTGAGAAACGAGGGGTAAAGTGGGAACGAGAAGAGGAGCACCATCTAGAAGCTGGTATAGGAGCAGCAAAGCCTTTGGACCCCCAGCCCTCTTCCTAGGACTCAGCAACTTCAGGCTCTTCTGGAGTTACAAGCTGAAAGTGAAGTGAACATACGTACCAAGATGTATTCTTACACTGAATACTGAAACCCTGGGTCCTCTTTTCAAGATAACAGGACAGAGCTCAGAGGAAAAAGTGCATGAATTTGAAGGCAGATCCATAAAATTACTCAATCTGAACAAAGGGAACAAAGATTGAAAAAAAAACACCCAAACTTAAAAGCATCAGAGGTTTGTGGGACAATACATATGTAACATGTGTGTAATCAAGGGTCCAGAAGGAAAAGCGAAAGAATGCAATGTAGAAAAACAATTTGGGGCTGGGGATGTAGCTCAGGGGCAGAGCGCTGGCCTAGCATATATAAGGCCTTGGATTCAATCCCAGAACTATAAAACAAAAGAAAACAAAACCATGCCGCGATACTACTACACATCCATTAGAATGGCAAGGTGTGAAGCAAGCGGAACCTGTGCTGCTGGTGGGAATGCAAAGTCCTGCAGCCTTTCTGGAGAACAGCCTGTTCGACATTGTTCACGTGACTCAGCCATCCTACTCCTGGGGATTTTCTCTATTTAAACAAAGTTTATATTCACACAAAATCCTGCACACAAATATTCGCAGCAGCTCTATCCATAGTCACCAACCCAAAACTGAAAACAGCCCTAATGTTTTTTCAGTGGGTAAACAGATGTCCAACCGCAGAACAACCATGCAGTACAGTACCACTCGCAGCCGAGCTCTGACGTAAACTCTGGCTATACAAAACAACACACAAGAACCTCGAAGGGCCTACGCTGGGCCGAAGGCCTCACTAAGGAGCTGAGGCTGGCTGCAAACCTGTGATCCTGTCTCAGCCGCTCAAGTACCGGATTACAAGCATGCACCACCACACCTGGCTCTGTGTATTAGTTTTAAATATTAATAAAAAGTAAGCATTATGTGGGAAATGAAAAGGAGTCACAGCATACTACCTGGCTGAGCCATAAGTAGTATTTACATACTCATGATAATACAAATTGAGTGATGGTCCAATGGCAAGTTCAAGATGCTATATCAATGAGACACAAAGGATATGTTTGTAGGTGGCAGGTGAAGGGATGAACAAGAAATAAACTCATCTTTTACAGTGGGAAGTACAGAGATACTTAAAAATATCAGGAAATAGTATGATTTTTAATTAAATACATAGAAGTAAATCCTCAAAGCAGTAACTAAAAGAGATAAAAATGACTGTTCTAGGAAATAAGCAATACAGGAGAACGGGTTATGGGAACTCTAGGCTAGGTCTATATAAACATTTAATTAAAATAAAAATATGTTGTCCAAAAAATTGTTTAAACGTGTTCCCCTATTATTGTTTCTCAACACCAGTAACCAAGCACTGCATGGTGTGTGTGTGTGTGTGTGTGTGTGTGTGTGTGTGTGTGTGTGTGTGTGTTAAGGGGATTAAACCCAGAAGCATTCTACCTCTAAGTTACACACCCAGCCCTTTTATTTTTTGTTTTGAAACAGGGTCTCACTAGGTTGATGAGAGTCTCACTATTTGCTGAGGCTAGTCTTGAACCTGCGATCCTCCTGTCTCAGGCTCCCAAGTACTGGGATCACAAGTATGCACCACTACGCCTGTCCTTGAACCACAGAATTCTTGACGGTAGCCCACAGCTATGCGAGAATTTCCTTTTCTGTTATCAAGGTTATGTTGGTGTTAACAACTTTGGTCTTGGTGATGACTGAAGAGTGACTGTCATTTATCTGTGAGAAAGAATTTCTGACAGTAAAAGCAGTGGCCTCTTAGAGCTATTTAATTCCAGTCTTCGTTGGTGAATTAATCAAATTACATTTTTCAACCTACCTTTCCTTCTCCTACCTCATTTTCTTCCTTCAGATCCTTCGGCTCTGGGAGGCGCCACTTTGGATTTTCTTCACAGCTCTTCGAAGAACTGAAGTCAGAATTCTTTAATGGCTCCTGGACACAGATTTAAGGTGACTTAAAGACTTTTCATCATTAACATCTTGCTAGTAGATACGAAAAAAATTATTTGGTCATCTACATTAATGTTGTTTCAAAACCTATTATATGTCTACAGATTTTGTTGGGAATTCTTCCCGAGGACACATTCAAATGCTGCTTTGCTTTCTAACTTTATCCATCATGTGAGATCTTCCCATTCTGTAAAACTATTTTAGGCAACAAACTTTTTTTTTTTTTTGGTGGTACTGGGGTTCCTGGAAGCCCTTTCACCTCCGGGCTCCACTCCCAGACCTATTTTTACATTTTTTTAATTTGGAAACAGGCTCTCCTAAGCCAGTGCGCGCGCCTGGCTTCGAACCTGCGCGATCCTCCTGTCTCTGCCTCCCAAGCGCGGGGATGACAAGTGTGCACCACCATGCCCGGTAGGCAACAAACATTTTTGAGCACATATAATCAAATGTCTAGCTCTGTTGATAAAAGGAAAAAATCCAACAGGTTTTAATTCTCACGTAACTCAAAATATAGTGGGGAAAACACATAATAAAGTAATTAAAGTACATTTTTCCAAGTAAAGACATCATAGAGAGATGCTGAAAACATTATTATGGGAGGATGTTTGAGGAGACTTGATAAAGGAGATGAAACAAACAGGATGCAACAAGGAGGAACTAGCAAGAGTAGGTGTGTGTGTCTCTGAATAGCATATGGGAGTCTTGCTACATCAAACAAGAACTGAGGTATGATAAGAGAATTTTATCCTTTTATACAAAAAGACGGTCTTCTTTCATTCCTAGGACTGAACTATGACTATCTGAAGACATGAGCAGCCCGAGCTCCGGGGTGGGGGAAGCCACCTACGCTCAGGTTGTAGGACTCAGCTGGGAGGGGCCAGGGACTTCGGGGAGCTGGTGTTTTCAATGTGTCGCAAAATGGGCTGGAGCACATTTGCACGTTTTTCATTTAGTTATTTACTGATAGAAAAGGCAGGGCTTCTGAGAAGGAATCATGTTGGAATTATATAGGAGACTGGACCATCAAGAGGTCTAGAGAAAAAAATTTTCATGCTCTCCAAGTCTGCAATAAAAAAATGGCCTCCAATAAAACTACATTTCAAAAAATGGGAAAGAGAGAGAATGGAAAGAGTAAAACTGTTGAGGAGGCAGAACCTGAAGAAACTGTGGTGGGAAAGCACTGGACCAGTGCGTGGTGAACGGAAGGCAGAGCATCTCCTGACGCGGAGGATTTACAGACGCTAACAGTGCTTGGGAACCTGAAGTAAATTTGGACTGTCCACAATTAATCGAGGCGTTTCTTAATTCTCAAAACACTGGTAAGGAAAAAGATGGTATAAAAAAGAAGTATATCTGACAGTGAATCTGACGGCAAATCAGAGGAGAAGAGATGCTGCTGATAAACCACCGGGCTTGGCCAGAGGTCTTGACCCTGAACGCATAATTGGTGCCACCAACAGCAGTGG
Source organism: Muscardinus avellanarius (assembly GCF_963383645.1). Lineage (NCBI taxonomy): Eukaryota > Metazoa > Chordata > Mammalia > Rodentia > Gliridae > Muscardinus > Muscardinus avellanarius. Next base: position 107,423,471 of record NC_137793.1, read on the forward strand.
AGTTAATGTTCCTCGTAAAATGGGAAAAGGCGGATGAAGCCAACTGGGTGCTGCAAGAGGCCAAGATGAAGGTTCTCAGACCGTAAAAGCTTATTATGAGGAGAGACTGACTTGGCATTCTGGTCCAGAAGATGAAGCTCAAGGCTCAGTAACTGCACTGTTTTGCGTGCGTGCGTGTGTGTACATATATAAGACCTGACTCTATCTGATTTACAAGTGTGAAAAAATAACTACATTCTAATGAAAATCCAGCCTGATGTGTTGGTTCTGAAAGTAGCATTAGGGGATTGCTGGGTTTTCTGTTTTGCAGCAGTTGCACTCGACACTTTGAGCAAATTAATGCTTTCTTTAGTTGCTTCCTTAAAAAAAAGACATCGACAGATAAGATATTCTGCAAATATTAAAGGTTGAATTCAATTCAATATTTAAGAATCAGAAAATATGATTCTTCTAACCCAGTAGTAATGACTAAGATAAATTCAGCCTTGGTCAAACCAGACCTAATTGATTTTATCATTAATTAGATTTCTAAAATCCTTAAATTGGTCTGGGTATAGTGACATATGCTCATTGCCCCCATTACTGGGAGGCTGAGACAGGAAGATTCCAGGTTTGAGGCCAGCCTCAGCAACTTAAAAACACCCTAGACAACTTAGTGAGACTCTGTTTAAAAATTTTAAAATAAATAAAATGGACTGGGGGTGTAGATGAGGGGTAGAAGAATGCCCCTAGGTTCAATCCCTGGCACAAAAAACCTTTAGGTTATTTTGAAACAGAAACATTAATAATATTTTTTCATAACAGGTTCAAAATGGCTTGCCTATCTTTTCTAATAATTAGTAAATATCTACTAAAAACCCCCATCATTATCTCTATAACACTATTTTAAAGTCAGATATATGATACATACTAAACAAAAGAATATTTTATATTTTATTCAAAGAAAATAAAAAGCTTTGTATCAACAAAGAAAAAAACAACATTTGGGGGCCCTCAAACATGTCCTATATTCTTAGACTAGCAATCATTATCATGAGAAATATCAGACTCAGAACATATTTGTTAAAAAAACATTAAGTTCCAGATGGGCATGGTGGCATACAAGTGTCATCCCTGCACTTGGGAAGCTAAGACAGGAGAACTACAGGTTTGAAGACAGCCTCAGTAATGAATATAGGTGAGGCTCTCAGCAACTTATCAAGCCTGTTTCAAAGAACAAAATATATAATATGAATGTGGGTGTAGGAGGCCCTTGGGTTCAATTCCCAGTACCATAAAAAATAAGTTCGCTAATACAAGTGAGTACCTAAGAACAGTGCCTGTAATGTAGTACAAGTTCAATAAGTATTGTTATAATCAGTTGGGCTAATAAAAAAGGATATTATACTGTTACTATTGTGTGGGGAAAGTGTTGGCAAAATGTTTGTAGAAAAAGTAAGAAATGAGAAGAGTTAAGAAACTGGGCTGTGTGGGGAGAAGAACTCCTGATGATCCCAAGGGGATCCCAGCCACAGGGAGGAGCAAGGGCACCCACAACAGGAGCAGAACCAGTGGGGGCGGCACCACGAATGCAAAGGTTTCAGATGGCAAAAATGAGAGGCAGGGTAATTGTTACACTCATGATGCAAAATTTCCAAACTTCCCTCCCTCTGTATGGAAAGCCTCAGCTCCCTCATCAATAAAATTAAGGTAACTATGATTCATAAAAGAAATTACAATAATATTGCAAACACCCCTTACCAGAGTATGTAAATCACCATCTTTGGACTGTGAACTTATTTCTTGGTCTTCATTAAAATAGTGTTGCTGAGACGGATAACCCAGTTCTGTCAAGACAACATCATCTGGCCCTCCACTGGATTTAGTGTATAAAGCTAAGGGATTGAGGTCTCTGAAACCCTAGGATTAAAAAAAAAAAAAAAAAAAAAGAGGTAGGGTTTAATTAAACAATTGAGAGAGGGAAGGGAATAAATTAGCTGTGGAGATAAATGATCTTCTAAAACCCAATAGTTGAAAAGTTTCTCCACAAATTGGGCGTGGTGGCACATGATTGTAATTCTAGTACTTGAGAGGCTAAGACAGGAGTCTCACAGGTTCAAGGCCAGCCTCAGGAATAAGTAAGGTTCTCAGCAACTTAGAGAGATCCTGTTTCCAAATAAAAAATCAATAGGGTTAGGGGAAAATTGGAGGTAGAAAGTCACTGGGTTTATTAATCCCTAGCACCATACACACACACAAAATAATGTTTTTCCACATTAATACTTTTACATAGTTATAGAATTAACATTAATATTAGCAGTGATACAGATACTACTGTCAATAACTATAAGATTAGAGTGCTATTTTTCTCTAGGATGACTTTAGACAACTACTCTGAGGTAAGAACATTCAATCATTTAGTTAAAATTAAAGTATCCACATTCTAAAAGACAGTTATCTGAAAATTAAGAGTATTCTGTATCAAAAAGCCAAGAATCAAATGGATGTCTCTAAGATTAAAGAAAAAAAGTCACATAACCTTCTGTATTAAGTTCTCTTATCTCTGAGTGCTGAGATCAAACAAAACAAGTTACAAGTAATTCCAGACTGCCCTACCTTAGAGGGAATGTTTTCTCGGCATACGATAGCATGGCCCTCTGTTCTCAAGACATGATGAAAGTAGACATCTTCGTTTGAGGAGGTATCACAGAGGAAAATGTTGAGGATCCCATCTATATACTCATCCACCACCCCGACTAGTGGTTTCAGTCCACACAACTTCTGGAACTGCAAGATGGCTCTGGGTGTCCAGTGCTCCTGAAATACAATCGACAGTAGGTTTAGGTGACAGATTAGAACATGAATTACAGTGACTTCATACAAAAACGAACTCCGGATGAACTAGAGCTGCCACTGGAAAAATAAAGCCATAAAAGAACTGCAATTTCAAACATGATACTATGATTTGGGGATGCGCATAGGATACAGAAAAATGTGATTATGGAAAAAATTTAAATAATAATTTGGAACAAACCCTTGACATCTGAGGCATTTCAATTTCTCAACAGGAGAAACAGGAACTCCTACTTTCAGAAATTGTGAATTAGACTATTAGACCAACCCTCCCATAAAGAAAAAAAACTAAAAAAAAAAAAAAAACTAGGTAAAACATCATTTTTTAGTGTTTCCAAAAACATGGAAGAAATGACATGCTAGTAATGTCAGGCCAAAATTGAAGGGTAAGCAGAAACTACATGCGCCTTAAAGGTACCTGAAAATACAGGGAAATTTGAACTTTGATGACCTAACGGGTCAAAGGGGACAGACAGCAAATGCAGGGTCCACCACAGTAAGGCGCCTTGGGGGGGATTCCTTCATTAAGCTGAGTCCTTAGGAAACACTCAGTGAGGGGAAGGGAATCCAGGTGTCATGTGGATTCGCAGCTCAATTTTCATACATACCACCAGAGTGGTCCCCACGTCCTCAAGTTGGTCACTTAACATGGCCCCAGACTGGTGGAGCCCCTAGGGACCTTGGCAGAAGCAAATCTAAGTCCTCTCTGGGGTAGGCAACCTGAGACTACATTATTCAACCATTCTTACAAATAACTTTTTCAAGGAAAATGAGCAGCACACAAGCAAAAATAAAGGGCATACAAAGAAACAGTGAACGATAAGAACGAGCAGAAACCACACGACTAGAACAAACCTTCCACATCTGAGGCATTTCAATTTCTCAACGAATTATAAAACTAAACTTAGTATGCTTAAAACAAATACCAACAAAAACAAAACAGCTTAACCGGAGACTTTCTGTAAAAATCAGCATTCTTTAAAAACTGATAGAGCAAAACTAAGGAATTTTAGAAAGTAAAAATACAACAATCACAATAAAAAAATCTCAGTTTGATTCAGTAGCAGCAGATTAGGTAGAATTAAAGAATGAACTAGTAAAGTAGAATTTGCAAATGAAAACAAAACAACCCAGTATGGAAAGACAAAGGGTGCAAAACACGAGAGCTAAAGACACCCGAGAAGCCGGGAACCATGGCACACACCTATAATGACCCCAGCATTTGGAAGGATCACAAGTTCCCAACCAGCCTGGACAACTTGGCAAAACCCTATCTCAAATTTTTAAAAAACAAGCCAGGCATGGTAGTATATGCTTGTAATCCCAGCTTTTGGGAAGCTGAGGATTCTTGAACAGCCTCCAATACTTAGTGAGGCCCTTTACAATTCAGTGAGACCCTGTTTCAAAATAAAGAATAAAAAATAGGGCTGAGTGTGTAGCTCGGAGGTAGAATGTCCCTGGGTTTCATACCCAGTACCACAAATACATACATACATACATACATACATACATACATTTTTTGAGGGGTGAAACCCAGGGGCTTTCTACCTCCGGGCTATACTCCCAGACCTATTTTATATTTTATTTGGAAACAGGGTCTCACTAAGTTGCTGAGAGCCTCACTAAGTAGCTGAAGCTGGCTTCAAGCCTGTGTGATCCTCCTGTCTCAGCCTCCCAAGCGAGGGGATTGCAAGCATGCGCCACCATGCCCGGCTATAAATATATAAATATTCATTTTAAAAAATAAGTAAGAAGGGCTGGGATGTAGCTCAATGGCAGAGTATCCCGAGATCAATCCCCAGTATAAAACAAAAATCTAAAAGCCAAAAAAATAAAAAAATAAAAATAAAAAGTGAGATAATTCATTTGGTTGAAAACGTACTGAGCTCTAACAGTTCACCAAATACTGATTTAGGCATCACAGATTTGGTGGTGAAGAAGCCAATGTTTCTGACTTTAGGGACACTGTTTTGTTTAAATGAAAAAACAAGACAATAGTAGACAGTGTAAGTGTTATGAAGACAAAGCAAGCTGACAACGAGGACTCAGGACTTGGGGAAAGGGCACTTTCAATTGGCTGTGAGCCATAAAGAATAAAATGTGCTCTGCAGGAAAATGCTAAGTAACGCTGGCCAAACTCACAAAGCCAAGGGTCATATTTCTTCTCTTATCCATAGAAACTATAGAGAAAAAAAGAAAGCAGATCTCATGTAAATAGGGGAGAGATAAGCAGTGTATGGGACCAGAGGAGGCAGGGAGGGGGAGGGGAGGGCAGGCAAAGGAAATAGATCAAATTACGTTATACATATATATGACTGTATTACTAGGAATCTCACTATTATGTAAAATTATAATGCACCAATTTAAACAATTTAGGGTTTGGGAGCTGGGCGTGGTGGCGCATGCTTGTAATCCCAGCATTCGGGAGGGAGGCTGAGACCCTACGAGGATCACAGTTCACAGCCAGCCTCACCTTAGTGAGGCTCTCTTCAACTCAGTGAGAACCTGTTTCAAAATAAAGAATAAAGCCGGGCGTGGTGGTACATGCTTGTAATCCCCGCGCTTGGGAGGCTGAGACAGGAGGATCGCGCTGGTTCGGAGCCAGCCTCGCTGGCTTAAGTGACCCTGTTTCCAAATTAAAAAAAAAAAAAAAAAATAGGTCTGGGAGTATAGCCCAGAGGTAGAAGGGCTTCCAGGAACCCCAGTACCACCAAAAAAAACAAAAACAAAAACAAAAAACAAAAAAGAATAAAAAGTAGGACTGGGAATGTAGTCCAAAAATAGAATGTCATTGGGTTCCATCCCCAGTACTGCAAAAAAAAAAAGAAAAGAAAAAAAATTAGGAGTTGGGGATTTGGCTTAGTGGCAGAGCTCTGGCCTGGCACATGCAAGACCCTGGGTTCAATCCTTGGCCCTGAAAATTAAAAAAAAAAAAAACTTTAAAAAGTGAGGTTTATTATTTATTATTTTTGTGGTACTGGGGATGGAACCCTAGTACCTCTGAGTGACACCCCCAGCCCTAATTTTTTATTCTTTACTTTTGAAAAAGGGTCTCAATGAGTTGCAAGGGGCCTCACTAAGTAGCTGAGGCAAACCATGATCTTCCAGTCTCCATTTCTCTAAATGCTGGGATTACAAGTGTACGCCAACACGCCCAGTAAAAAGTAAATTAAAAAATTTTTAAATAAATACATTGGCTGGCCAAGAAAGTTCCTTCTGAGAATATAACAGGAAAGACAATCATAAAATTAATGCTTTGACTAAACTACTTCAGTGATCAGAATGGACAAAAGCCCTAAGCAGAATGATTTTGAAAGCAAGTAAGAAAACAAAATAAAGAATCATCCCCCAAAGGAAGCCATTTGGCTGATATAAGAGAAGTGAGCATCGGTTACAAGTAGGTAAAAACTAGAGCCCTGGAGCAGGGCATGGTGGTGCATACCTGTAATCCTGGTACTTGAGAGGCTGAGACAGGAGGACCTCACGTTCAAGTCAAGCTGGGCAGCTTAGTGGGACCCTGTGTCAATTAGCGAGAAATCCAAAAAGGGCTATGGATGTAGCTCAGTGGTAGAGTACTTACTTGGCACCCCCAGGGGCCTTAGTTCAACACCTAGTACCACTGAAACAAAAAACCTTTGTACACATTACTTACAGTAGACTGACCGTCCAACAGTAAGGACTGGTTAAAGAAGGCTCAATGTACACTTAACTAATAGAGTACTATGATCTCTTAAATAGAGACTGTATAAATACATTTCGGCTACAATGCTGAGTTTAACAGCAAAATATATAACATATTGTGATTACTACTTTAGGTATAACTGAAAATTCTAAAAAAATAAGCCCTCACTCCCAATACCCCCATAAAATAAACTGGAAGAAACACACACCAAATTCTCAAGCTGGATGTGTCTTGAGAGGTTGAATTATAGGTAATTTTTTTGTTTTCCTTGCTATACTTTTCAAATCAAAATATTTTTAACAAGAGTCCACTTAAGTGTAAATAACTGATACATCATTTAGGCTAAACAGACAAATACTAGTGTAATAAGCCACAGGTAAGAGTTCTTCTTTTTTTTTTTTGGTTGTACTGGGGTTCCTGGAAGCCCTTCTACTGGGCTACACTCCCAGACCTATTTTATACTTTTTTTTTTTTTTTTTGTGGTACTGGGGGTAGAATCCAGAGGATTTCTACCTCCGGGCTATACTCCCAGACCTTTTTTATATTTTATTTGGAAACAGGTTCTCACTAAGTTCTGAGAGCCTCACTAAGTAGCTGAGGCTGGCTTGGAACCCGTGCGATCCTCCTGTCTTCGCCTCCCAAGTGCGGGGATTGCAAGCGTGCGCCACCATGCCTGGCTTATTTTATACTTTTTAAAAACGTTTTAGCCGGGCATGGTGGCGCACGCTTGTAATCCCCACGCTTGGGAGGTGGAGACAGGAGGATCGCGCAGGTTCGATGCCAGCCGTGCTGGCTTAAGAGACCCTGTTTCCAAATACAAATATAAAAAATAGGTGTCTGGGAGTGTAGCCTGGAGGTAGAAGGGCTTCCAGGAACCCCAGTACCACCAAAAAAAAAAAAAACCTCTTTTTGGAAACAGGGTCTCCTAAGCCAGTGCAGCTGGCTTCGAACCTGCGTGATCCTCCTGTCTCCACCTCCCAAGCACCGGGATTACAAGCATGCGCCACCACGCCTGGCAACTGATAAGAGTTCTGAGGGTAAAAGGACCCTGAGATAATTTAGCTACAAAAACACCCACGTGGCTGTAAACGCCTCCCACCCTTCCCACTCGAAGCACCTCCCTGATGCTACAGGAGAATTCTCTTAGAAGCAGACACCTGGCTGTGGCAGTTCCCTAGCACCTACAGAACATGATAGCTGTGTCCTGACTTCTAAGTGCGGCTTGTCACATGAAGCTTGTACCATTTTCTCTGACATTTGCCATATACCCACTCCAGCTAATTCTATATTCTGTGCCAAACTGCTTACAATTACTCAGATTTGAAATATTCATCGTAGTCTCCTTTTGCCTGGAATGTCTGTCTTCTCTTCTTTGTCCAACTGTTTTCCTAATCTTCCTTCCAAGTTCCACTCAAATGCCACCAGAGGTAGGCATGTCCCCTTTACTCCTCACCACACCCTTCATTATAGCAAATATGACGTAGTACCATTTTTGTCCACATGGCTACATTCCATACAGTAACCAATGAAATTTTGAAGGCTGATTCTATTTTTATTTTTGTATCTTCAGAATTCATAACTGTTCTTTGCACACAGTAAGCACTTGGATGTATGCTGACGACGAATGGGAAGAAGCACACGCACCTCTACTGGTCTCACCCACGCCAAAGAACAAGGGATGGCCTGTGCCGGAAGCTTTGTGTAGCAACACCTGCAGTAGACAATAAAGGTACAATATTTAATCAAATTTGATTCATGACTTTTATAATTAATGTTTGGCACTTTGGCAAGCATAAAAAAAAATCAAGTAACAACAAATGCTGGCGAGGATGTGGGGAAAGAGGAACTCTTACACTGTTGGTGGGAGTGCAAAGAATTCAGCTGCTATGGAGATCAGTGTGGAGATTCCTAAGGAAACTGGAAATGGACCCACAATATGATCCGGTTTTACCACTCCTGGGTATCTTTCCAAAAGGGTTGAAAACAGAGAACTACAGTAACATATGCATACTCATGTTCATAGCACAATTTGTAATAGCCAAAATATGGAACCAACCTAGGTCTCCATAAACAGATGAATGAATTGCAAAATTATGGGAAATACACACAATGGAATTCAATTCAGCAATAAAGAAGAACAAAATCATGCCATTCACAAGAAGATGAAAAGATCCGGAGAACATTATGTTAAGTGAGATCAGCCAAGCACAGGAAGAGAAGGGACTTATGTTTTCTCTAATATGCCCAAAATAGGGACTGGTAGGAATATCAGCGGGACTCCAGATAATGGAGGGGAAACCTCGGCAAAGCTGAAATGAAGGGTAGGAGATGAAGAAGGCTGAAGTTGATTAATGGAGGAGCTACATCTGAATATGCGTAAAAGTACGAATGTAGCATGGTTAACCTGGACACTCATTGTTGGGAGGGGGAAGGAGAAGTGGGAGGAGGCAGAGGGCAGGGTCTGGATGTATGCCAGTTTCAATATGATCCACATAAAAATAAATAAGAAATAAATGTTGGGCACTTTAAAACAACCTAAGAAATAAGATTATAAAACATAAGTCTTTGAGAGAATCATTCAATATAAATACAGGTAGGAATAGTTCAAACTTCCTGAATATTTACTATATAAACAGTTCTCTTAGTATGACCCAAAGAGTCATTTTTTTTAGTTAAGAGACTGAAGTTTAGTCTCATGGTTTATTCAAAATCATAATCAAGTCAAAGAAGACACAAGGGATTATACTACGTCTGTAAAGTGAAATGACCAGGTGTCAAGTCTGCACTAAGAAACCGGGATGGAAAGGGGTTAAAAGGACAGAGGGAGGAAAGCAAGAGAAAAGGAAGAGATCCCAGCTTCACTGAGTTTCAGCACTGTGATTCAAAATGTAATCTGTCCACTGTTATTAAATTCAACTTACTTGAGGAACCTCAAAGAGGACTTCTGAACAGTTCCAATATTTCCAAAGTCAGGGTAGAACACTTCAACTTCATTTTTTCCAAGGACTCGATGGATAATAACTCGATACCACCACTTATCCTCAGAAATCCTTACACAACAGAGATGTCCCGGTTGGATAAAATATTCTGGCATGATGTATCGCTCTGAAACCAGCTGGTTAGAATAACAACGCCTGTAGAATATCATAATATAGAGAAACCCATGGGGGGGATTAATTAAGATCATTTCTATTGATATATCAAGAACTGTAAAGTCAGCCAAGGGTGGCGGTGCACACTTATAATCCCAGTCCTTGGGAGGCTGAGACAAGAGGATGGTGGTTCGCAGTCAGCCTCAGCTGCTACTTAGTGAGGTCCTCTGCAGCTTAGTGAGACCCTGTTTCAAAATAAAGAATAAAAAATAGGGCTAGGGGTACAGTTCAGAGGTAGAATGCCCTTGGATTCAATCCCCAGGATGACAAAAAACAAAAACCAAAAAACTCAAAACTGTAAAGTCTTGACAAAAAGCAAAAAAAAAAAAAAAAAAAAAACAAAAACCCAAAACAAAAAAACCCCAACTTTTCTGGTGGTTTGTGTGTGTTTCTAGTGGGCTTTTTTTGCTCTGTGTGTGTGTGTGTGTGTGTGTGTGTGTGTGTGTGTGTGTGTGTGTTACTGAAAATTGAACTCAGGGGCATTCTACATCTGAACTACATCCCTGGCCCTTTTTTTGTTTTTGTTTTGAAACGGGGTCTCACTAGGTTGATGAGAGTCTCACTATTTACTGAGGCTGTCCTTGAACCTTGCTCTTCTCCTGTCTCAGGCTCCCAGTACTATGATTACAAATACGCCCTGCCATACCCAGCTTCAAATATAGCCTTTTAAAAGTAGAGACGTGATCATTTAGAGCAGCAGTTCTCGTAGTCCACCAACCCTGCGTCCTTGGGGTCCTTCAAGATCAAAACTATTCTCATTATATTACTAGAATCTCATTTGCGCTTTTCACTATGCTGACCTTCATACTGATGGTATAAAAGCAACCGTGGGTAAATGAGCCAAGTGCCTTAGCTCAATCAAGACAGTCAAACTTGTAGTCACTCATCATTGCATGTATCTTTATGATCCCAGTACTTGGGAGGCTAAGACAGGAGGATCACGGTTCACGGACAGATTCAGCTATTTATTGAGGCCCTTTGCAACTCGGTGAGACCCTGTTTCAAAATAAAGAATTAAAAACAGAGCTGAGGGTGTAGCTCAGAGGTAGAATGTCCCTCGGTTCAATTTCTAGTACCACACACACACACACAAAAAGATAAAAACATTGTCACTTAAGAATGTCCTTGATAAAACAGTACACACTGTTTATTATTATTATTATTATTTGCGGGTTTGGGGATGGAGCCCAGGGGCATTTGACCTCCAAGCTATACCCCCTGCCCTATTTTTTTATTTATTTATTTTTCCACACTGTTTATTAAACCTCAATCACTGAGTGAGCATCTTCAGTGTTCTCCTTGATAAAAATGGGAGGAAGTATAACAAAGCACTTCCCATGTGGTCATCTCAGGGAAAAGCACTGTGTTTGAGTTGTGATGTGAACTAGCCTGTCTAGGGGAGGAGGTATGACTTTTACTTCAAAGATGAAGTAGCCACTTTTTCATGGAACATCACTTTTGCCTGACAGAACAATAACAAACTCTAAGTCATACTTGGGTATCTGGCACTTATCTTCCCCCAAATTAAGCGAGCCTGTCACTTATATTGTCAATAATAAAATTCAATCCAAGTAAATGTAGGATGCTGGAAATGCTGCGTCCTCTACCACAAGCTTCACAGCTTCCCAACAGTTAACATTTTTCTGATGACAAAAGTAGTGATATTAATAGATGTGATTTTTAAAATATTGTGTGATGAATATGTCAGTGTCTGAAAGATACGATCAATTCAATGAACTAGCACTTTACATGAGATCAATACATGTTTTAAATTATACATGGGTAAAAGACTTATTCAAGGATGGTTTCACTCAGGTTTGTGCTTAGAGGGGCCCTGTGATTGTACAAATGATCTGCTATTTCTGTCTTGAAATTTCTAATAATTTTTAAGTAAGGAGCCCAGTACTTGTGTGTGTGTGTGTGTGTGTGTGTGTGTGTGTGTGTGTGTGTGTGTTGATAAGGATTGAACCCAGAGGCAAGCCACCTCTGAGCTACACCCCTAGCCCTATTTATTTTTTTTGAAAGAGGGCCTCATTAAGTTGCTGAGGCTGGCTTCACACCTGTGTTACTCCTGGCGTGGCTCCTCCCAGCACTACGATTGTAAGAATGCCTCACCATGCCTGACTGGTCTGGCATCTTTATGTATAGCCCTGTCTGTAATTACATAGCTAGTCCCAAAGCTGGGCTTGGTGGCACCCACTTTTAATGCCAGTACTTGGGAGGCAGAGACAGGAGGATCATAGGTTTGAAGTCAGACTCAGCAACTTGGTGAGACCCTGTTTCCAAATAAAAAAATAAAATAGGGATGAGGGTATAGTCTAGAAGTAGACTGCCCCTGGGTTCAGTCCCCAGTACCACACACACACAAAAAAAAATTACAGAGCTAGTCCTAGATCAAGTCAAAGTATAAAGGTAGACGTGAATGTGTGTGTGTGTGTGTGTGTGTGTGTGTGTGTGTTTGTGTGTGTGTGTGTCTGTGCGCGCGCGTGTTTTACTTGGGATTGAACCTGGAGGCATCCTACCTCTGAGCTAAACCCCCAGCCTTTTTAGTTTTTTGAAACAGGGTTATTAGGTTGCTGAGGTGGGTCTTGAATTTACAATACGCCTGTCTCAGCCTTTCAAGTGCTGGGTTTACAGGTGTGTACCATCACCCCTAGCTTAGATCTTTCATTTTTAATAGGCCCAAGACCAAAATGTTTGAAAACTACTGATCAGAATGATACATAAAAATTACCACATAGAACACAAGATTCCTACCGCATTTCAATCATCATATCTTCCAGTAACTCTGATGAGTCCCTGCTGTAGATTCGGATGTAGAACTGACTAGGAGAGATGATATACTCCACAAAGACGCCCACGAGGGTGCTGGTGTCTAATGGTGGAAGTCTGCACAGCTTCTTCTCCCGTATGGCATCAGGCGGGACTTCATGACTTGCCATTGCCAAGTTGAGTTGTGATTTATATATTCCTACTTGCTACAAGTTAAAAGATTAAAGAAACCATAATAAATCTTTGGGTGATGTTTTGAACTCTATGATATTTCTAAAAGCATACTTCACAAATTGTCTCTACTAGAACCACTTAGAAAATTATAAAAATGTATTTTTGCTCTTAAGCCAGATTTACTGATTCAGAATACTTGAGAATGGGGCTCACAATTATTCACTTAAAAATACCCAGGTGTTTCTTTCTTATGTTAAAATATTAAAATACTACCTTATGGCACTAGACAAAAAGTTAAGAAGTATTATGCAAAAGCTAAAACTAAGAACATGATAAAAACTAAGAACATGATATTTTAAATATTCAGGCTGAACTAAGGTACTCATCCTAAACAAACCTAACAACAGTGAAAGGTAATTTGGAACAAATTAATTTCAGACTAGTCTTCCATTCACAACTAGGGTCACAAAACATTCTCATCCTAAAATATATTCTTTTTTTCTGGGCCTTTCTATTGTTCTTCCCTAGTAACAAGAATCAACAAAATAAATAATGAGAGGTGAGAATGCGAAAAGGGAGAATTACCTGTGAAAATGTGATGACAACACCAATAAAAAAGGAAAACAAAGAGACAAACAGACAAAGGTATAATGCTGAAGAAAAAAAATAAAGGAACCAAATAACCAAGGCTGGGCGCAAAGACAAGATCTGTAGCAATAATGAAGGCACAGAGCTCCTCTGTGCTCACCTGAGGCCCCCAATGGTTTTCCAGTCTACTCTCTGACACAGGATAAAGACCCAGTGATGTTATCACAAGAGAATTGTCAAGTCACAAAACCATCTGAAAACTTTAAAATGAGACTAAACAAATGATTGTAAACTAGAAGAAATTCTATGTAAGGTGATTCTGGATCAAAGAACTGTCTCTTTCAAGAAATGATAGATAACATTTTTCTAAAAAGAATTTTGGTTTACAGAAACATCCTTCAGTCACTTTCTGTACAGGTGTAGGCCTCACTCACCAGCTGTAAGGGCTTCACCACCATGTTGGGCTTCTTTAAAGTCTTCTGTTCCGGCTCTTTACGGTTTTTCAAGGGGCCATCCCACGTAGTTTCTTGGACAGCAGCGGTAGACAGTGAGCTTCTAGGGGGACTGGACACACAAGCTTTGGCTTCCATCTTCTTCTCTGGTTGGACTAAACATGAGTTTCTAGCTGATGAAGCAGCACCATCTGAAACGGCTAAGAGAATGTTTCTGTGCCAGACAATAATAAGAACACTAACCTATCTTTGCAGTTTCAGTGTGAAGAGACTTAAAAGAATTTTTAGAAAATAAATCCTAAATATTTTGTGCTGGGGCAAGGGTGCTCTTTTTTTTGTGGTGGTATTGGGGACTGAACCCAGGGGCATTCTACCTCTGAGCTACACCCTAGCCCTTTTATTTACTTTCTGTGGCCCCTGAGATTGAACCCAGGGGCATATTACCTCTGAACGACAGTACTTCAGCCTTATTTTTTAGTTATATATTTTTATAATTTTTTATTTTGGAACAGGGTTTCACTAAGTTGTGGAGGGTCTCTCTAAATAGCTGAGGCTGTCTGTGAACCGGGATCCTCCTGTCTCAGCCTCCCAAGTACCGGGATTACAAGCGGGCGCACAGCTCGGTTCTGGTTTTGAAGCCGCATTTTGCTAGACTGCTGAGAGTCTCACTGCTCTCCTCAGGCTGGCCTTAGGAACTGGTAAGTACATAAACACGCAGATGTCGCTGGGCCTGGTTACACACCTGCGATCCCAGCATCAGGGAGGCTGAGAGGAGGATCTCAGGCTTGAAGTCAGCCTTAGCAACTTAGCAAGATCCTCAGAAAATTAGACTCTGTTTCAAAATAAAAAATAAAATAGGGCTGGGGGTGAGGTATGGCTAATAGGTAGAATGCCCCTAGCTTCAATCTCTAGTACAAAAAAAAAAAAAAAAAAGCAGTAGATACAAAAATATTCATCACAGGGCTAGGGATGTAGCTCAGTGGTAGAATGGCTACCACTGAGTACCTGATTTTGATCCCCAGCACCACAGGCACAGACACACACACACAAAATTTACTATATTTTTATAATAGTAAAAATGGAAAATATCTAAATGTCTACCAATAGAAAACAGGTTAAATAAATTATATTGTTTACATAAAAGAATTATATAGCTGGGCATGGTGGTACATGCCTGTAACCCTAGTATTTGGGAGGCTGAGACAGGAAGATCAAGGTTCTTCCTGCCAAGTTGCTAGCCTCAGCAATTCTGTAAGGCTCTCAGCAGCCCTACCTCAAGATAAAAAAAATAGAAATAAGGGCTTAGGATGCTGTTTAGTGGTAGAATACTGCTAGGTTCAATACTCAGAAACACACACACAGGCCAAGACTTAAATTTATATAGAACTGCTTTGTGCAAGAAAAAATTATACATATGATAATTTAACTATATTAAAGAATCCAGAAATGTGCACACTAAAACAATTAATATTAGTTGTCTGGCCAGGCATGGTGGTGCACGCTTGTAATCCCCGCGCTTGGGAGGCAGAGACAGGAAGATCGCGCAGGTTCGAAGCCAGCCGTGCACGCTGGCTTAGAAGACCCTGTTTCCAAATAAAAATGTAAAAATAGGTCTGGGAGTGTAGCCCGGAGATAGAAGGGCTTCCAGGAACCCCAGTACCACCAATATATATATATATATGTTGTCTGTATATTGTTGAAATGTTAATAAACATTTGTAAAAATCTATGTTGAAAAAATCTAAGCCAGGGGTGGTGGCGCACGCTTGTAATCCCAGTATTTGGTAGGCTGAGACTGGAGGATTGGGGTTCGCAGACAGCCTCAGCTACTTAGTGAGGCCCTCTGCAACTCAGTGAGAACTGGTTTCAAAATAAAGAATAAAAAATAGGGCAGGGAGTGTAGCTTGAAGGTCGAATGCCCCTGGGTTTCATCCCCATACCTGCAAAAAAAAGAAAAGAAAAAGAAAAAAGAAAAAAATCTAAAAGGTGCCAAGTGTGGTGACACACACTTGTAATCTAGCATTCGGGAGTCTGAGACCAGAGGATTGCAGTTCATGGACAGCCTCAGCAACTCAGGGAAGCCCTTTGCAACTCAGTGATACCCTATTTCAAAAAATAAAAATAAAAATAAAAAAAGACTAAAAAATAGGACTAGGGGTGTGGGCTCAGAGGTACAATGCTCCTGGGTTCCATCCCCAGTTCTGGGAAAAAAAAAAAACCCACAAATTAAAAGGCTATATAAAAACTTTAAAATTTTAAGAAAGTTACTTCTGAGCTGGGCATGGCGGCACACGCTTGTAATCCCAGCATTTGGGAGATTGAGACAGTAGGATCGCGGTTCGTGGACAGCCTCAGCTACTTAGCGAGGCCCTCTGCAACTCAGTGAGACCCAGTTTCAAAATAAAGAATAAAAAAACAATAGGGCAGGGGGTGTATCTCAGAGGTCAAATGCCTCTGGGTTCCATCCCCAGACCCGCAAAAAAAAAAAAAAAAGAATGTTACTTCTGCCTCCAGCGTGCTTGGTCTGCAGTGACCCGTGCATTCCGACAGTGCTTGCCAGAGCAATCATTAAATGCTTTGAGCCTTGCCCTGCTCTATCCAGAGCAAGGTTACAGAAATTTCAGACAGTTAAAAAAAAAAAAAAAAAGAATGTTACTTCTGGTATTGTACGTAAATTGAGGGAGACATTCACTTTCTATTCTTCTACGTTGTTTAAAGTTTTATACACACACACACACACACACACACACACACACACACACACACACACGCAGAGGAATGAACTCAAGGGATTTCTACCTCTGAGCTACATCTCCAGTACTTTTTTTGTATGTGTTTGACACTGGAGATTGAACCCAGGGGATTCTGCCTAAGCTACACCCCCAGTCCATTTTAAATTTTTTGTTTGTTTGGTACTAGGGATTGAACCCAGAGACAATCTATTCCCAAATTACACCCCAGGCCCTTTTTATTTTTTATTTTGAAACAGGGTCTCACTAAAGTTTCTGAGGCTGGCCTTGAATCTGTGATTCTTTTCTCTCAGCCTCCTAGTACTGGGATTATAGATATGCACTACCATGCCTGTGTGTGTGTGTGTGTGTGTGTGTGTGTGTGTGTGTGTGTGTGTATATATATATATATATACACACATATATATATTTATTTTTGAAACAGGGTCTAAGTTGCAGAGGGCCTTGCTAAATTGCTGCAGTTGGCTTCAAACCTGTGATCTTCCTTTCTTAGCCTCCCAAGTACTAGGATTACAGGCATGTACCACCATGCCCAGTCTGTTTGAATATTTCTTAAATGAACATGAGTTACTTTAACAATCAGAAACACCAATGAAGATATTTACATTTCAGGAAAGTGGCTGTCCATCATAACCATCTGTAGAAGCTTATAAAAATACAAGTACCATATTGTTCCATGGTTTTGCAAAATGTTATGATTGGAGAAACTGTGCAAAAGTCACACTGTGATCTTTCAGTAGTCACTTCTTACTTTATTATTTTCTTTTTTTGTGGTACTGGGGGTGGACCCCAGGGGCTTCTCTACCTCCACCTATACTCCCAGACCTATTTTTTACTTTATTTGGAAACAGGGTCTAACTAAGTTGCTGAGAGCCTCACTCAGTAGCTGAGGCTGGCTTCGAACCTATGCGATCTTCCTTCTCTGAGATTACAAGCGTGTGCCACCACGCCCGGCTGTAAACACTTCTTACAACCTCATGAAAATCTAGTTATCTCAGTAAGAAAAAAAAAAAAAAACTAAGCCAAAAGAAAAAGCAAAATCAAGTAATTATTGAGAATTATCTAGAAAAAAAATCTGGACAAGAATTTTTAAAACTCAGAGGCTGAGGTGGGAGGATCACAAGTTTGAGGCCTGCCCGCACTACTTAGCAAGACTCTATCTCAAAGTAAAAAATAAAATTTTAAAATAGGGAAGAGAATGTAGCTCAGAGATAGAACACTCTTGGGTTCAATCCTCAGTACCACATATGCAAAAAAAAAAATTTCAGCTGTTTTTCATTAATAATACAGGTTAACCTCATTACAATAACCACCAGAAAGGAAGTCATTATTTACACAGCACTTCAAGGCTTGTTTGGTTGGTGCAGGTATAACAATGATTCTTACAAACCAATGCTTTCAGTGTCCCTCTCCTTACAAAGACAATTGAGATTTTGATTGTGGCTCAACTCACCAGGTAATCCAGGCCTCATATCAGCATCAAACACCAGCAAGTCTTGCTCTCCTTCCCTGAACTCAACATGGAGAATGTCACTAAGAGCTCCAACAAGTTCTGTCACATTTAAGAATCCCAATTTTTTTGGTGAAAGTTGTTCTTTAAAAACTACCTGTTATAAGAAATAGATTTTAAGCAAAAAATTAGATAACAGAAATATAATATACAGATGCCACTGGACAATAGTTTGGATTTTGCCAAACTAAATTTTATTCTTTGCAGTACTGGGGATGGAACCCAGGGGCATTTGACCTCCGAGCTACACCCCCAGCCCTATTTTTTATTCTTTATTTTGAAACAGGGTCTCACTGAGTTGCAAAGGGCCTAAGTAGCTGAAGCTGGCCGCAAACTGTGATTTTCCTGTCTCAGTCTTGCATGCAGTACTATGCCCAGCTTGCCAAACTAAGTTTTTAAGAAACAGTGGACTCAAGTGTAAAGGCGTATTTCCTTACAAGCATAATACAAACCAAGAGACCAATAATCGCTCGCCATAAAACTCCTAGGTCGACATCAAGCTCCTTTGAGAGCATACGATAAACTGAAGTGACAGGGGACCTTTTTTCCTCTCCTAACAGTATCTAATTATATAGCAAGTTTCAGCTGGGCATGGTAGCACAAACCTGTATTCCCAATACTTGGGAAGCTGAGATAGAAGGATCACAGGTTCAAGGCTAGTCTTAGAAACTTAAGAGGTGAACTTGTTTCAAAATAAAAAATTAAAAGGGTGGGGTATGTCACTCAGAAGGAGAATGCCCCTGGATTCCATCCCAGTACCAAAAATAAATAAAGCAAGTCTTCAAAAAGGTGATGTACAAAATACAAAAATCAAGCCAGGCGTGGTGTAATCCCAGTACTTGGGAGGCTGAGACAGGAGAACTGCAGATTCATGGCCAGCCTTAACAACTTAGTGAGACCCTATTTCAAAATAAATAAAAAACAGGGCTGGGGATGTGGCTCAGCAATAGAATGCACCTTGGTTTAATCACCAGTACAGCAAAATAAATAAAATAAAAATTATAATAAAACCATTGTTATTTTTATTCAATAAGCTCATTGTTATTTTCAGAGAAAGAATATTCACTACCATTTTCAATATGCAGAATGTATTGTTTTGAAAAATGTTGTTAAACTTTATTATTCCAGATGTATGACTGTGATGCACTAAATAATTATTCCACTTTAGAAATTGTAATAAAAAAGGGCTGGGGTGTAGCTCAAGGGAGAAAGCCCCTGGGTTCCATCCCCAGTACTGAAAAAAAAAATTTTATTAAGCAGGCATTTGCCAGTGTATTTTCTCTAATATATGGATATATGGTTTGATTTCCTTGTGTTGGTAAAGAAGAAAAGAAATACCAAGTAAAGACAGGAGAGAATACACATGATAGACAGCACATAAATTTGGGTTTAAAATACATATTTATATATATTTAATATATTAAATGTAAAATGAACTTTGCCCTTGTAAATCAGGCCTACCACTAAAATGCTCAAACCCTTAATCCAACTTGTCTCCTGAACCAGGAAAGAACAACTGAGCCAATCATAATTACTGATGCCCTTCTCTGACATCAATCATTTTCACAGGAATCATACTGAGATTTGAAGGAAATAAAGCCTAGTTTCTGACATGACTGGCTTGGAAATGGTCAGCAGGAACAGAAGCAAACTCTACAAAAGGCTTACCATCCCCCAATGTTATATGTAAATGTATCACTATGACTCGTGCACACTTACAATGTACCAATAAAAATAGTTTTCAGCTTCATTAATATCGCACTTGGGAAATAAATGTTCTTAAATATATCAATAGAGCTCTATAAAATGCCCATAAACAGGCGCAAGAAAGGCCTGACCCATGAGAAGGTGAAACAACTGGGCTGCAGACCTTGCTCCTGTGATGCCTTAAACTCAAGACTGCTCCCATGGAACAATTATAAAAGCAGGAGCCTAGAACCAGTTACATGATGGGTCAAGAGGGTCACTGACATCACATTTATAGCACCGAGGAACATCCCAAAGGAAAAAGAACTGGTAGATGACAGGGCAAGGGTGGTGGCAAAAGGGTATCTCTACTCACTCCTTTGTACATTATAAATTAAGGCTTCTTCCCCTTTTATGTTCGTAGTATTTAACGGTTTCTTTACCCTCTCTGTGTACAGTACTATGGAAATGAAATTCAACTGAACATAAAAAGATTAGGTTGGGGGGATTTTTAATGCAAACCACTCATTTTTTGAATAGGTAACTTAATATATATCTAATATATTAATATTTATATATAACTATACACATATTTGGCACTAGATATTGAACCCAGAGGTACTCTACCTCCCAAGCTATACCCCCAGCCTGATTTTATTTCTTATCTGGAAACAGGATCTCACTAGGATGCTGAAAGCCTTGCTAAGTTGCCAAGGCCAGCTTTGAACCTGGGATCCTCCTATCTCAGCCTCTCAAGTACTGGGATCACAAGTGTGTGTCACCACACCTGAAAGGCTCAAAGAGGTATACAGCAAAATTAAGTCTCCAGTTCACCCCCAATTCTTAAGTCACCCAGCAATCACTTCCCTGGAAAGTTTATGCAACTTTCTAGAAATTGCCAAAACTTGAACATGCTTTAATAGAAAATTATATGCATCATACATATCTTGCCCTTTTCACTTTAGAGAGATAACTCCACATTTGAACATGAGAACAGCTGAATTTTGCTTTATGAGCCTGAGACTCTGTTTCTTTTAAAAGGCTGGTCAGTTCACTGATATGTCAGGTATGTTTTATCCTATTTCCTTTGTTATGCTTGCTTTCTGCTTTAATAACTCCCAATGACAAGCAATGAAGAAATTTCTACTCTCACCCTTATTTCTCTTCCATCTCCAATCCAATTTTAGTTATACTATTTTTCATTAAGAGTTTAGATTCACACATTTAGATATATGTATATATGTTATGATTTTGTTTCTCTATGGTCTGTATTTTGCAGAGGTTCATAATGCAAAAACTATTTCTTGAAAACTGGCAGCTAGAACAGACTCATGCTTGATTCCATTGACAAGACTATTGGTGATACTGTGTAATCTAAAAAAGGCACACATTTACTGTCGATGAAACTGTGTAATCTAAAAAAGGCCTACATTATCTAGTTGTCTCTTTGGTGTTGTTAGAAATCACTACTAGTCAATGCCTATAACCCTTATTCTATCAAAGGTTTTTATAGTATTATTATATCAACTCCTTTTCACTATTTAGATGGAATATTTTTTATAGTGATATATTTCCCCTCCCCTCATTTGCTTTTGGTTACCTGGTCATACTAGTTTGTTTAGGAAAACTAGGATATATGATTTTAATTTACTATTTTCAAGAAAACGATTGGTTCTCTCTTATCCTCCATGATGACCAATTAATTTTTCAATATCATATAACCTCACATAATTAAATATATTTGGTAGGCTTTAAGTAATTGCAATTACCAACATACTAAAGCCTGAAATAACTCTTCCAATGGATTCCTAAGCCTTCTGATATAAACCTAGTTGTTAACCATTTCCTTGCTGGTCTAGTATGACAAGACGTTCCAGGATCAGGCAGGCATGATGGCAATACCTGCAATCTCTGTACTTGAGAGGTTGAGACAGGAGGACTGCGGCCATGCTCAACAACTTAGCAAGACCCTGTCTTAAAACAAAAAATCAAATAGGGCTGGGGAGTAGCAAAGAGGTACAATGTCCCTGAGTTCAATCCCCAGTACCAAAAAACAAATTTTCAGGCCCAATTTATACAATTAGAATATCCTTACATGTACCACAGAACTATTCCACAATTACTCATTTGCTTTATACCACGTTAGGGAACAATGGTCTCAGAATAGCAACAGTAGTATTATCACTGATATGACACAACAAATCATTTGCATATGCTCACCCTTTCTATTGTTCTGTGTAAATACACCTAACAGACGATATGGGCATTGTATACTGTGTTCTCTAACTCATTTGGTTTTAGCGCTATAGGTGGCATTCACCATCAGTCCTAGTCATTTTCTTAGGAAGGGCTCATGGGAAGAGTAATTCTTGGACTCTTGCATGATGAACACCTTGTCTGGCTCTACAGCTGAGTCAGTTTTTCTAGGTAGAAAATTCTTGGCTCACATTCTTCCTTTGAATATATAAGTGTATGTTACTCTTTTCTTTTTATCATAAAACACTGCTGTAAAATGTCTAATAATCCAATTTGTTTCCTTATAAGTTATTTGCTCTTTTTTTTAATGCCCAAAGATTTTTCTTCTTTTTTAAAGTACAGTAATTTGGTCTTGGTCATTCTGGGTTGACAATTTCAGGCATGCAATGTACTTCTTAATATACAGTTTCAAATCTTCCATTTCAGTAAAGTTTACTTCAATGACAGTTCTATTTGTTCTGTTCCCTTCTTTTGCTTTATTATTCATACATTTGCTTTTCTTTGCCTGTTTTCAATACTCATTACTTTGAGTGCTTTTCATTTTTCCTTGCTTTTTTCTAATATATTCTAATGAAAAAATTTCAAAGAGAAAATATTGAGAGTGAACCCCACCACCCAGATATATTATTAGTATTCTATTTTTATCATTAATGCATCCACCCATCTACCAATTCATTTGCATTTTTATGTATTTCTAGGTAACATCAATATTCTTTGCTTTTACCCCTAAATCTGTCAGTATGTGCACCATTAACTAGAATTCAGTATCTATTTGCTTTTTGGGGAAAATTCACACACAGTGAAATGCATGGAGCTTACGTTGACCATTCAGTTAGCTTCTGTACATACAGAACTGTGTGACTTTAATCCCTACTTGAGATAAACGATTCTTCTGCCACCCAGAACGTTCTCTTCTTTCCAGTCAGCCCTGGAGTAGGCAGACACTTTTTATACCTATATCAGCACTGGCTTACTCAGCAGTGTTTTCAGATTGATCCCTGCTAGTTAATGTGCCAGCAGTTTTTTTTAATGTCAAACAGAATGTTGGAAAAATGCACCACAATATATTTACTTTAATAATAGGGTCATTTGCAGTTAGGGGCTACTAGGTATAAAACCATTAATATTATCACACAAGTCTTCCTTGAGTACACAGACTTTGAATAAATACCTGAGAGTGTGAGTCTGGGTTTAAAGGCTACGTATATAGTATACACTTATTTTATAAATAAACTGTTAGAGCTGAGCATTGTGGCACATGCCTGTAATTCCAGTACTTGGGAGGCTGATACACAGGAACAATGTTCGCAATCTGCTTCCAGAACTCAGACTCTCAGCAACCTAGACAATATTAATATGGGCTGGGGATATAGCTTAGCAGAGGTAGAGTGCCACTGGGTTCAACCCTACCTAGCATCACAAGAAAAAGGAGGGACTAAAAATGCACCAGGTTTGTGTGTGTATGTGTTTATAAGTCACTTTTTATATCTGCATATGTAAATGCTCAAATCTTTTAGCTTCTATTTTAAAAAGCAAGAGTAACCTGGCTTTCTATGGTGGAGCTGTAGGTTATATACTCGGGATGTCCTTTTTCTTTGTGCACTACAGCCTTACATCTTAATGAAGTGTGCAATGGTGGAGGCTTACATGCACACATCACCCAATTAGCCTTTACCCAACTTCCATCCCATTCCCTCCCCATCCCTCCTTCTCATGTTTGGCTTAGTGACTGACTTTGATGTTAGTTAATGTATATCATGTACATTAGAGAATTTCCCTCTTTCTCCCTCCCATCGCTCTAAGGTAGGTCACCTTATTTGCTCATCTAGTTTTTTCTTCTCTTTTTTATTTTTTTGGTGGTACTGGGGTTCCTGAAAGCCCTTCTACCTCTGGGCTACACTCCCAGACCTATTTTATACTTTTTTATTTGGAAACAGGGTCTCTTAAGCTAGCGTGGCTGGCTTTGAACCTGAGTGATCCTCCTGTCTCTGCCTCCCAAGTGCGGGAATTACAAGCATGAGCCACCACGCCCGGCTTAGTTTTCCCTTCTTTATCTAGAGTTCCTCCTATGACCCAGTTTCTCCCTAGCTTCCACATATTAGGGATAGCATCCGATTTCTTATTTGTGAATGACTAATCTCATTTAACATAATGTTCTCTAGTTCCATCCATTTTCCTGTAAATGACGTAATTGTGTTTTACTTTATGGCTGAATAAAATTCCATTGTGTACATATCCATAGTTTTGTAATCCATTCATCTGTTGGATAGCTTAGCTGATTTCATAGTTTGGCAATTGTGAATTGTGCAGCTATGGACATAGATATGCATTCATTAGTTTGGTAGTTTGGTTTCCATTCTTTTGGGAAGATACCCAGGAGCTGTATTGCTGGATAATATGATAGGTTCATTCCCATTCTTCTGAGGATTATCTATACTGTTTTCCAAAGTGGTTGCACTAATTTGCAATCCCACCAATATTACAGTCCCCACTTCTCCACATCCTTGCCAGCATTTGTTGTTGTGTTTTGAATGACTGCCATTCTATCTGGAGTTAGGTGAAATCTCAGGGTAGTTTTGATTGGTATGTCTCTGACTGCTAATGATGTTGAACATTTTTTCATGCATTCATTGGCCATTTAAATGTCTTCTTTTGTGAAACATCTATTTCATTCACTTGCCCATTCTAAATTGGGTTATTTGTGTTCTTAGTGCTGAGTTTCTTGAGTTCTCTGTATATTCTAGATATTAGTCCTCTATCAGAGGTATAGTTGGCAAAAATTTTCTCCCATTCTCTTAGCTCTCAGTTGAGGTTCTTGATAGTTTCCTTTGATTTACAGAAGCTCTTCAATTTCATGCAATCCCACGTATTGATCCACCTTTTTGTTTCTTGTGCCTTTGGGGTTTTGTTGAGAAAGTTTTTAACCTGTGCCTATGTGTTGCAGTGTTGGACCTATGCCCTCTTCAAGGTCTCTGGTCTAATTTCCAAGTCTTTGATTCATCTTGAATTAACTCTTGTGCAAAGTGAGAAAGTGGGATTAATTTCCATTTTTCTGCATATGGTTAACCAGTTTTGCCAACACCATTGTTGAAAAGGCTACCTTTTTTCAGTGTATGTTTTGGCCTCTGTCAAAAATCAATTGGTTGTAAGTGTGTAAATTTGTTTCTGAGTCTTCTTTTCTGCTCCATTGGCCTATGTATTTGTTGTAGTACCAGTATCATGCTGTTTTTTCACTATGGCTTTGTGTAGTTTAAAGTCAGGTACTGTGTGATTCTTCCTGCATGTTTTTTGTTGCTGAGAACTACTTTGACTATTCTGGGTGTTTTTTAAAATTGTTCCAAATGAATTTGAGGACTGATTTTTCTGTGTCTATAAGGAATGACCTTGGTAACTTAATGGGTATTGTTTTGCATCTGTAGATCACTTTTGAAAGTATGGCCATTTTGATGATATTTATCCAAGAACATGGAGGATCTTTCCATCTTCTAAGGTCTTCTTCAATTTCATTTTTCAATGTTTTATAATTTTCTTTGTAGAGGTCTCTTACCTCCTTGGTTAAGTTTATTCCTAAGTATTTTATTTTTTTGTGGGATACCCTAAGTGGAAATGTTTTCTGGATTTCTTTTTCAGTGGATTTATGATTGGTATATAGAAAAGCTTTCAATTTTTTTTTCTGATACTGGGGATGGAACCCTTCTACCTCCAGGCTACATTCTCAGACTTATTTTATATTTTATTTAGAAATAGGGTCTCTTAAGACAGCAAGGCTGGCTTCGAACCTGCGTGATCCTCCTGTCTCCGCCTCCCAAGCGTGGGGATTACAAGCATGTACCACCATGCCTGGCAAGCTTTCAAAATTTTAAGACTGATTTTTGTATCCAGACACTGCTGAATTTGTTAATCAGTTCTATAAGCCTTTTGGTTGAGTTTGTTGGGTCTTCTTAGTGCCATGTCATCTGCAAATAGCAAGTTTTAGTTCTTTTTTTCCTATCTCCTTTAATTTCCTTTTCTTGCCTTATTGCTCTGGCTAGTCTCAAGTGCTATATTGAAAAAAAGTGGTGATAATGGACATCCTTGTCTTGTTCCTGTTTTTAGGGGGAATTCTGGCAGTTTTTCACCATCTAATATAATGTTGGCTGTGAGCCTATTATAAACTGCCTTTATGATGAGGTTATTTTCCTCCTATTTCGATTCTCTGCAGTACTTTTAGCATAAATGGATGTTGAATTTTGTCAGATGCATTTTCAGTGTCTAATGAAATGAATATATGATTTTGGTCTTTGGTTCTATTTATGTGATGAATTGAACTGATGATAGATTGATTTTTGTATGATGAATCAGCCTTGCATCCCTGAGATAAAGCCTACTTGGTCATGGTGTATGATTTTCTTCTTCTTTTTTTTTTTTGTGGTACTGGGGTTCCTGGAAACCCTTCTACCTCTGGGCTACACTCCCAGA
Source organism: Muscardinus avellanarius (assembly GCF_963383645.1). NCBI lineage: Eukaryota > Metazoa > Chordata > Mammalia > Rodentia > Gliridae > Muscardinus > Muscardinus avellanarius. Next base: position 107,449,782 of record NC_137793.1, read on the forward strand.
CCTATTTTTATATTTTTATTTGGAAACAGGGTCTCTTAAGCCAGCCAAGTCTGGCTTCAAACTTGAGTGATCCTCCTATCTCTGCCTCCCAAGCATGGGAATTATAAGCGTGTGCCACCACGCCTGGCATTCTTCATGTGGTCTGAATGCGTGTTTCTAGTATTTTGTTTAGCATTTTTGCATCTAAGTTTATCAGTGGTATATGCCTGTAGTTTTCTTTCCTTGAGCTGTCTTTATTTGGTTTTGGTATTAATGTGATGTTGACTTCAGTATTTGGGACAGTACCATTTCTTCTATTTCACAAAATAGATTGACGAGTATTGGGATTAGCTCTTCTGTAAAGGTTTTATAAAATTCACTTGGGAGCCATGCGTGGTGGCACAAGCTTGTAATCCCAGAATTTGGGAGGCTGAGACAGGAGGAATGTGGTTTGCAGACAGCCTCAGCTACTACTTAGTGAGGCCCTTTGCAATTCAGTGAGACCCTGTTTCAAAATAAAGAATAAAAAATAAGCCGGGCGTGGTAGCGCATGCTTGTAATCCCCGCGCTTGGGAGGCAGAGACAGGAGGATAGCGCAGATTCCAAGCCAGCCGCGCGCGCTGGCTTAGGAGACCCTGTTTCCAAATAAAAATGTAAAAATAGGTCTGGGAGTATAGCCCGGAGGTAGAAGGGCTTTCAGGAACCCCAGTACCACCAAAAAAAAAAAAAAAAAAAAAAAAGAATAAAAAATAAGGCTAGGAGTATAACTCGGAGGTAGAACACCCCTGGGTTCCATTCCCAGTACCACACACACACACAAAAAAAATTTCACTTGGGAAATCATGTGGCATAGAAAAGGGAATTGAAGGTGAAACCAAAGGGATCAACAATCTTTTCAAAGAAGTAATATCAGAAAATTTTCCAGACATAGTATAAAAGGTCAATATACAGATACAGGAAACTTATAAACCCCCCTCTAAATAAGATCAGAGAAAAGGTTCACCACGCCATATAATAATCAAACTGACTAACATAGAAGCCAAGGAGAGAATCTTAAAGGCAACAAAAACAAAAGACCAAATGACATTCAGAGGCAAACCAATTAGAATCATCCCTTACTTCCAAAATCAAGTTATGAAAGCCAGAAGGGCCTGGAGTAACATATTCCAAACCTGAAAGAAAACAACTTGCAGCCAAAATTCTCCTATCCAGCAAAATTCGACAAGAAAATAAAAATCTTCCATGACAAACAGAAGCTAAAAGAATTTATGTTTTCCACACCAGCACTACAGAAAATACTCAGAGATTAACTGCAAAGAATAAGTAATACACGCCAGAACCAAAGAAACAATAATTTTCATCAAGCAAACAACTAAGCAAAAAGGAACATATACTACCTCAAACAGAAGTTAAAACTCAAAATGTTTGGAATTAAAAATCATCTTTCAATAATCACACCGAACATAAATGGCCTCAACTCCCCAATAAAAAGATATAAGGTGGCAAAATGGATTAAATAGCAAAACCATCTATCTGATGACTGAAAGAAACATACCTTACAAGTAAAGATAGTAAAAAACAAAGGTTAAGGGTTGGAGCAAGGTAATCCATGCCAACTGAACTCAAAGACAGGCAGGCATAGCAACTATACCAGACAAGGTAGACTTCAAGACCAAGCTTATCATAAGAGATAAAGCAGGTCATTTCTTACTGTTAAAAGGAACAATCCAACAAGAAGAAATAATAATGGTCAACATTTATGCCCCAAATATAGGTGCCCCAAATACAAACTCTTAGCCAGGCATGGTGGCTCATGCTTGTACTCCCAGCATTCGGGAGGCTGAGACCAGAGGATCGTGGTTCACGGACAGCCTCAGCTACTTAGTGAGGCCCTCTGCAACTCAGTGAGACCCGGTTTCAAAATAAAGAATAAAAAATAAGGCAGGGGGTGTAGCCCGGAGGTCGAATGCCCCTGGGTTACATCCCCAGACCCGCAAAAAAAAAAAAAAAAAAAAACCCAACTCTTGTGACATTAAGTCTCACATAAATTCCAATACAATAATACTGGGAGACTTCAACACCCCTCTCACACCTCTAGACTGGTCTTCTAGACAAAAGGTCAGTAAAGATGTCTCAGACCTAAAGAACACCATAAACCAAATGGACCTATTAGACACATATAGAATATTCTACCCAACTACAGCAGAGTTCACATTTTTCTCCCTGCTCACGGAACCTTCTCCAAAATAGATCACATCCTGGGCCACAAAGTGAGCACTCAAATTTAAAAAATGTGATATACTTCCCTGTGTCTTTTCAGAACACAATGGAATGAAACTAGAACTATAAGACCCAGAAAAACCACATAAACATGTGGAGACTGACCACCACGCTGCTGAATGAAGGGGTGAAATCAAGAAATTCCCAGAAACAAATGAAAATAGAGATACAACATATCAAAACTTCTGGAACACCTTGAAGGCAATAGTAACAGGAAAATTCATAGCACTGAGTGCCCACATAAGAAGAATAGAAAATCAGCAATTAAATAACCTAATGGCATACCTCAAAGCCATTGAAAAACAAAAATAGTCTAACCCCAAAGCCAGTAGAAGATAGAAAATTGAGAATAAAAAATACAGAAAATCAACAAAACCAAAAGCTGGTTTCTTGAAATAATTAACAAGATAGATAAACCACTAGCCAACTTAACAACAACAACAACAACAAAAAAGATCCAAATTACAAAGATAAGAGATGAAAAACTGACAGCTTAGAAATTCAGGATTATCAAAAACTACTTTGAAAAACTATACTCCAATAAAATTGAAAAATCCGGAAGAAATTGACAACTTTCTAGATAAAAACAACCTTCCTAAAATGAGTCAAGATGATACAGAAAACTTAAGCCAACCAATAGCAATCAAAGAGATTGAAGCAGCAATAAAGAGCCTACCATCAAACAAAAGCCCAGGACCATATGGTTTCTTTTTTCTTTTTACTACTGGGGATTGAAGTTAGAGGCATTCTACCTCTAGCTACAACCCCAACTATTTTTATTTTATTTGTATCTACTTTATTTTTTTTGAAACAGAATCTTATTAAGTGCAGAGGGTCTTGCTGAGTTGTTGAAGCTGGTCTCAAACCTGAGATCCTCCTGTGTCAGTCTCCCAAGCACTGGTATTATAGCCAAGTGCCACCATGTCCTCCTGGATATGTTATTTTTTAGATGCATGCTGGCAAATATTTCTTCCCAGTCTATGGTCTGTCCATTTTTAAATGGAGTCTCATAGATTGACAGTTTTATTATTTTCCCATCATTTTTTTCCCTTTTTTTGTGGTACTGGGGGATAGAACACAGGAGCGTTCCACCTCTAGGCTATGCCCCCAAGCCCTATTTTATTTATTTGGAAACAGGATGATTAATCAAAAGTTGCTAAGAGCCTCATGACTTGCTAAGCCTCCTGTCTCAGCCTCTCAAATACTGGGATTACCTGTGCGCTACTACACCCAGCTACCGTTATTCTTGATTTACTACGAGATATAAAATCAAAAATGTGTAATGAGGTATTCTTTTATCCACATCCTCACTGATGCCTAGCATTGTCAGACATGAAAAATAAATCAATCTTTATTCTAATGTTATCACAATAAGTGGTAAAAATATTCTTCATAATCAAGTATGTTATGGACCATATTCTTAACTCTTATAAAATTTTTAAAAATCATTTTTAATGTTAGAGTACAGACTTGGGTAATCCAAGGAATAGCAAAAAAAAAAAAAAATTCTATCACAAAAAACAAACCATGAAAAAAATCAGAGTTGGTGAAAAAGAAAACACTTACCTCAAACTCTCTCAGCAGTTTAGAAATAATCAACCCCTCTGGAAATTTAGACACAACCTAATAAACAGAAAATGAAGTGTAACATAGATATAAAATAACATTATTATTGATTAAATGCATGAACCACATTATATTGCCTTTTATTTTTTTGGTGGTACTGGGGGTGGAACCCAGAGGCTTTCTACCTCCGGGCTATACTCCCAGACCTATTTTCTATTTTATTTGGAAACAGGGTCTCACTAAGTTACTGAGAGCCACTGACTTCAAACCTGTGTGATCCTCCTGTCTTAGCCTCCTAAGTGCGAGGATTAGAAGCGTGCGCCACCACACCTGGCTTATTATATTGCCTTTTAAAAAATAAGTTTTTAGCCGGGTGTGGTGACATGTGCTTGTAATCCCCGCGCTTGGGAGGCAGAGACAGGAGGATTGCGCAGGTTGGAAGCCAGCCTCGCTGGCTTAAGAGACCCTGTTTCCAAATAAAAATATAAAATAGGTCTGGGAGTGTAGCCCGGAGGTAGAAGGGTTTCCAGGAACCCCAGTACCACAAAAAAAAAAAAAAAAAAGTTTTTGGTTTTAAAAATTATAACAAAAATGATGGTAATTCCCATCATTTCCAGAGTTGAAAAATCATTACAGTGCAGTAGTGCAATACTTATAACTCTCAGGAAAGCCTACGTTTCTTTAGCCCAGTTAAAATATTTAGCTTCAGCTCAAAAAATTAACATTCAATAGCACAATTTCTAGCATTTTTTTTTTTGGCAGTACTGGTGATGGAACCCAAGGGCATTCTACCTCCAAGCTACACCCCCAGCCCTATTTTTTATTCTTTATTTTGAAACAGGGTCTCACTAAGTTGCCGAGACCCTTTACTAAGTAGCTGAGGCTGGCTAAGAACCACGATCTTCCTGTCTCAGCCTCCCAAATGCTGGGATTACAAGTGTGTGCCACCACACCCAGATCAAGCATTTTAATTATCAAAGAAATGCAATGGGCACTCTAAAATGTTTTGGAAAATACACTTAAGATAATACTATTCATAAGGAGCTGTTACCATGCGTACATAAAATACCTATATTTAATATAAAATAGGTCAATGTTTCTATAATCATTGGAAATATCATAGCACAAACATCTTTCCATGGCAGCAAATATAGATCACCAGTATTTTAACTAGCTAAATTTAAAAAGCTACATTTTTCAAAATATTCAGTTACTAAAATATTACTTACTAAGGTTATATCTTACAATACTGCAGTGATTACCTTCATACTTGAATTTTGCACATTTGTTCAATGGCTTTTTAGGATAAATCCCCAAAAGTAGGCTTATTCTATTCCCAATACACTATAAAAAGCTTTGTGTATAATAGGTACAGTGGCACACACCTGTATTCCCAGTTCTTAGGAGCCTGAGACAGGAGGATCACAAGTTTGAGGAGAGTGCAAAGTAACTTAGTAAGACTATTTCAAAATAAAAAATAAAAAGGTTGGGGATATATCCCAATGGTAGAAATCTCCTTGATTCTAACACACACACACACACACACACACAAGCTTGCACTTTTCTAAATGTTTTATATAAAATTCTAATTCAAGCTTTAAAAAATATATAAAAAATTATTTCAAAATCCTGTGACTCAGAGAAAGCTACTCCTACATTTCAGAAAATGCCCTTTCAGAAACCATTTTATGCATGTACATACCTGCATTACTCATGATTTTATATGAAAGAACAATACTAAACATGGTATTCGATAAAATCTGTTTCTAAGCCGGGCGTGGTGGTGCACGCTTGTAATCCTAGCATTCGGGAGGCTGAGACCGGAGGATCGCGGTTTGCGGACAGCCTCAGCTAATTAGTGAGGCCCTCCGCAACCTAGTGAGACCCGGTTTCAAAATAAAGAATACCCCTAGCCCTTTTTATTCTTTATTTTGAAACAGGGTCTCACTAAGTTGCTGAGGCTCTCACTGCGTTGTTGAGGTGGCCCCAAACTTGGATCCTCCTGTTCAGCCACTGGGATTACAGGCATGTGCCACTATACCCAGTTGAGCTTCCACATATTAATAAAGCAAAACAATAAATCACGCCAAAGAAATGAAGAGCAAAGTCACATAAAGAAATATAAATGAATGCACTAAGCCTATAAAAAGATACTCAATATAAAAGTCAAGGGTTATAAATTAAAACAACATAACTAGATAGTAACAATTGTCAGTAGAAGTATAATCTTTTCTTTTCTTTTTTTTTTTTTTTGGTGGTACTGGGGTTCCCAGAAGCCCTTCTACCTCCGGGCTACACTCCCAGACCTATTTTTTATACTTTTTTTTATTTGGAAACAGGGTCTCATAAGCCAGCGCGCGCAGCTGGCTTTGAACCTGCGCGATCCTCCTGTCTCTGCCTCCCAAGCGCGGGGATTACAAGCGTGCGCCACCACGCCCGGCAGTAGAAGTATAATCTTTTCAAACCTTTTCGAGGACAGTGTAGTAATATTTCTCTTAAAATATAAAATATTCATTGCCCGTGGCTGGCAATCACCATGAGGATAAATGTCCAAGGATGTTAACTGCATCAGTGTTTAAATAGCCAAGGGTAAAAATAACCCAAATTTAATTAATCATGGATCTCAGAAGTAAAACATGACACGTATACATACTGGAATGCTGTGTGCAACCTGAAATAATGACTGGTGTACACATGTACGAAAATCTTGAGCTACTTGTCAACAGTGATGTATTGGGGTGAGGAGAGGAAGCAAGAGAGAAGAAATCATTTATTGAAGAGTTTACACTTTCTCAATAATTTTACATTAAACATTTTTAGGAGTATTTTCTGAATTTAAAAGGTAAGTACTCCATATTAGAAAAGATCAAGTATAAATATAAATCTAATATATACTTATAGGCAAATTAAACTCAACCAAAAATTAATTTATAACCAAATATTCTTGTTTCCCAGGAACAGAAAATACTTACAAATTTTATCTTATGTTTTAGTTCTGGATCAATAGTCCCTCCAGGTCCAATTTGTGCAATAACTGACTTGAATGTGTTCTCCAACTAAGAAAAAAAGTTACAGTCCTTTAAGGAAGATGCATAAATAAAGTCCTCTCCCCTAAAAAGCAAGGATACAACTAAATGGCAAGTGAAGGAGACATCTGTTAAATGTATTTTAGCCAGGCATGGTGGTGGCACACACTTGTAATCCCAATACTTGGGAGGCTGAGATAAGAAGACTGCGGCCAGCTCAGCTACTTAGTGAGGCCCTCTGCAACTTAGTGAGACCCTGTTTCAAAATAAAGAACAAAAATCAGGGCTAGGCGTGCAACTTGGAGTTAGAACGCCCCTGGGTTCAATCCCTAGTGTCTGTCTTTCTCTCTCTCTCTCTCTCTCTCTCTCTCTCTCTCTCTCTCTCTCACACACACACACACACACACACACACACACACACACACACCTCAACTGAATGGATAAAATACTGTTAAAATACTACTAAGTAGTGGCACTGCAACATTTCAGGTCATATAAAATGCACAGCATCTTTGTGAAACTAGACGGCAGAATTTTCCAGGATAACCAACAGTCTATGTAACCCATTCTCAATCTTCAGTTGCTCAACCCCATACACTTATTCAGAAAGGATTTTCCTTTTATTCTGTCTTTCTCTTTTTGGTGCTGCTGAGAATTAAACTCGGGGCATTCTACCTCTCAACTACAGAGGCTGACAAAGGAGGATCATAGGTTTGAGGACAGCCTTGGAAATAGTGAGACTGAGCAACTTAGTGAGACCCTGTGTCAAAAAATTTAAAAAGGGCTAGAGGTGTGTAGCTTGGAGGTAGAATGCCCCTGGGTTCAAAACCCAGTAGTACACAAAATGAGAGTGCATGCTTATGAAACACATGCTTAGTGACAGCCTAATGCTGGGAAGAAGTTGGGATAATGGAAGGATCCTGAGGGGAGGGAATAAGTGTGCGTCAGGGCACAGGTAGGATGACGCGCTCTAAAGGGCAGGAAGGAAAGCTCTCTTACTGTAATAGAAGCATGGAAAGAATCTGTAGGGTCATGGAAAGGCCCTGTGAACTTGAGGTCAGAAGGCAGAGAGAGCTACTATCTGATAGTCTCATATTCTGAGAGTTTAGATGCAAGGCCCTCCTAAACGTAGGATAAAAGAGGAGAGATGTCAAATATTTGAGAAAAGAATAAAATCATTAAAAAAATGTTTGAGGCCAGGTGTGGTGCCCCATGCTTGTAATCCAGTATTTGGAGGTTAGAAAGCCCCTGGGTTCAGCCCCCAGTACTGCAAAATAATAAATAAATAAATAAAAATGTTTGAGGAAGCAATGAATGTAAATGTAAACTTAGTAGGTTACAAGTAAAGATAGAAGAGGTCTGAGTTAAGTCTGCAGGGGTCTTGTAGAAATAAGCCGATGACATAGAGAAGCCCAACCAAGTAAAACTGTGATCCCTGGTTAAATTTAAAAGCAAGCTGGAAGCACAAGAGGCTTTGATGAGAGAGGGCATGATCCTATCCATACAGCCAGGGCTATCAACAGCCACAGCAGTGGAACAGTAAAGTGGAGAGAGTTCATGGAGTTATGTAGTTATGCTCACTCAACTCTTAAAGCTGATAATCAAATGTAAAAAAAAAAGAATTAGAAAAATCACAGTCATAAAAAATATGCCTCAAATCCTACCACCAAGGTACAATAACTTTTTTTTTTTTTTGGTGGTGGTGGTACTGGGGATGGAACCCAGGGATATCCTACCTCCAAGCTACACCCCAACCATATTTTTTATTTTTAATTTTTGAAGCAGGGTCTCATTGATCGCAAAGGACCTAAACAGCTGAGGCTGTCCTCAAGCCTGCAATCCTCCTGTCTCAGCCTCCCAAATCCTAGGATTTTAAGCATGTACCACCACACCCGACTACTATTAGTATTTTTTGCTTCTGAATTTTTTTTGTGTGTGTGTGTCTCTCACTTGGTCTGTCATTACTTAAAAGCTGTGTGACCTCCTTGGTCTCAGTTTCCCACTACGAGGTGTGCGTCCAGTGTGACCCTGTCCTGACCCTCTGGCGTGGCAGTGCTCCCGCCATGGGTTTCCCTCTCACTTTTCTTCTTTTCATCCAGTACTGCTGGCACCAAATTCAGCAGAAACCCTGGCACTTCCGGCAGTCCAATGGCTCCCTATCTAGCTTCTACAGTTAAGTTCTTCCCCAGCTTCAGGTCCTCTCAGCCATTTCCATGTGCATCTGGGAGAAGGGCGATTCGACACCTAAGGAGCGTCATTAGCTTTCACAGAAGGCCTCAGTTCTTGGCCTTGGGCTGTTCATGTTTCTTTTCTGTCATGAGGTATTTCCCTCAGGCTCTTCCAGTGAACAATAAGAGGATCTAAACAGAAGAGATCTGTCATAGCCCCAACACGCTCCCACCAAACAAGTTAACATACTGAGTTAGCTGTCTCAGGAAACACAGGTCACCTCGGCAACGGGACTCTTCTCATGGCGCTTACCAATTAAAAAGGGTAATGAAATAGATGCACCAACAATTACAACCTAAGGCCGACTGTAGTGCTATTAAAGTGAATCCATGCCAGGCATGAAGGTGCATGCTTGTAATCCCAGCATTCGGGAGGCGGAGACTGGAGGATCACGGTTCATGGAAAGCCTCAGCTACTTGGCGAGGCTCTTCGCAACACAATGAGACCCTGTTTCAAAAAATAAAAAGACTAAAAAATAGGGCTGGAGGTGTAGTTCAGAGGTACAATGCTCCTGGGTTCCATCTCCAGTACTGCACACACACACATCCACAAAAGTGAATCCATCACTTTAAGTTGTAGATATACAAAGGCTTCCTTTTAAAAGGGCTTTAAAGGATGGGGAAATTTTTACAGAGAAATGGTAAAAAGAGCATTAAAGGAGAAATAATTTCATGAAAAAGTGAACAATGTAGTTTGCTTGAAGGTAATAGGGAAATCATGGGAAAGAGCCAGAAAGGCAGTTGAAGTCATATCATAGAAAACCTTAAATGCTGGGTGTGGTGGCACAAGCTTGTAATCCCCACGCTCAAGAAGCCGAGACAGGAAGATCACACAGGTTCAAAGCCAGTCTCAACTAATTAGTGAGGCTCTCAGCAACTTAGTGGGACCCTGTTTCCAAATAAAATATAAAACAGGGCTGGGAGTATAACCCAGAGGTAGAAAGCCTCTGGGTTCCACACCCAGTACCACCAAAAAAAAAAAAAAAAAAAAAAAAACAAAACACCTTAAATGCCAAGCTAAGAGCTTTTCTTGGTTATATAAGTGAAAATGGAAACCCGACACTAGAGATTTTTAGCAAGGGAAACACATCTGTACTAGACAACTAGACTGGAAAGGTGAACAACCAGTTAGACCTCTGCAACTGTCTGCCTTGTTTTGTTTTTGTGGTACTGGGGATGGAATCCAGGGGCATTCTACCTCCAAGCTACACCCCCAGGCCTACTTTTTATTCTTTTTTTTTTTTTTTTTTTTGGTGGTACTGGGGTTCCTGGAAGCCCTTGTACCTCCGGGCTACACTCCCAGACCTATTTTTTACATTTTCATTTTGGAAACAGGGTCTCCTAAGCCAGCGCGCGCGGCTGGCTTCGAACCTGCGCGATCCTCCTGTCTCTGCCTCCCAAGCGCGGGGATTACAAGCGTGCGCCACCACACCCGGCCTTATTCTTTATTTTCAAACAGGATCTGAGATGCAAAGGGCCTCACTAAGTAGCTGAGGCTGTTCTCGAACCGCGATCCTCCTGTCTCAGCCTCCCAAATGCTGGGATTGCAATCCTGTGCCACCACGCCCAAGTATTGCAACTGTTTTAAAGAGGGTGCTGCAGAGTTAGAATGGGAAAGGAGGAAGACAATGGAGAGAAGAAAACGCTGGCCCTCCAGGGATGATACGGACACAGCCTGGAACCACATGTACTACGGAGACTAAGGGCTCTGGAATATAGAGGTAGGCTTTTGCTGGGTTTTAATTAATTCTTTAAGAGTTTGAAAAACTAGGAAGTCAATGGCGGGATGGTGATTACATTGTCTCCCTAGAATATGGCTGGTGACAAGGGCCAGCCAACTCTGGTACCCAGGCTAAATCCAGCCTGTCATCTGACTTTGTATGATCTATGAGTTGAAAATGGTTTTGACATTCTAGAGCAAAAAACAGAATGTTTTGTGACATATGAAAATTTCATGAAATTCAACTTTCAGTACCCACACTTTTACTGGAACCCAGCCACACTTAGTCCTTTACATATTGTCCACAGCCAATTTTTACACTGCAAGAACATAGTAGGTGTTTTTGTTTGTTTTGGTGGTACTGGGGTTCCTGGAAGCCCTTCTACCTCCGGGATACACTCCCAGACCTATTTTATATCTTTTATTTGGAAACAGGGTCTCTTAAGCCAGCGCGGTTGACTCAGAACCTGTGCCATCCTCCCGTCTCTGCCTCCCAAGCGCAGGGATTACAAGCGTGCACCACCACACCCGGCAACATAGTAGTTTTAACAAAGACCATTTGACCTATAAAGCCTCAAGTGTTTACAATGCTGCCCACTAGGAAAAATGTTTGCCCATCACAGATTTAAGATAGCAAAATGACTGCCTTAAGAACAGCATGCTTCTCAAAAAGATAAGACAAAATATTTTTACCAGAAGCTAGATAACTAGAGCTGACTTTTACTTGAATGATATGGGGGATATTTCTGAAAGTCCAGGTAGACTTGGGGACATCAATAACTATAGAGGGTAGAAGTTGTAATGTGGGAAAAAACTAAGATTGGGAGCTGAGTGTGGAGGTGTACCCCTGTAATCCTAGTACTTGGGAGGCTGAGACAGGAGGATCACAAGTTTGAGGCCAGCCTCAGCAACTTATTAAGATTCTATTTCAAAGTAAAAAACAATATAGGGTTGGGATATGGCTCAAAGCTAGAATACCTGTAGGTGATAAAACATATAGATGATCTTTATTTTCTCCTATGCCTTTCAAAATTGCAAGTTTTCTGCAATCTGTATTACATTTGTTATAAGAAAAAGTTTTGAAAACTAGACACCTGGGTGATATTAGAAATCTGGAAACACGAGGGTGGAGTATTTTGGGATGATGAGGCTAAAACCAGAAAGGAACAGAAGTTACATCTTAGAGGAGTTACTGTAGACATTTGGGCCATATGGGAAAACACTGATACATTTTTATAAAGATCACAAAACCTGCACTAACCATGCAGCAGCAATGCTCTCCAACCACTTACACATTTTCTAGGAACTTGCTATATACCTGCCATGGTCTAAATATTTGTGCCCCTCCCCCTGATTCCTATGTTGAAACCTTCGCTCCCAAGATCAAGGTTTTAGGAGTCAGGCCTTTAGGAGATGATTAGGTCTTGAGGCAACACTGCCTTATAACCCAAGAGAAACCTCCTGTCCCTTCTGCTGTGTGAGGACACAGAGGGAAGACTCCCACCTGCGAATTAGGAAGCTGGCCTTCACTGGACATTGGACCTGCCGGTGCAACTGATATATTTGTTGTTGATAAGCCATCCAGTTAGTGGCATTTTTGTTACAGCAGCCCAAATGGACTAAGACCCTATAAGTAGGGTTATGTAAAGAACACACCCCCAAATTATAATGTAGCTAGTTTAAAATTTTAAAATTTCTTTTTAGCTGGGCATGGCAGTGCATGCCTGTCATCCCAGTACTTGGGAGGCTGAGACAAGACGATTGCAAATTCAAAGCCAATCTCAACAACTTAGCAAGACTAGTTCAAAATAAAAAAATAAAATAGAGCTGAGGGTGTAGCTCAGAGATAGAACACCCGCAGGTTCAATCCCCAGTACCAAAAATAAATTTAAAAAATAAATTTTCTCTTTAGCCATATAATAAAAAGAAACCTATTTTAAACCTATTTGAAAAAGGGCTTTGTAAGGTTTAGATCATAGGCTGAAGTAAAAAACAAAGACTAATAGATCTGATGATTCGAATATGTGAATGTCTGGCAAAAAAAAAACCTTAAAAATATATTTTTAGTATATGACAGAAAATTTATTGAATGCATTAAATACAAATTAACTATGCAAAGCTTTTCAACTTATTAAGTGTAAACAGGCAAAGGATGAAAATATAATTCATTAAAATGACTAGAACATTTTTAAAAAATTCAAGGTGTCTAACCAACTATGGATAGAAAGTGATGTTTAACTTTCTGATGACAGAAAATATTTTTGTCCTTAAAATTATGATCCTCCATCTCAACCTCCCAACTACTGGGATTACAAGTGTGTGCCACCATGTCCAACATGACTTCAGGGGTGTGTGGGGGGCACTGGAGATTGAAGCCGGGGCGGGGGGGGGTCTACCTCCAAGCTACACCCCTGATCCCAGCCCTATTTTTTTGAAACAGGGTCTCACTAGGTTGATAAAAGTCTCACCTATTTGCTGAGGCTGTCCTTTGACCTGAAATTTTATCTCAGCCTCCCAAGTATGGGGAGTACTGGGCGTGTGTGCCACCATGCCACTGAGCTATGACTTCAGCCTTTAAAAGGTTGGCTTTTCTATCAAATCTAAGTGATAACACCACAGAATTTTGAAACATATCTTCATCATATTTCTATCTCCACGCTCAGATTTCTCACCTGGTTTAATTTTTCAGTGTGGTTCACCCTTGGCGTGTCCACTGCACTGAGCATGGGGGTCTTTTCCAGGTTCAGTATTTGCTTTGGTGGGTCTGCATTTGGAGTGGATTGTGAAAAGCGTGCCTTTGCGACTGTGCAGCCTGGAGAATACGCCACTTGTGACCTCGTTCTGAATGGCTGGGTAAAAATTTTACCTTTTATGAATGACAAAGGAAAAAAAATTATCAATAGCAATCTTGAGCTTATTTTTTGTGAACTGCTCTCAACTTAAAAGTAAAAATTAAGAAAAGTTTACATTTTATAGCAAGCTAATAAAACTTTATACAATATAAGCCATCAGTCATCCACAGAAGAAAGAACAGCAAGAGATCATAAGTATTAAAATGTACAGGGCCGGGCGTGGGGCACACTCGTGTAATCCCAGCATCTGGAAGGCTGAGACAGGAAGACCGCAGTTCACAGACAGCCTCAGCTACTACGAAGTAGTAGCAGCTCAGTGAGACCCTGTTTCATAATAAAGAAAACAGGGCTGGGGGTGTAGCTCGGAGGTAGAATTCCCTGGGTTGCATCCCCAGTACCACAAAAATAAATAAGTGTAGAGCTAAAACTCCACTTAAGGTCACCTAAATATAATTATGGAAAGGGAGAATTTGATAGGTTAAAAACCCAAACAGCTGTCTCGTTTGGGAGACCAGAGAGTCTCTAGTTAAGGAGTGTGCTTGGAACTCAGCTTCTCAAACTGGAGAAGCACCTGGTGATGAGGGGCGAGGAAGGAGGAAAAGTTCCAGAACAGAGGGCATTATCCTAGAGTATAAATTATTTTCTTCGATATCTGTGGAAGGAGGAATATCACTGAAAAGGTGTATCCTATAACACAACGGAAGATATATTGCTGAAAATAATCATGGTTTAGCTCTTTCTTTACCCCCAGATCAAGTTCACCAAATAATTATTTCCAACATATCCTGATAGAAACAAAGGACCATGGGCAGGGAACACAAGCAGAAAGAATATCCACCCTCACTGTTCAGTAAGTTGACAAAGTATCTCATACAACTCAACCTCTTGTAAGTGTAGTAGGTGATTTAGTTTCCCCGAGTTTGAGCACCTCAAGAACACGAATACGGTTGAGGGCTATACCTGAAACACTCAGTAGCTTCCAGAGCTTTCCCTGATCTCAACAGGTGCACAGCCTCAAGCTACACTACCCACCACAGTTTAATACCGCTTTGTAAACGCATGGCACATTCTCATGGTTCACCTACGCTAAGCTTTTTTCTTTTTTTAAAGTACTGGGGATTGAACCCACAGGCATTCTACCTCCACGCTAACCCCGAGCCTGGTTTTAGTTCTTACATGGAAACAGGGTCTCCGTAGGTTGCTGAGAGTCTTGTTGTCAAGGCTTCAACCTGCAATCCTCCCATCTCAGCTTTCCCAATACTGAAATTATAAGCATATGCTACCATTATCTGGCTTTCACCAATATTAATCTAAACGCAGACTTTGGAGAAAAACCACTAAAATAGGCACAGTATTCTCCAAAATGGTTTCCCTCCTCCATTCAATATACAAACTTTCTGTCGTCTAAGGTCTATGGAGTTATGTAAGTTCTTACATTACTGAGCCTTTAGATATCATTTATTATGAGCTTCCTAAGTGCAGGCTCTCTACAGCCTTCATCTCATAGTGCCCTCAGCACAACTCCAAGTGGCCAGACCATCATTTCTATCTTAGAGATGAGAAAGCTGGGGCTCAGACTAAGTCGTGTCCCTAACATGCAAATGTTAAGGCCAGGTTTCGATTTCCGCACTCACGGAGCTTAGTGATGACATACTTCTGTACGGAATGACCGCTCCAACATACACTCATCCACATTACTGTGTGTGCGTATTTATGTTTTGCTGGGGATTGAGCATAGGCCTGCTCTACCAGTGAGGTGCTGCCCCAGTCCTTTTAAAAACTCTAATACTGAAACAAAGTCTCACTAAGCTGTAGAGGTTGGCCTCAAACTTGCAATCCTCCTGTCTCAGCCTCTCAAGCAATGGGATTACAAGCGTGTCCCACGATGCCAGGCTCACATTACAATTATTAATACTTACCCACTGGCCATCCTCTCTGCTTTTCCTCTGATACACTCTTTTTTAGTCTCAACAAAGAACCTGCTCTGGTCTGCTCTACAGAAATGATGTCCGAAGCTGCATTCAGCACTTCAAACATAGACAGGAATCCATACTGCATGTATTGAAATGATCGTCCAAATCGCCTGACAAATGCCTTTTCAAAATCAGAAAGGAGAACGGGAGACAACGCCAAGAGGTCTTTCAACTCACTCTTCACAACAGCTGGAAGAATAGGGGGCACTCTGCCCCGGTAGGGCACTCGACTGTAGCTTGTTGCAGGGCAAGTGCTGGCCCTTCCCCTCTGGATGGAGTTTCGCACCTTATGGCTGCTCCTCTGCTTTGCAACTAAGCTTGCTATTCCTTTGGTGGATTCATCTGGAATGGCTAAGGAGATAGAAAAAAGATGTTTAGAGCCGGGCGTGGGGGCGCATGCTTGTAATCCCCGCGCTTGGGAGGCTGAGACAGGAGGATTGCACGGGTTCGAGGCCAGCCTCGGATACTTAGTGAGGCTTTCGGCAACTTAGTGAGACCCCGTTTCCAAATAAAATATAAAAAGGTCTGGGAGTATAGCCTGGAGGTAGAAAGCCTCTGGGTTCCACCCCCAGTACCACAAAAAAAAAAAAAAAAAAAGATGTTTAGGTGCAACATATGCTCCCTTTACCAATTTTTAATGTTCCAAGGAGCTGCCTATCTAGGCAATAATAAACACAAAGCTCTTGGCTTCTCCATCCCCTGCATTCTGGGGAGCAGCCTGCCAGCTCCTCCACAGAGAAGGAGGAGAGCCCAGCATATCATCATGGCTGCTAATTGACTCCCAAAAATCTTGAGATGTAGAGCAATTTCCCTACCAGTGATTCGTGGCTGTGTGCCTGCACTTCTTAGAATTTAAGGCAAGTTTTTGTAACTTAAAAGTCCCCGTGAAGCTGGACATGGTGGCGTATGCCTGTAATCTCAGTACTTGGGAGGCTGAGACAAGAGAATCACAGGTCCAAGGCCAGCTTCAGCAACCCAGTGAGACCCTCAACAATTTAGCAAGAAAATTTCAAAAAAAAAAGAAAAAAGAAAGAAAAAGAAAATAGGACTTGGGGTAGCTTAGAGGTAGAATATCCCTAGGTTCAATCTCTAGTATTGCAAAAATAAAAAATAAAAACCCAGTGTTAGCCGGGCGTGGTGGCGCACGCTTGTAATCCCCGCGCTTGGGAGGCAGAGACAGGAGGATCGTGCAGGTTCGAAGCCAGCCGCGCACGCTGGCTTAGGAGACCCTGTTTCCAAATAAAAATATAAAATAGGTCTGGGAGTGTAGCCCGGAGGTAGAAGGGCTTCCAGGAACCCCAGTACCACCAAAACAAAACAAAAAAACCAGTGTTATGTTTCTCCTACTTATAATGCCATAACCTAAAATCATGCAAAATGTTACTTTTATGAATACATGTTTTTTGGGAAATGGCTTCTTAATGTTGCTGAGAATCTCACAGACTCAAAAACATCATGATTCTTTCTCCTACTTCCCCTCCCCAAATTCAAACCCAATGCCGGCGACGCAAGATAATCATAGAGGTAGATTATGCCAACATTTACAGACCGTCCGAAACCTTAACCTACCTTTCAGTATGACAACACCATCCCCACTGGGGCAGACACTAACCACGTCAGGCATGTCCAGCACCAGCTCCATGGTGGACCGATAGCCAAGGACCCGGAGCGGGAGATGATTTCCGACCATCAGAAGGTACTCCTTCTCCAGCTGCTGTGGGGTCAGACCATCTTTGGTGGAAATCAGAAGTGACCTTATTTCTTTCCTCAGACATTCCTGTATTCGCTCTTGTTCTGACATTGTTCCCTGCAGAATTTAAGACAGAAACATTGATCCTGAGAAGGAAAATTCTGAAAACCCATGAGCAGGTGAAATTTTTTTTTTTAATGACCAATAGTGGAATATAAACAACTGTGAAAAGGGTTTTAAAGGCATTAAGGAAGAGCAGGTGTGGTGTAATCCCAGTACTTAGGAGGCTGAGACTGGAGAATTGCAGGTTCGAGGCCAGCCTCAGCAACATAGTGAGACTCTGTTTCAAAAAGAAACAACAAACAAAAACAGCCAGGCGTGGTGGCGCACGCTTGTAATCCCCGCGCTTGGGAGGCAGAGTTAGGTGGATTAAGCAGGTTTGAAGCCAGCCTCTCTGGCTTAAGAGACCCTGTTTCCAAATTAAAAAAAAAAAATATATATATATATATATATATATATATATATATATATATATATATATATATATATATATAAAATAGGTCTGGGAGTGTAGCTCGGAGGTAGAAGGGTTTCCAGGAACCCCAGCACCACCAAAAAACAACAACAAAAAAAAGAGGGGGTGATGGGAGTGTAGCTTGGAGGTAGACTGTCCCCGGGTTCAATTTCCAGTACCACAGAAAATAAGTTAAAAGCCAGACATGGTGGCGCACACTAATCCCAGCATTTGGGAGGCTGAGACAGAAGAATCGCAGTTCTGGAAGAGCCTCGGATACTTAGGCTATCTGTAACGCAGTGAGACCCTGGGCGCAGGGCGGTCAGCCGAGGGGCAGGGGTGCTCCCGACGGCGCTCGGCGGGGGGACCCGCGAGGAGCAGGCGGCGCCCCGGCCAGGCCCAGCCCGCGCCGTCCCCACGCAGGCCGGCTCCCGTCCTCCCGCCTCGAGGGCCGCACACCTGGCCGGCGGCGGCTCTCCTCCCGCCCCAAGGTCCCTCTCAGCTCCTCGCGGGCCTGGGGCGACGTGCGTCCTCCCGGCCGTCCGCCCGGCCGTCACCCGGCGGCGGAGCGCGGCGGAGCTCGGACGGCCTGCCGTTGCCGGCGGCCGCCGTCGAAGGTCTAGGCAGCCGGCCGCGAGGAGAGACGGTCCGCGCCTGCGCGCCTGCGCATCTGCGCCTGCGCCCCGCGCACGCGCCGCACGCACCACGCGCACGCGTACGTGCCGCACCCACCACGCGCACGCGCACGCGCCGCACCCACCACGCGTACGCGCACGTGCCGCACCCACCACGCGCACGCGCACGTGCCGCACCCACCACGCGCACGCGCCGGTGAGACAGTTGGGCCGTCGGGGCGTCGGCTCAGGGCTCAGGGCTCCTTCGGCTTCACCGCGATGGCGGCGGCTGGGCTGCGCTGCTCCGCGTCTCACTCCGCGGCTCCCGACCGGGAACCGGCCGCAGTTGGGGCTCGGCCGACCAGCATGCTTCCAAGCCCAGTCCTTGGGAGGCTGAGAGGAGGATCGCAGGGCCAAGGCCAGCCTCTGCTACTTAGGGAGGCCCTGCTTCAAAATTAGAATAGTAAATAGGGATGGGGGTGTAGCTCAGAGGAAGAGTGCCCCCGGATTCAACCCCAAATGCCACAAAATAATAATATTAGAGCCAGGCGTGGTGGGGCTCGCTTTTAAGTTTCTTTGGAGCCGTTCAGATCACAGGTGCATTATATATACATAAATTAGATTTTTTAAAAAGACATCCTGGAACTAAATTCCAGTTTAATAACTGTAAACCAAGTATCAGAGGGCATTTAAAGCTGCTGCAGGCTGGGCTTGATAATGCACACCTGTAATCCCAGTATTTGGGAAGCTGAGACAGGAGGATCGCAGGTTGGAGACCAGCCTCAGTCACTGAAGGAGGCCTTGTGTCAAAAAAAAAAAAAAAAAAAAAAAAGAGGTTGGGGTGTGGCTCAGTGGTGCAGCACCTCTGGGTTCAATCCCCAGTACCAAAAAGAGATAAACTTTCTTCATTAAGTGGAGAGGAGTACCCTCGGAGTCATCGCCTGGTTGGTGGACAGTGGATAGCGTAGGGATGAGGGGAATCCAGGGTGGGCTCACCCCGCGGGGGCACGGCCTCCGGGACTCCCCGGGATGCGCTGCTCTTGGCCCCAGTTGGCGCTTCCTCCCAGAACAGCCCTCGCCCATCACCGAGGGGCCAGTGCAGGGTCCTGCCCGCTGCTCCGCTGCTCGGTGCCAGCCGTCCACCTGGCAACCAGGGTCCCACCAGAGCGCGCATCCACAGCCCACTGCCCCTGCCTGAAGGCGAAGTGGAAGCAGACTTCATTGTTCTCCCGACCCCTGCAGGCCCGAAATGTTGAAGGCAGACCATGCCATTCTGGGTCCCAAAGGCTGCGGGGAGGGCGGAGGGGTGGGAAACAGAGCACAGCCTGTGACTGCAAAATCACGACGCGTTATGAATCTGTCGTGCACAATCGCAATGCTCCAATAAAAACGAGTTTACATATTTGCAAGTGATGCTCACTAAACAGTGCTCGTGTTTTCTCACCTGAAGAGCTCACCACGGGACCGCGAAGCCTTCCCGAGAGTCTGAGTTTAGGTGCGGCATTTCCCGGTATCCTTCAAGATTAATGGGGCTGTGCCCGAGGTGGGGGGCCTGGGGTCTGATTTAGCGCTGGGACTAGGTTCAGGAGCAGGGACTCTCCACCTCGAGGGAGGCCTCCATTTCCTAGACCGGGAGCAATGTTTTGTTGACTTTTTTTGTTGTTCTACAAATTCAAAGGACTCAGCGGGTGGTTGATGTAGTTCATTCCTTGGGATCCTGTGGTTAATTAACCACAACCAGAGCTCTGTGGGTCAGACCGGCGTGTTCCCTCCCCAGCTCTGGTGACGAGGGCCCACTGTGTTCTGGTAATTAACTGGCTCCCCCTGTTCTTCTCCCAGCCCTGCTCCCACTGGGGAGTGGATTTCAGTTACAGCTGCCCCCACCTGTATTCTTGCCTTAGAAAAGTCATTTTCCGTGTGTGTGTGTGTGTGTGTGTGTGTGTGTGTGTGTGTGTGTGTGTTTAAAGTTTCTGGAGCATTAGTATATGCCTTATGACAGGATGGAGTGGCGATATCTGGAGATGTTTCGGTGGCCACGGGTAGCAGCGGAGTCTGCAGGCATCCAGTGGGCACAGGCCAGGGCTGCTGCTAAAGATCCATCAGTGCTCAGGACAGCCCCCACCAGAGAACCCCCTGGCCCAACATATCCAGAGTGCAGTGTGAGCAACCCTGGGAAAGTATCTGCGCTCCATGGACGACACTTTAACACAACCACCTGTTTGATTACAAATCCGTCCTCCACGGCACAGCATGTCTTTCGCTTACACTCTCAGGGAGCACTGCTGAACACAGAGCAGGTGCTTACTAAGTGTCTGTGGGATAAACTAATGAGAGAAAAATCAAATCTTTTCTTGCCTCTTTAACCACAAAGCCAACACCTGCCTCTCAGGCAAAGACAGGCGCTAGGGAAGTGTGCCGGCCAGAGAAGCTGTAGTTAGGGCCAGCCACTCAGCCTGCTAAGGGGAGACTCTCCATCTTCCTCGAGTCCTGTTTCTTCAAGGCCCCCAGTCCTTCCGTAACCCCAGGAGATCAGCAGATCCTGCTGCTTCTCGCCCTCGGATGGCTCCCGAGTCCAGGCCACTCCCGCCACCCTCGAGCCGGGCCCTCATCAGCAACACTGCTAATCCACCGCGGTGCTCCCCTACTTGGTCTCTCTGCCATGAACAAATTGAGAAAGTCAAATCTAACCAATTCTTAATAGTTTCCAGCTCTAAAATTTAAAAAAGAATTTCGAGTGCCAACAAATTCTAGCTTCTCCGTTAAATAATTTATATAAATCAATATTCTGACTGCTGTGGTGGTGTAGACCTGTAATCCCACGAACTTGAGAGGCTCAGACAAGGGGGATCACAGGTTCAAGGACAGCCTCAGCCATTTAATGAAAGCTCTCAGCAACTTAGTGAGACCCTGTGTCCAAATTAAAATAAGATGGGCTAGGGGCATAGCTCAGAGAATTCCCTGGGGTTAACTCCCTATACCAAAAATAGATAAAGCAATATCCATCTCTTTGCTTACAGATACAGAGCATTTCAAAGCACTAAATGGGACAAGGGTAATTATCTAGAAAATCTTGCAATCTTGTGTGACCTTCTATCTTGGAAACAAACTCAAAGATCAACAAGGGAAATGATTCCTCCCCTTCTTCTAGTGACCCCGTCCACGGGTGCCAGTCACCCAAGCAAGGAGTGAAGTACTCAGAGGAATGTGCGCAGGAATCCTTTCAACAAAGGGAGGAGCCACGCTTTCAATTAAGAAGGAATCTGTAGGAAGATGGGGCGTCAGGGGAGGCGCAGGGTGCACTGACGCGCTGACTCCGCGCCCTCCTCGGCCACCGTTTCTCCATGGAATGTGCCTTCGTCATTCATAACCCCAACCGCCTTGTGTGCAAACAAGTGCTTATGTTGCTTTACATATGAACACAGAAATGAATTAACAATTAAGAGACCTTGTCAGTGATCAGAGAAGCCTGGAAATACACGCCCAGCGTGGGCCCCACACCCAGAAGGGCCAGCTCTCATCGCTTTTTGTCAAAAAAAAAAAAAAAAAAAAATTCTCTAACTGGGAGACAGTCCAGTTAGAAGACTAGCCTTTGGCCAGATGGCCTGCTCATTTTCTGGCATAAGAAGTAAGGTGTGGTTCTGGTATGAGTCTATAGCTGGAGCTCTAGATCAAATTAATTTGTGACAGAATCTATGGCTATGAAAATAGACAGTAAATGCTGCAAATCATTTCATGGGCTGGAGATGAAGCTGGGTGGTGGGCACCCCGGGGTGAACCCCAGCACTGAAAAAAAAATAACAAGAGAGAAAGGAAAACCTTAGAGATTGTCCTTTCTCTTTTAAAATATATATACAGCCAGGCGTGGTGGCGCAGGCTTGTAATCCCCGTGCTTGGGAGGCTGAGACAGGAGGATCGTGCAGGTTCAAAGCCAGCCTCAGCTACTTAGTGAGGCTCTCAGCAACTTAGTGAGACCCTGTTTCCAAATAAAGTATAAAATAGGTCTAGGAGTATAGCCTGGAGGTAGAAAGCCCCAGTACCACCAAAAAAAATTACACACACACGCGCACACACACACACAGCCTGGCAAGGTGGTGCATGCCTATGCCTGTAATCTCAGTACTTGGGAGGCTGAAACAGGAGAATCACAAGTTCAAGGACAGTCTAAGCAAAAGCGTTGAGACTCTCAACAACTTAAGTGAAACCTTGTCTCAAAATAAAAAGGGTTGGGGTTCTAGCTCAGATGTAGAATGCCCCTGGGTTCAATCCTCAGTCAGACACACTCTCTCTCTTTGTCTCCATATCTGTGTCTGTCTGTCTGTCTGTCTGTCTGTCTGTCTCTCTCTCTCTCTCTCTCTCTCTCTCTCTCACACACACACACACACACACACACACACACACACACACACACACAAAGATAAAATGTACATACTCCCAGGAAGAGTCAGCCAACATAATTTATTGGTCAATGTATTAGTAAAAAGTAGGAGTGTGTATAAAAATGGGGAATAAATAGGTAGGGTGAAGGGGTACTTGGGAAGACTCCTGGGGGAGAGGGCGAGCTTGAGGAGAAATTCCCATTTACCTTAAAGTCGCCCTAATCTGATGACCTCTGGTGTCTCCCCAAGGACTTAGCATTATCCCTGGACCATGAGATCCATTTTGTACCCGCCAGTATCTATTCATTTTTATTATGTTGGGGATTAAACTCAGGGACATTCTACCTCCGAGATACACCCCCAGACATCTTTCGTTTTTTATTTTGGGGGCCTCTCTAACTTGCAGAGACTGGCCGGGAACCTGCGCTCCTCCTGTCTCAGCCTCCCCAGGTCCTGGATCACGGGCGTGCGCCGCGCCGGGCTGGGTACCATCGTGCCAGGTGAGTCCCGACGGCACTCCTGGACGCCAGCCCCCCCGCAGTGCGGGGGGCGCCTCCGCCCGGGGCCCCGCCCGCCCCGCCCGCCCCATCAGGAGACTTGAGGGGCCGGCGGCCGCCCGGCCCTGGCACCTGCCGCCGGGAGGATGGAGAGGAGGCCGCGGAGCTCCTCCCGCGAGGCCTCCCCCAAGGACGGCCGGAGGGCGCGGGCCGACAGGGGCGGGCGCCGGGGGGCCGCGCCCGGGCGGGAGCCCAGGAGGCCCCCCGCGGAGCCCCGAGCGCCCGCCGCCACCGTGGTGGACGTGGACGAGGTCCGCGGCTCGGGGGAGGACGGCACGGAGGTGGCGGCCCTGCTGGAGACCGAGCGGCCGGATGAAGGTAGGGGGCGGGCTGCTGACGGCGGGGGTTTCTGGGCAGTGAAAGGTGGGCGCCAGGGACCCAGCGCTCCCAGGTGAGACCCTCGCGCAGCAGAAGTCGGGCCGGCGGCACACTGTCCGGCCTCGGGGCCGGTGAGCGCGGGCTGGCGGCCCGGGAGGAGCCACGAGTGGGGTCTGGTGCCCAGGGAAGGCCGAGGGCGCCTAGGGTGAGGAAGGACCTGGCTAGTGGATCGCTCATCCCCACCCCTCCGGCCTACCTAAGAGCACTTTAAACGTTTTGGGGGTGATCACTCGTCTTACCTGAAAAGACTTTGAACTGTCTTTGGGATGATGTGTCTTTCTGAAAGGCAGAGACAGCTGAGCCACGTAAAGTGCCAGCCCAGGCCTCGCCCTCAGCCCCTAACCCGCCTCAGCACCCTAGCAAAACTCAGCAACCTTGGAGGCCCTGTTTCCAGGGTGGGAGGTTGCTTAAGTGGACACTGCTAATATTTTGCCTAACTGGTAAGCCTCTGCTCATTATGGGCTTGCTGGGCGCAGTGGTGTGATGATGTTGTGGTTGGAGGGTTTGTAACAGTTGTGTGACAGAGGAGGGACCTCCCCCCATTTATATGCCAGGCACACACTGGGTATCTTGCTGGAGTTATTAGTGACTTATCACCCCTTATCACAGATGAAGAAACGTGATCTGAGAAGTAATTTGCCCAAGATCTATAGCTGGAACCAGGTGTGGTGACGCACGCCTGTAACTCTACTACTTGGGTGGCTGAGACAAGAGGATAGAAGGTTTGGGCCAGCCTCAGGAACTTAGGGAGGCCCTCCATAACTTAGTGAGACTCTGTTTCAAAATAAAATAGGGCTGGGGATGGAACTGTGTAACTTGGAGATAGACCATCTCTGGCTTTAACCACCAGTAACGCACACACACGCGCGCGCGCGCACACACACACACACACACACACACACACACACACCTCTAGCTGGGAGGTGGAGACTCCAGAATTCCAGAGTAAGACATCTTCCTGAAGCACCCACCTTCACGTGGTGCTGCCTTTGGTTTCTGGGGGTGGAACCCGGGGGCTTTTCTACCTCTGCACTATACCCCCAGACCTATTTTATATTTTATTTGGAAACAGGGTCTCACTAACTTGCTGAGAGCCTCACTAAGCAGCTGAGTCTGGCTTCGAACCTGTGTGATCCTCCTGTCTCAGCCAAGTGCTGGGATTACAAGCGTGCGCCACCACGCCCGGCCTGGCATCATTTTCTAATTCTCAGTCATTTTGGGTTTTCTTCTGTTTTGTTTTCTATGAGATTTTTAAACTAACACGTAGTATGCCTTTTGCCAGTTTTCTAGTATCTGAAAATTAAAATTTTGAGATTTCTACAACTCATATTTAGATTACATTTAAATCATTTTAAACTGGGCATGGTGGCGCACCCTTGTCATCCCAGTAGCTGGGAGGCTGAGACAGGAGGATCGCAGGTTTACCGCCAGCCTCAGCAACTTGTGAGGCCCTCTGCAACTTAGTGAGATCCTGTTTCAAAAGTAAAAAATAAAATAGGAACATGGGTATAGCTCGGAGGTAGAATGCCCTCTGGGTTCAACCCTCACTACCGCAAATAAATAAACAAGTCATGTTCACTATCCACTTGCCCCTAATTCAGCAAACACTGAGCGCCTGTATTGTGTGATAACGCTAAGCCAGTTAGCCTCCCCACTGGACAGGCGCGGACACCGAGGCTTGAGTGGGTCCCGTGCCCTGTGCAGGGACTCGTGGACACGAGATGAGGGAGGAGGACTGGGAGCCCAGGGCCCCTGCCCCCGGGGAGCCTGCTCCATCTTCTACGCCCCACGCGGGCCCCTGTGGCCACTCTGTTGTCCTGCTCATTTCAGTATTTCCAGCAATACCTCCAAGATGCTGTGGCCCCGTCCCCAGGACCAATGTGACGGAGTGCTGGTCACAGGAGGGTGAGGTTTTGATGTGACTATTACTATTATATTTTAGGTAACAAGTCCTCTGGCTTGGGGATCTTCGAGTGGCTTCTTGTCCTCAGCTGCCTGCTCTTTATCATCTTGACTTTCCCATTTTCCATCTGGTTCTGCATAAAGGTGAGTGTCTATGAGAACCTCATAGGGTGTGTGTGTGTGTGTGTGTGTGTGTGTGTGTGTGTGTGTGATGGAACCCAGGGACGTTCTACCTCTAAGCTGCACCCCCCCACCTTATTTTATTTTTTAGTTTGAAACAGGATCTCACTAAGTTGCTGAGGCTGGCCTCAAACCTGTAATCCTCCTGTCTCAGCCTCCCAAGTACTAGGATTATAGGTATGCGTCACCCAGCCCAGCCATAATAGGTAACTGCCCAGTGCCTCTCACCCACCACACTGGCCCGCGTCCGTCTGCATTGGTACTCACTGCGGCTCCCTTGGAATGCCCTCGCGGCCACCCGTCCTCCAGGAGAGCTCTCTCCCCTTCAAGCTCTGGCTCCTGTGTGATCTGTGAGGCCCGCCTTGACCCCCTGGGCTGTCCCTCCTTCCCTGTGTCCCGGGCAGCCTGTTTCATTTCCTCCTAGCACCTGCCATGCACAGAACACTTGCTGGGCCCCCTTCTCTCCCTGTAGACTGAGAGACCCCCAGGGGGAGCAGCGAGGTCATCCGCTCCGCTCCGCAGGAGGACCAGCCCGGATAACCATGACACCCGCTCATCCACCCTCACACTGTCAGTTTCACAACTTTGTCTGTTTTTCTTTTTTATTGTTGTTGTTGTTGTTTTGTGGCGCTGGGAATTGAACCTAGGGATGCTGTATGTGTAAGCTACACCCTCAGCCCTATTTTATTTTTTTTTTATTTACTTATCTTGTGATGCTGGGAATTGATCCCTACCTCTGAGCTACATCTAGCCCTATTTTATTTTTTATTTTGAAACAAGGGTCTCTCTGAGTTGCTGAGGGCCTTCCTAATTTGCTGAGGCTGGTTTTGAACCTGTGAGCCTCCTATCCTAGCCTTCCAAGAACTGGGATTACAGGCATGCATCAACACACCCAGCTTTAATTTTTCTTCTGAAATAGGGTCTTGCTAAGTTGCTGAGGCTGCAGTCCTCCTGTCTCAGCCTCCCAAGTATGGGGACTACAGGCGTGTACCACCACACGCATTAGCAGGATTCTCAGGGTATGATCTGAGCACCTGTAGCACTGTCACAAGAGCCATGGCTTGTGGGAAACACTCTCAAGTCTGCGCACTTGACGGTAAGCGTAAGAACACAATGAGGTACGGACGGAAAAGCAGAATCAGGAAGTTACATCTCAGTGAGGTCTGAAAGAACTAAGATCCCCTTTCATCTCTGGGGAAAACATGTTTCTTCTAAAACAAACAAACAAACAAACAAACAAAAAAGTAATACTAGGGACCGAGCAGGGACTTGCTGGCATAAGCTTTAGGAACCAAACCCAATCATTTGTTCTCTCAACAAGCACAAGATGGGCTTCCTGACCTCAGGGCACTTGCATGGGTAGCAGAGCCTTAAAATGTGTTTCCTGTTGTCTCTTCATTACATTCTGATACAGACAGGCCCTGACCCACTGTGATTTGACTTTTGATTTCAGTTTTACCCTGGCGCAAAAGCAATGCGTTCAGTAGAAAGTACTTCAAATTTTGAATTCCGATGCGGTAAGATACTTTCTTGTCCTGAACATGGTGGTGTATACGTGCAATCCCAGTAATTGGGAGGCGGAGACAGGAAGATTGCAGGTTTGAAGCCAGCTTCAGCAACTTAGCTGTACTAGTATTGGGAAGAGGTTTCAAAATGTATTAATGTACCAGTATTGGGAAAGATTGCCAATTTTGAAAATATATAATTTGTACTAAAGGAAGCCAGGAGTGTCAGGAAGAAGGGAATTTTTACATTTCTAAAGAGAAGTAAAGAAAGCCAGGAGCCAGGGAAAAGGGCCTCTTTACATTTCTAAAGAGAGACAAACTGCCTCAAGGATGGGAGGAAATCCCAGATCCGGGATAAGCAACTTAACACATCTTGGGAGGGTAACAAAAGGTCTGTGCCCCAGACAGGGCTGCCCCTGCCTCCGAGGGCGGATCCGGCTGGGATGGAGACAGCAGAAAGCTGGGCTACCGATAGGGCAGCATGTCTACACATCAAAGGACCTGCCCAGACTTGGTCAGGATAAGAACTCTCAGCACGCAGGGTTTTTTTGGTAAATTCACTCAAACTGACCCCCTGTGCCATTTTCTGGGTGGCATGGGGCTGTAACTATCTTCTGTATTCCTATCTTTTTTAATAAACTTCTTTAAATCTTCAGCAACTGTCCAAAGCTATATATACCTATCCTGAGCTCAGGACAAGAACCTGCGGTTTTCTGTTTGTGTGGTTGTGTTGGGGGAATTATTTCTCCCCTCACACACCGAACATATTTCACCGTAACATTAGCAAGACCTTGTTTCCAAATAAAAAATTAAAAATAGGGCTGGAAGTGTAGCTGGGAGGTAGAATGCCCCTGGGTTTGATCCCCCGCAACACATACATACACATACATACACAACAGAGAGAGAGAGAGAGAGAGAGAGAGAGAGAGAGAGAGAGAGAGAGAGAGAGAGAGAGAGAGGCAGAGGGCAGAGGGCAGAGGGGAGAGAGAGAGGAGAAGAGGAGGAGAGAGAGGAGAGAGAGAGCAAGCGGAGAGCCTCTCTGTGATAGCCCGTAACTTGGGCGAGCTGCAGCTCCTAGCCAGCCCAGGATCAGGAGGGCAATGGCCACGACTCCGCTGTTGCCAAGTCAGTGTGGTGAACGCATCTCATCCTCATCACTGCAAGCACATCTGTGTTTGGCTAGTTATTATTCAATGGAGCTTTTTAAAGAGGAGGAGGAGGAGGAAGGAAAATGGACTTGCAGTCACAAATTATCCCTTCATTCCTTCAGGAAGTATTTACTGGACATTTACTACATTATCAGGCATTTTTTAGGCACACAGAATAAAGACTAATTCTGGATTATGACGGAGTTTAGTCTAGTAGGGCATACGTGTAAGCCAGCAGACCAACCAGGCTAATGACAAGGAATAGAACTCAGATTCTGATACTGGATCAGGAAGTTGGTGTGTAGCTAGGCGTGGTGGTGCACGCCTGGAATCCCAGTATTTGGGAGGCTGAGACAGGAGGATCGCAGTTCGCGGACAGCCTCAGCTACTTAGCGAGGCCTTTTGCAACTCAGTGAGAAAATAATAATTATTATTCAAATAAAGTATAAAAAATAGAGCTTCAGGGTATAGCTCAGAGGTAGAATGCCCCTGGATTCCATCCCCAGCACCCCAAAAACAAAACAAAACAGGGTCTCACTAGGTTGATAAGTCTCCCTGTTTGCTGAGACAGACCTTGAACGTACGACCCTCCTGTCCCAGTCTCTGAAGCACTGGGACTACACGTGGGTGGTAGCACTCCAGCTTGACAAGGCC
Organism: Muscardinus avellanarius; assembly: GCF_963383645.1. Taxonomy (NCBI): domain Eukaryota; kingdom Metazoa; phylum Chordata; class Mammalia; order Rodentia; family Gliridae; genus Muscardinus; species Muscardinus avellanarius. The sequence continues at coordinate 107,478,924 of NC_137793.1, forward strand.
TTTTGAAGACTTTATTTTTCTTTCTTAGAGAAACTTGAAGCGTTGCATTTTCCTTTAGGTTGTACAAGAGTATGAGAGAGTGATTATATTCCGACTGGGGCACCTACTGCCTGGAAGAGCCAAAGGCCCTGGTAAGAAGCGTCACCCCTCATCTTGCCAAATCCTTCAATCCATACATACTTAAAAGAGGACCTCAGATGACATGAAGCAACTTGATTCATGATATTTACATTTCCAGTCTCTTAGTTTTAATGTAGGTCATTAAAAATTTTTTTCAAGGAGCCAGGCGTAGTAGTATATGCCTGTGATCTCGGTACTTGGGAGGCTGAGACAGGAGAATCGCAGGTTTAAGGCCAGCCTCAGCAACTTAGGGAGGCCCTGTTTCAAAAATTAAAAACAAAACAGGGCTGGGGGTGTAGTTCAAACGTAGAACACCCCTGGGTTCAATCCCCAGTACAAAAGGAAAGGAAGGAAAGAAGGAAGGAAGGAAGGGAGGGAGGGAGGGAGGGAGGGAGGGAAGGAAGGATGAAAGAAGAAAGAAATTCCCCAGGGAGCATTACTCCCAGGTGACAGGTGGCCAAGAGAGAGGATGGGCGCAGAGAGCTGCTCCAGGGCCAGGCTGACTGGAATAGCAGGTCAGGTTGGGGCCCAGGGCTGCGGGCTGGTTTGAGTCCAACACATGCATGGTCAAAGGGCTGTGAACTGTCAGAGAGAAGCTGAGCTAGTGCAGAATCCTGGGGCCAGATCAAATCACGAAAGGCAGCAAAGCTCAGCATCCAAGAAACAAACTGGCCTCCAGTTGGCAGAACTCAAGAGCCGTGGACTGAACGCTTCCTGGATTTCAGACGCTGTGCTGACTTCCAAGGATGCAAAACGGACGAGCTACAGGCTCTCTGATTCCTGGGCCCTTAAAATCTAGTGGAGTTGATGCTCCGAGGTCCAGGCTGAGCAAAGGGCGTCACAGGACACAGAGACAGTGTGGTTGTCTGGACAGTCGACCAGCTGGGTTGGGAGAGCCGGACACACAGCCTCCGGGTGCGCTGCTCACCTCCCCTCCACTTTCCAGGTCTGTTCTTCTTTTTGCCGTGCCTGGACACCTACCACAAGGTTGATCTTCGTCTCCAGACCTTGGAGATACCCTTTCATGAGGTAAGTCCAGTGGTGATCACTTTATCTCTAAATTTTCCAGAGTCTAGCAAGCAACTCGAGCCCAGGGCAAAAATTACTATTTTAAAATGTAGGAAGGAAAGCCTGGTGTGGTGGTACACACTTGAAATCCCAGCATTCGGGAGGGTTAGGAGGATCACAGTTCGAAGCCAGCCTCAGCTACTTAGTGAAGCCCTTTGCAACTCAGGACCTGTTTCAAAATAAAGAATAAAAAATAGGGCTGGGGGTGTCACTCGGAGGTTCAACGCCCCTGGGTTCCATTCCCAGTACAAAAAAAAAAAAAAAAAAAGTAGGAAGGAGGATTGCAGGTTTGAGGCCAGCCTCAGCAACTTAGTGAGGTCCCGTCACAATTTAGAAAGACCCTGTTTCAAACAGAAATAAAATAAAATAGGGGTGGAGCTCAGAGGTGGAATGCCTCTGGGTTCAACTTCCAGTACCAAAATAAAAACAAAAACAAAAGTAGGGGGAAAGTAGATACATAGACCACACCACAACTAAAACCTTTGTGTAAAAAAGGACAGAATCAACAGAGTTAAAGGCAACTTCTGGAATGGGAAATATATTTAAAAATTGTATGTCTTGTAAGGGCGTAATATCCAGGATATTAAAAAGAACTCATGCTTTTCAATATAAAAAAGACAAACAACTGATTTAAAAACTGGACAGGGACTTTTGTGTGTGTGTGTGGTACTGGGGTTCCTGGAAGCCCTTCTACCTCCGGGCTACACTCCCAGACCTATTTTTACATTTGTATTTGGAAACAGGGTCTCCTAAGCCAGCGCGCGCGGCTGGCTTCGAACCTGCGCGATCCTCCTGTCTCCGCCTCCCAAGCGTGGGGATTACAAGCGTGTCCACCACGCCCAGCGTTGGACAGGGACTTTTGAAAGTTAATCTTATGCATCAATGGAGCCAGGCCTGGTCACTTGGCCTATATTTGGTCAAATACAGCTACGTATTATGGCACAGGTATTTGTATATGAATTATTATTATTATTATTATTATTATTATTATTTATTATTATTATTTTTTTGGTGGTACTGAGGTTCCTGGAAGCCCTTCTACCTCCGGGCTACACTCCCAGACCTATTTTTACATTTGTATTTGGAAACAGGGTCTCCTAAGCCAGCGCGCGGGGCTGGCTTTGTTTTTTGTTTTTGTTTTTGTTTTTTTTTTGGTGGTACTGGGGTTCCTGGAAGCCCTTCTACCTCCGGGCTACACTCCCAGACCTATTTTTACATTTTTTATTTGGAAACAGGGTCTCCTAAGCCAGCACGCGGGGCTGGCTTTGAACCTGCGCGATCCTCCTGTCTCTGCCTCCCAAGCGTGGAGATTACAAGCGTGCGCCACCACGTCCGGCTTATTATTATTTTTTTGGTGGTACTGGGGGTGGAACCCAGGGGCCTTTCTACCTCCAGGCTATACTCCCAGACCTATTTTATATTTTATTTGAAAACAGGGTCTCACTAACTTGCCGAGAGCCTCACTAAGTAGTTGAGGCTGGCTTCAAACCTGTGCCATCCTCCTATCTCAGCGTGTGCCACCATGCTTGTAATCCTTTTGAATTAATATTTAAATCAATAGACTGAGTAAAACAGACTTCCCTTCACAATGGGAGTAACCTGATTTGATCAGTTGAAGGCAAAAGGAAGAAGGAAGAAGAAAGGTAGGAAGGAAGGAAGGAAGGAAGGAAGGAAGGAAGGAAGGAAGGGAGGGATGAGCAGCCCTCCCCTCGAGGAGGCCTACCAGCACACATGCCTCTGCCTTAGGTCTCCAGCCTGAAGGTTTGGGCTTACCGAGCCAGAATCACATGAGCTAATTCCTTAAGATAAATCTATTTCTATAAACTACTGATTCTTTTTTTCTGGAGAACTCTAACAGAGACTTTCTAACAGTAAACATTTCTTCAAAAAAGAAGATAGACAAATGGCCCAAAAAACACATGAAAATATGCCTAACATCACTAATTAATAGATGCGATTCAAAGCCACAGCTAGCTACCATTTCACTTCTAACAGGAGGGTTGCTATAATAAAAAATTAAAAAACAGAAAATAATAATTATTGAAAGCCATGCGGAGAAATTAGAATACATGTGCAATGTTGGTAGGGCATATAAGATAATGTAGCACTAGTGAATGCAGCTATACAATATGGTAGCTCCTCAAAATATTAAAATAATATAACTATTCGGTCTAGCAATTTCCATTTTTATATGTTTACCCCAAAGACTTAAAAGCAGGATCTTGAAGAAATATTCATACACCTAGGGTCACAGCAGTATTGTTTATAAAAACCAAATAGTAGAGCAACCCAAGTGTCCACAGATGGCTCAACAGATAAATAGAATGTGGTAAGTAAACTACAATAAAATATTATTCACCTTTAAAAAGAAGGAAATTCTGACATATTATAAGACATGGATGAACCTTGAGGACATTATGCTGAGTATATTTAATAAAAAATAATTTTCGGAACTTCCGGGAAGATGGCGATGGAGAAAAGCGGGGCTTACGAGCCCGCTAACAACCAATCTCTATTACCACAAAATCAGCGCCTTTCATAGCCAGAAAACACCATCAGCAGAGAAACAAAAAAGGTAAATACCAGGGACAGAGAAAAAGAGGGCTGGAAAAATGAGACACCAGAAAGAAACCAGACCGCAGTGCTGCGGCTGGAGCCAAGGCGCGGAGCAGCGGGTGACATCTTTCCTTGCAGCACCAGGCCCCAAAGAGGAGGGGGACTCAGAACAGAGCTCAGAGCCAGAGAGGAGATACGCCGGCAGTAGCCTTACTGCCCGAGGATGCGGCAGTAGCGCCTTACTGCTGGCGGCAGCGGCGATTTCACCAGACGGCTCCAGCCCAACGCACTCAACAGCCCACCAGGCTCCAGAGAGGAGCAGCGGACAGTGAGCCAAGGTGAGCCTCTGCGGAACAGCCAGGTGGGATTCGGCAAATTTTTCGGCGCAGGGAGCATCTAAAGCTTCCAGTGGCTGGGCTCAGCACATGCTGCAGGGACTCAGAGCGGAGCTCAAAACCAGAGAAGAAATATGCCAGCCTCACGGCCAAGGGCATGGCAGCGGCACCATATTGCCACCGGCAGCAGCAGCAAATTCACCGAGCCCACTACAGCTCCATCTGCGCACTCAACAACAGTGAGTCAGATTGCGGCCCCTAAAGAAGAAATCCCAGTACAGCACTCCCAGGCACTTGACCCAGTGGGGGAGTGGCGGTGGCAGAGATATCACACCATACAAGAACGCCCAACCTGGCACACGCCCCCCCCATGGTCTAAAGCAGCCTCTATCGACTCCCTGGGTCTGAGACTCTGTGATACAACCTAGTAAAGGAGTAGTGGGGACTGAGATACCACAGACTCGAGATCCAGAGCACCTTAAGTGAAGTCGTAGTGACCCAAGGGAAGAACCCAGAGAAGGCACAAACTTCCAAAATCATGGGAAAGAGGAATAACAATGGAGCAATGAATGCCCACAACCCCACAACATCAGAACCCGATAAAACAGAAATTCAGAGATTTCTAGAAGATCAAATCAGGAAAATAACTGTAGAAATAATAGAGGTGCTTCGAAAAGAACTCAGAGAGAGCCAAAAAGATAAAGGATGCAATTAATGAAGTAAAGTCCTCAATTCAAAGTACAAACAACCAATTAGACCACATGGAGAATAGAATCTCGCTCTTAGAAGATGATCACTCCAAAAACGAATGCATAGTTTCTAAATTAGAAAAAAAAAATCTGACAGCAGGAATCTGACATTGAAGAAATATGGGCCCATTTTAAGAGAGCTAACCTAAGAATAATTGGAATAGAGGAGGGAAAAGAAGGTGAAACCAAAGGGATCAACAATCTCTTCAAGGAAGTAATAGCAGAAAATTTTCCAAACATAGAGCAAGAGGTTGATACACAGATCCAGGAAACTTATAGAACTCCCTTTAGACAGGATCGGAGAAGAGGATCGCCACACCACATAATTGTCAAAATGACCAATGTGGAAGCCAAGCAGAGAATCTTAAAGGCAACAAAAACAAAGGGCCAAGTGACATTCAGAGGCAAACCAATTAGAATCACTCCAGACTTCCCAAACCAAGTCATGAGAGCCAGAAGGGCTTGGAGTAACATATTCCAAACTCTGAAAGAAAACAACTTCCAGCCAAAAATTTCCTACCCAGCAAAACTTTCTATCAAATTAGATGAAGAAATAAGAAGCTTCCATGGCAAACAGAAACTGAAGGAATTTATGTCTTCAAAACCAGCGCTAGAGAAAATACTCAAAGAGATTAACTACAAAGAAGAAATAGGTAACACACACCAGAACCAGAGAAACAAGATTTTCCATCCAACAGACAACTAAGATTGGTTATCTGTGGAGATTCATCATTTATGTTAGTCTTTTACCTATCTCTAAATGGTATTGTTTGCCTTTATTGTTGTTAATTTTTAGGATTTCTAGTTGGAATACTAATATACCTTCAGATATAGCATTTGGAAATATTTTATCCCATTCTATCAGTAACTTTTAACTCCGTTTACATTGTCTTTGGATATATGATATTTTTTTAATTTTTAGGGAGTTTTTTTTACCCTTCTGTTGCCTGTGCCATTGAAATCATATCCAAGAAATCACTGCCAATTTCAATGTTGTGAGGTTTAATGACCCAGATTTTCTTCTAAAAGTTTATAGTCTTAAGATTTATATTTAGGTCTTTTATCTATTTTGAGTTAATATTTGTATATGGTGTTAGGTAAGGGTCCAATTTTATTCTTTTTCATGTAATTATTATTTTTCAACAATATTTATTTAAAAGATTATTATTTCCACCACCAAATGTTCGTGGAAACCTTGTCAAAAATAACTTGACAATATATGGAAGAATTTATCCTTAGGCTTTTATTTAACTCCAATGGTTTATATATCTGCCTTTAGAACAGTACTACACTGTTTCAATTATTGTAGCTTTATATGGTTTGAAATCAGAAAATATACATCTTCTAGCTTTGTTCTTTTTCCAGATTGTTTTGGGTATCTAGAGTCCATATTCCACATTAGGATAGATTTTTTTCTGAAAAATAAGTAAATAAATGTATGATAGTTTCACCTAAAAAAAAGAAAAAGAAAAAAATAATCTCTGGTAAGAAAGAAAGCAAAAAGAAATATTGAAATGTTATCTTTAAGTCATCAAAAGCTTGGTATCAGACAAATGAAACTGTTATGTGAGATTATCATTGTTAATTTTGGATAAATTGCTATAATACTAGATGTCAACCACTAAGCCAAGCATGGGAAGGAGGGATGGGGAGGGAATGGGGTGGGGATCGGGTAGGGGCTGACTGGGCGATGTGTGCATGTATGTCTACAAAAGTTTTTTTTTTATCCCATTATGATGTATGAATACAGTGCACCAATAAAAAAATAAAAATAATTTTCAAAGCAATGTCTATTTTGAACAAAAGATAGGCCAACTACCCCTTTTTCTTTTCTCTTTGTTTTATGGTTCTAGGGGATTCTACCTCTGAGCTATACTGCTATTATTATTTTTATTTACTTATTTATTTTTGTGTAGTGTCGGGGATCAAACCCAGAGGCATTCTACCTCCAAGCTATACCCCCAGCCCAGCTTTTTATTTTTTATTTTGAAACAGGGTCTCACTAAGTTGTGGAGGGCCTCACTAAGTAGCTGAGGCTGTCCGTGAACGATCCTCCTGTCTCAGCCTCCCAAGTACTGGAATTACAAGCATGCATCACCATGCCCAGCTTTATTTTTTTATTTTGAAACAAGATCTAAGTTCCAGAGGGCCTTGCTAAATTGCTGAAGCTATCCTGAAACCTGTGCTCCTCCTGTCTTAGCTTCCCAGTACTGGAATTACAGGAGTATCTCTTATTATAATTTTACTGAGAAAGTTTGCTGTGAATACATTTAGTTCTTCTATCCCCCACAGAGGAAAGGAGCCCATGAATCAAGCCTGTTGGCCAAAGTCAACCAAACCTTTTTCTCCCTAGGTTGTGACCAAAGACATGTTTATTATGGAGATAGACGCCATCTGCTACTACCGAATGGAGAACGCCTCCCTCCTCCTGAGCAGCCTGGCTCATGTCTCCAAAGCCGTCCAATGCCTTGTGCAGACCACCATGAAGCGTCTCCTGGCACATCGGTCCCTCACTGAAATTCTTCTGGAGAGAAAGAGCATTGCCCAAGATGTAAAGGTACATCAATAACCTGTGTGCCCGTGCGTGTGTGTGTGTGCGCGCGCGTATGCACAAGCATTACTACAGACTAGACCCAGGGGCATTCTACTTCTGAGCTACACCCCCAGCACTATTTTATTTTATTTTATTTTTTCAGTACTGAGGATGGAACCCAGGGGAAATTTACCTCTAAGATACACCCCAGCCCTATTTTTTATTCTTTTTTTTTTTTTGAAACATGGTCCTACTAAGTTGCGGAAGGCCTCACTAAGTAGCTGAGGCTGTCCAGGAATTGCTGTCTTCCAGTCTCAGCCTCCCAAATGCTGGGATTACAAGCGTGTACCACACCTGGCTCCTATTTTAATAATTTTGAAACAGGACCTCACTAAGTTGCAGAGGACCTTGCTAAATTGCTGGGGCTGGCTGCAAACCTGCAATCCTCCTGTCACAGCTCCCAAGTACTAGGATTAGAAGCCTGCACGACCACACTTGGCTGATAAGTTTAGTATTATATATATTGAAATATCTTTTATCCATTTGTTCATTGGCCACTTATTAGCCCTTCCATGTGCCAGCCCCCAGCTCTTCAAGACACCATCCCTGAAGGAGCTGATAACTATTTAAGAAGTTGCCATGGTGATCCTGCATCAATGACAGTCACTGGTCTGCAGCACACATTTCGCTCTCAACCCTTCTTCTAAAGTGACCCGGTGACTTAGAATTCCTTGTGAAACACTCACATAGAGGGTTGGGAGTGCCGGCGGCAGGAGAGGGCAGGAGGGCTGCTAGCACATGACGATGATGAGGCTTGGTTCCTAGGACCTTACAGTCTAGCTGAGGAAACAAAAATAGTGCGATGATAATACATTCAAATAAGACTGAGAGGTAAGATGTCACAAACCCTTTTCTGACCAATTAGTCAGTTATCTAGGTTTAATTGATCTGGAACTAGAGGAGGGGGAGAGAGTAAGAACTGCCTCCCCAGCAGCCTCATCTGGCCCAGGGCAGCGGCTCAGCGATCTCATCTGCGGCCAGGGTAGAGGCCTTCGATTCTCACCAAGACAAGGTTGTGAGAAGTATTAAGATGGGTGAGCTGGGCGTGATGGCAACACCTGTAATCCCAGTACTTGGGAGGCTGAGTGAGACAGGAGGATTGCAGGTTTGAGGACAGCCTCAGCAACCTAGTGAGACTCTGTTTCAAAATAAAAAATAACAAGGTGTAGCTAGGAGGTAGAATGCACCTGAGTTCAATCTCCAGTAAACACACACACACACACACACACACACACACACACACACACATATTCCATAATTTAAAAAGAAGTAAGGGTCAACATGGAGTGCTCCTTGTCCTGTCCCTCCTTTCTAGGACCCAATTCATTTTCTTCCCCTTCCATTCCCAGCTTCACCGTGGAGGGTGGCGAAGCCTGAGAACCAGGGGACACTGGCGTCACCAGCAAGAAGGAAGAGAAAGCACCTAGACATGACAGCCACTGCCAGGGAGACAAGACCTGACATAACACATGCATTCTAAAATAGATTTAGCAAATACACCACTTAGAGTAGTTTTCTTTTGCTTCTATAACATTATCACACATTTGGTAAAACAATCAATCTGCTTATTCTCTTAGAGTTCTGAAGACTGTTTTGGACTCTGATCCGAAATAAGAGTCCCAGGGTGCAGGCCAAGGTGTCCACGGGGCCGATGCTTCTGCAGGTTCTGAGAGGAGACTCCGTCCCCTGGTCCCCTGCCTGCATCCCTCAGCCCCTCTCCCCTCCCGCCGTCTTCAGATGCACTGCTACAAACTCACCCCACCCCCCCGTGTCAGATCCCCCTCTGCCTCCCCCACGGGAGACTTGTGCTTACACTTCGGGCCCACCTGGGTACTCCAAGGTGACCTCCCCTACCAAGATCCTCTGACTTAACCACACCCGCCAAGTCCCTTCGGGCTAACACGCACAGGCTCTTGGGAGTTGGACATGCACATCTTCAGGGGCTGCTGTTCAGGCCACGGCACCATCTTAGTTCCACGGGTCCACATGTATTGGGTGGCAGTGTGCAGCTGACCGCCTCCGAGCCAGGCGCTGTGAAGTTTAACAAGACTAAATGGGCAGACCCATCCCTTGGAAGGAAATATTTTTTTCTCAGCACAGAACAGAGGCTGTGGGCACCCAGGTGTGCCCTGCGCCCGGCCCAGGCACCCACTGACCTCTCAACTCTTCTCTCCACAGGTGGCCCTGGATTCAGTGACCTGTGTTTGGGGAATCAAAGTGGAGAGAGCAGAAATGTGGGTAGGAGAATGACCAGGAAAACAGTACGATAAAGGGAAATACTGTGCTTCATTTTAATTTTTTTTTTTTTTTTTTTTGGTGGTACTGGGGTTCCTGGAAGCCCTTCTACCTCCAGGCTACACTCCCAGACCTATTTTTACATTTTTTTAATATTTGAAAACAGGGTCTCCTAAGCCAGTGCACGTGGCTTCAAACCTGCGCGATCCTCCTGTCTCTGCCTCCCAAGCGTGGGGATTACAAGCGTGTGCCACCACGCCTGGCTTAATTTTTCTTTGAAAAATTATTTTGACTACTGTAGCTGTATTATTATAAGTTCAGTAAAAAATATGGAAAAAATTATCTAACATCTCATGGCTAAAATACAACCACTGCAATACTGGGGAAAATTACTCTTGTTTTTGTCTTATTTTCGCCATGCAGTAAAAGAGATTTTTATAAAGATAAAATTCACATAAAACTTACCACTTTTGCCATTTTGAAGTGGTTTTAGTATATTTACAAGGTGGTAAAGCGCCCACCCAGGCCGGACCCCACCGCCCACCCAGGGCTCTGGGACAGCGCAGCCAGATTGGCTACTTAGGAAACAACGCTGGAGAGCCGCGGAGGTCACACACCTACGCCGGCCGCATCTCACACAGGGCATCTCTCTCTCTTTCAGTAAGGACGTGCGGTTGCCGGCCGGGCTGCAGCACTCGCTGGCGGTGGAAGCCGAAGCCCAAAGGCAAGCCAAAGTGCGGGTGAGCGGCGCCCGGCGCCCATGTCCTCCGGTCCGCCTACCCTGCTGCCCCATCGGCTTCCACACGTTCTCCCCATGGGCGCACACTTGTAATTCCAGCATTTGGGAGGCTGAGACAGGAGGATCGTGGTTTGAAGACAACCTCAGCTACTTAGTGAGGCCCTCTGCAATTCAGTGAAACCTTGTTTAAAAAAAAAAAAATAGGGCTGGGGGGTTGTAGATCGGAGGTAGAATGCCCCCAATCCTCCTGTCACAGCTCGGAGGTAGGTTCCATCCCAAGTACCGCAAAAAAAAAAAAAAAAAAAAAAAAAGTAAGAAAAAGGAAAAAAAGAAATCGCTCCAAGAAGCCGGAGTGGTGGCACACACCTGTAATCCCAGTATTTGGGAGAACAAAGCAGAAGGATTGCAAGTTTGAGACCAGCCACAGCAATTTAACAAAAGTCTCAGCAACCTAGTAACAGCATGTTTCAAAACAAAAAATAAAATGGCTGGGGTGTAGTTACTGTCAGCACTCTCGAGCGTCCTGCCACATGGCTCCCCTCTCGAGCGTCCTGCCACATGGCTCCCTCTCCTGAAGCCCTGCTCAGCTCCTTGAGCCCGCCTTCTCCCTCTCTCCTCCCTCACCATCGGCTTCTCCCGCTGGCATCTTCCCCTGGGCCTCACCAGTCGCTCGCCACCTTCTGGTCCTCTCAGGCCTGGCCGCAAACTCTGTATGAGTCATGGAGGGACAGCGCTCAGAGGCCAGTTCCCACACGCCAGAGCCCAGAGGAAGCTGCCCACAACCCCGGGCAGCCAGGGAGCCGCAAAGACCTGGCTGCCAGCAGCTTCTGAGGTTCTGAGGGAAGGGTCAAGATGGGGCAGAGGGAGACAGACTTCTCCCAAAGAGCAGAGCAAGTGAAGAAAAGCCCTCACCTGCCGGGGAGGTCAGTGGCTTTGGAGGGACAGAGGGAGGAGGAAGGGAAGGTCATCCCGAGCCCAGGACTCTCGGCCACCTTCAGCTGGCATTTGGGTAGTGAGCTTGGCGTCTTTCTCTGAATTGCTCTCCTGTGTGTTTTTTCTGAGTTGGAGGTCACCCTTTCCTGTGTGTGTGTGTGTGTGTGTGTGTGTGTGTGTGTGTGTGTGTGTGTGTTTCTAGAGAATGAACTTAGGGGTGTTCTACTTGAGGTTACACTCCAGCCCTATTTTATTTTTTATTTTAAAACAGGGTCTCACTAAAATTGCTGAGAGCCTCCCTAAATTGATGAAGCTGGCCTTTTCTCTCTCTCTCTTTTTTAATTGGGCCTCCCTAAATTGCTGAGACTGGCCACCTTTTCTTTTTCTTTTTTTTAAATTGGTGCATTACAGTCATATATCTGGATGGGGCACAGAATGGTAGATGCATGCATAATACATCACTCAGCCTTGCAGCTGTGACCCTCCCGTGTCAGCCTCCCAAGTACTAGGATTAAAGGCACGAGCCACCATGCCCTGCCACTCCAGGCCTCCTAGAACGCTGGCCAACTTCTCCTCCAGAGCGCAAAACTCTACTAACTTTTCGAGTCTGCCAGACAATAACTCCCATAATGCTCCATTTATTCTTGTCATGACCTGTAACAAATTTTACCTTAAATTTCAATAAATAGCTTCTGGCTCCCTAGCTCAGGAATCTTCAGAAAGAAGGCTGGGTCTGTTTCCCTGGGCTTAAGTGCCGGCTCTGGAGGGGATGTGGAGCTTGTTTACTGGGTCACACTGTGTTTAAAACCCTTGTGGAGAAAAGACACATGCTGCTGGGGCCAGCGAGGCTGGCATTGGAGCCTGCCGTGAGGCAAGGCTGGTGCTGGGGCCTCCAAGGCCTGGATCGGAGCCTGCCGAGGGGTTAGGCCGGTGCCGGGGCCAGCGAGACCAGAATCGGGGCCTCCCATGAGGCAAGGCCGCTGCTTTAGCCAGCGAGGTCTGGATCAGTCCACCGGGTAGCCAGGCCACAACTGGGGCCGTCAAGAGTGGGATCGGTATTTACAACGCGGCATGCACAGAGAAATATCGCAGAAAATAAAAATAAGATGCTTCCCCTAATCAGCAGTAACTAGGAGGAAGGGGCAACAGGAAGAGGTCGAGCTATAGAAAGGGCCCTATAGTGAAGCAATTAAGGTGACCAATCAGAGGGTATGGAATAGGGGAGGATGGAGCCTCTTTAAAATGCAGGAGGTACATAAATAATGTATCAAAGTTAATCACCAAACAAGCATGGGATCGAGGGAGGGGGAGGGAATGGGATGGGGGCTGGATGAGGGCTAACTGGATGATGTGTGCTTGTATATCCTCTCAAGTCTTGTATTCCAATGTGATATATGATTACAATGCACCAATAAAAATTAGTTAAAAAATTAAAAAAAAAAGACACGTGCTCACTCTGCTCTTTTTGGCATCTGTCTCCTAGATGATTGCTGCGGAGGGGGAGAAGGCAGCCTCCGAGTCCCTGAGGATGGCAGCCGAGATTCTGTCGGGCACCCCGGCTGCAGTTCAGCTGCGATACCTCCACACCCTCCAGTCCCTGTCCACAGAGAAGCCTTCCACCGTGGTCTTACCTTTGCCGTTTGACTTGCTGAATTTCCTGTCTTCTCCCAGCAGAACTCAGGGCAGCATCCCCCTCCCGAATTCCTCCAAGCCTGTAGAGCCACTAAATCCCAGGAAGAAAGACTCACCCATGTTATAGAGGTGGGTGGGCAAAGGACAGCGTGGCTGGGCTGGGCGTCCCCGAGTGGGGCGTGCGTCCGGGCTTCAGCTCCTCCGCTGCCAAAGGGAAGGGCCTTAGAATGCATGACATCACACACAGCCACGCACAGGAGTCAGCGAAACGGCTAAGGGCAGAGGACTCCGTGTAGGTGGGTCATCTGATCGGAGTCATCATGGGAAAGAGCCTTGGTCGATGTTCTAACTTGGAATTTTGACTCTAGGTGTGGTTCAGCTGTGGCCTCTGAAGACCCAGCTCACACGCCCCTTTTCCAGTGCAGGCCCACAGCCCTTTCTCTGAACCCGGTCGGTCACCGTGCTTGTCAAACCTTGTATCTAGGACGTGGGCCCTCCTCCAACTAGCCACCCGCCCGTCTCACTCCCCAACCACACTCCCTCTCCCTGGACACCGAGGCTGAGAGCTGCACCCTAGTAACTCTGCCGTGTTCCTGAGGGAATGCAAAGGAAAGAGATGTACTCGAGTTAGATGTAAATTTGCATGTCATTAAAGGATTTAAAATACATTCCTTGTACAGAGCCTCCTTTGTTGTTGTTTTGTGGTACTGGGGATTGAACCCAGGGACATTCTACCTCCAAGCTCTACTCCCTCAGCCCTCTTGATTTTATGTTTGGGAACAGGGTCTTGCTAGATTGCTGAGAGTATCTGAAGATGTCCTCGAACCTGTGATCTTCCTGTCTCAGCCACCCAACTCCTGGGATTTCAGGCATGTACCACCATACCTGGCTAGATTTCATTTTTTAAAATAAAGAAATAAGCAAAAGGACAAAAATATGTATTAATATGTGTTGCTTAAGCTGAGGAAGAATCACTGTAAATAGGGGCTGAGAAAAATGTATTTTCAGTAGAGAATTTACCAGACCGCTTATTTCTTCAAATAATTATGATACTATATTATTTATATATGCTCTGAATAATTCTTTTCTTGTATAAATGTTTCTTAATATACATCCCTCTAAGTCTTATGTTCCATTAAACTGCTTTGTACAACTAGAAATTCCTATCTACAGAAAAATAAGCCAAGTTAATACAACAGTATACCCAAGTATACAGCAAATTCTCTGCAAACTTAAAAATAACATTATAAAGCCGGGCATGGTGGCGCAGGCTTGTAATTCCAGGGACTGGGAGGCTGAGACAGGAGGATCACAGGTTGGTGGCCAGCCTCAGCTACTTAGTGAGGCCCTCCGCAACTTAGTGAAACCCTGTTTCAAAATAAAGAATAGCGGGGAGTGGTGGCACATGCTTGTAATCCCCGCGCTTGGGAGGCGGAGACAGGACAATCGAGCAGGTTCGAAGCCAGCCGCTCTGGCTTAAGAGACCCTGTTTCCAAATTTAAAAAAGTATAAAAATAGGTCTGAGAGTGTAGCCTGGAGGTAGAAGGGCTTCCAGGAACCCCAGTACCACCAAAAATAAATAAATAAATAAATAAATAAATAAATAAATAAATAATAAAAAATAGGACTAGGGGGTGTAGCATGGAGGTAGAATGCCCCTGGGTTCAAGCCCCAGTACTGGACACACACACACACACACACACACACACATTTTAAAACATTACTAACATTACAAAAATGGTATTAGTAAAACGTTACAATGGGAACTTCCCGGTCGCTCACAGAGCTGGCGGTATGCCAATGCCCGCTAACTTGGCTCTCTCCCCTGAACACTGTCTCTTACTCATCTTATTCAAAGGCAAGTCTCCCCATTCCCTTTTCCCAAAGACCATGCTTGGTCACGGGGGAAACTCCTCAGAGGCTAACTAGGGCGGTAGTGCCGCACGCGGTCTCCTCTCCAGGCGCAGTGCTGCGTCCTCACTGGCTAAGCCCTTGCAGGAGAAGTGAGGAAAGCTGCCCGGTCTCGTCCAGAGCCGTGACACATGCTGGGAAGCAGCTTTTTCTCTGGTGTGTGTGTATGTGTGGGGGGGTGGGGGGTGGGGGTGTGTGCGCACACACACACACATGCACCGGGCATTAAACTCAGAGGACTGAACCCCTGGAAGGCTCCTTTCCATGATCACGTTCTTAGCGGCACCGCTTTATTTACTTACCTTTATTCCCAAAGAAGTCCCATTTATTCTGGAGAACACACAAAGCTCCTTCTCCATGGGGAAAGTCCTAATCCCCTTCTCCAGGGGGAGACCCGTGCCTCTTCCACAGTCCCCAGCTTTGTCCTCTACTGGGACCTCCCATGTTGGCTAATGTGTTTGCAGAGCCAGCTGATGCCCCTGTTAAGGTCATGTCGGTCTCGGTCTCGTGGCTGCACCATTTTAGACAAGCTGCATTCATTGAAAAGCCACTTCGCTGCAGTTCGCCCTTGAGGTCGGGGGACTGGAGGGCTTGCTTAGCAATCCTAAATGGGGAATTACCTGGAGGCTGTGGGAGCCCTCACTAGAATAAGTCTTGGTTTTCTTGAGGCAGAGACAGGAATCCTGATGACCTCCTGGCATTGCTTCATCTCAGCCTGGCTGCTGAGTGTGCAGCCTCAGGCTCGGGCAGCAGGCAATTCAGTTCGTGTGCAGCCCTCGGCAAGCAGGGCTGGATTGGCTTTCCCTTATTTTAGAAAAACCTCTGTGCTACCTGTGGAAACGTAGGTGAGATGCTTACTTGGGATTTCAGAAATGAGGATAGTGCCCTAGAGCTTTGGGGCTTACACGCAGAAATTCCAGTGGTCTTTGAAACTGCGGGTGCAGGTTTCCCTCCAGCTAGGAAAAGCTGATAGTGTGGCTCGGATGAGTGTCCTCCAAAGACTATGTGCTAGCCAGGCGTGGTGGCGCACGCTTGTAATCCCCGCGCTTGGGAGGCTGAGACAGGAGGATCGCAGGTTCAAAGCCAGCCTCAGCAGCTTAGTGAGGCTCTCAGCAACTTAGTGAGACCGTTTCCAAATAAAATATAAAAATACATCTGGGGGTGTGGCCTGGAGGTAGAAGGCCCCTGGGTTCCACCCCCAGTACCAAAACTAAATAAATATATAAACAAAAGACGATGTGCTAAAAGCTTAGTCCACAGGGTGGCGCTATCTGGAGATGATGAAGCCTTTTGGGGGTGGGGCCTGGCCAGAAGGCTCTTAGGTCACTGGGGAAGTACCTTTGAAGGTGATTCTGAGCTCTGCGCCTCTTCCCGCTCTTTCTCTAGCTCCCTGGCTCATGAGGAAGCCGTCTGCTCTGCCACGCGCCTCACTCTGCTGTCCTCTTTCATCAGAGGCCCAAAGCATTGGGGCCATCAATCACCCGCTGGGACATCCAGCGTGAGCCAAAAAGAACTCTTCTGTTTGTAAGATGATTGTCTCAGGCATTTCAGTATAGTGATGGACAGCTAACGAGCACGGCCAAGACCAAGAGGAAAGTGCAGTCAATGCGTGCTACAAAGTACTAGATGACCAGTCAGGTTCGGTCAGTAGGACCAAGTGTGTTAGCAGGACCAGATCTAGATCTCTCAGGGGAGGATCTCGGGGTGCCCATGAGGGTGGGAACAGCCAGGCTGGTGGATGAGAGGCTGGCTCACCAACTTCCTACAGTCCAGAGGCACACGATGCCATTACCAGCTCAGCTCCAGAAACAGGGAACACGGCGCCACTGGGCCTGGGGCTGAGACACAGAGGGTGCAATGGATCCTCGGTTCCCTCTCTCCCGGAGAGTCAGGGCAGCTTTCCAGAAGAGGTTCGTGTGACTCTGCACATCTGAGCACAGAATAGCTGGTCTTGTCATCCCCAAATTAACAGCCTCGTGCCACAGCATGGCGCCAGTGGTGAGCAGCGAGAGTGCCGCCCCCCACTCTGCTTGGAAGACCCTAGAAGGCACAGCAGCTCAAAGACCCTTGCCACACCCCACAAATCAGTCATGTGGGGGAATGGAGTTGCCCAAGCTGACTTGTAGGGAGCAGCAGGCCAGATGCTTCACCAGCACGCTTGGTTCTAAACCCCCAAACTTCGTGATGGCTTCCGAACACTGCTCTGGGCGGAGGGGAACCTCCTTTCCCCAAGTTGCATTCCATCTTGGTGGGACAGCGAGCGAGCTGTCCTTATTTAAGGAGGCTAGAGCGCCCCTGAGGCTTTCTCACTGCCCTGGTACCTCCCTGGAGTGGTTTGTGACTTTCTCTCTCTTGGGAATTTGAGATGTTGGCAGAATCCTGCTAAGGATGGAGGGAGTAACAGCAGTTTGTTTTGTGGCAGCAACTAGGATGAGATGTTGAAGCAATTTCCAAGATCTAAAATCACGTGGTTCCTGCTAAGTTGTGGAGGGCCTCGCTAAGTAGCTGAGGCTGGCTGTGAACCTGTAATCCTTCTGTCTCAGCCTCCCAAGTACCAGGACTGCAGGCGTGTGCCATCATGCCCTGCCAAGGATTTGGTTCAAGTAAGGCAGGGATTCCAGAGCCAGGGGGTTTCTAAGGCTGAAAGAGCAGGCAAAGGACTAAAGTTCAGGATATAAAGCCAAAGAAATACCAAATATGCGCAGCTAAAAGAAACACGGCGATCCCGCCCTGGGTGCCAGGAGCCAGGGGGAGGAGCGGAGCTCCCAGGGGGGAGGGCCCTGCATCTGATTTCTGCAGGTTAGTCCATCTCTGTGCCCAAATGGATTGAGAGTCATGAACAGAGCAGAAAAATGGGCAGTCACAGCAAAAAGCGCTGGCGGGAAAACCCTCAGCAACACGGGCCCCTGCGCTGCGGTCTGCGCCTCGCCCTGGAGCCCTTTGCCTGTCAGCGCAGCGAGCTGGGGGCTCTGACGCCAAGCAGCTCCGCGCCTCGGGAAGACCCACATTCCCAGTCGGGGCCTCAGTCTTCTGAGAAATGGGGACAACAATCGCTCCCGCCCACTTGTTAGGTTGCTATGAAGATGAAAAAAATCACAAGAATTCTTGAAACCAGAAAAAAAAAAAAAAATACCTGAAAATGCTACCGAAACCTAAGGCGTTATCAGAATCCGCTTCTAAATTGAAAAAAGAAAGTTTTGTCTTCTAGTCCTGGGGATTGAACCCGGAGCATTCGACCTCTGAGCTACACTCCCATCCCTATTTTATTTTTATTTTGAAGCAGGATTTCCCTAGGTTGGTGAGAGTCCCACCACTTGCTTAGATTGTCTTCAAACCTGTGATCCTCCTGTCTCAGTCTCCCAAGTACTGGGACTGCGGGCGTGCACCACCGTGCCCCGGGTAAAGCTCCTTTAGCTGCTAGCCTTCTCTGCAGAGTTCAAAGTCATCATAAGCATTATTTCTGTCACAAAAACCAATGGAAGAGGCTAGCACATTTTGTAGAACTGGTTTAATCTGGGAAGTTAGCTAACGCATTGGCCCCCGAGAGCCATTGCTCTGCTTCTAAAGAGGAGCCGTTCTTGGGATGTACACCATGGTCTTCAGTAGCCACGGAAAAGGGGCGCCTTCACACAGTCCTGAGTGTGTTCAGCAGACCTGGCCCTGTGCACCCCAGAGGTCCATGAATACTACTTGGGTTTGGTCTTGGATTTAGTCCGGATTCTGGATTTGGCACCCTCCTTGCGTGATGCCACTAAAAAGACAAAACAGAGCATTATAGTAACAATACTTTATATTTACTAAAGGCTTTTAGCTTTAATAAGCAGTTTAAAAATTCTATTTTGCCCAGCCTACAAACAAGCTGTGTGCCACAAGTGTGACTCTAGCTTGGTTACTGGGATTCGGTGTGCATTTCCCACAGTTGAAGGGTGGTCAGTTAACTGCAGGGGCCATAGTGGTCAAACCAAAGAAAAGAAAGAGGAGCCCCTCCCCTGCCGCTTGTGCACATCCTCAAGCCTGAAGGGAAGGAATTCAGACACAGTACTCTTCAGGGTCCTCCTTCATCCATTCCTCACCCCCATCGTCTCCCACCCGGCGCTCCACTCTCCCGGGCACAGGCCCTACACACAGCCCACCCCGGGGTGCACGCAGAAGCCTCTATCGGGCCTGCTCTGCCTGGCACGGCAGGAAGAGTGGCTCCATGTCAGCCTGGCTCCAGGTTCGATTCCCTCAGACCTGCCGCTGCCACCCCCTCCCCACATTGGACCAGCTCTGCTCTTGGTGTGTCCTCCCACATCCAGGCGCAGGCCCCCTGAGAGCAAAGGCTAAAGCCGATTTATGGGTGTGAACGCCCCCGTCAATTCCTTTCTTCACACAGAGCTCACGGAACAGTGACTTGCTAATTATTTTTTTTTAAAAAAAGACATAAAAACAACAATAAGTGTATTCACCCCCTCTAAGTCTTTACACAGCAGTCAAAGGCTCCTTCTTTAGGATAATACAATTGTTCGTTCCTTCAGTGCACAACTTTCAGGAAAAAGTGGCTTTACTGCACTAGACCCCCTCAAATCTAGCCGTGTTGGACAGCCCCAGAGGTGTCTGCTAACACCGTTCAGGTGAGCTGCAGGACCTGGGGACTGCCTCACTCAGGAGCTTTGCAAAGCTTCTTCTCTCTCTCTCTCTCTTTTTTTTTTTTTTTTTTTTTTGTGGTATTGGGTTCCTGGAAGCCCTTCTACTTCCGGGCTACACTCCCAGACCTATTTTATATTTTTATTTGGAAACAGGGTCTCTTAAGCCAGCGCGGCTGGCTTCGAACCTGCGCGATCCTCCTGTCTCCGCCTCCCAAGCGTGGGGATTACAAGTGTGAGCCCAGCTCCTCTCACTTTTGACCCCCAACCCCAACTCTGATGGTGGAGTCTGGAGGCAGGAAGGTGGCTTGCACTCCTGCAGGCCCTGTGTATCCCTCCCTTGACCCATTAAAGCTCTCCTGCTGGACTGAAGCTCACCCTCAAGATCTTGATGGAAACAGACAAAACTGAAGCCCCCACTCGGTATTCCATGGAGGTAACCCCTCCAGCTAACACATGGGCTTTTTGTATGGTTCGCCTATTTATCTTTCTCTATCTGAAGAATGTCTGGCTTTCAAGTTATTGGGATAAAGCTGCATCCAGAATTTTAGAAGAAAATTCTTTTGTGTGTGTGTGTGTGTGTGTGTGTGTGTGTGTGTGTGTGTGTTACTGGGAATCGAACCCAGGGGCATTCTACCCTCAAGCTACACCCCAGCCCTATTTTTTTATTTTTTATTTTGAAACAGGGTCTCACTAAGTTGTGGAGGGCCTAAGTAGTTGAGTCTGGCCACGAACCTGCGATCCTCCTGTCTCAGCCTTCTAAGTACTGGAATTATAAATGTGAACCACCACACCTGGCTTCAATTCTTTTTTTTTTTTTTTTTTTTTTGGTGGTACTAGGGTTCCTGGAAGCCCTTCTATCTCCGGGCTACACTCCCAGACCTATTTTTTACATTTTTATTTGGAAACAGGGTCTTCTAAGCCAGTGCTCGCGGCTGGCTTCGAACCTGCGCGATCCTCCTGTCTCTGCCTTCCAAGCCCAGGGATTACAAGCGTGCGCCACCACGCCCAGCCAATTCTTTTTTAATTCATGAAAACCATCTCATATGTATTTCAAAGCTAAAACTAAAGGGCATCACCAGAGCAGAATGGGCAGTAGTAGTGAAAATAAGATTCTCCCTCCAAGAGTGCTGCCGCCCTTGCACCTGGGGCTCGGCCGGCTGCCTGCCTTTATTGTTTTTGTTGGGGGTGAGGGGGAGTGACCTAGGAAAACAGAGGTAGATATTTTCCCAGTACATTTCTTATACCAGGAGTTGTCCTGGGAACAGACCATAGGCTAGAGATGAAGCAAAAATAATAATTAAAAAAATTAGCCAGGCATGGTAATGCATGCCTGTATCCCAGTGTTTGAGAGGCTGGGACAGGAGGATTGCAGAGTCAAGCCTACTTTCAGCAACTCAGTGAGACCCTGTTTCCAAAAGGGCTGGGGTGTGGCTGGGAGGTAGAATGCTCCTGGGCTCAATCCCCAGTAACACACACACACACACACACACACACACACACACACACACACACGTACGTCTCCAAATCAAAGCTACTGAGAATGGCTTATGGAAGATTGTAGCACTAGAGAAGAAAACGAAAAGTCAAGTTCTTCATCCTGCAGAATTAGACGTTTTTCATCACGGAAAAGCTAAGAAGCATCGAATCATAAAATAATGACAAACTTCCCCATAAACCCGCATCGCCCCATAGGTAAATCTGGCATTATTTTACAACATTTCCCTTTTATTCTACCTTTAAAAAAAACACCATATCCTATTTCTTGCATTTGAATTTTAACATAAAATGTCCTGTGTTACCAAAATAACTCATAAACACCATTTAAATAGTTGTATAATATTCGAGTGTATTGATATGGCATTTAGTCCTCCTTCCATGATCGCAAAGGTAGATTGTTTCAGTTTTCCTACTACATACACTAACAGTGAACCTTTCTACACAGTATTTGTTTTCTGGTGTGTTTTTGTTTTGTTTTGTTTTGTTTTTAGTACTAACAGTCTACAAGCTACCCCCCATTTCTTTAGACTAGATTCTCAAGAGCAAAATTATAGGTAGATAGAAATAAATGCCTATCTTACAGGATTGTCCAGACATACTATCAAATTAATGCTGGGTTTTTTGTGTGTGTGAGTATGTGGTGCTAGGGTTTGAACCCAGGGGCATTCTACCTCTCAACTGCACCGTCAGCCCGATTTCATTTTTTATTTTGAAACAGAGTCTCACTAAGTTACTGTGCACAGGCCTCAAACCTGTGATCCTTCAGTCTCAGGCTCCCTAGTACTCAAATTATGTTCTAAAAGTCTTATATCCATTTGTCTTTCCGTAAGTATTAACTGTAAAACTATGTTGTCACATCTGATCAGCACTGTTTTCTTTCATTTAAATTTTTTTGCCAGTTTTAAAGTAAAAAGTTATATTTTGTGTTAGTTTATTTATCCACTATTATTAGTTTTCCTTTATCTGAATTGTCTGAATAAGATAATTAAATATATATGCCTGCCCATAAGACACACAGACTAGTGGATCAGCACCAAAGATACTGATGCTCTTTTAACTGTGGCCCGGCTATGCGCCGCGGCGCATCCCTGGGATCCCAGGACCTGAGAGGCCAAGACTGGAGAATTGCAGGTTCAAGGCCAGCTTCAGCAACATAGCAAGATCCCATTTCAAAAAAATAAAGGGCTGGGGATGTAGTTCAGTGGTAGAGTATTTGCATAGCATGTGTTGCCCTGGGTTTAATCCCCAGTACTGCAAAAAAAGAAAATTACATATGTGTGTGTATTTATTTATTTTGTAGCCCAATCAAGTTGTTTTCATAAATACAATCTAAATATAGCAAAAAGAAAAAGCAAGTCTCACCTTTCTTTGGTGCTTTTGAGGGACTTCCTGTTGGCTTGACTTCTTCCTCTTCTTCCTCTTCCTCCTCCTCCTCTTCCTCTTCTTTCCCCTCTCCTTTTTCTCCTTTTTCTTCTTTTCCTTCGGATTCCACCTTAGGCTTCATAAACACTTTCTCTAGCTCCCTCTGCAGGTCCTCGTTTCGGATGAGCGTGTGATGGAGCTTCTCCTGCGCATCCTCACACTTCTCCTCTGCCCGCCGGGCTCTGTTTTCAGCCTCCCTGACGGGCACAAAGTTGGAAGAAACACAATAACTGGAAGCGTGGACCAGGCAGGGACTCATCGTGTAGAGGGCACGAATGTGCCTGAGGGTGCAGATGCAGGAGGCAGGGCACCGCTGACTAACCGGGATCTAGGGTGAGGGGCTACTCTGGATCTAATGTCAGAGTTGCTATTATGCTGTGATTCAAGAATATTACATATTTATCAATTCTTAGTGAATCCCACTTTCGGGTATTTGAAATTTTCTATCAATAGTCAGGGAACCCTCTTTTAGTAGTTAACTTGGGCTTCACATAATTGCTTTGTTTTTTATGGTACTGGGGATTGAACCCAGGAGTGTTTTACCTCTGAGCTATACCACTAGCCATATTTTATTTTTTATTTTGAAACAGGATTTTTATTTTGAAACAGGATCTAAGTCACTGAGGACTTGCTAAATTGCTGAGGCTGGCCTTGAATTTGTGATCCTCCTGTCTCAGCCTCCCAAGTAGTAATATTACTGGCGTGTTCCACCATGCCCGGCTGGCCTTCACATAATTGATGTGACCCAACAAACTGAATCCAATAGTGTCCCTTCTTTTCTGGTACTTCTGCAAAAACCCCAGACTTTAGGATAAAGGAAAAACGGTTTGAGATGCACTTCTTACTTATCAGAGCACATGTGTACGTGGCCAAGCTCTTCTCTGGCATCACCCGCCACCTTAACGCCATTGCCCTTCCTCCTCTTTGGCTTATGGAAGATTCTTTCTCAAGCACAATGGTCTCTCCCAGTCCACGCATTTCCTTACGTCATCTCTTAGAGACATTCTGAACCAGATGACTCCTAATACCCTCTCTCACAGATAAGCGCTAACTGCTCCCCACGTCCGCTGTGGGGAAGATGGATGCTCCTACTACAGCCATGTGGCTCGTTGCTTCAAGTAGAAAATCTGGGGATACTCATCCCCCGAGCAAGAATAAAGCAAACAGAGCCACACGTGATGACGCACGCCCGTAATCCCCGTACTTGGGAGGCGGAGACAGGAGGACCGCAGGCTCATGGCCAGCCTCAGCAATTGAGTGAGGCCCTCTGCAACTTTGTGAGACCCTGTTTCAAGATAAAAAATAAAGTAGGGCTCGGGGTGTAGCTCAGAGGTAGAATACCCTTGGATGCAAACCCCAGCACCAGAAGAAAAAAAAAAAAAAGAACTAAGCAAATAGGACAGCCCAAGGTCAGCCAAGAAATACGGATTTCTCAGCCAAACCTCCTGACCAGCATCTTCTCTTACCACGTGTGAACATACTTACATCAGCCTCTCCTGCATGTGTTCAATTACAGCCATTGCTTCAAGATATTTGGGGTCCAGTGCATCTTTGTTATCTGAATCTCTCTGACAAAGGAAATACATGCCATGAGGAACCGAGAGTCCCAACAGTTAAAGCTCTACTTCTTCAGGGTCATTCCTTCCAGGATGCTCTTCTTCTCCTACTCATAGTTGTCTAGAATGTCTAGTATATATGTAGTTTGTCTAGTATATGTCTAGTGTCATTAAGCACATCCTTAACAACAACAAAATAATAGGCATTTCCTGTGGCCCAATAAACAGCAGCTTCCAAATAATTTATATTATAGGTGGACGTGAATTTTGTTATAGTTAAAAGAGGTAGAGAAAACAGTAACAACAACAACAACAGAAAACAGTAACAACAACAACAACAGCAACAAGGAAATAGATTTTTTTTTTTAAAGGAAAAGAGATGCTGGGAATGTGGGGGCACACGCCTGTAATCCCAGTACTTTGGAGGTTAGGACACAAGGATCGCAGGTTCGAGGACAGTCTCAGCAAGTAGTGAGCTTCTCATCAACTTAGCGAGACCTTGTTTCAAAATAAAAATAAAATTGGGCTAGGGGGTGTAGCTCAGAGGTAGAATGCCCCTGAGTTTAATCCCTAGTACCAAAGTAAATAAATAAATGAAAATGAAAATAAAAAGAGGAAAAGAATAAACATGTTTACCTAATAAATCAAAAATCAAGGAAATTAACGATTTCTTATTATTATTACTTGTATTTTATTTTAGTCTTGAAACAAGGTCTCACTGGTTTCCTGGGAGTCTTACTAGGTTGCTGAGTTTGTCCTTGACCTGTGACCCTCTTGTCTCAGCCTCCCAAGTACAGGGATTAGAAGAGTGCGCTACCACGCCCGGCCTACATCTTATTATTAATAATTTATTTTCGAGGCACATAACATTGCAAAATCTAACAAGGTTTCTCAGTTCCTTATGGAACTTCATATAAATTTCTTAGAGATATAAATCTTGCTGGGCTGGCCCAAATCTCTGAGCCCAAAATCCAGTCCAAGGACTCTTCACTTTCTGGGTACCGACATCAGCCTGCCTCCACTGGACTCACACGATGAAGCCTCCTCTGGCTTCACCCTGGTGATCCTTCCCACCCGCACAATGCCCAGTGGCCAGCCCACGGGACAAACGCGATTCCTGGTGACTTCCAGGATCCCTGGAGCACCTGTACAGCTGGAGGATGTCTTGGTGCATTCTCCAGACCTTTGGTCACGGAAGACCTAGCCAGCTTGGTCTTCAGTGACCTCTAGCAGCAGCAGTAGCAGCAGCAGCAGCAGCAGCAGCAACTTTTCAAAATGCCAGAGATGACTTTCTGGGCCACAGCCTCCTCAGTAGCCGCATGGTGCCAGCACTACCACGGGGAACACTGGCATCAGAGCCGTGCAGTGGTCCCCGCAGCCTGGCCCCTTGCTTCCGGGCCTGGCTGGCTCCGGGCTGACCCCAGTGCCTCCCCTGGAGAGCACAGGGTGCGTACGAAGGGAGGCAGCCTGAAGGAGGGCTCTGCCCGGGACAGGTGAGGACTGGTGGGGTTTTGTTGTAACATGTTTCAAGACACTGCATTCCATTTGTATTGCTTTTTCTGCCATCTTTGCCTCACAGTCTTAATGACTGGCACAGTAATGAATTATTTTGAAAACGTATTGAATAGGGTCCACTTTGGGAGAATGGGCTCCATAACTCCCCATCCACCACCCTCACCTAATTTTGCTCTCCACATGACTCCTTCCGGTCCTTGCCTCCAGCCTCCCTGGATCCACCTCCCTGCAGTGGCCTCTCCTTCCGGCCAGGCCTCCCCCTAATCAAGGTAGCTGCTGCGGCCATTACCCCCATGCCCCATGCCCACACAGCACCCACCCCGATGGGTCAGAACCGCTGACAATGAGCTGATTCTTCACTGGAGGGTTGAGAAATTTGGTAAAATCTATTGATTCTCCCCAACCCAAGAAAATCCACATGTGAACACACATAAAATGTTGTACCTGCTTATTTTCAGGCAACTGAGGAATGAAGCCCATCTGTAGACTCCTGAGTCACAGCATTGTGGAGAGAGAGAGAGAGAAAGAGAGAGAGAGAGAGAGAGAGAGAGAGAGAGAGAGAGAGAGAGAGAGAGAGAAAGGAGAGAGAGCAGGCAGACAGACCAGTCTGGAGCTGATGTAAGTCTACCATGGTCCAAAAATGGAATTTCTGTGGAGAATTTTCAATCTCCTTCCCTGCTGAGGATCCATAGCTGTTATCTCTAAGTTCGTGGTTTCCTAACAATTCTTGTGTTTGGAGGCAGGTTCTTCTCATAGCTCTCCATAAAATCTGCTGAATGAATATGTCTAAAGGAAACGCTTTGACGGACGTTATAAACGTGTGAAATTACCAATGCCAAAAAATATTAAAGTAAAAATGGTCAAATACTGGCCAAGGGATTATTAAGCTAAGAAAATAAACTTCTAATATTAAAATATGGTTTAAAGATGAGAATGACAAGATTTTGTGAAATTAAGGTTAAAAAAAAAAATAAGGGTTTTCCAGGCATCATATTAGAAGAAAAACAATCTATAAAATACCTTACTTAGGAGCTCCTGCTCCTCTTGGAAAAACTATGTTAGATCCATATCATTTTCACATAATGTTAAACACTTTTACATTTCCTCGTTAAGTTGCAGATACATACCCAGGAAGAAAATATGTCCGCCTCAAACAGAGGTTTGGAATGAATACTTTCGTCGTCTCCAATGAACCGAATGACTTTTTTCTTCTCTGGAGACGTCAACGGCGCCTGGGCTGCAGAGACACCCGGGACCTGGGGGTGACAAGGTGGAATGGCGCTCTTCCATCTGCCTTAACCGCTCGGCAGGCACAGCTGAAGACGTCCGCACAGCAAACACTGACAACTCGGTGGGGATGAGGGAGGGGGGGCAACGGGAGACCGCTACAGGTAAACCAAAGAGGATTCTCCCGTGCCCTGCGGACTCACAGCCAGCAGGGAGACGGATCATAAAACAGACAGCCCAGGCACAACAGGACTACTGCTAGCGTACAGGTGTGCCCCAAGGCGGTGTGCACTAGGAAAGGCCCCCTGTGCTCTGCCTACTGAGACAGGAGGATCGCAGGTTCGCGGCCAGCCTCAGCTACTCAGTGAGGCCCTCTGCAACTTGGTGAGACCCCGTTTCAAAATAAAGAATAAAATAATGGGGCTGAGAGTGTAGCTCAGAGGTAGAATGCCCCTGGGTTCCATCCCCAGTGCAGCAAAATAAATAAATAAATAAATAAATAAATAAATAAATAGGTAAATAAAATAGGGGAGGGGATGAAGCTCAGAGGTAGAATGCCCCTGGGTTCCATCCCTAGCACCACACACAAAAAAGAGGGTAATGCTATATACTTGAAGTTGTGCTGTGCAGATAGGAGATGACAGGTGCGGAGCTTCAAGTTCCTGATAGGTACTCAATTATTGGTATTTATCACTGTGGTATTATTCTTAAAAATGCTCAGGAAGGGGTTTTATGACTACAAATGCACCAGCATAGAGAAAGGGTAAGGGAAGAGAGGTGTGAGCTAGACCTGGGAGGACGGGGAGCCAAGCAGTGGAGACAGGAGTTTAAACTATTTGACAAAATGTGGCACAGAAGGAATAAAGAAGCAGTGCCCGGTGAGAGGCGGTGCGTGCAGCTGGTGAGCTGGGCATGAAGGAAGCTACTGGGAAATGGCTAGATTAGGAAGGAAAAGAGACACCCCTTTCTCTGGAAACAAAGTGGCAAAGGCAAGCAGGCCTGCAGGGATGCTGAGCTCTACGAGGAAAGGAAGGTCTCGGGCCATGCTACAGGGCACTTGCTTCCACAGCCCAGGTCATCTAGTCTCGAAAGTGGTAAATGTTGCTGGGCATGGTAGTTCACACCTGTGATCCTGGTACTTGGGAGGCTGAGACAGGATCACAGGCTTGACCAGCCTCAGCTACTTAGCGAGGCCCTCCGCAACTTAGTGAGACCCTGTTTCAAAATAAAGAATAAGCCGGGCGTGGTGGCGCACGCTTGTAATCCCCGCGCTTGGGAGACAGAGACAGGAGGATCGCGCAGGTTCAAATCCAGCCGTGCTGGCTTAAGAGACCCTGTTTCCAAATAAAAACATAAAATAGGTCTGGGAGTGTAGCCCAGAGGTAGAAGGGCTTCCAGGAACCCCAGTACCACCAAAACAAAACAAAACAACAACAACAACAACAAAAAAAACCAAATAAAACAACCAGGCTGGGGTTGTAGCTCGGTGGTCGAATGCCCCTGGGTTCCATCCCCAGCTCCAACAACAAAAAAAGATAAATAAATAAAGATAATTTTTTAAAAAGGCAAATGTAAAAGAAAAAACACTAAATAATTTTACTTTTTTTTTTTGCTACAGGGTCTTGCTATGTTTTCAAGGTTGTTCTCAACCTATGGGCTCAGGGTTTCTCCTCAGCCTCCTGAGTAGCTGGGACCACTGGTGCCCGCCGCCAGCCCAGCCTGTAATCTCACCTCGCCTCCTTTCTCTCTTTTCATTTCCTTCTCAGTTTCCTTCCTTCCTTCTCCTCCTCTTTTTCCTCCCCTTTCTTCTTCTTCCTCCTCCTCCTCCTCCTCTTCTTCTTCTCCTCCTTCTTCTCTTCCTCCTCCTCCTCTTTCTTCTTTTTCATCCTCTTTTAATAGTTTGTCTTTTTCATGCTCAGCTGGTTCTTTAAGTTCCTGTGTGATCAAACAATATTGTAACCACTATAGCTTAGGGTATAGAAATTATTTGTTCAAACATATTTCTTGTGGTTGGGGCATTCGACCTTCAAGCTACACCCCCTGCCCTATTTTTTATTCTTTATTTTGAAACAGGGTCTCACTGAGTTGCAGAGGGCCTCACTGAGTAGCTGAGGCTAGCCGCGAACCGCGATCCTCCCGTCTCAGCCTCCCGAGTGCTGGGATTACGAGCGTGCGCCACCACGCCCGGTTTTGTCAAACATATTAAATGAGCATGAATGCTGCAACTGGCTTCTTGCTAGATGAAGTGCACAGAGGCTGTTAAGAATGGTCCCTGCCTTTAAGAAGCTGACAATACTGTGGACAACAAGATGGCCTCTATGCACAGACTCCTCTAGTGGGTGCACCTGGTGCAGACCAGGCTGCAGAAAGGTGGGGTGGAGAGGTGGCCACCTGCTGAGGAGACAAGGCCTGGGCCTCCCCTTGTAGTATGAGGGACAGACGGCGGCACACGGAGTTCTAGGCAGAGGATGCTACGTGCGTGCGATTGGCTCTGAGCCGGAAAGCGTTCAGTGGCCAGAAGGTTGGGCAGTGGTAGGAGCATAGAGGATTCATGCCAGGAGATCAGATCTTCCCCTGAAGGTAATGAGGCAGCAAAAAATCCATTGATCAGCTTTGCATTTTAAAATAATCACTGTAGCAACAGGAAAATAAATTTAGAGAAAGGAAGAAGAAGAAAAGGAAAGGAGAGAGAGAAAGAAAGAAGTGTGTGTGTGTGTGTGGGGGGGGGAGATACCAGGAGGGAATGAACAACACAGTGGTTGCAGGAATAAAGAGGAAGAAGATACAAGAGAAATAACTGTTTAGCTGGGTGTGGTGGCACACACCTATAATCCCAGTACTAGGAGGCTGAGCCAGGAGGATCTGGGGCTCAAGGCCAGCCTCCGCAATTTAGTGAGACCCAGGGGACTCAGCAAGACTCTTTTTCAAAATAAAAAATAAAAAGGGCTGGGGATAGCTCAGAAATAGAATGCCCCTGGGTTCAATCCCCAATCTCTTCCTCCCCTCAACACACACACACACAAATCTAGAAATGAGTTGGATATCCACAATAGGAAAATGTGTAAATAAATTATGGTATTGTGGAGACTCAGTTTGATCTCACCCGGCACTACCCTGTAACTGAATTCCCCTCCCTCTTCCTGTGTCATGGTAAATCTAAAGTTTAACCTCACTCCTCTAGGAATGACTATGCTACTCCCAGCAGGAAGGACAGTACTCCCTTCCCCCAGGATGGCTTATCTCTACCTAAAATTCCTGTGTGGTGTCCACTCCCCCAACACCTCCTACCCAGCGAATTCCGCTTCTGTAAGCTGCTTGCCTACCCCTTATAAGCCCCTAACCTGGCCAGTCGGGGCGCCCCTCTGGTCTGATTTTAGACTGAGGGCTCCGCCGCTGGCCAGCTAATAAAGGCTTCAATTGGCACATTTCCCTTGGGCTCTTGAGTCTCTCATTTCTCGCAAACTCTGCATACAACATTTGGAGGCCCCCGCGAGATTTTTGAGGGAAGTTCGAAGTTTCCAAAGGAAACCCAAATTTTGCCTCTGCTCGTGGTCCTTTGGACTGGCTGAGGGGGGAGAGGGAGCTCCTGAGAAGACATTTTCTCAGCCTCACACTCCAATTCCTCTCCAAGTCCATGATCGAATACACTCTGGTAAAGCCACCTGAATCCGGATCTCTGGTCTCTGGTAAGTGGTCGACCATCTGGGGAGGGTACAAGACAGGGTGGACGCACCCGGTGACTCTGGCCCTGGGGACGGATGAGAAGACATTTTCCATCCTTCTGGCGGGGCCAATGTGCCCCATCTGGTCCTGGTAGGATCGCAGTTCTCCATTCTGTTATCCCTCCCCCAGTCCTGGTAGGGCAGTCCTGCCCTATTCTGTTACCCTCACCCGATCCTGGTGGAGAAGATACTGCGTTCTATTCTGTTTCCCTGGTTCCCTGGTGAAGCTTTTGTGCCTCAAATATTCTGGAATTTGTGCCTTATACGCACATATGTCTGGTTGGATCTTGTTTATTTTTGTTTGGTCTGTGTCTCTCTGCATGTTGCATATTGTCTGAGGTTGTGTCTGGTTCTTCCTATGGTGCTTGTAGTGTTTTGCTCTGTCAATAGAGTTGGGGCAGTCGCCCCTTGAGAGTAGAAGGTGCTGCTATCAGTCTGCTTTGTATTCCTTCCTTTCCTTCAAGTTAATGTGCAATATATGGCAGTTGGGGCAGACTTGGTGGATAGAAAGGTCATGGGAGTTTGTCTAAATTTTCATGTGTTGAAGTTCGGAGTGGTCAGATTTACTTCTGGAGAGAATACACACCCCCACCCCTGGGTCAGAAGGGGAAAAGGACAGTTTGTCCAGGGGAATGTGCATAAGAGGTTGGTCACCTCAGCACTCTGAACTGGCCCTCCTCCCCCTGCCGGGATGAGTTTGCCCGAGACACAGTGGAGGCACACGGCTCTGAGGGGAAGTGCCCTCCAAAAGCAGCATTCACACAGACCTGAAACACCAGGCCCCTCCCTGGACCTCAGATCGGGTGTATGGACTTTGGGAGGCCCTCTTTGCCAAGCTTGCTTGAGTGGCTTTCCGTTTACTTGTAACCCTTAAGGAACGGGAGAAGCATTCCTATGGCAAAGAGCCAGGTGGGTGGGGGTTTATACCGACCCTCCACATTCCAAGCCCAACTCGAGGTTCACTCCAAACGTCATTATGTGAAAAGTTCAGTCCTCTCTCCAGTCGTGTCCAACCGTCCTACAGTGTTTTCTGGACAATTTTAGAGAGGCGAGCTGTAGATTATGGAACATTAGTCAATCTGTTCACTCTCTGCAGGTTTTGTGGGTTGGAGTGACCTGCTTGCGGAGCAGGGAGGCCTCAGAGAGAGAGCACCATAGGACCTGGCCACCTGGGCAAGGCTTTATATATTCAAATTTGGTCTGATTCTCTTTGATAAACCTAAGTGACTTAAAGGTTCATCTGTCATGTCTCATTTTCTGTCTGTCCTGTCAGTGTCTTGTTCTGTGGGTTTTTTTTTGTTTGTTTGTTTTTTGCGGGTCTGGGGATGGAACCCAGGGGCATTTGACCAGCCAAATAACTCAGAAGAAAAAAAAATTAAATTACACCTAGCAGGCCTGCACTATAAAATATTTAAAAGAAGTTCTCTTATCTCTCTTATCAGCCTGACACTCTTTAGAAAGGAACTCTCCACTGACACCATTTCCTGGTTGCTTAGGATTCAAACATCAATTCTCTGAACTGGAGGGAAGAGACACTTGTAAAGACTGCTTAAATACACTAAATTGTTTTAGCTGAAATTGTCCTTAAAGTTACAAAAGAGAGCTCGGCAAATTGTATAAATTGTTCATTTTGCTTCTTAGGTTATTTGCTTACATGTTTTTATAAAAATATTGTACTTGGTTAGCAAGATCAGGGGTTACATGGTGTACCAGTATTGGGAAGAGGTTTCAAATGTATTAATGTGACAGTATTTGAAAGTTGCTTTGATAATTTCCAAAGTGTAAAATAATAGTAGGAGCCTTGGTGCTGTGCAGGCACTCAGGCAGGGAGGGGGCTGCAGCGATTACCATGCATGTGCCCTTCATTCTAATCATTAGCCTATAGTAAAGGCCTTAGAGTCAACGGAAGCCTTTAGCCCTAAAATTACAATAGAGGCAACCGGTGCCTCTGTTTACCTCCTCTCCTCTGGGATCCGGCTTGGGCATAGGAAAGGTAAACTTTGTGTGCGGCTTCAAAGCACCCTAGTTGATGAGCAACCAATACTGCCCAATACAACAGAGCCGAGGGCCAGGTAGATTCTTGACCCTTGCACTTAGTAAGCGTACTGTCCAGAGACAAAGAGGCACCACCTGGCTAAGGAATAAGTAACTAGCCCATTGCCTTGGTAACACTGATGAGAAAGATACCAATACAAATAACACATGGTACATGCCCACTTTGGAATTTGGGACATGTACTGTCCACATGTGTCCTTAGATAGTTTTCAGCCATTTTTCTATCTGTCTACTAAAATTGTTTATGTTTGACTTAAATAGAAATTTTAAATACAGAGATATAGTTCTATAAGGTATAGAGGCTTTGGGCTAAAATTCCTTTATATAACTGGTAATTTATATTAGACTAATAAAGCTTATTTTTTATCTTTAGCCTAAACTGTTATAACAATTTATATGATAGTTTTTCTAAGTGCATGTGTTCATGTTTTAACACTTGGTATTCAGCTGGACTAAGGGTTAGCTTTGGCTGACCAAGGTCAGTGTTGATTATAGCTCTAGCCTGATGGCTCAGAGACAAAGAAAAAGATTTTATTGTTTGGCCTACATATGAAGGCTTATTCTTGCTATTGGCTAAATCCCCAGCAGCTGTTTGTTCTGAAAGGAAAACTATTTGTCTTATATTTGTTAAATAAGTAAAAAGACAAAAGTAAAAAAAACACCTTAGTTCATGTGGCTTAAGCTGTTAAAGGTTTAAGTTTGCTGGAAATTTCAAAATTGTCATTAAAGATGAACATACTTTGTTTCCTTCAGGCTAAGGCAACTACCATCATATTGTCTTCCTGCTAATAGATGTGTAAATTGTAATGTCATTCTGAAGATTTATTTTGTTGAAATGATGGTTTTTGCTGGTTATGAGAAGGGACAAGTTAGTGGGTAGATGTAAGTAAACAAATTGTGTCTATACCTCGGACCATAAATATATCTATATCTAAAAACTAAATGTGTTGTATATATAGAGTCATCTAAATGTGGTAGAAGATTTCAGAAATCAAAAGTTAAAGGCTAAAGGTGTATGAGTTTTATATTTATATGTAAGCTGACCAATAAGATTTTTGTGTTTTTGAATCAGAGAGTTAGCCTTAAGAACTGGTTTACATCTGTTTGTCCTGACTGAGTAAATGACTTATTGTATAAAAAATATAGAGTCGACGGTCAGGTAACAAGTTTATTTTCATTG
Source organism: Muscardinus avellanarius (assembly GCF_963383645.1). Taxonomy (NCBI): domain Eukaryota; kingdom Metazoa; phylum Chordata; class Mammalia; order Rodentia; family Gliridae; genus Muscardinus; species Muscardinus avellanarius. The sequence goes on from NC_137793.1 coordinate 107,512,597, forward strand.
TTAATGTTGTTCTCTAAAGTTATGAAACCTAGAGCTATCTGGTTTTCGTCAGTACTGTTAACTTACATAGACTTAGTTATAATTACAGTCCAGTATAAAAATGGGTCAATGGACTACCAGAGCTAGGCCAGTATAAAAATGAGTCAATGTACAGAAAACCCTGATAAATATATTAATAGATTTCAAACCCTGGCTATAATGTTTAATCTAACAAAAATGAGATGCATAGCCAGTTATATCTCTGAGACAAAGGCTCCCATTAATCAGCTTTTAAGTTTGACCTTTGGGGTGTCTCGACAACAGAAATAAGGTAAAAAAGAAAAAAAAGCATCAGAGGAGACAAATGCAGACACAGGAACAAGCCCATTTAATAGCCCTAATATCGGGCAATAAGTCTTTGCCCCCTCAGAGATACCAAAGGATTCTTCTAGAGAGAGAGGAAAGGAGCTAGAGGCCTGCTGCCTGCTGGTATTGCAAAGGTGCCTGGGTGTTGCGTCAAGGACTGCCCTGAGTGGAGTCCATCTGCATCTGGGCTGTGCCACCTCTAAAAAGCACCCTGCCCTCACCTCTGAAGGGAAGTGAGGTTGCCTGCTCCCATTGTGGCTGCCCTCAAAGACTGAGGACTAAGGATGTCCAAGGCTTGGCAAGGCCCCTCTGATCAGCCCTCTGATCAGCTGGAGAAAAACTGGGTAGCTCTTGAGGTGACAGGCAAAATATTGATTTTTTTTTTTGATGCAGGGCTTAATCTTCTGCTCACTTTGCCTCTTCTATTTTGTATCTGGGGTTGACAGCACCCCAAAAGGCCAAATAACTTTGTAATGTCTTAAACCTATAAAAAGATAGTTTAGTCTACTCTTGTATGCTAGCAGGCCTGATCCCGAAGATCAGCCTCTAACCCTGATGTAAAATGAGTTGCTGATAAGAGCAGCTTCATGAGTGAGAAAGCTCAGAAATCAGGCTATGCAGTGGAGAGCCTTCAGGAGGTAATAAATAAATAGGCTACCCCCTCCTAATACTTTGGGAACCTGGTTAAAATGGGATTCTCCCCTGGATCAGCTTCTCCCAAAGTAAGATGTCCTTTCCAAGTTCTTAGCACTCCTACAGCTTCTTGACTACGTAGACAATATCCTTGAATTCATATGTCCAAAATTAAACCTGTCACTTTAGAAACTGTGCAGAAACAAGGCCCTAAATTCAGGAGTAAGCAGAGGAGACAAGATCAAGGGATACATTTTTTTAAATGAAAGAAATAACTATGTTTATAGTTTGTTTTTCAATTGATAAGAGACAGATGTTAGAGATAAACAAGAGAACCTGGCACCTGTAATCTCGGTACTTGGGAGGCTGAGATGGAAGGGTCACAGGTTCAAGGTCAGCCTCAGAAACGTAGTGAGACCTGTTTCAAAATTAAAAAATAACACAGGGCTGAGGGTATAGCTCAGAGGTAGAATGCCCCTGGGTTTAATTCCCAGCACAAAAAATAAAAACAGATAGATAAGAGAGAGGATATTGGGCATGGGATGAAATGCCCAAAGGAAGAAATAACGGGATGAGAGGACTGAGACTGGAGAGGGCAACGAGCACAGAGGCCAGGCAGGCCCCCAGGCCCCGGCCACAGCTCCAGCAGAAAGGCATTCTTTCCTTCCTGAGGCAGGAGATGAAATCATCTGCTGACAGGTCAGGAAGGATGTTTGGAGAGAGCAGACTCTTCCTAGAAGGGAGGAAGTTGCCAGTGCCCCAACTCTCTTCTGACAGCAGAAATGACGAGGCTTCAAAGCACTGAGTAAAGAAAGCTGCTGAAATTCATCCCCTGAAATCCAGGAAGAAGCTGAACAAGGACGGGTCCCCTGAACTGCTGACGCGGACAAGACGCGGCAAATACCTCTTTTCCGTGTTTCTCTGTTTCTTCGTACGTCGGCAATTTTACTTTTGTGCCTTTGATATCAGAAAGGAGGTGAGAGCAGGTATTAATCCATTCATAACATTCATCCTGAGAAGAGATCAAAGATCATTTCTATGCAGAAAAAAATCAGGTTACTCCAACGCATTCAACTACTGAGGAAGTAGTGAGCCCGGTTTCTCTACTTAACTCACTTCAGTTAACTTTGTGTTTGTTCCATAGACCTAATTGGTATTCCCTCCTACTGGCGCGGTTTGAGACCTGGGTTTGAGACAGCGTGTGGTGACATGCTGTAAGCCGAGCGCAGAAGAACCTTTGGGTTAACTAAATACTTCAAAGGTCTGTCCTAATAAATTGCATGCAATCGACTAACTTAGCCACTTTGGAAAACACGTATTACCCAAGAAAAATGGAAGTAAATGTCTATTCCAAGATGTGCACTGTAAGTATGCACTGAAGCTCTGTTTATAATAACCCATGGCCAGAAATAATCAAATGCTCATCAATAGAAAATAGATAAATTATATGTAACTGTACAATAAAATATTCTCAGTATGAAACTACAAAAAGTATGAACTTTTGATAAAAAGCAACCATATGTGTGAATCTAAAAATAAATATGCTTAGTCAAAAAATAAAACAAAAAACACGTTGATAAAATTCCATCTGCATAAATTACAGAAAGTGAAAAATAATCTTAGCCGGGCATGGTGGCACACACTTGTAATCCCAGCATTCGGGAGGCTGAGGCCAGAGGATCACAGTTGGCGAACAGCCTTAACTACTTAGTGAGGCCCTCTGCAACTTAGTGTGACCCTATTTCAAGATAAAGAATAAAAAATAGGGCAGGGGATGTAGCTCAGAGGTCAAATTCCCCTGGGCTCCATCCCCAGACCCCCCCCCAAAAAAAAAATAATGAAAAATAATCTTTGGTGTTAGAAAGTGGATAGTGTGGGACGTGGTGGAGCACCCTTGTAATCCCAGTACTTGGGAGGTTGAGAAAGAGGATCGTGGATTTGCGGCCAGCCTCAGCTACTTAGGCCTCCACAACTTAGTGAGACCCTATTTCAAAATAAAGAATAAAGAATAGGAGGTAGATGCACCTGGGTTCCATCACCAGTACTGCCGGGGGGGGGGGGGGTAGGGCAGCTCATGCCTTGGACGAGACAAGGATGAGAGAGAGAGATTACATCCAGGTTCAGACTGTAGTGTTGGATGGTACTCATTTTCACTGTGGCGATTGTTTTTACAGGCAGTTGAATATTCTAGACATTTTTAAATTATATACTTTTTTGTACTGGAGATTGAACCCAGGACATTCTACCTTTGAGCTACAACCCTATCCCTTTTCATTTTTTATTTTAAAACAGAGTCTCCACATTGCACGCTTATAATCCCAGCCTTTGGGAAGCTGAGACAAGGAGGATCGCGGTTCCTTAGCTACTTAAAGAGGTTCTTTGTAACTCAGTGAGACCTGTTTCAAAATAAAGAATAAAAAAAGGGCTGCAGGTATAGCTCTGAGGTAGAATGCCTCTGGGTTCCATCCCCAGTACCAAAAAAAAAAAAAAAAAAAAAAAAAGCAGGGTCACAGAGTCTCACTAAGTTGCTGAGGCTACCCTCCAACTTGCAATCCTCCCCGTCTCAGCTTCACAAGTACTGAGATTACTGGTGTGTGCCACCACAACCAGCTAAAGTTATATACTTTAAATACATGCAGTTTGTTTTAAACCAATTAGGCCAACTGGGCGTGGTGGTGCATGCTTGTAATCTCAGTACTTGGGAGGCCGAGATGGGAGGATCACAGGTTTGTGGCCAGCTTCAGTAACTTAGTGAGGCTCTCCATAACTTAGTGAGACCCTGTTTGAAAATAAAGAATAAAATGAGGGCCAGGGGTGTGGCTCGGAGGTAGCACCCCTGGGCTCAATCTCCAGTATCACAAAAAATAAATAACAAATAAATAATGAGACTTTAAAAAACCTGCTCAAAATGAAATACAACTAAGGGGAAGGAGGAGTCATTACCTTCATCTTATTCAGCTCCTGAAGCTCCTTTGCAGGATTGCTTTGTGACAGAGCTGCTTGGCTCAGAGCCATTGCTGTTACTATCCCTTTACAGCAACTGAAAAACAGATGCATACTTAAATAAAGGAGGCAGGCAGCACACGCTCATACTTAAATAAAGGAGGCAGGCAGCACACGCACTCAGTGCCACAGTTTAGAAGAGCGTCCCCTAGAGGCGTGGTCCCCAGGACAGTGCCCTGGAAGGCTGTGCAGGCTTTAGGAGTGGAGCCCCCCACCCCGGAGGTCCTCTGAGGCAACTATGGGCCTCCAGGCTCTCCCTCTTCCCCCTTTGCTATCTGGCTCATAAAGTAACCATTTCCATTCCCCCTAGAACTCCTGCAGTGACTGATTGCTGTCTCACTCACTACAGCCCAAAGCTCTGAGGCCAGTAATCTTTAGAACTGTGGGCCAAAACAAACCTTTTACCTTTATAAGTTAATTATCTCAGGTATTTCGGTATAGTAAGAAAAAGCTGACTGTTATTCCTAACATGATTCACTTGTTGGTTCTTCTAACCCCTTAAAATCCAGATGTAGTTGAAATTTATCACAATATTTCAGCCACTGAATTATTCTTATCAGGAAGAATTGTGGGGAGCTGTTAAGGTCTTCCCCTTACTTTTACTAAAAGAGTACTTCTGACTGTCCTTGGCCATTGTGGGGAACCATTAAGGTCTTCCCCTTATCTTTACTGAAAGAATACTTCTGACTGTCCTTCCACCCAGAGCCAACAAGGTTTGGGATCATGGAGGTTTCAAAGTAATTAAGACTCTCTCAGAACTAATGATGCTATTGTTGTCTGAGATAAGATTAGGTTTGTGTTGTTTGTGTTGTACCAGGGTATTGTTTGACCTGCCCCTGGCATATGTACTTTGGACTTGTCTTTCTTGCATTCCTGTACAACCCAAAGCTAGAAACTATATAAATAGTGACAAGAGAATAAACTGGTCATCGGCCCAGTAGAGACTGGCGATCCTCCCATGCTTGAACTGAATTCTTTAATCTTCACGCCTCTCTTCGGAACCTGTACTTTTGCCAAGTGGCTCCGTCAAAGAATAAAGGGTTTCTTCCTGAATTTCTCACCATGGTCCTCTTCCTTTACTCTATTTTCTTTTACTCTTGACCACTGATAAAATTAAATTGAAATGAAGGAAAATTTGGCTAGATCATAAGAGCTGCTTCTCAAATTTAAAGTAACCACCATGACTGCTTGCATCATAATTAATAGATTATACTTTTTTAGGCCTCACCTTTATTTGGTGTGAATCATCTAGATTTCCAGATATTACAATTTTGTGTGTATTGTGTGGTACTGTGGATAGAACCCAGGGGGCATTCTACCTCTGAGCTATACCCCCAGCCCTATTTTTTTTTAATCTTGAAACAGGGTCTCACTAAGCTGTGGAAGGTCTCGCTAAGTAGCTATTGGCTAGCTGTGAACCTCCTATCTCAGCCTCTCAAATACTAGAACTACAAGTGTGCACCACCGTGCCTGGCTATTATTTTTCATCTTTTTAAAGCAAGCCTTGACAAGTTGTTGGGGCTGGCCTTGAGCTTGCAATCCTCCTGTCTCAGCCTCCCAAGTACTGGGATTACAGGTGTGAGGCACCACACCTGGCTTTTCCCCCCATTTTTAAAAATAAGATATTTTGGTTGGCATTTAGTAAATCACACAAAAGCATCCATTCAGTCGTGCAAGGAATTACGTAGGATACCAAGATTCTTAAATGCTTCCCAGCAAGTGCAAAAGTTTAAGGTGTATCTTATTTATGCAAGTAAGTTGATCTCTTTTTTAAAAAGTAATTCTCACCTTCACATACACAAATTTCCCATCCTTCTCTGCTGGCGGCCCTGTGTCCAAAACAATTCTAAGGCTACTGGGGGACACCAAAATTTCAAGTTCCAACTCAGCAGTGTTAGAGCCAGATGAAAAACTGAACAAGTATTTCTTTCACTGTTTTAAAATAACTCTTACAGCTGCTACTTCACTCTCCTTTTCTGCCTTATGGTCACTTAATTTTCAAGTGGGCAGCCATAAAATAACCAGTCCTTTTCACCTGCACAAGTGGTTTGTGTACTGGGACAGCTTCCTGGCCAGTGTCATTGCATCCACCTCTAACTGTGCGATTCCTCTGTCTCTTTTCTCAGAACTGTCCTCCTCCTCCTCCAACCTTGGGAGAGTATCTTGGTCAGTTAGGTCAGGAACCATTAAAATCAGCAAATTCACCATCCACCGGATCATAAATATATGCAATTCCTCCATCTGTTAAAAAGATTACAACACAGATGAGCCACCTGGAATGCAGCAAAATTCTCACCAGACTGAAAAACAGAAATGATCAGACCAGCATTCACTTTTCTTTTCCTTTCTTTCTTTTTTTTTTTTTTTTTTTTTTTTTTTGCAGGTCTGGGAATGGAACCCAGGGGCATTCGACCCTGCCCTATTTTTTATTCTTTATTTTGAAATGGGGTCTCACTGAGTTGCAGGGGCCTCACTAAGTAGCTGAAGCTGTCCGCGAACCGTGATCCTCTGGTCTCAGCCTCCCGAATGCTGGGATTATAAGCATGTGCCACCACACCTGGCCAGCATTCACTTTTCAACAAATCTCTAATTCTTTTTTTTTTTTTTTTTCTGGTACTGGGAATAGAACCCAAGGGCATTCTACCTCTGATCTACACCCCAAGCTTTATTTATTTATTTATTTATTTATTTATTTATTCATTCATTCATTTATTTATTTTTGGTGGTACTGGGGTTCCTGGAAGCCCTTCTACCTCTGGGCTACACTCTCAGACCTATTTTTACATTTTTATTTGGAAACAGGGTCTCCTAAGCCAGCGCACGCGGCTGGCTTAAACCTGCGCGATCCTCCTGTCTCTGCCTCCCAAGCGTGGGGATTACAAGCGTGCGCCACCACGCCCGGCTCCAAGCCTTATTTTTTAATCTTACTTTTGAAACAAGGTCTCACTGAATTTTGAAGGGCCTCACTGAATGGCTGAGGCTGCAACCCTCTTTGTGTGTGTGTGTGTGTGTGTGTGTGTGTGTGTGTGTGTGTGTGTAGTACTGGGGATGGACTGCATGGACATTCTACCTCTGAGATACACCCCCAGCCCCATTTTTTATTCTTTATTTTGAAACAGGGTCTCACTGAGTTGCAAAGGGCTTCATGAAGTAGTAGCTGAGACTGTCTTTCGAACCATGATCCTCCTGTCCCAGCCTCCCAAATGCTGGGTTTGCAAGCATGCGCCACCACGCCCTGCTCTAATTCTTTTTTTTTTTTTTTTTTAATTTTATTTTATTGGTGCACTGTATTCATACATCATAGTGGGATACAAACTTTTGTAGACATACATGCACACATCGCCCAGTCAGCCCCCACCCGATCCCCACCCCATTCTCTCCCCATCCCTCCCTCCCATGCTTGGCTTAGTGGTTGACATCTAGTATTATAGCAATTTATCCAAAATTAAAAATGATAATCTCACATAACAGTTTCATTTGTCTGATACCAAGCTTTTGATGACTTAAATATAACATTTCAATATTTCTTTTTGCTTTCTTTCTTACCAGAGAATATTTTTTTCTTTTTTTTTAGGTGAAACTTTCATATATTTATTTTTCAGAAAAAAATCTATCCTGATATGGAATATGGACTCTAGATACCCAAAACAATCTCGAAGCAAAAACAAAGCTAGAAGATGTATATTTTCTGATTCCAAACCATATAAAGCTACAATAATTGAAACAGTGTAGTACTGTTCTAAAGGCAGATATATAGACCATTGGAGTTAAATACAAGCCTAGAGCTAACTTCTTCCCTATATTGTCAAGTTATTTTTGACAAGGTTTCCACGAAAATTTGGTGGTGGAAATTAATAATCTTTTAACTAAATATTGTTGAAAAATAATAATTACATGGAAAAGAATAAAATTGGACCCTTACCTAATCCCACATACAAGTATTAACTCAAACTAGATAAAAGACCTAAATATAAATCTTAAGACTATAAACTTTTAGGAGAAACTGAAGGAATTTATGTCTTCAAAACCAGCGCTAGAGAAAATACTCAAAGAGATTAACTACAAAGAGGAAATAGGTAACACTCACCAGAACCAGAGAAACAAGAGTTTCCATCCAACAGACAACTAAGATTGGTTATCTGTGGAGATTCATTATTTATGTTAGTCTTTTACCTATCTCTAAATTGTATTGTTTGCCTTTATTGTTGTTAATTTTTAGGATTTCTAGTTGGAATATTAATATACCTTCAGATATAGCATTTGGAAATATTTTATCCAATTCTATTAGTAACTGTTAACTCTGTTTACATTGTCTTTGGATATACAATATTTTCTTTTATTTTTTAGGGAGTTTGTATATTCTTCTGTTGCCTGTGCCATTGAAATCATATCCAAGAAATCACTGCCAATTTCAATGTTGTGAGGTTTTATGACCCAGATTTTCTCCTAAAAGTTTATAGTCTTAAGATTTATATTTAGGTCTTTTATCTAGTTTGAGTTAATACCTGCTCTAATTCTTAATGAAATCAAACAACTACTATTTTGCTAGTGTAACCATATTTTTTTTTTACTCACTATCCTACATTAAACAATTCTCTTCTCTACTTGGAAAAAAGGTTCCTATTAAAGCTTAAGTTCTCAAATTTCCATTGGTGCGCCAAGGAATTCTTTTTTTTTTTTTTTTTTTTTGGTGTTTGGTGGTACTGGGGGTGGAACCCAGAGGCTTTCTACCTCCAGGCTATACTCCCAGACCTATTTTATATTTTATTTGGAAACAGGGTCTCACTATGTTGCTGAGAGCCTCACTAAGTAGCTGAGGCTTTGAACCTACGCGATCCTCCTGTCTCAGCCTCCCAAGCGCGGGGATTACAAGTGTGCGCCACAACGCCCAGCAGTGCACCAAGGAATTCTAACGATCCACAGAGAACTTACATCCTTTCCGTTTCTCTTTCTCTCTCTTTTTCTCTTTGTGGTAGTGGGAATTGAACCCAAGAACATCTACCTCTGAGCTATACCTTCAGTCCTATTTTTTTTTTTTTTTTTTTTGGTGGTACTGGGGTTCCTGGAAGCCCTTCTACCTCCGGGCTACACTCCCAGACCTATTTTTACATTTTTATTGGGAAACAGGGTCTCCTAAGCCAGCACGTGTGGCTGGCTTCGAACCTGCGTGATCCTCCTGTCTCTGCCTCCCAAGCGCGGGGATTACAAGCATGCGCCACCACGCCCGGCACCCTATTTTTTTTTTTTTAAACAGGAGCTTAGTTGCTCAGGCTGGCCTCAAACCTATGATCCTGCTGTCTAAGCCTCCCAAGTACCGGGATCATAGACATGCGCCGCCATGCCCAGCTCTCTTTTATCCTGGCAGCACGTTCAGTCAGGGGCTACAGGAATGGCAGAAATATAATTCCACACAAATCCTTACTTTGGTCCCATCCCAGATTAATGCCATTAAGATTTTTGGCATACTTAGAGTAAAGATAATATTTAGAATTCAATCTTATCATGTCTAAAACTCAATTCTAGACACAAGAACATTCTGCACTTAAAAAATTCACTGAAAACCACTTGAGTTTCACTATAAAATCATTTTACCCTCCCCATCTCTTGCTTCAGTTGGATAGGCAGGGACTAGTTTGTCTGTGAAGAAAACCCTCAGTGAAGGCAGAAAGTGACCTCCCGGCCCTACAAGTACGTACGTTGCGCTGAAGTTCAGTGTTACCATTGTTAATTTCGTTGCTTATCTTCAAAAGCCACTGCTGAATCATGTTAAATACTTGTGCTTGGAATGCCCTAAGGGAAAACCAGGCAAAAACGAAGGTGAGTGACTGACACGGAGTATAAAGTAACTACCAGCTAGGAGAAAAGGTTTTATTTGACCGGGCAAAGTGAACTCGCGTGTGGACGTGGTTTGAGAAGTCACAGGAAGGTGAGTCAGGCCTTGACTGTCGTTGCTCCCTGACCCCCTGGTTGTGAGCACCTGGCAGGACACAGTTGGATGACAGAGAGCTTAGCTTTAATACCAGCTCTACTGTATCAATCCTCATATCCCTCCCAGGACTGGGGCCTTCTCACATAAGGAGGATGAACTTTACGTTTGGCTTCTAGCTTGACAGTGTGAGGGGCAAGGTCGGCCCACCACTGAAACTGGTAAAACTGATGACAGAAACTATTTGAGGCATGTTCTACCACTGAGCTATACCTCTCCCCTCTACTACTTTTTATTTTGAGACAGCTGCCCAGGCTGGCCTCACACTGGTGATCCTCCTGCTCAGCCTCAGATGTACTGGAATTATGGCATGAGCCACCACACCTCAAAAGAAAAAGATGTCTAAAGTATATATTTTTAAGCCAGATGTGGTGGCGCACCCTTGTAATCCTGGTACCTGGAAAGCTGGGACAGGAGGACTGCAGGTTCGCAGCCAGCCTCAGCTAATTAGTGAGGTCCTCTGCAACTTGCTGAGACCCTGTTTCAAAATAAAGAACAAGTAAGCTGGGTTTGGTGGCTCACGCTTGTAATCCCAACACTTGGGAGGCTGAGACAGGAGGATTGCACAGGTTCAAAGCCAGCCTCAGCTACTTAGTGAGGCTCTCAGCAACTTAGTGAGACCCTGTTTCCAAATAAAGTATAAAATAGGTTTGGTAGTATAGCCCAGAGGTAGAAAGCCCCTGGGTTCCACCCAAGTACCACCAAAATAAATAAATAAAATAAATAAATAAATAATAAAAATAGGGCTGGTGGTGTAGCTCAGAGGTAAAATACCCTTGGGTTCCATCCCCAGTACAGGAAAAAAAAAAAAAATAGGGCTATGGATGTAGCTCAGAGGTAGAATGCCCCTGGGTTCCATCCCCAGTACCACAAAAGAAAGAAAGAAAGAAAGAAAGAAAGAAGGAAAGAAAGAAAGAAAGAAAGAAAGAAAGAAAGACTTAGGATCTCTGAAAATTGCTAAGAAAGAGAAAGGAATAGAAAGAACATTCAAAGAAAAATTAGCTGAAAATTTCCCAGATTTATTGAAAAACCGTAACTAATATATTCTGGGAGTTTAGCAATCTCAGATACATCAAAGTAAAAATGTAGAAGCCTCCAGCAGAGACAAAATACCAGACCTTAGAGCAAACTTAATTTAAAGGCCAGAATAATATAAAGTATCTATTCATTCCACAGAGGCGGGAAATGACAAACCAATGACTGGAGAAAACAGGGAAAGTCGCAAATGACAAACAGCACAGTCCTGCGTTACACATCGATCACAAACAGAAGACAAGTCGTGAAGTGCGCTGGGTCAGTAAGAACGAAGGCACAGCAGACCAGAACATGGATGCAACCAGGCAGTCGTCTGAGGAAGTTTGTAAATATAAATGCCAATATTAAGAAACAAGAAACTGGGCGTGGGGGCTCACAACTGTAATCTCAGTACTTGGAAGGCTGAAAGAGGAGGATCACAGGTTCAAGGCCAACCTCAGCAATTTGGAGAGACTTTGTTTCAAAATAATAAAATACAGCTGGAGATGAAGCTCAGAGGTAGAGTGTCCCTGGGTTCAGCCCTCACTACCCCCCCCCACACACACACGCCAAAAATAATCTCATAATTTTGTTCTTCTTTATGGCTGAGTAGAATTCCATCATGTGTATATCACATAATTTTGTAATCCACTCATCTGCCGGTGGACACCTAGGCTGGTCCCACCATTTGGCAGTTATGAACTTTGCTGCTATGAACATAGATACGTGTGTGTTACTGTGGTAGTCTGGTTCAGTTCCTTTGGGTAGACACCCAGGCGTGATAGAGCTGAGCCATTCGGTAGGTTTGCTCCCCGTCTTCTGAGGACCCTTGACGCTGATGTCCCATCACTGATTTGCAATCCCTCCGACACTGTACTGGAGCTCCTCTCCAGACAGAGGAGGAGAAGCCTTAGTGGAGGGAGGGAGGGGACCTAACTGAGCAGGCAGGAGGGGAAGGCAGCCTCACTGAGGGAGACACTTCAGTGGAAGAGATGCGATGTACATACTCAAGCTGGCTTAAGAGACCCTGTTTCCAAATAAAAAGGCCGGGGATGAGGGTGAGTGGTTGGGTGCTTGCCTAACATGCACGAGGCCCTTGGTTCAATCCCCAGCCCCTTCCCCCCAAAAAGTGAAATGACAACTTATAAGATGGGAAAAAATGTTATTTGCAATTCACATATCTCAAAAGAGACTTATATTCAGAATATATAGCTCACTCTTAAAAACTCAATAATGTACAAATGACCCAATTAAAATGGGTGCAAAAGAGCCGGGCGTGGTGGTGCACGCTTGTAATCCCCGCGCTTGGGAGGCGGAGACAGGAGGATCGCACGGGTTCGAAGCCAGCCTCAGCTACTTAGTGAGGCTCTCAGCAACTTAGTGAGACCCTGTTTCTAAATAAAGTATAAAATAGGTCTGGGAGTATAGCCCGGAGGTAGTAAAGCCCCTGGTTCCACCCCCAGTACCGCAGGAAAAAAAAATTGGTGCAAAGGATCTGATATTTCTCCAAAGAAAATATATAAATGGCCAATAAGCTCACAAACCAACATTTTTGTATATCATTATTGATACACATTATTATCATTATTGTTATTAGGGAAATATAAATCAAAAGCGCAATTAATCCAAGTGTTGTGGCACACGCCTGGAATCCCAGTACTTGGGAAGCTGAGACAGGAGGGTTGCAGGTTCGAGGACAGCCTCAGACAATAGTGAGACTCTTCTCAACCTGTCAAGATCCTGTTTCAAAATAAAAATAAAATGGGGTTGGAGGTATAGTTCAGAGGTAGAATGAATGCCCTGGATTCCATCTGCAATACCATAAAAAAAATGAGATACTACTTGACACCCATTAGTATGGCTAGAATCAAAAAGTCTGATAACAAGTGTTGGTGAGTATATAGAGTCTCAGCCCTCATACATTGCTGGTGAAAATGTAAAATGGTATAGGTTTCCTAACGAAAACAGTCTGGCAGTTCCTCTATTGTTAAAGATAGAACTGTCCTATGACCTGGTACTTCCAATCCTTGGTATACAACCAAGAGAAATAAAAGCACATTCTGTCCCACAAATAAAACTTGTATATGAATATTTATAGCAAGCCAGGCACCAGTGGTGCATGCCTGTAAGCCTAGTAGATGGGAGGCTGAGACAAGAGGATCACAGCTTTGAGGCCAGCGTGTGGTAATTTAGCAAGACCTTGTTTCAAAATAAAAGGATTAGGGGAGTATCTCAGAGGTAGAGTGCCCCGAGGTTCAATTCCCAGGGACACAATGCCCTCCTCCAGACACAAAAAGTATAGCTACAATACTCATGAGAGCCAAATGACGGAAGCAATCCAAACAACAGACGGATGAGTAAAATATGGTATTATCCATAGATGGAATATTATTCAGTCATAAAAAATGAATGAAATATTTAAAGATGCCACACCATGGATGAATTCCGACATATTATACTTAAAGAAATGGTTTACAAAAGACCACATAATATGTGATTCCTTTCATATGAAATGTCTACAACAGGAAAATTGACAGAAATGAAAAGTGGCTTCAGATCGTAGATGGAGTGGTAGGAGAAGAGAGAGGAGAAAGATAGGTACTACGGTTCTTTGGCTTCCCCCCCACCCAGAGGGTTAGGTGCTGGAAGCTTGGTCCTCAGTACGGTGGAATCAAAGGTGTGGAACCTTTGAGAGGTGTCCCCGAGCGGGTGGCCATGAGGTCGCTGAGGATACTCCCGCCAGAAGGAATTAGCGCAAATCGAATGGGATTCTGGCTAGTTCCTAGAACACTGAGCAGCAAAGAGCGAGCCAGACCCCTCGGGCTTCCCGTCCCGCACACCCAGCTGATGCTGCCATTCTTGCCAGACGTAGCACATGCTGTTGGGATGTGCAACCTCCCAAACTGAGCTAAATAACCTCTTTTCTTATAAGCTACCCAGTCTTCACGTATTTTGTGACAGTAACAGACAACCAACTCATCTGTAGGGTAATAACTAAAGTATATAAAGCTTATTTTTGAGGTGGTAAAATGTTCTAAAATTGCAGGTGTCGGTAGCTATGAATATACTACAAGCCATTTAATTGTATACGTTTAAAGGGTAAACTAAATGGTATGTGAATTATATTGCAATAAGGCCCTTAAAAAGCATTCTCCCCAAGGAAAGCGAGCTACGAAAACTTACGGGACAGAATCCACGTCTGTGAACTGCGGGACAGTACCGATAATGTTCACCAGAGATTCCAACTGAGTTTTTATTTCATTAATTTTTTCATTAACTCCCTCCCACTCATCAAAGGGCATATCAGAAAACTCCACGTTTTCCAACTTGAAACAACAAAAGTCAAAATAATTAAGCAAATTTGGAAGCATTTTAGAGACACCTGGAAAAGTGAGAAAAGCATAAATTATTAGAAGTATTTATAAGATCACTATTTCAATCCTCAGTTATAACGCCCGACTGGGCAAAGGCGCATCCTTTTTCACTTTGTCATTATTCCATAGTTCGCCTTACTGAGAACCTTGAAAAGAGTTGGTCCCAACTAAATGTTTAGTCAATGAAATGTTTAGTGTTTCTATGACTAATGAACTCTTTTTTTTTTTTTTTTTGGTGGTACTGGGGTTCCTGGAAGCCCTTCTACCTCCGGGCTACACTCCCAGACCTATTTTTACATTTTTATTTGGAAACAGGGTCTCCTAAGCCAGCGCCGCGGCTGGCTTCGAACCTGCGCGATCCTCCTGTCTCTGCCTCCCAAGCGCGGGGATTACAAGCGTGCGCCACCACGCCCGGCTAATGGACTCTTTTTTTGGTAAGTTTATATTCTTTTTTTTTTTTTTATTGCGGGTCTGGGGGTGGAACCCAGGGCCATTTGACCTCTGAGCTACACCCCTGCCCTATTTTTTATTCTTTATTTTGAAACAGGGTCTCACTAAGTTGCAGAGGGCCTCACTAAGCAGCTGAGGCTGTCCGCGAACCGTGATCCTCCGGTCTCAGCTTCCCAAATGCTGGGATTACAAGTGTTTGCCACCACTCCCATCAGTAAGCTTATATTCTAAGTGTCTTATCTTCTCAGCTGAAAATCAAGTGCATTAAACTCAAAAACTATCAACTACAGTGTTTTAGAAAAGGCATTAACTTGGTAAGTTATTCTGCTAAGATAACAATGGTGTTAAATTGCTTCTTAAGAGAAATGAGAACAGATGTGTTTTTTAAGTCATTTTAGGTCACTGACCTGATTTTCATAGTTTATAGTTTTTAATCTGAACAAAGATTGACCTTGGATCCTAATGTGGATCCGATAGTCTGATTCATGTGAGATCACAGAAAAATGACCACTCTCCTTATTAAAATAAGAAGCGAACCGGGCGTGGTGACACACGCTTGTAAACCCAGCATTTGGGAGGCTGCGACAGGAGAATCGCGGTTCGTGGACAGCCTCAGCTACTTAGTGAAGCCCTTTGCCTTTAGTGAGACTCTGTTTCAAAATAAAGAATTAAAAAATAGGGCTGAGGGTGTAGCTCAGAGGTAGAATGCTCCTGGGTTCCATTTCTAGCACCACAAAATAAAATATAAATAAATAAATAAATAAAGCTGGGTGTGGTGACGCATGCTTGTAATCCCCGTGCTTGGGAGGTGGAGACAGGAGGATTGAGCGGGTTTGAAGCCAGCCGCACTGGCTTAAGAGACTCTGTTTCCAAATAAAAAATATAAAAATGGGTCTGGGAGTGTAGCCCAGAGGTAGAAGGGTTCCATCCCCAGTACCACCAAAAATAAAATAAATAGCCGGGCGTGGTGGCGCATGCTTATAATCCCCACGCTTGGGAGGCTGAGACAGGAGGATCACACAGGTTCGAAGCCAGCCTCAGCTATTTAGTGAGGCTCTCAGAAACTTAGTGAGACCCTGTTTCCAAATAAAATATAAAAAAGGTCTGGGAGTATAGCCCAGAGGTACAAAGCCTCTGGGTTGCACCCCTAGTACCACCAAAAATAAATAAATAAATAACATATATTAAAATAAATAAATAAAAATAAAATTAAATAATAAAATAAGTGGAGACAGGCCTTGTGGCTCACACCTGTAATCCCATTATTTGGGAGGTTGAGACAGGAGGATTGCAGGTTCAAGGACAGTCTCAGCTACTTAGTGAAGCTCTCAGCAACTTAGTGAAAACCTGTTTCAAATTAAAAAGAAAAATATAGGGCTGGGGGTGTAGCTTGGAGGTTGACTGCTGGGTTCAATCCTCAGTTCCAAAATAAGAAGGAGGAGGAGGAAGAGAAAATAAAGGCTCTTTTCTCAGCGTTATGTAATAACTTAAAACCCAGCTGCATTCTGCCCTTGATAAACATACATGCACTGCATCCATCAGTGAACTTTGACCTTTGACAGTGTTCAAGATGACCCATTAATTTTGCCGTCATTCATATCATTTTGGTTTCCTCATTTACTTTAAACCATTTGCTACTTCATTTTTTTTGCTGCCCACTATATACTCTTATAGGTTAAACATTGCCATTTTATCTAAAACTATATTGTTGTTGCTACAGAAAAGTGTGATTGCGTTTCCCATGTGGGTAGCGTTCCATGGGCCATCCGTGCCAGCCAGTGGAGCAGACTGCCTGGAGCTCTGCACAGGGAAGCTTCAAGTAGGATAGAATCAAAGAAATCACACCTGGATATACCATGAACTCTCAAAGCCAGAGGAAAAGGCACAATTCTGAAAGCATCAGGAAGAATGTATCACATCCAAGACCCTCAGTAAGATCTCTGACTGACTTCTTATCAGAAACTATGAGGGGCGTGATGGCGCACGCGTGTAATCCCAGTACATGAGAGGCTGAGGCAGGAGGATCGCAGGTTCAAGGCCAGCCTCGGCAACTCAGTGAGGTTCTCAGCAACCTAGTGAGACCCTGTTTTCAAATAAGAAATAAAATCAGGCTGGGTGTGTAGCTTGTGGGTAGAATGCCTCCGAGTTCAATCCCAGTACCAAAATAAATAAATAAATAAATTGAAAATAAAAAAGAAACTATAAAGACAAGAAAAAGTAAGATGACATCAGATTCTCAATAAAACAATGTCCAATACATTGTTTTGCTTTATATGAATGCATTATTTCTTTTAATTAATTATAGTCAAAATAATTATATTTTGACTATAATTTTATAACAAATAAAATTTATTTATTTATTATTTTATAATAAATAAAAATTATTATTAAATGCCTTATTCTGCTGAGAAGTCCAGTTGTCACCTTTTCTTACCGTTGTCCCCAGTTATCCTGACTTCGTACCCTCTGTAGAGCCTCGCCGTGCTCTTCATGATCTCCTCCATGTACAGCTGCTCTGGGGGCAGCTCCCCCTCCAGGCTTCTATGGCGACTAAATATCCCCAGGCTGATATCTGCCCAGTTTTCTTGCAGATGCTTTATGATCTTGAGACTATCATATTTTGACACTAGAAGGTCCCCGGTAAACTTTTCCTTCTCATCATCCAGCACCTGGAGGGGCGGGTGGGAGAGCAGACGTCACCCGTCCAAGCACGCCCAGATCTCGCGGCCCAGCGGCCCATCGTTTCGTCACACGGCCTACACTTCCCAGCATCACTATCGTTCTCGTTATTTACTGTGTTGGGGGTGGAACCCAGGGGCATTCTACCCCTGAGCTACACTCCCCGCCCTATTTCACTTTTCTTTGGAAACAGAGTCTTGCTAAGTTGCTGTGAACCTCCATAAATTGCTGAGGCTGGTTTCAAACCTGAAATCCTCCTGTCTCAGCCTTCCAGTACTGGGATTACAGGCGTGTGCTGCCACGGCTGGCTGCATAGCCTTTTATTATTGTTCATATTATTTCTTCCCCCAAAGAATTGGCATGAAGCATCCATTTTATTTTTAAAAGTAATGTGAATGTAGCCATGTGTGGTGGCACACAGCTGTAATCCCAGGAGTGTGCCAAGACAGGAGGCTGAGACAGGAAGCTGAGACAGGAGGCTGAGACAGGAGGCTGAGACAGGAGGCTCACAGATTCAAAGGCAGCCTCAGCCATGTAGCGAGATCTCAGCAATCCAGTGAGATCCTGTTTCAAAATAAGAAATAAAATAGGGCTGGTTCAGAGGTAGGATGCCCCTGGGTCCAATCCCCAGCATAAAAAAAAAAAACCTATGAATTTAAATTAATTTTGCAATTCTGCAAGATAATTAATTCATGGTTTGCCAGGAAGAGATTATTATACTAAATTATCAGGGTAAACAATTAGTGACAATTATGTCCTAGAAAGCTGAGCATGTTTTACTCTTACAGCAAGGTTGTAATACGGTTCCTCACATGATCTCTACTAGATGGAAAATCTCTAGAATGCACAAGTGTTGATTCATGTCTTATTTTCTGTCTAACCCCAAGTCCAAGTCATGAATAAGAAATGTCAATAAATATTAGTGGAAAGTAAAGTGAAACTTACACATAGAGTTTACCATTGTTTGTTAGATAACAGAACGACCAGCCACCTTCATTAAGAAGGTGTCATCAGGAGTAATCTACAGGGGGGCATTGTAACAGAGCCATTAAATGGATTTTGGTCAGGTGGTAGGTATGGAGACTGTATCGATTGCTAATCAGAGCTGCATTAATTGCTAATAGGAGCAAGTTTTCATATTAGGCAAAACAGTAAGATCCTTTTCTCTGTCTCTAAGCTGTCGGCCAAGGGCTGCAGCCAGGGTTGACCTTGGTCAGCTAGAAGCTGGCTGTGAGCCCAGCGGAACACCGAGTGTTAAACACAGATCCCTGCACTTAGAAAAAGAATTAGACAGACTCTCACGACAGTTTAGACTAAAGTTAAAAAACGAAAAGCAAGCTATCTTAACCCAATATTAACTACTAGTCACACAAAATAGTTATAGCTCAAAACATATATTTTAAAAGATTATATTCTTGTGTCTTTCTTTTCTTTATTATAAAACAAATTTTCAAGTAACTTCTGGCAGACAGAGATGGGGAAGGCTAAGAACTCACCAAGGACACAGGTGGACGATGCATGCTTTGCAATTCAAAGAGGGCAGATGCCTCGTGGCCCCTGACCTTGCCAACCAGGTAACACATTTTGATCAGTGATCTAACAGAAAAGGCTTACACAGCAGAGATAACTGGCGGGCCTGCACTTGCTTTTGGTGGGAAAAGAGGACTATCGGCTCAGCAGGATGGGAGGGAGGAAGGAGATAATAAATTCTTATCAAAAAATGTTCTGTGTTCAGAAACCTCAGTGTGTTACTTTCAGGGCTGCACGCGTCCCTCTGACGTAGTCTTCATCGCTCCGTCCTGTCTTTCTTTCTACCTTTGTATAATAAGGCTTTGCTTAAGCTCGCAGCAGTGCAGTTCTGGCTATTTTTCCTAAACTAGCTAAGAACAAGAGCCCACGGCGACAGCTCACACACTTCCGTCAGAGAAACGCAGACTCGGATTTTCACCCCCCCACTCACCGTTTATAGGTAACTTAGTTAACGACATTCCTACACCTCAATTTCTGCATATGTGAGATGAGGATTATAGGACCCACGTCGTGTAGCTGCACACCAGGTAGAGTTGCACAAAAAGACTAAGTAAGGTAATGAATGGAAAGCATTTTCAGCCTGACAAAGAGTAAGTGTTAGCCGGGCGTGGTGGCGCACGCTTGTAATCCCAGTAATTGGGAGGCTGAGACCAGAGGATCGCGGTTCGCGGACAGCCTCAGCTACTTAGCGAGGCCCTCTGCAACTCAGGGAGACCCGGTTTCAAAATAAAGAATAAAGAATAGAGCTGGGGGTAGAGCAAGGAGGTAGACTGCCCCTGGGTTCAATTTCCAGTACTGCAAAAAAAAAAAAGTGTTTAATAAGTGAGAATTATTATTATTCCTAAGAAATAAAAACTAATGACTTTTTCAATTACACCTATGCGTATCAAAACTGCTAGATAAATAGCTTAAAAAACAGCCACTGAGGCAGATATTCTGTACATATGACAGCAAGTAGGAGAACATTATGATCAAATCATTCCAAAAATAAAGAAAATGATTTCTTGGGATCTGGAAAATATTTCATTAGGTTATGAATTTGATATTCGATTTGGAAGGATTTCAATGTTACATATTGTCCTTTGTCAGACTACCATAACATGGCTACAATTTAATCATTGAAACTTATTTTTAAAGCTTGAACCCTTTTAAAAAGATGTTATTAATGAGTACACAAAAATGTGATATATATACATATGTATAACAACTCTATCCTTGTAAACAACATGTACATATTACATTATATACATCATGTATATCATATATATATATCTATATTCGACATGTTGTTGATACATATATGAGGAATTACCGTTTGCTGGGATGGAGCTTCCGTTTTAGAAGATGAGAAACTCTGGAGATAAAGGCTGGTGAGCGTTGCTCACCAGTGTGAACGTGTTTAACACCACTAAACTATACGTCTAAAGATGGGGGATCTTATGGCTATTTTGCTACAATAAGAATAGTCCAATCTATCCCTAAGTCAAAAGCCACACACAGGAGAGACACATGTTCCCTGTGTCTAGCAAGTCCATCAGAGTCGGAACTCCTGCTGCTCAAGTCTTGCCTCCCCCTTCCTGCCCCCGGCAGCCTAACTGTCCCAAAACTCTGCAGTAGAACTCAGCGTTCGAGCTTAAGTTCCTGTGTCCCGCTAAACTTAACACGGCCTCTTGGAGGGTGAGACGGGACGGGACGTGCTGAGGAGCGTGTGTGCCACGCTGTATATTCCCGGCTCTTACCCTTTGCAACTGCCTAAAGTCTGAGAGAACCGAGTCCAACATGCCTCCCTTGGTAAAGGATAAAGTGTCTTTTCCCCTGGAAGAAGAAAAAAGAGCGAGAAACACCTCAGAACAGGTGCAAACAAAGAAAATGGTAGGTCTGCATATTAAATAACGGGCGTGCTTTCGGGGGTCAGCCTTTCGGAGCCATGGGCCTTCATCCTTATTTTTTAATAACATAAAAGTTGCATTAATTATACAAATTATTGTGCTTCACTGTGAGAATTTACCTTAAACATACAAATATAAATATAAATTCAGATTCTAATCAGTCCCGAGTAATCAAGCTACAGGGCCATGGGTCACGATAGTGTGTGTGTGTGTGTGTGTGTGTGTGTGTGTGTGTGTGTGTGTGTGTGTGACTGGGGATTAATTCCAGGAGTGTTCTACCTCCAGGCTAAACCCCTAGCCCTATTTTATTTTTTATCTTGAAACAGGGTCTCACTAAGTTGCTGAGGGGTCTCACTAAATTTCTGCTGCTGATCCAGGCACGGTGGGTACACCTGCGATCCCAGCACTTGGGAGGCTAATCGCAGGAGGATCGCAGGTTCGCAGCCAGCCTCAGAAACGGGAGGCCCTCTGCAAAGTAGTGAGACTGTTTCAAAATGAACAATCATTACAAAGTATGATATTCATTCCAAATCTACCTCCCTGTAACTGCCACCCCTTCATTCGACTTCAGAAGAATCCAGATAGACTCAGATACTCGTTTGCCAGTAGTAGTGGCATACACTTACATTAATTCATTCATTAATTCATGCATTCATTTACATTTCATTGTATTACAGTGCTAGGGATTGAACCCAGGGGTGTTCTACCTCTGAGCTTTTTATTTTGAAACAGCCTAAGTTGCTGAGAGCCTCGCTAAGTTAGTGAGGTTGTATGATCCTCCTTCGAACCTGTGATCCTCCTGTCTCAGCCTCCCAAGCACTGGGGTTACAG
Organism: Muscardinus avellanarius; assembly: GCF_963383645.1. Lineage (NCBI taxonomy): Eukaryota > Metazoa > Chordata > Mammalia > Rodentia > Gliridae > Muscardinus > Muscardinus avellanarius. Next base: position 107,534,331 of record NC_137793.1, read on the forward strand.
GTGTGGGCTACCATGCCCAGCACCACAAACTGACTTTATATTAAAAAGAGAAAAAAGGAGCCAGGTGTGGTCGTGCATGTCTGTAACCACAGCACCCAGGAGGCTGACACAGGAAGATTGCTGGTTTGAGGACAGCCTCAGCAATTTAGTGAGACCCTGTTTCTAAATGAAAACATAAAAATAGGACCGGGTTGTAGCTTGGAGGTAGAATGCCCCCGGGTTCAATTCCCAGTAATAAATAAATAAATAAGTGGTTGGACTTAAATAAGGAAGCGACAGTTAAGCAGGGGATGGAGAGGGACTTCAGATATAATCAGCACCAGAAACACCAGAGTTCCAAGTCGTCGAGGGCATTCCATCCTAGCCAGGGATGTGGGTCCCCGCTCCAGAAAGCAGTGTTAATTACGGCTACGAGGGGCTGGGGGTGAGACACAGAGAACTGAGTCATCAGACACAATGCCATATAATCAGAAACTCGAGGTTCTTGGAGACCTACATGTTACTTTTGAAGAACTCCTGCCATTTGGTAAGGCCATCTTTAACCATGTACAGTTGATTCTTTGTAGACTCCTCAGTTCTTTCTACCTCCTGTTTAAATTTGCTCATTAAATTTCTCCATTTCAGCGTGAACCTCTGCAACATTGAAAGGTCTGAAGTGTCCTAAAATGCACAGGTCAATTTACTCATTCAGATGAAATACTGATGAACATACATCAGGGCATTGTTAGTGGTGCAGCATTTGAGAAATCTATAGAATATGGATCCAAAAATTTAAAATATTCCTCTTTCAAAATATCATCACTAGCTGGGTGTGGTGACCCGCACTTGTAATTCCAGTATTTGGGAGGCTGAGCTAGGAGGATTGCAGGTTCGAGGACAGCCTCAGTACCTAGTGAGATTCTCAGCAACTTAGCGGTTTCCAAACAAAAAATAAAATAGGACTGGGGGTATAGCTCAGAGGTGCAATGCCCCTGGGTTTAATCCCCAGTACCACACACACACACACACACACACACACACACACACACAGAGATAAAAAGATAGATAAGTATCATCAAAAACATCGTTTAGTAGTGAGTTTTCATGGTACATGAAGAATTAGGGACAAGACTTTTTCCTGTACAACAGGACCCAGTTTTCCTATAGAAGCTTCATTCTTTCTCTCTCTCTCTCTTTCTTCCTTCCTTCCTTCCTTCCTTCCTCCCTCCCTTCCTTCCTTCCTTTCTTTCTTTCTTCTTTCTTTTTTGCTGGACTGCAGATAGGACCCAGGGGCATTCTATCTCCGAGCCACACCCCAGCCCTATTTTTTATTCTTTATTTTGAAACAGGGTCTCACTGAGTTAGGGCCTCACTAAGCAGCTGAGGCTGGTCTCAAATTGCGATCCTGTCTCAGCCTCCTGAATGCTGGGACTAAAAGCATGTGCCACACAGCCGGCTTCTGCAGGACTTTCTCAGGGCAGAAAAAAGAATAGAATACACTGGAAAAGAATGGAAACCATAAAGCCAGACAGAGTCAGTGTGAATACTAGATACTTCCTGACTGTGTAGCCTTCAGTGACATTATTAAACTATTTTAATTTTTATCATCCATAAAATGAAAACCCTAGTACATATCTCACAAAATTGTTATGAGTTAACAGTGAGCCAGGCATGCTAGCGCAGCCTGCAATCCCAGCGCCTGGGAGGCTGAGACAGGAGGACCGCACAGGTTCAAAGCCAGCCTCAGCTACTTAGTGAGGCTCTCAGCAACTTAGTGAGACCCTGTTTCCAAATAAAATAAAAGAGCCGAGCCGGGTGTGGTGGCGCACGCTTGTAATCCCAGCGTTTGGGAGGCTGAGACAGGAGGATCGCAGTTCACGGACAGCCTCAGCTACTACTTAGGGAGGCCCTCTGCAACTCAGTGAGACCCTGTTTCAAAATAAAGAACAAAAAAATAGGGCTAGGCATGTAGCTCAGAGGTTGAATGCCCCTGAGTTCCATCCCCAGTACCGTTAAAAATAAATAAATAAATAAATAAATAAATAAATAAATAAATAGGGCCAAGTGGTGTAACTTGGGAGGTAGAATGTCCCTGGTTTAATCCCTAGTATGACACACACACGAAGAAGGAGGAGGAGGAGGAGGAGGAGGAGGAGGAGGAGGAGGAGGAGGAGGAGGAGGAGGAGGAGGAATGAAATGGTGGTGTAAATGCTCCGATTCAGTAGAAACATACTAAATGCTACTTTCCTTCTTTTCTCATAAGATTGCATAGAATGCACCAATAATACAATTATCTCAATAAAATAGCCACTTGTATTTTGCTTTGAACACTAGTACACAGTATAACTCTATAAGTAACGTTGTACTGTTAGAACCTAGATAAATCTCTTTAGTTGCAATAGAAGACAAATATAAGGACAGGAGCTGTGGGCTTTCCCTTGGATTTCTTTTCGTTCTGCCCACAATAAAGTACAAACATAAAACTATACTTAATACCCCATGAATGTGGCAGAGCAAACTCCTCTGGTCCCAGGTCCTGACACTTTTGGCCCCCCGGCCTCAGTGAGCTGCATTTACCTTGTTTGACAGCATGATGATGAAGTGCTTAGTGTATTTATTCCAGCCCTTTTCATTGAGGTACAGCCTTTTAGCCAGTATCACTCTGTTTCTTTCAATTACCTATAAAAATAGTGTACTATAATCAGCAACATCAACAGACTACAGGATTTACCACAGTGGTTCACACATCCCCAGCCCTTTTTGACTCTGAGACAGGTCTCACTGTGGTGCTCAGGCTGGCCTCAAACTTGCAGCGCTCCTGCCGAGGTCCCACGAGAAGCTGGGCTCACAGGTGTGTGCCACTAGCTTTTAGGTATCCTTTGATCTTCCTTCCTCCCTCTTTCCCTCCCCTCCTTCCCTCCCTCTCTCCTTTCTTTCTTTTCTTTTTTTTTCTTTTTTTTTGGTGCTGGGGATCGAACCCCAGGGGTATTCTACCTCTGAGTAACACCCCCCTAGCCCTATTTTATTTTGTATATTGAAACAGAGTCTCTCTAAGTTGCTGAGGGCCTCACTAAGTTGCTGAGGCTGTCCTCGAACCTGCAATCCTCCTGTCTCAGCTTCCCAACTACTGGGATTACAAGTATGGGCCACCATGCCAGGATTCTTTTAATTGCTTATTATTGGTATATAGGAAATTTGTTGGGTTTTCTTACACAGTATATATATATATATATATATATATATATATATATATATATATATATATATTGTGCCTAGCTACCTTAATAAAGGTTAATTGTGTGTGTGGGTCTGGGGATGGAACCCAGGGGCATTCAACCTCTGAGCTACACCCCCTGCCCTATTTTTTTTATTTTTTATTTTTGAATCAGGGTCTCACTAAGTTGAGGAGGGCCTCACTAAGTAGCTGAGGCTGTCCACGAACCACGATCCTCCAGTCAGCCTCCCAAATGCTGGGATTACAAGTGTGCACCATCATGCCCTGCAATAAAGGTTAATTAATTCAATTAATCTTTAAATTGTTTTCCCAGTTATCTGAGTAGAAAATTGCATCATCAGCAAAAATAGTGCGTGATTTTGTAGCTTTTTATTACTCAGATTAATAAATTAAATGATAGCAGAAGCCCTTCTCCTCTCTTGACTGGGAATGCCTCTAACGTATTCCCATTAATGGTCTAGATTTTGAATAATTATTTCTGTCAAGTAAATGGAATTTCCCAAATAAACCAATCTGGATTCCACTCTTCAGTCTGGCGGCTTTTCTCCGCAGGTCTGCCATTCGCACACTTTGATAGGGACGTTTCCTGCATTTTCACCCAAGTAACCGACAGGCTACGGCACAGAGCGGGGCCTAATTCAGATTTTTCACGCGGATGTAATGTACAGGCTAGCTCCGGGAAGAACCCATGGCAGCCTACTCAAAGATCCACCCAGACCACGTCTGTAATCTGTTGTGAGTCCTAATTCATTGTGAATACCTATAAATTCCAGATGTCAAAACAGTCAACCAACAGGTAAACATCGCAGAAGCAGAAAACACTATGGAACTTTGTGATTTCCACAAGGTGTCGCTATCATGTTCCACTGTCCTATTTTAATTCACTGCCCACCTTGCATATGAAGGTAAAAGAACAGGGTATGATATCCAGCGATCCTAATATGCTTACATTATATGAAAAAGTAAGAACCATTTTTTTTTTATCATTGGTTAGCATAAAGTTGAAATTTTAAACACATTCCCAGCCGGGTGTGGTGGCACACTTGTTGTCCCCATGCTTGGGAGGCAGAGACACAACGATCATGCAGGTTTGAAGCCAGCCTTGCTGGCTTAAGAGACCCTGTTTTCAAATAAAATATAAAATAGGCCGGGCGTGGTGGCGCACATTTATAATCCCCGCACTTGGGAGGCGGAGACAGGAGGATCACGCAGGTTTGAAGCCAGCCACGCTGGCTTAAGAGACCATGTTTCCAAATATAAAATATAAAATAGGTCTGGGAGTGTAGCCCGTGGGAGTGTAGCCCGGAGGTAGACGGGTTTCCAGGAACCCCAGTACCACCAAAAAAAAAAAAAAAAATATATATATATATATATATTTTATATATTTTATATATTTTATATAAAATATATATATATATGGTCCATGAGTATAGCCTGGAGGTAGAAAGGTTCCATCCTCAGTACCACCAAAAAAACTAAAATTAAATTAAAAAGCATTCCCAAACAACAGAGAAAAAATTGTGTTTATACTTTTTTTTTTGGTTGCCACCACGCCCGGCTTGTGTTTATACTTTATAGGTTGTGGTGAATAAAGAGCCCTGAATGTGCAATCTCTAAGTACCCATCAGAGAAAAGAAACAAAAAAACCCCAACTTCCCTTTTCAAGGCCCACAAAACCTATATTGTCATCAATAGACATAAATGGTTTTAAAATTTTTGTCTCTATTACTAAATATTGTAAAAAATGAAACTTTAGCCAATAAAGAGGTTTGGGTTATCAACTCAGACAGACAAACCTTTAGGGCCAGCTCATACGTGGACGAGCTCCAGATGTCTCTCTCTGCCATCAGCTCCTTAATATTGTTCTCCATCCTTCCTCTCTGCAGTGTATATAAGTCATGGTATTCTTCCACAATTCTAAAAAGCAAAAAATTAAGAAGAGCTATATAAACACATTTTTCCCCTAGTCCTAGAAATTGAACCCAGGAGGCTGGTGACACATATTTTTTAAAAAGAACTTTCTTATAGCTGGGCGTGGTGGCGCACACTTGCAATCCCCATGCTTGGGAGGCGAAGACAGGAGGATCACGCAGGTTCGAGCCAGCCTCACTGGTTTAAGAGCCCTTGTTTCCAGATAAAAATATAAAATAGGTTTGGGAGTGTAGCCCAGAGGTAGAAGGCTTTCCAGGAACCCCAGTATCACACACACAAAAAAGAACTTTCTTATAAAACAGGCAATTTATTCCTTTAAAACTTATTTTTAAGCCGGGTGTGGTGGCACACACTTGTAATCTCAGTACTTGGGAGGTTGAGATGGGAGGATTGTGATTAAAGGACAGCCTCAACTACTTAGTGAGGCCCTTTGCAATTCAGTGAGACCCTGTTTCAAAATAAAGAATAAAAAACAGGGCTGGGGGTGGTAGCTAGGAGGTAGAATATCTCTGGGTTCCATCACCAGTGCTGCAAAAAAAAAAAAAAAAATTATCTTTAGCCAGACCTTGTGGTGCAAGCTTATAGTCCCGGTACTTGGGAGGCTGAGCCAGGAGGATCTCAGGTTTGTGGCCAGCCTCAGCTACTTAATGAGGCCCTCTGTAACTTAGTGAGACCCTGTTTCAAAATAAAGAATAAGAGCCAGGCATAGTGACACATGCTTGTAATCCCCGCGCTTGGGAGGCGGAGACGGGAGGATGGCGCAGGTTCGAAGCCAGCCACGCTGGCTTAAGAGATCCTGTTTACAAATAAAAAAAGTATAAAAATAGGTCTGGGAGTGTAGCCCGGAGGTAGAAGGGCTTCCAGGAACCCCAGTACCACCTAAAAAAAAAAAAAAAAAGAATAAAAAAATAGGGCAGAGGTTATCGCTCAGAGGCAGAATGTCCTTGGTTCAACTGCTAGTACCAAAAAAAAAAAAGAAAAATGAAAGCAAGAAACAATATACATTGGGGTTTTTATATGTAAATACATAGTAAAATATAAAAACATGCACAGGAAAGTTACATAGCAACTGCTGACTAGTATTTAACTACGGAAGTGGACCCAGGTTAATCAAGAGAGGTGGCTGAGACAGGAGGATCCAGGTTTGCAAACAGCCTCAGCTACTACTTACGTCCTTTGCAACTCAGTGCGACCCTGTTTCAAAATAAAGAATAAAAGATAGGGCTGGTGGGTGTAGCTCAGAGGTAGAATGCCCCTGGGTTCCAACCTCACTACCACTAGAGAGAGAGAGAGAGGAGAGAGGAGAGAGGAGAGAGGAGAGAGGAGAGAGAGATTGTACTGAGGATTGAACCCAGAGAAGCATTTTACCTCTGAACTACACTCCCAAACACCCCCCATGTTTTGTTTGTTTGTTTGTTTGTTTGTTTGTTTGTTTGTTTTTCCAGTATTAGGGAGTGAACCCAGGACATTCTATCTCTGAGCTACACCTCCAGGTGGCCAAGGCTGGCCATGAACTTGCAATCCTCCAGTCTCAGCCTCCCAGGTACTAGGCTTACAGGTGTGCGCCACTACACCATGCTTGACACCAACTTCTTAAATTCTAAAATCACATGTAGCCTACTTTACCTAAGTTTGGTTGTTTTCTCATTCTGGGTGTAAAATAAGAAAGCCGGTCTTACTTTTGGAGATGTGCTCTTGGTCCCGGCACCCGTCTCGGTGCGGAGCGCTGTCTGCGGGCCTCGCTTTCTGGTTTTCTGGGGGAGGCCAGCGAGAGTGCAGCCAGCTGCTCACTCTGCGGCTCTGGAGAAGCCACTTAATGTCCCAGGCCTCGCTTTGCCCACATGTAAAGTTAGGGTTAGGATACTATCTACCTTTGGGGATTATCATGAGGATTAAAGGTGTCACTATAAATAAAGCACTTAGAATATGACAGGATGAGATATATTTATCCTATTTCTTTGCTTGTCAAATTTTCTAAGTTATGAAACATTTCATTCTGACAAATAAAGCATTATAGTGAACACATGTACCTTCCATTTAAATAACTGAATGTTAGCTATTAGGTTAAACCTTTTTTTTTTTCAGTACTGGGATTAAACCCAGAGCTAGAGGATGGGAAGCAAGTCCTGGAGCACTGGAGCTAAATGTCCAGCCTTTTAATTATATATCTAAAGGCAAAGTTTTACTAAGTCACTGATGCTGGCCTCAAACCTGTGATCCTCCTGCCTCAGCCTCCCAAGTAGCTGGGATCACAGGCATGTGCCACTGTGCCTGACTTCATACTTATATATATTTTTAGAAAATAATATTTTAAAATAATGTTTGAAGCCGGGCGTGGTGGCGCACGCTTGTAATCCCCGCACTTGGGAGGCAGAGACAGGAGGATCACGCAGTTGGAAGCCAACAGCGCTGGCTTAAGAGACCCTGTTTCCAAATTTAAAAGAAGTATAAAATAGGTCTGGGAGTGTAGCTCGGAGGTAGACGGGCTTCCAGGAAACCCAGTACCACCAAAATAATAATAATAATAATGTTTGAAGTTATTTATTTACTTATATTTTGGTGCTGAGGATTAAACTGAGGGGCATTCTACTTCTGAGCTACACCCCAGTCCTATTTATTTATTTATTTATTTATTTATTTATTTATTTTGTGTGTGTGGTACTGGAGGTGGAACCCAGGGGCTTTCTACCTCTGGGCTATACTCCCAAACCTATTTTATACTTTATTTGGAAACAGGGTCTCACTAAGTTGCTGAGAGCCTCACTAAGTAGCTGAGGCTGGCTTCGAACCTGTGCTATCCTCCTGTCTCAGTCTCCCAAGTGCTGGGATTACAAGCGTGCACCACCATGCCCGGCGTATACTTTTTTTTATTTTTAAACAGGGTCTCACTAGGTTGCCGAGGGCCTCACTAACCTGCTGAGGCTAGCCATGCACACATTATCCTCCTGTCTCAAGCCTCCCGAGTTCTGGGCTTACAGGTGTGTACCATCATTCCCAGCTTGAAGTTGTACTAGACAAACACACAAAAAGCAGCTTGTATCATAAATATTATTTCAGAAGCTACACAGGCTGACCCCCTATGATTTGGATAAATCTGATTTATATAAACTTTAAGCAACTCACTTAGCATTCTTTTCAGCATCTAAAAGAGCCTTGGCCAAATCCTTGTGGGCTTTCTCTGCTTCCTTTGTTAATTTCATATCATGAGCCCGGACCAGACACAGTTCCCTGAAACAAAGTAGAGAAATTACAAATGCATTTTTAGAAACTTCCGAATTGCTTCTCCCCAAGAAGTCAGGCGCCGTCTCAGGCACCGCGTGCGCCTCCCCTTCCTGAGGAGCTTCCGGCCCCACGAGACAAATCAAGAAGCCTGGCGAAGACTCTGGACAGGTAGAAAGAAGACACGGCGGCGCTCCGCGATGGAGACGGAGGCGCCGGCAGGCGAGGCGCCGCGCTGCCCGTGCCCCCGAGGGCCGCCTGGCCCGCCTGTTCTTGCCACAAATCACCTTGCCACGAGGCTGGTCGATGACCGTTGCTCCTTCTCTTGGGAACCTGAACCTTAACATTGTGATGGCGCTGCTCTGCGAATCTGATCAAGATAAGTCCCACCTCTATCTTGATCAGAAGGGAGCGCGTCGCTCCCTATCACAGGCAGCAGAGCCTTGGTTCTGTGTTAGCCTGTGTAGGCCGTTTCCCTACGTCTGTATCTACAACAGTATCCAGTTCCTTGGGTTTTCTTGCTAAACATGAAAAGAAGATAAAAGCCATTCCACACCAGGAATGTTTGTTATTTTATTTATACTCTCTTTAGAGATGTGGTGCTGACTTTCTTGGGAAGAACCTGGGGATGGAACCCAGGGGCGTCTACCTCTGAGCTACACCCTCTGCCCTACTTTTTATTCTTTATTTTGAAACCGGTCTCACTGAGTTGCAAAAGGCCTCACAAAGTAGCTGAGGCTGGCTGAGAACCACAATCCTCCTGTCTCAGTCTCCCAAATGCTGAGATTACAAGCGTGTGCCACCACGCCCAGCTCCACCCCTATTTTTTTATTTTATTTATTTATTTATTTATTTATTTATTTATTTATTTATTTATTTATTGGTGGTACTGGGGTTCCTAGAAACCCTTCTACCTCCGAGCAACACTCCCAGACCTATTTTTATACTTTTTTATTTGGAAACAGGGTCTCTTAAGCCAGCGAGGCTGGCTTCGAACTTGCGCGATCCTCCTGTCTCCGCCTCCCAAGCGCTGGGATTACAAGCGTGCGCCACCACGCCTGGCAATATTTTTTTATTTTTGAAACTGGGTCTCACTAAGTTGCAGAGGGCCTCACTAAGGAGCTAGGCTGGCCACAAACCTGAGGTCCTCCTATCTCAGCCTCCCAAGTACTGGGATTACAAGTGTGCACCATCATGTCCGGCACAGATTTTACCTGGTCAGTTCTTCAATAACATTCTTGAAATTGTACAGTTCTTCTAGAATGCGCTGGTCCATCATTCGCTGCGTGACCAGGTCTTTGTAGAAGTCGATCATCTGCTGAGCAATCCGGTCAAGCATCTGAACGTACCTCTCCCTGCAAACAAAGAAAAGAGCACATGGTGCAAAACAACAGGAAAAGGGGAGCCGGGTACGGGGCGCCCGCTGGTAAGCCCAGTGGCTGGGGAGCCTGAGACAGGAGGGTGGCAGGCTCGAGGCCGGCCTCCGCAACTTAGGGAGGCCCTGTTTCAAAATAAAGAAAGAAAAATTGAGCTGGGGGTGTAGCTCAGAGGGAGAATGCTCCTGGGTTCTCTCCCCAATCCAAAGGAAAAGAAAAGGAGAAAGGGAGCAAGAAAATAGATGAGTGTGGAAGCAATGCTAGGAAAGAAATAGCAGACAGACATTCGCAAAATCCACGTGGGAAGAACAGACAGAAAAAGAAAGGAACCAAGACTGTTTTCCAGCCGCGCTCAGGCAAGAAAATGAACAATTATGGAAAATTATAACCACAGCTATAATTACTTGGAATATGATATTTATGATGTAAAATAAAAATAAGGACTTGTTTTATTTCTTCTTCCAGATTATAAACCCTGTGGTGACAGTTGTACCATGTCTTACATAGCCCTGTTTTTATAATATCTAACAGAGTGCCTTGTTGAATGCAGTGAGATTTGTTTGTTTGCTCTGTGGCACTGAGGATTGAACCCAGGGACACTGTACCTCCAAGATACACTCCCAGCCCAGCTCCTTTTTTTTTTTTTTTTGTTTTACTTTGAAACATAGTCTTGCTAAGTTGCTGAGGCTGACCTCAAACTTGGGATCCTCCTACATCAGCCTCCTGTGCATAGCTGGGATTACAGGTGTGAGCCACCATGCCTGGTAAAAAGTATCAATTTTAAAAACATGTTTAAGCTGGGCGTGGTGGCACAGGGTTTTAATCCCAGCATTCAGGAGGCTGAGACCGGAGGAATGCAGTTTGCGGACAGCCTCAGCTGCTTAGTGAGGCCCTTCGCAACGTGGTGAGACCCTATTTCAAAATAACGAATAAAAGCCGGGCGTGGTGGTGCACGCTTGGGAGGCGGAGACAGGAGGATCGCGCAGGTTTGAAGCCAGCCGCACTGGCTTAAGAGACCCTGTTTCAAAATATAAAATAGGTCTGGGAGTGTAGCCCAGAGGTAAAAGGGCTTCCAGGAACCCCAGTACCACCAAAAAATTAAAAACAAAACAAAAACAAAATAACGAATAAAAAAATAGGTCGGGGGTGTAGCTCGGAGGCCGAATGCCCCTGGGTTCCATATTCAGGCCCGCAAAAAAAAAATTAATAAATAATAAAATCAATAAATAAAAACATGTATTCCTAATACTTGGGGGACTATGACGGGAGGATTGCAGGTTCAAGAATAGCCTCAGTAAGTAGTGAGACTCTCATCAACCTAGTGAGACCTTCTTTGAAAATAAAAACTTTAAAAAATAGGGCTGGGGGTATAGCTCAGAGGTAGAATGCCCCTGGGTTCATTCCCCAGGACCAAACACATATACACACACCAAAAATAAAACCCAAAAACAAAACAAAACAAAACAAAAACCATGTTCTTTAGGAATTCCCCCCTTCAGATCTGGCACACTAGACACTCTGAAGGGCCTTCCTATTCCGGTAATACTAGATCCCCCATTAATGTACAAGTAGATCCATGAGAGAGCATGTTTTTAAAAGTATTACTGGGCTTTCAGGAAGAACAGAAATTTCTAGGGATGGAAAAGAAAAGAACCAACAATGAGAACTAGGAATGGTGAGAGAGATGTCAGTAGCATCAGTAAAGCAAACCAAAGTCAAGGCTGCCCCTTCAACAGTGACACGCAGAGTCTACGCCTGGGTCCACGTCAAGATGGGAGACCGGGAGCACAGGACTACTGCATGGAGCCTGGATCCCAGAAGGGAACAAAGATAGCAAGTCCTTCAGAAAAGCATCCGGACTCATGCTCTGAGAAGTCCACGGTTAAAGAGCAGCCAACTAGCCGGGCGTGGTGGGCATGCTTATAATCCCAGTACTGAGTCCACCCCCAGCCTTACTGTATCTTTTTATTTTGAAACAGGGTCTCACTAAGTTGCAGAGGGCCTCAGTAAGTTGCTGAGGCTGGCCTTGAGACTGCCAATCCTCTGTCTCGGCCTCCGGAGTCTGGGATTACAGGCGTGCACCACCACACCCTGCTTGACCAAGGTGTTCTGATTCTGCTACTGCTTTCAGTTTGGCCGAAGCACTACAGTCATAGGAAGAATGGCAGTAAGCATCGCATTTATCACTGCCCACAATAACTATTCTATTTATTGAGCACTTACTTCTGGATTCCCATTTAAATCTCAGTCCATTGCTATGAGGCACTGTCAATACGTGCCGCCAAGTAGGGACTCAAGAAATACCACTGATTCAAGAATGAGCCCACAAATGAAACCTTTCGTGGTAGCTCTTATCTTCACTTACGGATGAAAAAACGAAGGTTCGGGCTTTTACCAAGGCCTCACACCCCAACGAAGATTTTCATAGATAATATAATAAAGTGTAACGAGGTCCCTCGATATCAGTAAAGCAGAAATGTACTTTTGTGGCTTTCTCAAAAGTAGACTTGGGCACAATTCTAACAGAAAATCCAGAAGGAGAATGGAGCCTTCCAAGAAGGACTCTAACCTGACTTTGGAAAGGAGCTCGCCCCGATCTGCACAGTCCACGCTGACTTGGCGAATGAGCTCATGAAACACAGTGTTGTAAATGGTCTGCTCCTTCTTCAGTACGTGAAGCAGGTTGTGCATCTGGCAGAAGATAAGTAAGATAAGCAAGGCTTGTTTAGCCAGAGCAGTAAAGACCAGCTTGGGAGGAAATTCTCCACGGACAAGGACGTGCTCTCGCCGCCTGGGCTGCTTTGACCTTGCAGTCACCTTGGTTGGTCCTGTATACTCCTGACTCTCTGCGCCAGCCTTCTCTAGCATGGCCTCCATCACATCATTCAGCTGGACCACTTCGACTCTCTTGTTGGGTTTCCTGAAATATTAAGGAGGCATCCTTAGCATTACAATAATTAGCATTAAAATGGGGCATCCTCAAATGACTTGTTAAAAAAAAGTATATATATAGCTGGGCGTGGTGGTGCACGCTTGTAATCCCCTCGCTTGGGAGGCAGAGACAGGAGGATCACACAGGTTCGAAGCCAGCTGCGCGCGCTGGCTTAGGAGACCCTGTTTCCAAATAAAAATGTAAAAATAAATAGGTCTGGGAGTGTAGCCCAGAGGTAGAAGGGCTTCCAGGAACCCTAGTACCACCAAAAAAAAAAAAAAAAAAAAAATATATATATATATATATATGTATATATACACACACACACATATATGATAGAATATTAATGGCATTTTAAAACATCAGAGATATCTATTATTGTAGTGGGATATCAATAATATAGTAGAAAAAATTAGAAAAATACAAATAGTATGATCTTCTTTTTCCTAAAGGAAAATAATTCTCCCTTCAAAGACTCTATATAACTCTTGTGAAGAATGGAAAGAACATTAAAAAAATGTGGAGAGATAACATTGTTTACCTTACAATGTGAGAAAAAAACAGACAAAGAAAAGATAAGGGGGAAAAGTTTAGCAAAATGAAGAAATACTAATGATTAAATTTAGCATATAAAAAGAATTTTATAGTATTAAATACTAGGCTACATGTATATATATATGTAAATTTGAATATGCAACTAGATATATGAGAACAATTGAATAAATTACAGAAACATAGGTAATTATTGCTTTGGGTTTCTGTTATGATTTCAATGTATTTTATTTAATAATATATCAAGAAAAAGGAATAAATGCGCACATAATTAAATAAATTGTACTTACATAGATGGGAAGAGCAATAGCCTGTTTTCACTATCTGTGAGGAGGGTGGTATATTTGCTACAATAAATAAGACAAGTAAAAGTTATTTTAATCCATTTCGTTCCATCATCTCAAATGTAGAATGCCTATAAAAACTTAAATATAGCATATAATATATAAATAATTAGCCAGGCATGGTGGCGCACGCTTGTAATCCCCGGGCTTGGGAGGCTGAGAAAGGAGGATCGCACAGGTTTGAAGCCAGCCTCAGCTGGCTTAAGAGACCCTGTTTCCAAATAAAATATAAAATAGGTCTGGGAGTGTAGCCCGGAGGGAGAAGGCCCCTGGGTTCCATCCCCAGTACCACCAAAACAATTATATATATGTATGTAAAATAACTATACAATAATATAGACATAATATTCATTAATATAATTATATATAAACTTTAGATTATTATTTCTAACCTATTTTAATGTACCTGTGTCAATTTCACTAAAAATTTACAGAACTGAAAATGTGGGACTTAATACATTAAGAAAATATTCTGAGGATGGGATGTAATTCAAAGGTAGAGAATATACTTAGCAGGCACAAGGCCCGTTCTACCCCAGCACTACAAAAGGAAGAAAAACTAAAAAAAGAAAGAGAAAGGGAAAGGGAGTGAAGGGGAGGGGGAAAAGAAAAGAAAAGAAAAAACAAAACTATTATCAGCATATCTAGTAAAATCTTGGTTTCTGAGTACCTTTCGCACTAAAAGAAATCAGTATTCCCTGAAGAAGCGAGCCATGGCTCATTCCAGAGCTAAAGCTGGAAGAAGTCACGTGATAACCTTAAACCCCATGGAGCCATATGCCTGTAATCTGAGCACCTCAGGAGGCTGGGGCAGGAAGATTGCAAGATCAAGGCTAGGCTCAGGAACTCAGTGAGACCCTGCCGCAAAATATAAAAAGGGCTGGGATGTCGCCCAGTGGTAGAGCACCCCTGGGTCCAGTTCCCAATATGGAAAGGAAGGAAGGCTGGCCAGCGGTCGCATGACCTTTGAGAGGTAGAAAAGCAATCAAAAAGATCACTTGTGCCGGGCGTGGTGGCGCACGCTTGTAATCCCCGTGCTTGGGAGGCGGAGACAGGAGGATCGTGCAGGTTCGAAGTCAGCCATGCTGGCATAAGAGACCCTGTTTCAAAAATATAAAATAGGTCTGGGAGTGTAGCCCAGAGGTAAAAGGGCTTCCAGGAACCCCAGTACCACCAAAAAAAAAAAACCAAGAAGATCACTTGTTTGCATATAAGATATACCTAAATATCTACAGGCATCTACAGACACGAATATGACATTTCTATGTCCAGTACCACAAAATAAATAAATAAATAAATGAATGTTTTTTTTAAATTTTTTATTGGTGCACTGTATTCATATATCATAGTGGTATACAAACTTTTGTAGACATACATGCACACATCGCCCAGTCAGCCCCCACCCGATCCCCACCCCATTTTCTCCCCATCCCTCCCTCCCATGCTTGGCTTAGTGGTTGACATCTAGTATTATAGCAATTTATCCAAAATTAAAAATGATAATCTCACATAACAGTTTCATTTGTCTGATACCAAGCTTTTGATGACTTAAAGATAACATTTCAATATTTCTTTTTGCTTTCTTTCTTACCAGAGAATATTTTTTTTCTATTTTTTTTTTTTTTGGTGAAACTATCATATATTTATATATTTATTTTTCAGAAAAAAAAATCTATCCTAATATGGAATATGGAATCTAGATACCCACAACGATCTTGAAAAAGAACAAAGCTAGAAGATATATATTTTCTGATTTCAAACCATATAAAGCTACAATAATTGAAACAGTGTAGTACTGTTCTAAAGGCAGATATATAAACCATTGGAGTTAAATACAAGCCTAGAGCTAAATTCTTCCCTATATTGTCAAGTTATTTTTGACAAGGTTTCCACGAACATTTGGTGGTGGAAATAATAATCTTTTAACTAAATATTGTTGAAAAATAATAATTACATGGAAAAGAATAAAATTGGACCCTTACCTAATCCCATATACAAATATTAACTCAAAATAGATAAAAGACCTAAATATAAATCTTAAGACTATAAACTTTTAGGAGAAAATCTAGGTCATAAAACCTCACAACATTGAAATTGGCAGTGATTTCTTGGATATGATTTCAATGGCACAGGCAACAGAAGAGTATACAAACTCCCTAAAAAATAAAAAAAAATATATTGTATATCCAAAGACAATGTAAACAGAGTTAAAAGTTACTAATAGAATGGGATAAAATATTTCCAAATGCTATATCTGAAGGTATATTAATATTCCAACTAGAAATCCTAAAAATTAACAATAAAGGCAAACAATACAATTTAGAGATAGGTAAAAGACTAACATAAATAATGAATCTCCACAGATAACCAATCTTAGTTGTCTGTTGGATGGAAAATCTTATTTCTCTGGTTCTGGTGTGTGTTACCTATTTCTTCTTTGTAGTTAATCTCTTTGAGTATTTTCTCTAGCGCTGGTTTTGAAGACATAAATTCCTTCAGTTTCTGTTTGTCATGGAAGCTTCTTATTTCTCCATCTAATTTGATAGAAAGTTTTGCTGGGTAGGACATTTTTGGCTGGAAGTTGTTTTCTTTCAGAGTTTGGAATATGTTACTCCAAGCCCTTCTGGCTCTCATGACTTGGTTTGGGAAGTCTGGAGTGATTCTAATTGGTTTGCCTCTGAATGTCACTTGGCCCTTTGTTTTTGTTGCCTTTAAGATTCTTTGCTTGGCTTCCACATTGGTCATTTTGACAATTATGTGGCGTGGGGATCCTCTTCTCCGATCCTGTCTAAAGGGAGTTCTATAAGTTTCCTGGACCTGTGTATCAACCTCTTGCTCTATGTTTGGAAAATTTTCTCCTATTACTTCCTTGAAGAGATTATTGATCCCTTTGGTTTCACTTTCTTTTCCCTCCTCTATTCCAATTATTCTTAGGTTAGCTCTCTTAAAATGGGCCCATATTTCTTCAATATCAGATTCCTGCTGTCGGATATTTTTTCTAGATTAGAAACTATGCGTTCATTTTTGGAATGATCATCTTCTAAGAGCAAGATTCTGTTCTCCATGTGGTCTAATCGGTTGTTTGTGCTTTGAATTGAGGCCTTTACTTCATTAATTGCATCCTTTATCTCTTTTTGGCTCTCTCTGAGTTCTTTTCGAAGCACCTCTATTATTTCTACAGTTATTTTCATGATTTGATCTTCTAGAAATCTCTGATTTTCTGTTTTATAGGGTTCTGATGTTGTGGGGTTGTGGGCATTCATTGCTCCAGTATTGTTCCTCTTTCCCATGATTTTCGAAGTTTGTGCCTTCTCTGGGTTCTTCCCTTGGGTCACTATGACTTCACTTAAGGTGCTCTGGATCTCGAGTCTGTAGTATCTCAGACCCCACTACTCCTTTACTGGGTTGTATCACAGAGTCTCCGACCCAGAGAGTCGATAGAGGCTGCTTTAGACTGTGGGGGGTGCCAGGTTGCACGTTCTCCTATGGTGTGATATCTCTGCCAACGCCACTCCCCCACTGGGTCAAGTCCCTGGGAGTACAGTACTGGGATTTCTCCTCTGTGGCCCGCAATTTGACTCACTGTTCTTGAGTACGCAGATGTAGCCGTACTGGACTTGGTGAATTCGCTGCTGCTGCCGCCGGTGGCAATATGGCGCTGCTGCCACGCCCTCGGCCGTGAGGCTGGCGTATTTCTTGGTTTTGATTTCCATTCTGAATCCCTGCAACGTGTGCTGAGCTCAGCCACTGGGAGCTTTAGATGTTCCTTCGCCGAGAAATCCCGCCTGGCTGTTCCGCAGCGGCTCACCTCGGCTTGCTGTAGCCATCCGGTGAACTCGCCGCTGCCGCCAGCAGTATGGCGCTGCTGCCGCGTCCTCGGGCATGAGGCCGGTGTATCTCCTCTGTGGCTCTGAGCTCTGTTCTCAGTCCGCTTTCTCTCTGGAGCCTGGTGATTTTTTTGTTTCTCTGGTGATGGTGTTTTCTGGCTATGAAAGGCGCTGATTTTGTGGTAATGGAGATTGGTTGTTAGCGGGGCTCTTAAGCCCCGCTTTTCTCGGTCGCCATCTTCCCAGAAGTTATCTGAATGAATGTTTAAGAAGCAAAGATGAAACCAGAAGCAAGGTTTCCTAACTTCCAGCCACATCTGCCTTGTGAGCATGTCTGTTTACGCCTCAGTATCATAATGAAACTCTTTCCAAGAATCAGATGGTAAGCCTTTGAATGCATTATTGGGCAGATAACTGTGTCTCCCCTAGTAAATAGGAATGTCCTTTGGTTCTGTGCTTTACTATAACACAGTTGATAAATAAGCACTACTTTCAGAATTTAAATCAATACAATGTCAAAATATAGCTTACAGGTGGTGCACACTTGTAATCCCAGTACTTAGGAGGATCACAGATTCAAGGTCAGCCTCACTGACTTAGCAAGGAGCAACATATACATCTAGCACCCAGAATCTTGGCTTCGAAGTCCCCTTATCCACTAAATACATTCAGTACTCCCTGGAAAAATGATTCATATCCCACTTCAGGGCTGGAATAGGGGAATATAAGATATACCTGGAAATCGTATTGAGCCAAAATTAAGGAAGTTCAAATTATGTTGGAATCATCTCCCAAGAATAGAAGAGCCAGCTCAAAGGAGCTGTCACTGGTCAAATAGGAAAAAATTGCACATCAAAATAAATAATATTGCCGGGCGTGGTGGCACACGCTTGTGATCCCCGCTGCCAAGACATCCTGCTGCCTCGGCATCTATGTGTTGAGACCCCACTCCACATAGTTAATCGGCAAAAAAGCCCCGAGAAGGAGGTATCGTCTCTGGCCAAAGTACCCCCCACTTTTAGATACCCTTCACTATTATTCCTTTTAACTTTCTACACGAATTGCTCCAGTGATGTGAAATCAGGACTATAAAAAGAAACTGAGTCCGTAGAAATAAACTCTCTAATAATTTGTCTAAACGTCCTTGGCTCTGCTCAACAATAATGAAAAGACTGGCCAGAATTCAGGTACTGTGATAAGCACCCCAGCTGCAGCAATCACAAATGGCCTCTGACCTTCATCACTATCCATTAACTCCGACAAAGTAGCTCAGTTCAAAGTAACTGTTTACCCTTGAAATCCTGCCCAGAGACAGAGAAAAACCTTATGTGTGACCTTAAAGCAATTTAGTTGATAAACAACTTAGCTGCCCAAATACAATAGACCCAAAGAAAAAGACTGTTGACTGACCGCATAGTTAGAAATGAATATGACTAAATAAATGACAGACGTTCTAAATATATATGTATGAAGGAAAGGAAATACCGTAAGAGTAAGAAAAGCATTTTTGCATGAAGAAGAGCTTATCATAAGAAAGTCCCAACTGGGAAAGGAAGGAATTAGAAAGTTAGAAGCAGGCTGCAGAGAGTTTGTGACAGGGAAGTGGATTATTAAAGATGAGTAGGCTTTTAATAGGCTTGTTGTCTAAAGAAGAGTGCTCAGCAGTTAAGGAAATACATCTGACAATTAAAACTAAGAACCTTGTGGTATTGTTTGTGATATTTTGTCTGCCAAACTGTGTTGTGAGTATGCTTAAGCTTTCAGACTTAGAAGATAAGGTACCAACACCTGAAGAAACTCCATCACATCCACCTGAATCACCACATTTCCCCACACTTGCTATATGAACTGAGCCCAAAAAGATGGAAAAGTTCCAGGAAAAGTTAAAGAAGATTCCCCGAGAAGCTCCCAAGCCTTGACTATTCTGGGAGGCTGCCACCTGGAACTGCTTATCTGCAAGACCTTGGAGAAGAACAGGAGTTGGTCTTTTCGAAGGCCAACAGCCAGCTGAAAGACACCCACCCTCCTTTTTCTTTTAACTTTACTGGGGAAGGGTATAAATTTCTTGGGGTTTTCATAATAAAGTGTCATTGGCTCAAGAAGCCTTTGTCCACCTCAGGTTCTTTCCAAAGCGTCGTCATTTAGGGACCTAAAGAATATTTAGTCCCTAAAGGGAAAGAATCGCTGCAGATAAGATTCTGCAGAACTCCACCTGCCTTTTGCCCCATCTTTCTGAGGATTTGACCGGGAGCGGACAATAACGACCCGACTGAGATTAGTCTGCAACACCCCGCGCTTGGGAGTCGGAGACAGGAGGATCACGCAGGTTCGAAGCCAGCCGTGCTGGCTTAAGAGACCCTGTTTCCAAATAAAAAAATAGGTGTCTGGGAGTGTAACCTGGAGGTAGAAGGGTTTCCAGGAACCCCAGTACCACCAAAATAAATAAATAAATAAATAAATAAATAAATAAATAAATAAATAAAATTGCAAAGAACTAAATCCATCAAATAAAATAGAAATCTGTGAGTCTATATGGTAAAATACCAGTAAATAATTATAGAAAAAATAATAGCTCTAAAAAAAGTCACCAAAGTACTGGGACTACAGGTATGTGCCACCATAACCAGCTTCGGTGGCTTTTTTTAGTTCTATCATTTCTTCTATTCAGTGCCATAAAGAGGAATCAAAGAAAAGCTGATTCGTCTGCACTATAGAACAGATCCCTGGGCACTCATCACAAGATTCTGGCTCAGAGGGCCCTTCCCTTTGTCTACATGGGCACTGCTCAAACCACTCCTAAAGGGCATTTCAGGCATTCAGAACGAAGCTCCTTTTTTGGTGGTACTGGGGTTCCTGGAAACCCTTCTACCTTTGGGCTACACTCCCAGACATATATATATGTGTGTGTGTGTGTGTGTGTGTGTGTGTGTGTGTGTGTGTGTGTGTATACATATATATATATATATATATATATATATATATATATTTTTTTTTTTTTTTTTTTTTTAATTTGGAAACAGAGTCTCTTAAGCCAGCATGGCTGACTTCGAACCTGCGTGATCCTGCGCGATCCTCCTGTCTCCACCTCCCAAGTGCGGGGATTACAAGCGTGCGCCACCATGCCCGGCTCAAAGCTCCATTTTTTTTTTTTTTTTTTTTTTTTTTTGGTACTGGGGTTCCTGGAAGTCCTTCTACCTCTGGGCTACACTCCCAGACCTATTTTTTATATTTTTTAAATTTTGAAACAGGGTCTCCTAAGCCAGTGCGGCTGGCTTCGAACCTGCGCGATCCTCCTGTCTCTGCCTCCCAAGCACGAGGATTACAAGCCCGGCAAAGCTCCATTTTTTAAAAAATCAAAATTAAATAGCAGAAGATGATAGAATAACTTAATCACTAAAATTTATAACTCTTTTCTGTGTGTCTGTGTAATACTGGGTATTGAACCCAGTGGCATTCTACTTCTGAACTACACTCAAAACCTTTGTTGTTGTTTTGTTTTTTGTGAATCTATGGACTGAACCCAGGTGCATTCTACCTCTAAGCTATACCCCCAGCCCTTTTTATTTTTTATTTTGAGACAGGGTCTCATTAAGTTGCTGAGAGTCTTACGACCTTGCTAGGGCTGTCCTTGAACCTGTGATCGTCCTGTCTCACTCTCCCCAGTACTGGGATTACAGATGTGCACAACCACGCCCTGCTCACCCTCGGCCCTTTTAGTTTTTTGTTTAGAAACAGGGTTTGCTGGCTTACTGAGAGTCTCACTAAGTGCTGAGGCTGGACCCAATCCTGCGATCCTCCTGTCTCAGCCTCCCAAGTGCTGGGATTTGGCCATCACACCCAGCCAAAACTCTTTTCTTTTTCTTTCTTTCTTTCTCTCTTTCTTTCTTTCTTTCTTTCTTTCTGTACTGGGAATTAAACCCACAGGAATTCTACCTCTGAACTATACCCCCAGCCCTATTTTTTTATTCTTTATTTTGAAAAAAGATCTCACTAAGTTACCCAGGCATCACTCAGTAGCTGAGCCCGGCTGTGAACCTGCGATCCTCCGGGCTCAGCCTCCCTCCCTCCCTCCCAAGTAAGTCTTTCTCACTCTTTTTAAAAATCTTTCTTGAATTGTATTAGAATGGCTAGCCCAAGTGTTTCCTCGTCACACTATGAAAGTGAGTGTACTATACTTATGCTCTATGGAGAAAGCGGACGCGTGCGACACACCAGGTTCTCAGTACCGAGCCCAGCACTCACTCGTCGTAACACTCCAAACCCGAAACTCCTGTACTTGACACAATATGAAATTCTTCAGGGATCAAAGTATCTGTCAATGTCTTTGGCTTAAAAAGAAGAAAAGAAAAGGATGAATACACACATCGATAGATAAAGCAAGAATTATACAAATCCTAATTCTATACCAAAGGGATACTATTTATTAAGTTGATGTTCTGAATATAGAAATAATAGAGTTGGGCATAGTGGCGCAGGTTGTAATCCCAGCATCTGGGAGGCTGAGACAGAGGGACTGCGGTTTGCAGACAGCCTCAGCTACTTAGTGAGGCCCTCTGCAACTCAGTGAGACCCTGTTTCCAAATAAAGAATAAAAAAAAAAAAACTAGGGCTAAGGGTGTAGCTCGGAGGTAGACTATCCCTGGGTTCTGTCCCCAGTACCACAAATAATTAATAATAATAATAATAATAATAAATAGTATTGGTAATGTGAGTCATAGCAAATGCTTAGGAAAAAACCTTAAACAAGGCATACTTTTGTTGTTGGGGGGTACTGGGAATTTAACTTAGAGGCATTCTACCTCTGAGCTATACCTCCAACCCAATTTTATTTTTTGTTTTGAAACAAAGTCTCACTAAGTTGCTGAGGCTGGTTTTAAACCTGTGACACTCTTGTCTCAGCCTCCCATGTACTAAATTATGAGCACCAGCCTGGCTGTATTTATTTATGCTGTTGTCTGTGTGTGTGTATGTGTGTGTGTGTGTGTGTGTGTGTGTGTGTGTGTGTGTATGTGTGTTTTACTGGGGACTGAACCCAGGGGCATTTTACCTCTGAGCTACACCTCTAGCCCTATTTTATATCTTATTTTGAAACAAGGTCTCACTAAGTTGCAGAGGCTGGCCTCAAACCTGTGATCCTCCTGCCTCAGCCTTCCAAGTACTGGGGTTACAAGTGTGTGTCACCATGTCTAGCATCAAGGCACACATTTTCAAAATAAACATGAGCCAGGAATGGTGGTCCACACTTGTAATCCCAGTACTTGGGGGCCTAGACAGGAGGAGTGTATGTTCGCAGCCAACCTCAGCTACTTAGTGAGGCCCTCTGCAACTCAGTGAGACCCTGTTTCCAAATAAAGAATAAAAAATAGGGCTGCGGGTGTGGCTCGGAGGTAGAATGCCCCTGGGTTCCATCCCCAGTACCACAATAAAAGAAGGCAGGCAGGCAGGCAAGAGTTCAGTTCTAGTATGATCACCCCTTGTTTTCTGAGGGTGGTGGCTCCAGGGCTCCCCATAGATAGTAAAGAGTTGTTATGTTTTGATAAGGACAAAAAAAAAGTCTTTACAAGTTCAGTACAGACACATTTTTTAAAAGTGTTTTCTATCTGTCGTTCATTGTATATGCAGATACAGAACCCTCAGGAATGGAGTACCAACTGTATTCAGAAATTCATGAACTCATTTTTTTATGTTACTACGGATTGAACCTAAGGGGATTCTACCACTAAGCTATACCCCCAGCTATACGAATAGTTTTTTTTAATTTCAAAACAGAGTCTTACTCAGTTACTACATGCTGGCCTTGAACCTGAATCCTCCTGTCTTAGCCTCCCAAACACTGAGATTAGAGTCACATTCCACTATGCCTGACTAATTCAAATTTTTTTTTTTTTTTTTTTTTTTTTTTTGGTGGTGGTACTGGGGTGCCTGGAAACCCTTCTACCTCCGGGCTACACTCCCAGACATATTTTTTATATTTTTATTTGGAAACAGGGTCTCTTAAGCTAGCGAGGCTGGCTTCGAACCTGTGCAGTCCTCCTGTCTCCGCCTCCCAAGTGCAAGGATTACAAGCGTGTGCCACCACGTCCGGCTAACTCAATTTTTTAATTCAGCAGGAATCTTAAAATTCAAGTGAGCAAGAGACCATAGATAAAGATTCTACAATTCTTTTTTTTTTTTTTTTTTTTGAAACAGTGTCTCGCTGAGTTGCAGAGGGCCTTTGTGGACAGCCGCGTACCTACAGTCACAGCCTCCTGAATGCTGAGATTACAACCCTGTGCCACCATGTCCGGCAAGATTCTACAATTTTATAGGTGGAGTCCTAAGGATGAAAATCTAGTCTCACATACTCTATTTCCTAGATTTAAGCAGATTAATAGGTTTGGAATGTGGCTTAAATATCTATGATCTTGCTCTAGGTGCAGTGGACATGCCTGCATTCCCAGCACTTGGGAGCTGGAACAGGAAAACTGCAAGTTTTGGGGGCAACATATAGACCAGAAAAGCAGGCCAGTCCCTTTTCCAGTATACAAGTCTAAAAGGCTAGGGGTGTAGTCCAAGAGGTAGAACACCCAGGGTTCAATCTCCTATACAAAATAAATAAAATGAGGTATAAATTGAGAAAAGGAGAGGTTGTCAAATACTTTACCTTATGAGGCACGATGGCCCCGTCACTTGACTGTATCGAACGGTTCAATCGTGGAGGACAGAGCCTATTTTCTCTAATTTCTCCTTTTACATATTTAACGTCATACAGAAAAGAAATATCCCTAGAAAATGAGAAAAATATATTTTAAAAATAAATCCTGGCCGGGCGTGGTGGCGCACGCTTGTAATCCCTGTGCTTGGGAGGCAGAGACAGGAGGATCGCGCAGGTTTGAAGCCAGCCGCGCTGGCTTAAGAGACCCTGTTTCCAAATAAAAAAAGTATAAAATAGGTCTGGGAGTGTAGCCCAGAGGTAGAAGGTTTCCTGGAACCCCAGTACCACCAAAAAAAAAAAAAAACCCTAATAAAAATAAATCCTGTTAGCTACTAAATGCCAGTAGGCAAGCCCTACACATACCCTAAGGGTGAGTAAAAGGTCATTGTCTCTGAAAAACTACTCTCCTCACCTTGTACTTTACTGAGAACACTGAAGTCTTTTTTTCTTCCTTAACAGTACAGGTGATTGAACCCAGAGCCATTCTACCTCCAAGCTCCACCCCAGCCCTATTTTTAACTCCTTATTTATTTATTTATTTATTTAGTGGTACTGGGGTTCCTGGAAGCCCTTCTGCCTCCGGGCTACACTCCCAGACCTATTTTTACATTTTTATTTGGAAACAGGGTCTCCTAAGCCAGCGTGTGCGGCTGGGTTCGAACCTGCGCGATCCTCCTGTCTCTGCCTCCCAAGAGCGGGAATTACAAGCGTGAGCCACCACGCCCGGCTTTAACTCCTTATTTAGAAACAGGGTCTCACTGAGTAGCAGAGGGCCTCACTAAGTAGCGGAGGCTGTCCGCGAACTGCAGTCCTCCTGTCTCAGCCTCCCAAGTGCTGGGATTGCTGCGTGCGCCACCACGCCCAGCAAGACTTAAAGTCTTAGCTAAGCATGAGCTCCCCACACGCTCCTCTTCTCCACCTGAATTTCCTCGCTCAGGCCCAACTCACCCTCAATCTCCATTGAGATCAGTTCTCTTTCCTGTGGCTGTTCCTCCTGTCTACGCTCCTGAGTTGTTCCTTGCCCACATCCTCAGGGACCCTATTCCATCAATTGTACTTTGTGTGTATTCTCTGAAACACGCCTCTTGGTCTGTAACAAATCCCCCCCTTTTTGTGGTACAGGGGATTGACCCCAGGGGCATTCTAACTCTGAGCTACACCACCTCCCTCCCGCCCTAAATTTTATTTTTTATTTGAAACCGAGTCTCACTAAGTTGTAGAGGGCCTCGCTAAGTAGCTGGGGCTGGGCAGAGCCCGCGACCCTCCTCTCTCAGCCTTCCAAGTACTGGGATTACAAGTGAGCGTCACCATACCTGGCTAAGTCTTCTTTCCTTCTAAAACTCATTCCTTAGCTGGACGTGATGGCTCATGATATAATCGCCGTAGCTGGGAGGCTGAGAGAGGAGGATCCAGGTTCAAGGCCCGCCTTAGCAAGTAGCAAGACTCTCAAAACCTTGCAAGACTGTTTCAAAAAATAAAAATATCACCGGGCATGGTGGCAGACGCTTGTAATCCCCACGTTTGGGAGACGGAGACAGGAGAATGGGGCAGGTTCAAAGCCAGCCTCGCTGGCTTAAGAGACCCTGTCTCCAAATAAAAATATAAAATTAGGTCTTGGAGTGTAGCCCAGAGATAGAAGGGTTTTCAGGAACCTCAGTACCACAAAAATAAATAAATAAGTAAATAAATAAATATAAAAAATAAAAATGTAGGGCTGGGGGTGTAGCTTGGAGTTAGAATGCCCTTGGGTTCAATCTCCAGTACCATATACCCAAAAAAGGGATGAAGGATAAAGGTAATGACAGGGCTGTTTCTTTCTGGATATGTTAGAGGAAGATCAAATTTGTGTTCACCTGGGTTGTCAACAAAATTCACCTCCTTGTGGCTTTCGGCTGGGGCCCCCGTTTCACTGAGAGCTAGCAGCCGAGCGGTCACTAGAAGGCCCAGCTTTACCTCCATCCTCAAAGCCAACAGTGGCATCGTGGACAGCTCTCACACTTCCGGTCCACCCCTCCCTCCTGCCTCTCCCCTCTCAACACCCGAGTGCCTTCCTCTTCCACTTCCACAGACGCGCCCCGTCAGGCTGGGCTCACTCTGACGGTCCAGGATAACCTCCCATCTCGCGGTCCTTTGCCTTTCTCGCATCCGCAAAGCCCTTTCTGCCACGTGAAGTTGGTATTTACAGGTCCCGGGGTTACAGGAAGGGGAGGGAGCCTGATCTTCACACTGTAGGTCACTTGACATCAAAACTTTAATGGCAGTTTATTGCCACATTCAGATCCAGCTCATTAACTTTTTTCAAAGTGCTTCAAACACTATATAACTACTAGTTATTACTAATAATAATTATAACCATGATCTGAAGGCACAAATAAAGTACAGATACTTTATGACACTAAAGCCCCAGGACACAAAAGTCAATAGGCTACGATTCTGAAACATCAGTGAGTAACAGCCCCGTGGAATTCATAGAACTTTATGGCTTTACAAGGTCTCCTGCGCCCTGACCTCATTTACTTGATAACACCCCCAGGAAGCAGACGGAATTGAGCAAGTCTTCTATTCTCTCTTCTTTTTTGGGGGGGTACTGAGGATTGAACCCATTTTTTTTTTATTTTAAAACAGTCTTGCTGTTTTAAAACAGGTTGCTGGCCGGGCGTGGTGGCACACGCTTGTAATCCCAGCGCTTGGGAGGCAGAGACAGGAGGATCGCGCAGGTTGGAAGCCAGCCGCGCGCTGGCTTAGGAGACCCTGTTTCCAAATAAAAATGTAAAAATAGGTCTGAGAGTGTAGCCCGGAGGTAGAAGGGCTTCCAGGAACCCCAGTACCACCAAATAAATAAATAAATAAATAAATAAATAAATAAATAAATAAATAAATAAATAAAACAGGTTGCTGAAAGGCTCACTAGGTTGTTGAGGCTGGTCTTATGATCCTCCTGTCTCAGCCTCCCAACACCCAGC
Organism: Muscardinus avellanarius; assembly: GCF_963383645.1. Lineage (NCBI taxonomy): Eukaryota > Metazoa > Chordata > Mammalia > Rodentia > Gliridae > Muscardinus > Muscardinus avellanarius. The sequence goes on from NC_137793.1 coordinate 107,561,384, forward strand.
CTTTACCCTCCTGTTATTTTTTATATTATTTGTTTATTTACTTATTTTATTTTATTTTGTGGTACTGAGGATTGAACTCAGAGAGGCATAGTTTATCTCTGAACTCTACTCCCAGTCCTATTTTATTTTTTTATTTTTGAAGCAGGGCCTCACTAAGTAGCTGAGCCTGGCTATGAACCTGCGATCCTCCTGTCAGTCTCCCAAGTACTGGGATTACAAGCGTGCGCCATCATGCCTGGATTTTTAAAAATAAGTTTTTAACAAACAAAATATGCAGAGCCAAGACCTACAGCTATCATACTAATAATAATGACACACAAAAAGTTAATTCTTTGTCCATTCTAATTATAGCCCTATTTATCAAAGATACTCTGTTTTATTTTATTATTTATTTATTTATTTATTTTTGCTGCTATGGATTGAAGCCAGGGGCATTCGACTTCTAAGCTCCGTACCCCAAGCACTACTTTATTTTTTATTTGGAAACAGGGTCTCCCTAAATTGTGAATAAGCTCACTAAGTTGCCGAGGCTGATCTCAAACCCACAATCCTCCTGTCTCAGCCTTCCAAGTACTGGGATTGCAGGTGTGCTCACCACACCTGGTTTATATCAATGATGTTATGCGTTTTTCAAGCCTGCTCCTCCTGGGGCTATCACAGGAAATGAGAAAACAATTCTATTTCTCAGCATCTGTCTGAGCTTCTTCCTTCTTTACCTGGCAGCTCCTGTTAGAGAGACGGGATGGTCAAGCAGGAATTTGAATTTATTCCTTCGAATAGGGTGCTGCCAGACATGGTCTACAGTACGCGGAAGGGTGCCCTGGGAAAAAGCAACACACATGAATACCAGCAGAGGGCACTCTAGCCAAACGAGATCTAGTCTTACCAAGTGAATATTTACATTAAGGGGAAAGTGTGTGTGTGTGTGTGTGTGTGTGTGTGTGTGTGTGTGTGTGTGTGTGTGTGTGTGTTTTCTCAAACTGGGGATTGAACCCATGGGCATTCTCCCTTTAAACTATTCTTCAGTGTGTGTGTGTGTGTGTGTGTGTGTGTGTGTGTGTGTGTTTTCAAACTGGGGATTGAACCCAGGGGCATTCTCCCTTTAAACTATTCTCCAGCCCTTTTTCATTTTTACTTTGAAATTGGGTCTCTACATTGCTGAGCCTGGCTTCCGTTCCTCAGCCTATATATACATGCACCACTTACAATCGGCTAAGAAAGAATTCTTATCCAGCCAGATGGAGAAAGATGAAACTAAAACAATTCTGTAGTGAGCAACAAATATGAAGCCCAATCGATGTCAGGCACAGTGGCACACGCCTATCATTCCAGTATTTTGGAGTCTGAGACTGGAGGACTGAAGGTTCAAGGACAGCCTCAGCAGTGAGTCTCATCAACCTAGTGAGACCTCACTTCAAAAAAAGAAAAAAATAGGGCTGGAGGTGTGGCTCAGAGGTAGAATGCCCCTAAGTTCAATACCCAGACACACACATACACGAACTGAGTGCAGCAATAATAATTTTTGGAAAATTTACATAAAAACATGTTAATGGGAATGCTCGAGCCTTGGAAACATTGGTGCAGAAGATCTGACTTCTGCCAGCCTCAGCAACTTAGTGAGGCCTCCTTGACTCAGGGAGACCCTGTTTCAAAATAAAACAATAAAATAGGGCTGAGGTTGAATGGCCTTGGCTTTGATCCCCAATATCACACACACACACACACACACACACACACACACACACACCTGAGTGTTCGATCTAGAAAACTAAAAAGCATTTTAAGAACATCTGAAACCTATAAAATAATGCTCAACCAACACTTAACAAATCCGATACCAACGAGATAGTGTTCCCAGGTATTCTGCTGACATTCACTCACCCTTGGGGTCTTTGTCTTCTTAGGAGGCAGTAAGTTTTCAGGACAGGGCCCAGCATTGGCTGCAGAGGTCAGAGAAAGGAGTACTTCCTCGGGGATGAACTCATTCTGCAGCGAGGTGGGAAGGGGTTTGGAGCGATCCACCATATTTCTTTTCTCCTTTAACTCAGGAAGTTCTAAGAATGCAACGGAAAAGAAAAACTCCATCAATTTGAGATAGAGCTACCCACTCTGCCTTGACATTCTCATCTGTATGTCTTTCTTCCTTCCTTTCTTTCCTTCCTTTCTTTTTTTTTTTTTTTTTTTTGGTGCTGGGGATTGAACCCAGGGACATTCCACTTCCGAGCTGTGCCCTCAGCCCTATATTATTTTTCATTTGAAAACAGGGTCTCACGAAGTTGCAGAAGGCCTTGCTAAGTTGCTGAGGTTTTCATGAAACTCGTAACTTCCTGTCTCAGCCTCCCAAGGACTGCGATTACAGATGTGTATGGCCACGCCCAGCTCATCTATATGCTTTCGTTTTTTTTCTTCTTTGGTACCAGGGATTGAACTCAGGGACATTCTACCTCTGTGATACGACCCCGTCACAATTTTATTCTTTTATTTTGTAATAGGATCTCGCTAAATTGCCAAGGCTGGCCTCTAACCTGCAATCCTCCTGTCTCAACCTCCCAAGTATTAGGATTACAGGCGTGCCCCACCACACCTGGCTAGTAATTTTTTCTTAAATTCAAAGGTAAAAATAGATGTATTAAGCCGGGTGTGGTGGCGCACGCTTGTAATCCCAGCATTCCAGCATTCGGGAGGCTGAGACAGGAGGATTGCGGCTCGTGGACAGCCTCAGCTACTTAGTGAGGCCCTCTGCAACCTAGTGAGACCCTGTCTCAAAATAAAAAATAAAAAATAAAAAATAGGGCAGGATGTGTAGCTCGGAGGTCGAATGCCCCTGGGTTCCATCCCCAGATCCTCCCCCCAAAATAGATGTATTAAACTGAGGTTGGATCACCATCAAAACTTCTAAAGTTGAGCTGAGCGTGGCGGTGCATACTTATAATCCCAGTACTTGGGAGGCTGAGACAGGAGGATCACAGATTCACAGCCAGCCTCAGCAACTTGTGAGGCCCTCCACAACTTACTGAGATCCTGTTTCAAAATAAAGAATAAAAATAGGGCTGGAGGTGTAGCTCCAGGGTAGAATTCCCCTGAGTCCAATCCCCATACCACCCTTCCAACACACATACTTCTAAAGTTTTTATTATCAAAGAGGGAGAGACTGGTATAGAGTCAGATTATCAGAAAAAAAAAGATAAAGAAAAGAAAAGTTGGGTGGGACTTTAGCAAAATCTCCAAGTAGGCAAAGGTGAAACTGGAGAAAGCTTAGCTGAACTGGGGCAAGGGCAACTGTGGCTGATTCTTATTTTAGTATAGATCTGCATTTATCTGTATAGGAATACAATCGATTCAGAAGTTACTCTTTTAGAAAAATTACTAAAATCTGACACAAATAGGCATTTTGTACTAAATTACATGTGCTTATCTTCTACTATTATAAGTTCAAGTCAGAGACCAAATACAAAATGCTGCCTCATACAACTATCGGGATTTAAAGTGGGGTGAATTAAAAACAATATAAACTGGGCATGGTGGTGCACGCCACTCAGTACTTGGGTGGCTGAGACAGACAGAAATAGCTCAGGTTCGAAGCCAGCGTCAACAATTTATAGTGAGACCTTGGTTCAAGACAAAACTGAATGAATGAATGAATGAATGAATGAATGAATGGGGCTAGGCATTAGCTCAGAGGTAGAATGCCCCTTGGTTCAAGCCACAGTACTTAAAAACACCTACTATCAACAGAAATGCTTTTGGTTTTACTTAATCAACTGTCAGGAAAACAGCTAAGCCAGCACAGAGCCTTGAGCCTGCCGTCCCAGGTGAGGGAGAAGTCATTTGAGCTAGCCAGGTCAACACAGAGACCCGGCTGGAAAGGAGAGGAGGGGGAAAGAAAGGGCAGGGAAAGGACGGGTAAAGAATGAAATAGCCAGCCGATTAAGATCCCCCGAATCTCAGGATTAAGAAAAGCGTGCGTGGATCGAGACTTCTGTCAACCGCCATGATTTCTCATGGCTGCGGAATCCTTGACTTTTACCTCTCGTCTCCTTGACCAGAGATACTTTTGACTTTTTGCTCTCAGATGATGCTGAAGGTATTTTCTGGAGAGACATAATATCCAAAGCTTCCTATCTGTTTTTGGCGATTTGATATATTCCTCCAAAAAGTTAATTTAGAAACAAATCAGAGCCATACTGGGACATCCAGGCTGCCACAGTATCCTGTAGTCAAAACAAAAGCCGAAGAGACTCGTTTAAGTGCTTATGTTCAGGTCGGAGTTTAGAATCCATCTAGCGTGGAGCCAGGCTGGTGGTACATGCTTGCAATCCCAGTACTTAGGAGGCTGAGACAGGAGGATAACAGGTTCGAGGACAGCCTCAGCAAGTAATGAGACTCATCAACCAAGCCAAATCTTGTTTCAAAATAAAAATAAAATAGGGCTGGGGATGCAGCTCGTAGGTAGAATGAAAGCCCCTGGGTTCAATCCCCAGTACCACGAAAGAAAAAAACTAAAATTAAAATAATAGAGAACACACACACACACAATAAATAAAAGGCGGCGGGAAACAAGACACCTGCAATCATGCAATCTGCTCAGGCCAATTGCCCTTCCAGCCAGCCAGGCATCTGATCCCCAAGCCTGCCCCCAACCCGCGCGTCGCCATGGAAACGCAGGACCCCGGCCGTAGCAACCCTCCCCAGGGGCTGCCTTCCGCGCTGCCGGCGGAGGGAGGCCGCAGAAGAGCCGTCTGGACGCCTCGGGGTCTCCGTGTAAGTCACAGCTCAGGCTCAGGATCCAGAAGCAGGAAAATCGTCTCCCCGAGTCGTGGCCTCGAAGCCGATGGAGCGGCGGCGGGCTGGTGCGCATGCGCGGCCGCGTCCTCCCCGCCGCGCGGGAAGCAGCTGGGCAGCGCGAGCGTCCACGTCTTTGGTTATTTTGTCTATTTTTCCTTCCTTCCTTCCTTCCTTCCTTCCTTCCTTCCTTCCTTCCTTCCTTCCTTCCTTCCTTCCTTCCTTCCTTCTAATGGTGCTGGGGGGGGGGGGTGCATACCTAAAAGTCAAACTCGAGCTAACCAAGGGGTGAACACCTCTGGGCTCCGGTGGTCCAGGCTTGCTCGCCCACGCCGCCGCCCGCCCTTGGCATTGCGGTCACGTCTTTCCCGGAGCGCGAGGAGGCATTCCTGAGGCTCACTTTTCTTTTTTCTGTTTTGTGTTGACAGAATTAAGGCTCTGGTTTCCAGAGTAATAGCAAAGAGAAATTCGGGCAAAGGGTTCGAAACAAAAATAATCTGTCGTCCGTTTTAACTCTTCCAAGTATCCTAGGTATCTCAACAGTTTAGCCTACAGCCCTCTATCATCGTAAATTTTCCTTCTCAAAAAATTAAAATATAGCCAGGCGTGGTGGCGCACGCTTGTAAGCCCAGCATTCGGGAGGCTGAGACAGGAGGATCGCGGTTCGCGGGTAGCCTCAGCTACTTAGTGAGGCCTTCTGCAACTCAGTGAGACCCTGTTTCAAAATAATAAAAAATGGGGCAGGAGTTGTGGCTCGGAGGTCGAATGCCCTTGGGTTCCATCCCCAATTTAAAAAAAATTAAAATATACACATTGAGCATCATAGAACATGCCTATAATAAACGTTTAGGACTGGCTATGAGCAAAGCAAGTGACAGGCAGAAGCCGACCAGCTCAAGTCCGCGGAGGTAACTCCGCAGGTTCGCGGCCCCCTCCTCACTGGTATCCCTTGAGAGGGTGGGGCTGTAGTCACCAGAGCCTGGACAGCAGAGGATCCCGAGCTCAGTGTCAGCTATCACATGGTTTTATAAGTCTTTAGGTACTGGAAGAACAAAGTAACCCACCTTTCCTCTTTTTAACCCAGCTTTACCAACAAAAAACAATGTTGAGCATGATGGAACAGGCCTGTAATCCTAGTATTTGGGAGGCTGAAGCAGGAGCATTGCAGGTCTATGCTAGCCTTAGCAATTTAGTGAGACCTTCAGCAACTTAGGCCCTGTTTAAAAATAAAAGGAGCTATGGAATATAACTCAGAGGTAGAATGACTGAACCCAGGGGTGTTCTACTTCCAAGCTATTCCCCCAGCCCGTTTTTTTAAATTTTGAAACAGGGTCTCACCAAGTTACTGAGTCTCACTAGTTGCCCAACCTGTCCCCATCCCTGTGATCTTCCTGTCTCAGCCTCCCAAGGACTGAGACTCACCCCACCGAGACCCTGCTTCACAAGAAAGGGAGGGTTTGGTTGGGGGCATAGCTCGGAGGTAGAATGCCCATGGGTTCAATCCCCAGTACCACAGACACACTAGATTTTTTCCAAATATTTATTTAACACATACTTCACATACTTAATACTTTGCCATTTGCGTGTTATATACATTTTTAAAGTTTAAAAAATTTTAGATTAATGCTAATACAATGCATACTAAACAAAGTCCTCATACCAATGATTAGACAGACAGGATTTGCAGGGAGAGGAACAGAAATTCAATCAAGAGCAACTGGGAATGAATGAGATGGCCTTCAGGCCTCTGAGCCCCTTCTGCTGTCCCGGGACACCGCGGATTTTCACGCAGCATCGAGAGGGAGGGGGACGCTGCTGTGCTGGCCCAGATGGCGAGGCTTCACGGGCTCGGTTCTCTTTCCACCCAAGAACCGGCACACTGTACATGGAAATCTGTCTCTGAACAGCTAGGTGCACGAACTGCCAGTTAGTTCAAGCGGGTTTTTAGAACAAAGCACATCTGCTGCTTTAAGACACACAGCACCCGAGGCCACGGTGCTATCTGCTAACTTGAATGTTAGCACTCCACTGGAAAATGGGCTTGCTGGTAGTGAAATGTGAACATAATAATGTAAAAAATAAAGATGAACATTTAGAAAAAAAAAGTCTGGATGCAGTATTCAATTTTTTATCTCAATTTTTTAAAAAAAGTTATACTGAGCTGGGCATGGTGGTGCATGCTTGTAATACCAGTACTTGGGAGGCAGAGACAGGAGGATCGCAGTTCACAGCCAGCCTCAGCTACTTAGTGAGGCCCTCTGCAACTCAGTGAGACCCTGTTTCAAAATAAACAATAAAAATAGGACTGGTGGTGTAGCTTGGAGGCAGAATGCCCCTCAATTCCATCCCCAGTACCACACACACACACACACACACACACACACACACACACACACACAAAGATATCAATTCTGAAATTAACCCATTCTTTTTCTCGAGGTCAAATTATCAACTAAAAAGTCCTGCTAGGCATGGTGGTGCCCACGCAGGTCCCAAATACCAGGAGACTGAGGCGCGAGACGGCTTGAAACCAGGAGTTCAAGGCCAGCCTGTGCAACACAGTAAAATCCCATTAAAAAGGGGAAATCTTTATATTCAACAAGAACAATCCTTTATTAAGATTGATACAGACTATACAGCTTCCCTGCTAGCCTACATCTCATTAGCTTTGCTTCTGTATTATCTACAGATCTTCAAACAAGGCATTAACATTTAGGGGAAGGAGGCCACTCCCTCAGTCTAATTGTACGCTATTCTCTATAACCAAGGCCTGTATGTAATATTTCAACACTGTTACCTGGGAGAATCTTCAGTGACATTGAAAACTAACCAGATCCTTGTGTAAGCTTCACCAACAATGTCCACTGTGTCCCTCAAAACACTTATACCCCGGTTCCTCTGATTTTGAGCCATAAGGCCTAGAAATAAGACATATGAAACGATGCCCACATCAGATCCTTCTTTCTGTGTGTGTATACATTTCATAAACTACATTAAATCTGCACAAGAGGAGTAAGCAAGTCATTTAAACTTTATTAATAAAAGTACAAGCTAGCTTCCATTAAGAAATTTTTTCCTAGGTGGGTGTGGTGGTGCACGTCTGTAATCCCAGTACTTGGGAGGCTGGGACAGGAGGATCGCAGGTTTGAGGACAGCCTCAGCAAGGAGTGATGCTTAGCAGCCTAGCAAGGTCCTGTTTCAAAACACAAAGGCCAGGGGTGTAGCCTGGAGGTAGAATGAGGGTTCAATCCCCAGTATCATGAATATTTTTCTGTTTTCTAAGACTCTCAACATTCTTTACACTGGCAGAAATGAGTTCTCATTAAATGTTTCCTTCCCCTCCATAAATTCCAAAGCCTGGCTATAAAACAGAAACACTAGTTCTAAAGACTTGACTTAAACATCTATGCAGCAGAAGCAATACCCCATTCTAGACGCTTGCCACGCGCAAGCGGGCAAAGGCGCAGTCACTGGAGCGACACGCTGAGCACCTGCCTGAGGGAATCTGGTTTAACACGAGCAAGGGAGCCCCATCCTGGGCCTAAGGTGCAGCGCCAGTTCACATCTCATCCTGAGGCCTGCTGAAAAGAAGAGGGCTTTTGGAGCATACAGCATTTGAAACATTCACATTTTTAAGAGACACTAATGTGGGTTTAGCTTTCAGATTTCTGGAAAGCAAGAAAATAATGAGGCCATATTTCAGCCAGGGACAGTGCTCTGCGGCAGCCCCGCGAGGTAGTTATTGTCCCCACTTTGCAGATGAGGAAAGGTCTGGCTCTGATAAGCCAGCAACTTGGCCCCGGTCACACTGCTGAGAAACACTAGGCTAACCTAGAGGCCTCTGCTCTTGGTCACTGCACCACTGGTTTTCAACCCGTGTGTTCTGGGTGGGAGAGAACGACTGAGCGAAACCAGAAGAGCTGCAGGCCACTCTCCTCTCTGTCTCAACCTGAAGCAGCTATAATGTGTCGCTTTTATATGCGGGGCTTCTGTGGAACAATTTTTTTGGAATTATTTCGCAACCCAAACACATGGCAGTATTGCTGTAGCTGTACTGGTTCACCACCCTATTGTTCCCAGCCACAGAACAACTGCACTTTACCCAAGATTATCTGTACCCTTCTATGAGGCCTCACAACAACTAATAAATGACATCTTTTAGGTATAGAACAAATGAACAAGTTTTGAACACAGTGTTCTACTTTCTATAAAGCCCTAGATTCAATATTTCAGGCAAATATAATTTAAAAATTACAATGAAAATTATACTAAATGAATTAGCCTTACAACACAATCTGTCTGCAGATGGATTACCTGTGCACTGTACTTCCTTTCTTTTTTCTGGTGCTGAGGTTCAAACTCAGGGCCTCCAGCATGCCAGGCAAGTGCTCTAATACTGAGCCACATTCTCAGCCCGGCTGTGCTTTCTTAACCTGTCCACATCATGAGTGCTCACCATGCAAATTTTGAAAAGGGGCAAAACATTTCCTTCTTTCCTTTTGCTTCCAAATGTTGTAGTTACTAACAGGTTAAACGAAGACTCAGGTTTTTTTTTTTTTTTTTTTTTCCTTCTAATCAAATTCTAACAGGAGGCAAGCAAGCACCTTTATCCAGAAAATTGTAGTACATTAATCCATCACCAAAAAAAAAAAAATCTCGATTTTTTTTCATTATCCAGGACTGAAAAGAAAAACATCTAACAAATTTCCCCCACACATAATAATACTGAAAGATCGAAAGTCAGGTGTGGTGGCACACACCTGTAATCCAAGTGCCTGGGAGGCTGAGACAAGAAGAGTATAGGCTCAAAGCCAATTTTAGCAACTTAGCAAGACTCTGTTTCAAAAAAAAAATAAGAAGGGCTGGGGGTGTAATTCAGAGGTAGAATGCCCCCCAGTTTCAATCCCCAGTAACAAAAATACCAAAAGGCTAAATTAGAGGTCTACTGAGAGCAAAATACTATAAATATTACATAGCTGTGTTCTTATATAATCACCCAAAGTCAGTTTTTTTTCATTAGTACTTCTTATAGGAAAGTAATTCTAAATGTATTATTTCTCAAAAGGAAAAAATATTTTGTAATTAAAATTTCCATCCATTAGTAAAATAGAAAAAAGTTAATAAATCTTTCTTTAAACACATTAGCAAAAGATTTTAGATTTTTTTAAAGAGCATATAGGTGGAGAATAAAAAAAATCTTTTGATAAAAGTAGCTAGCAATAAAGGTTGTGGTTACCAAACTAATCTGTCACACAAAAAAGTGGCCATTCCTTTATGAGTTTTTGAAGGCTTCTTAAGGACAGTCTTAATATTTTAAATAGTCTACAGTCCTACATGCACTATTTATTATTACTTAAAATCTTGGGCTGGAAAAATCAATAATAAACAAAAGGGATTAGGAGAGCTAAAAATCCTGATCAAGCCAACAAATACAGAATTCAGAACTGCTACAGAACACGTCCTCTCCCAAGAGCTCACACAGGACTGTACAGAAACAGACACCTAGGATTCCATTCTCTTGCTTCAAAAGATAGGCTAATTCATAACAAGTCTTAGACCAATCTGTTATCTCATTATACCTAAAATGTCGTTATAGACTCAAGTGAATGGCTTATTCCAATCAAGAAAATGCCAGAAATCACATATTATACTAAAGCAGAACAGGAGGTTACAGTTCCTTCACAATTACAATACTAAGGTGCAGAACATTAATACTTCTTGGGAACAGGCAGAATACCTTTCTTAAAATAGCCTCCTTTGAGTAGGGCGTGGTGGCTCATGCCCATAAACCCAGTATTTGGGAGGCTGAGACAGGAGGATCGCAGGCTCAAAACCAGCCTCAGCAACTTAGTGAGGCTGCCAGCAACTCAGTAAAACCCTGTTTCCAAATAAAAATTAAAATAGGGCTGGGGGTGTAGCTCAGAGGTAGATTGCCCCTGGGTTCAACTCTATTACCACCAAAAAGACAAAACGGCCTCCTTCAAAGTGTACTTATGTCTGCTGCAGTTGGATATGATGTTTGAAAACTGTCTCAACTCATTTTATCAAAGGCATAGTGAATAAAATGGGTGGTTAAGCTAGAGACCTGTGCTCCAGATTAAGTGACTATTGAGAAACTAACATCCTGTCCTGACACTCAAATTCACCTACGACAACTGTCAAAAGGCGTCCAGCTTGTGGGATAGCTGTCGGAATACCAAGAAGCCCGGTGTCTGCGCCCAGTGACAAGGGTCTCTTGAGTAATTCATCAGCCTCGCTGCTTTGGCTGGGAAGCTGAGCTGCGTGGTTTCTAACATCCCTTCCGATGTGCAGCCTGTACAGACATATTCATACCACAAACAAAATAATTCCTCCGCACCATGTTAGGGGTGAGCATCTTACACTTGTAACTATCATGAAATAGAGTGCATTTCCTTAACACGATCACTTGAGAATTTCTCTAAAAATACACTACCATCAGAAGTGTAATAACTGAGCAAATGCTTCAGAAGCCAGCTTCTGGGCCCTTAATGATTAATATTAACCAAGATGATTAATACTTAGGTTATAGACTCATAAGTCTGCAAAATAATTCAAGGTAAGTCAGTATTTAGTAGATAATAACTGTACCAAAGGATACTTCTAAGTAACTTCAAAAAAGGTATTACCTTAAAGTTTAAAAAAACTACTTTCCACATAAATTCCATGATTAAAAAAAAAAGTAATTCAGATACATGATAAGTCAAACCTCTTTTCAAAACTATTTTGGAAATGTTTCTTTTTTCGATGCTACTTTTTTTCCTTATCCCTTCCTTCTTCTGAGCTCCTTAAGATACATTATTTTTGACACAAACAAGAATTCAAGAAGAAAGGCTAATTGCTTCACAAAAAGCATGACCTATATTGTACAGAGAAGGAAAAAAATTGATTAGAACTTTAAAAAAATACAAAATAGGACGCATACGATCATCTTTGGAAAATAGAAATTTTCTCCCTTTCTACTAAAAATAGCAAAAATCATTCCACATTATCTTTCTTCCCCAGTTGCATGTTTAATTAAAATATCTTCCAACATTGTGTATTTAAAAAATTCTAAACAAGAGGTACTTAAATGATTTCTTCGTATTTTGGCTAAGTCAGTGGCCAAGCAAGTATGATATCTAGTCTCCAACTGACTGGAGTCAAGTAATAAAACATATACAATTACCAAGGCTTAAGCTGAGCTTACCCAGCAAAAACCTGTCATTATCTCAGCTACAATTCTCCCTTCTCTACCCCCCAAAAAAAAGTCCTGTTAAGCATACAAAATTCCGGTGTACTCCCAACAGCCTGGCTTCTGGCAAGCTAAGCCATCTGTAAAGGCTCCAATGGCCCAAAGAGTGCAGGGAACTCGGGAACAGCTGGGAACAGCTGGCTCCAAATCAGGCATCATACGCAATCTTCAGTGACAAGGGTTCTTAGAAACAAAATCCAAGCTTCTAAAACACGTAACGACAGGTCCAGGACCGTGGCCGGATGTAATCCAGAAAGGTGGGCTGTGATGGGGAAAGAAAAAAGAAGAGTCGCTCACTGTGTGCCCGAGCAGGAAGCGTGGTGGCAGAGGTGCTGAAGTTACCTATGGTATGGCTCCACACTGCTTCCCGGCCTTTCAGCAACCATTCAGCTGAGAGGCTCACTAATATCAAAAGTGTTCAATATCTGTATTGATATCACCGGTTTACTCACATTAGAAGTTTTGCATGCAGTTTTTGAAGTTAGGTAAACTACACAATTGTATGGACTGCTAGCCAAATTCCAAAAAGGTACTATCTCTTTTAGCATCTTGCCTTATTTTAGCAAAACCCTACTTTTTAGCTTCAAACCTAAATAGTGATAGTTTAGGGATAAAATATGTCCTCAAATGACTATAATACAAGGTTTTAAATTACTGGATTATTTAAAGGAGCAGATGAAGCTGGGCATAGTGGTGCATGCTTGTAATCCCAGTACTTGGGAGACAGAAGGATTGCAGATTCAAAGCCAGCCTCAGCAACTTAGTGAGGCTCTCAGTAACTTAGTGAGACCCTGTTTCCAAATAATAAAAGGGGCTGGAGGTGTAACTCAGAGGCAGAACACCCCTGAGTTCAATCTCTAGTAGCACAACAAATACATTAACTGATTAAAGGAATAGATGAGATAGTATGAAAATTCAGAAATAGGAAAGACAAGAGCAAGAATATGAAAAGGCTTCATGGAAGATGCAGCATCCAAAACCTGGATTTTGATAGGAAAGTGAAATACAGCATGTGGAATCTACTTAAAGAGTAACGTGCCCGTGCCCGGGCCAGGTGGCACTGGAGGCTGAGCACGGTGGCAGAGTGCCTGTCATCCCAGTACTTGGGAGGCCAAGACAGGAGGATTTCAGGTTGGATCCCAGCATCAGCAACCTTAGGAAGTTAGTGACACACTGTTTTAAAATAAAAACTAATAAGGATGACAGGGCAGTACTTGGAAGTCAGACAGGAGGATCAAAGGTTCACAGCCAGCCTCACCTATTTAGTGAGGCCCTCTAAAACTTAGTGAGACCCTGTTTCAAAAAATAAAGAATAAAAAATAGGGCTGAGGTAGTGTGTAGTTTGGAGGCAGAATACCTCTGGGTTCAATTCCCAGAGTAGCATGAGCAGGGAGAGAGTCCAAAGTCAGATGCACACGGGGAGGCAGAGGAGGAAGGAGGAAGGAGCCAGGTATGCTGGTACATCCCCGCACTCCCAGCACTTGGCAGACAGAGACAGGAGGCCTGCAGGTTTGAGGACAGCCTCAGCAATTTAGGGGGACTCATAGTAACCTAGTAGGATCCTGTTTCAAAATAAAAAATAAAAAAGAGCTGAGGGTGTGGCCTGGAGGTAGGATGCCCCTGGGTTCAATTGCTAGTGACACATGAATGAAAACACACATACACACACGAAAAAGAAAAAAAATGAGGAGGAAGAATTAAAGCTAGGTAACAAAGGCAAGGTACACAAAACGAGGAAAGCTAACGGGGAAATAATCTGATTAATCTGATGATGGACATCTTCAATTACATGCCTGGAAGAAATATTCCTGCTGATATATCAAGAAGGCACTCTACCCTTAAAATTTGAGAGTTCTCCATATACAGTAAAAGCAAAGTCCTAAGAATAAATGACCTGAACATAATTATAAAAACAAAACAAAAAAAAAATCAAGGGCAATGGAATTCTAAGCATACCAAGCATTGGCTGACATTTTTATAAGTTTCTTTGGGAAAAATAAAAAAAAATACATATATTTAGGTGGTCAAGACATATACACCATTGGGAAAACCTTGAGCAATACCTACATTTTCAAGTGACAAGAAGAAAGCCAGAAGAGGTTGAAGAAAAAGCAGTAAAGAGGGGAAGGAAAACAAAACAAGAAGTAGGAGAGTTCGATGTGAAACGAGTATGTTAACGCTTTTACTCTGTCTTTCCCTCCTCTGAACAAATTCTCATGATTTCCACTACACCCCACCAACCCTTGCAGGGGGGACAGGGAAGAGGCTCCTGCATGCCAGCTGGACTGGTGACTCACGTTTTTCAGAGGACAGTGCTGACGTGCATACCACTCTTGAGAATACAGGCACAGAAGGACTCCATTGCCCAAGAAGAGGGAAGCCCACACCATAATGTTCCAAATTGGCCTTTTCCGACTATCGTTGACAATAAAGTTGAAAGCCACTGAAGTCAGAAAGTGAACAAAAGATATGTATCGTTATCAAAACGCAGCCGTCAGGAGGGAGAGGCCTCAGTGTCTGCTGCCGTCTCACACCATTAGCTGCCCACACACACGTTCATTCAGGTCATGGCCCTGTAGATAAAAACGAAGCTTTAGGGTTGGGATTTACCTACAACTGAAGGAGAGCGAAGGTATTCAGAACAAATGAAAATATATTTTGTGGAATGATCAATGTTCTAGCAAGTCCCTCTCCACCTATTCAAAAAGCGGCCAGTTTTCCAGGGAGTGCAAGCTAATCGTGTTTATAAATGGGGAAGCTGCCTACAGACTCTGTGAACCATCAGATCAGTGTTATCAACGGTCCTCAAGAGGTGGCCAGTTTATTTCCCCACTTCATAGCGTGAACACCTTGAAGCAGGTGTAATCACTCAGTCAAAATCCTGACCCTCTGATAAGCAAACAGTGCCTTGCAACGGTCCTACTATTCTCTGGTGTTTCTGCCTTGCTTCTGTAACTCCCCTCCTTCCTATCTCATGTTCTCTCTCAGCATCACGCCCAGTACTCAGAGCAGGCCGAGATACTCACTCCCAAAAAACATGAAGAGCACGAAGAGCACGGGGTAGAAATAGCTCAAGCTAACAGCCAGGGCATATTCATGTACTACAGCAGATATAGCGAAGACTGCCAGCATGGCCGCAGACCGGAACCGCTTGGAGAAAAACTAGAGGGAAAAGAAAACAGTCACAGTAACCAAAAGAAAATTCAAGCAAGCCAGGCATGGTGGTGCTCGCCTGTGATCCCAGTACTTGGGAGGCTGAGACAGGAGGATGGCAGGTTTGAAGCCAGCCTCAGCAACTTAGCAAGGCCCTCAGCAACTCTGTTAAGACTCAATTTCAAAATGATTAAAAAAAAAAAAAAAAAGGTTGGGAGTATAGCTCAGAGGTAGAATGCCACTAGGTTCAATACTCAATACCAAAAGAAAAAAGGAAAGAAAAAAAAAAAGAAAAAAGGTAAGGAGGGATAGGGAAAGAAAAAATGAAAAACAATAAAAAATTAAAAAAATTAGCATGAAGCCGGGCGTGGTAGTGCACGCTTGTAATCCCAATACTTGGGAGGCCAAGACAGGAGTATCACACAGGTTCGAAGCCAGCCTCAGCTACTTAGTGAGGCTCTCAGCAACTTAGTGAGACCTTGATTCCAAATAAAAGATAAAATAGTTCTGGGAGTATAGCCTGGAGGTAGAAAGTGCCTGGGTTTCATGCCAGTACCACAATAAATAAATAAATAAATAAAATAATTAGCATGAACTATATAAGATGTAATTGTCACATGCTAAAGTTGCCTTTTTAAAAATTTGAGCCCAGGGGTATCTCACCCCTGAGCTATCCTCCCAGCCTATTTTTTTATGCAGAGGGCCTTGCTAAATTGCTGAGGCTGTTCACACCTGTGATCCTCCTGCCTCAGCCTCCCAAGTACTGAATTATTGAACCTAAGGGCATTCTGCCTCTGAGATAGACGCCCCCACGAACCTGCCATCCTCCCACCTCAGTCTCCCAAGTACTGAGATCAGAGGCATGTGTCATCATGCCTGGCTAAAGGCACATTTTGGGGTTTTTTGGTTTTTCTTTTTTTTTTTTTCTTTTTTTTATTGGGTGTTCTACCTCTGAGCTACACCCCTATTTTAGTTTTTATTTTGAAAGAGAGCCTTGCTAAACTGCTGAGGCTGATTTCAAACCTGCAATCCTCCTGTCTCAGCCTCCCAAATATTAGGATTACAGCAATGTACCACCATGCCCCAAAAACCCGTTTTTATTTATATTAATGCTTAGCTTTCCAAGTCTATTCCTTGGATTGACCAAAATATAATAATTATAAAAACATATGCTCATGAACATTTATTTTATTAAAATGATTAAGTTTGCAAAACAAATGTTCAAGGATATAGGCTTATTTTCAAAACATTCTTTTGTGTATGGTACTGGGAATTGAACCCAGGGACATTCTACCTCTGAGCTATACTCCGAGCCCTATTTTATTTTTTATTTTGAAACAGGATCTCACTAAGTTGTGGAAGGCCTTGCTAAATTACCTCGATTACTCCTCCTGTCTCGGTTTCCCAAAGACTGGGATTACGAGCATGTGCCACCAAGTCCAGCTTTATTTTTTATTCTGAAACAAGGTCTTACTAGGCTGCTGAGAGTCTTGATATTGCCGAAGCTTGTCATCAACCTACAGTCCCGTCTCAATCTCCCAAGTACTGGGGTTACAATCATGTGCCACCACATCTAGCTCAAAACTAGTTTGTTTGTTTTGTGTGTAGGGGGTACTGGGGTTGTAACCCAAGGCCTTCTACCTCCAGGCTACACTCCCAGACCTATTTTATATTTTATTTGAAAACAGGGAACCTAAGTTGCTGGGAACCTCTCTAAGTAGCTGAGGCTGGCTTCGAGCCTACAATCTTGTCTCAACCTCCCAAGTACTGGATTACAAACATGCACCACCATGCCCTGATTTAAAACCAGTTATTTTTTATTAAATTAATTGATTTTATGAGTTAATATGGCTGCCAAAGTAGT
Source organism: Muscardinus avellanarius (assembly GCF_963383645.1). Lineage (NCBI taxonomy): Eukaryota > Metazoa > Chordata > Mammalia > Rodentia > Gliridae > Muscardinus > Muscardinus avellanarius. The sequence goes on from NC_137793.1 coordinate 107,578,435, forward strand.
TTTCATATATTAAAAAAGACAAATTTCAAGCTGGGCATGGTGGCACACCCTTATAATCTCAATACTTGGGAGGCTGAGACAGGAGGATCGTGCAGGAGCCTCAGCAGCTTAGTGACAGTCTTAGCAACTTAGTGAGACCCTGTTTCCAAATAAAACATAAAATAGGCCTGAGGGTATAGCCTGGAAATAGAAGGCCCCTATATTTCAGATTTTATCCCCAATCTCTCCCTCCCTCCCTCCCCCCCCTCCTCCCTCCCTCCCTCCCTCTCTCTCTCTCTCTCTCTCTCTCTCTCTCTCTCTCTCTCTCTCTCTCACACACACACACACACACACACACACACACACACCCCACACACACACACACACCAAATTTCCATATTTAAAGTGACACTGTGCTAAACTGGGCATGGTGCTGCACGCTTGTAATCCCTGCATTCGGAAGGCTGAGACCAGAGGATCATGGTTCGAAGCCAGCCTCAGCTACTTAGTGAGCCCCTGTTTCAAAATAAAGAATAAAAAAATAGGGCAGGGGGTGTAGCTCCGAAGTCGAATGCCCCTGGGTTCCATCCCCAGCCCAGCAAAAAATAAATAAATAAAAAATTGAAAAATAAAGTGACACTGTGCTATAGATAGAGCAAATGTCCTCTCTAAAACTAAAATGCAACCCAGGCATGGTGGCGCCCAAGTACTGGGATTATAGGCGTGCATCACCATGGCTGTGTATGTGTGTGGTGGGGGGGACTGGGGTTTGAATCCAGGGGGACTCTACCTCTAAGTTATATCCACAGCCCTATTTTTGTTATTTTTGAAAATAAGTTCTCACTAAGTTGCCAAGGCCAACGTTGAAGCTGTGATCCTCCTTGCTCAGCTTCCCAAGCACTGGGATGAAGGATGCACACCACTGCACCTGGTAGGTAACTCCATTTCTTACACGGTATCGATGAAACCCCGCGGCTTACCCAGAGAAAGTCCTTGTACGCGTAGTAGTATAGCCAGTCATGGACCACCACATTCCAGGTCCTGTAATAGTTAGAGTATGAGGTGGAGTTCCACCAATCCTGAGGGGAGAAGTAAAGGTATAAAATCACTCACACACGCCCCTAAAGCAAAACTCCTGAATACTCCCCAAAGAACAAACACCCACAACACAGACAGAATCAAAGATCCTGTGATAAATTATTAATCCATACACGGATGTCAGAAAAATCTTAAAAAACCTTTTGTTAGTGTTGAATAATGGCAGACCTCTAGCATTACAGAGTAGCTCGCAGGCTTATCTTATCTTGCCATTAAACAAGGCATGATGAAAGATACAGAACAGTCACTTAAATCTAAGGTTCATCAAAACAGCAGTCAATAGCCTCCTCCTCCCCTTGCTGAAATGTCATCAGAAAACTGGAAGGTCACCAAGACTAGATTGGTTGTGTGTGTGTGTGTGTGTGTGTGTGTGTGTGTGTGTGTGTGTGTTTTGTTTGTTTGTTTGTTTGTTTGGTGGTACTAGGGATTGAACTCGAGGCATTCTACCTTTAAACTATACTCCCAGACCAATTTTCTTTCTTTCATTTTTTTGGTGCTGGGGATTAAACTCAGCTACCTCTGAGCTATACCCCCAGTCCTATTCTATTTTTAATTTGAAAATAGGGTCTCGTAGGTTGCTGAGGCTGGCTTTCAACCTGCAATCCTCCTGTCTCAGCCTCCCAAATACTGGGATTACAGGCATGTGCCACCATGCCTGGTTCTAATTTCATTTCTTATTTGGACACAGGGCCTCACTAGGTTGCTGTGAGCCTCACTAAATTGCTGAAGCTGGCTTCAAACCTGCAATTCTCCTGTCTCAGCCTCCCAAATATTGAGATTACAGGTGAGTACCACCATGCCTGGCTCTAAATAACTATTTGATAGTGTCATAAATGGCATGATTTAATTACATAAGGACAGTAATTATCTCCAAATTTTGGTGGGCCTATTTCTATTTCTTGCTTCCTATTTTAAGATCAGAGTAGCAGAGTCAGACATCTAAAATCGACACTCATACTTCCTGTTCCTTTAAGAAAGGGGTGGTAGACTTGGAGCATTGCCAAAACAAGCACAACCGGAGGTCCCGTTCCAGAATACTGAGCCACAGGGCTCTAGTCTCGAGTTTATTTCTGACTCCAGGAGTGTAAGAATGGTATTTTAGGCAGAATCAATACCTTTCAAAGTAAAGGGGAAAGTTCACTCCCTCACAGATTGCTTAGCGGTCTTAAAAGGACTAATGTGCTGAGATCACCCCTACAGAATGAGACGGCAACTTCAAATGAAGAGCATTCAGGGAAGGCTCATGTTTCCCCGGGACAAATGCTCTCCTACCATATCACCAATGTGTGCACACAGGACCCAGCAGAAACACAGGCAGTATATAGGGAGCAGATATTAGCGAGAGAGAAAAGCCTATGATATTATAGCCCTATCAGAATTTCACACTTGATATTGGCAAAATTTGTGAAAAGGAAATTAGATCTCAATATGTGTTGAAAAAAACAGTAGTAGCAGCCAACAGTGCTCAAATACTTAACAATGAGGAAATAAAATGGGCAAAGTAAGAGGAGTCCAAGTGTATATTACCTTATAAAACATCCTGTCACCAAAGCGCAACATCTCAGCAAAGGCATTGAGCCAGCAGTGCAAAAAGGCAAAAAAAGTAAGGAACAGTATCAGCACACCTAAAAATAAGATCGACAGTGTGAAGAGTCTCTCCAAACAGCTCGCACGCCAAGCCATTAACCGACACCACCATTTGTTTAGTAAAATAGACACTGCTATTCCAACTTACACATCCCAGAGCTGATACAGTGCACCTTCGCTTTGTTTTTTGTGCTGCAGATTGAACCCAGGGCTTTCTGCCTCTGAGCTACACTGCCAGCCCTATTATTTATCTACTTATTTATTTATTTACTTTGCAGTATTGGGGATGGAGCCCAGGGGCATTTAACCTCTGAGCTATACCCCCAGCCCTATATTTTATTCTTTATTTTGAAACAGGGTCTCACTGAGTTCCAAAGGGCCTCACTAAGTAGTAGCCAAGGCTGTCCAGGAACCGTGATCCTACTGTTTCAGCCTCCTAATTAAAGGTGGTGGTGCTCCTTGATTACAAGTGTGCACCACCATGCCTAGCTATTTATTTATTTATTTATTTATTTATTTATTTATTTATATTTTTATTTTTTGGTGGTACGGGGGTTCCTGGAAGCCCTTCTACCTCCGGGCTACACTCCCAGACCTATTTTATATTTTTGAAACAGGGTCTCTTACGCCAGCGCGGCTGGCTTCGAACCTGCGTGATCCTCCTGTCTCCGCCTCCCAAGCGCGGGGATTACAAGCGTGCACCACCACGCCTAGATATTTTTTTATTTTGATACAGGGTCTCAATAAGTTGCAGAGGGCCTCACTAAGTAGCTGAGGCTGGCTATGAACCTAGAGTCTCCTATCTCACCCTCCCAAGTACTGGGATTACAGGCATGTGCCAACACACCCAGCTTTACAGTGCACCTTTGAAGGTTTTTGTTTTTTTTTTTAAAGCAGTAAAAGCTAGGTGTAGTGCACATGCCTATAATCTCAGTACTTGTGAGGCCGAGACAGGATGACCAGAGGTTTGAGGGCAGCCTCAGCAAGTAGTGAGACTCTCATTAACTTAGTGAGACCTTGTTTCAAAATAAAAATCAGGCTGGGGTGTAGCTCAGAGGTAGAATGCCCCTGTCTTCAATTCCCAGTACCAAAAAATAAATAGCAATAAATTCTTTATAAATAGGTTTGACAGACAAAAGATAAACTCAGTTTCGGTTTTGTTTGTTTTTTTGTGGTGCAGGGGATGGAACCCAGAGGCACTGTACCTCCGAGCTACACCTCTAGCCCAGTTTTTAAGTCTTTTTAGTTTTGAAACAGCGTCTCACTGAGTTCCAAAGGGCCTCACAGCTGAGGCTGTCTGGGAACCACGATCCTCTGGTCTCTGCCTCTCGAATGCTGGGATTACAAGCATGCGCCACCATGCCTGGTCTATTTTTAAGAAATATCTTGATATACGGCTTAATTCTGTACCCAACTTTCTTTAAAATCTGGCCCCCACAACATCTCCAAACCAATTTTTAGAAATGGGGAGCTAGGGATGTAGCTCAGTGGTGGAACACTTGCACAGCAAGCATAAGGTCACAGGTTCAATCCGCAGCACAGAAAAAAAACAAATAAATAAAAATTAGGGGGGAAAAAAGAGCCGGGCATGGTGGTACATACTCGTAATCCCAGCATTTGGGAGGCTGAGACAGGAGGATCCAGGTTTGCCGACAGCCTCAGGTACTTAGTGAGGCCCTTCACAGCCCAATAAGACCCTGTTTCAAAATAAAGAATAAGCCGGGCGTGGTGGCGCACGCCTGTAATCCCCGAGCTTGGGAGGCAGAGACAGGAGGATCGCGCGGGTTCGAAGCCAGCTGCGTGCGCTGGCTTAGGAGACCCTGTTTCCAAATTTAAAAAAATGTAAAAATAGGTCTGGGAGTGTAGCCCGGAGGTAGAAGGGCTTCCAGGAACCCCAGTACCACCAAAAAAAATAATAATAAAATAAAATAAAAAATAAATAAATAAATAAAGAATAAGCCAGCCGTGGTGGCGCACGCTTGTAATCCCCGCGCTTGGGAGGCGGAGACAGGAGGATCGCGCAGGTTCGAAGCCAGCCGTGCTGGCTTAAGAGACCCTGTTTCCAAATAAAAAGTATAAAATAGGTCTGGGAGTGTAGCCCAGAGGTAGAAGGGCTTCGAGGAACCCCAGTACCACCAAAAAAAAAAAAAAAAAAAAAAAAGAATAAAAAACCGGGCTGGGGGCGTAGCTCAGAAGTAGCATGTTCCTGGTTTCAAACCCCAGCACCACAAAAGAAAAAAACTTTTTTTTTTTTGTTTAAACTTAGGATGTGGCTCGGGTTCAAACCCCAGTACCACACACACAAAAGACTGCACTGAAATGAACAGTGAGAAGAAAGGCGATGCATAAATATGGGCCATCCCCCACTGGAGAAAGCAAATCAAAGTGGGAGCCAGCAGATGCCTGGCCCGAAAGGGGCAGGACGCTCCATTTCTGAGGTAGACAGGCAAGAGGCCAGGACGGGCGGGCGTGTTTGAGATGCTGCCGGGGAAAGCAAGGAGCCCCGCGGTTTCAGAGACAGTGCTTCTCTATTTTCCTTCTGAACAGGAGTGGCAAGTTAACAAGAACCCGGTTACCTGGCAAGATGGAGTTGAAGATACACAAGACCAGAACCCGAGCACTGAAGGGCTCCTGTTTGATATTCCGGAACAGGGGAGCACAGAGCCTTTCAAAGATGTAGTACACGTAGAACAGGCAGCCGAAAACCTGGAACAGGACAAGAGACTTAGACTAAGGCCTGGCAGGGAAGGATGGAACAAGAGCTTTCTCCTCCAAAAGAAAGTAAAAGTGATCGTTATCTAACATTTACATATGTATCTAGTATATGCTATCTACTTATGTATATTCCCGTTTAACCTTAGCATAGAAGATTGACAGGTGGCTCTTGCCTGTAATCCCAGCTATTCAGGAGGCTGAGGCAGAAGAATCTTAAATTTAAATTCGGCCTGGGCAACTTAGCAAGATCCTGCCTCAAAATAAAAATACGGAAAGGGCTGGGAGAGCTAGCCATGATGGCGCATGCTTATAATCCTAGTACTTGGGAGGCCGAGACAGAAGAATCACAGGTTCAAGGACAGCCTAAGTAGTGAGACACTCATCAACCTAGCAAGACCCTGTTTCAAAATAAAAACAAAATAGAAAGCTGGTGTGGTGGCACACACCTGTAATCCCAATACTCGGGAGGCTGAGACAAGAGCATCACAGGTTCGAGGATACCCTCAACAAGTAGTGAGACTCTCATTAACCTAGGAAGACTCTCTTTGAAAATAAAAATAAAGCTGGGCATGGTGGTGCTCGCTTATAATCCCAGCATTTGGGAGGCTGAGACAGGAAGATCACAGGTTCGAGACCAGCCTCTGCTACTTAGTGAGGTCTTCTGCTACTCAGTGAGACCCTGTTTCAAAATAAAGGAAAAAAAATAGGGTTGGGGTTGTAGCTCGGAGGTAGAATGCCACTGGGTTCAATCCCCCTCAAAAAAACATTTCACAGTCTTAACAGAAAGTATTCTTGAGCCTCTCCCCCACTAACAAAAATGTACCAACATTTCCCACCAACCAATACCCCTTGACAGTTAAAACAAACATTTACCTGTGTAAACTGCATAGCAACGTAACCCCATCTCACAGTGGGGTTTCTAAGAGGAAGAAACAAGGTGTCCATCAACAGATGACTGGATTACAAGATTATGGGAAAACATACAATGGAATTCTACTCAGCAATAAAGAACAAACGTATGTCATTTGTAGGAAAATGTAAAGACTTGGAGAATATCAGGCGAGACAAGCCAGTCACAGAAGCGAGGGTCATGTGTCTTCTCTAGTGCAGAAGCTGGGGAGTCACTGGAATCCCAGAGGGACTCCAGATAACAGAGGAGAAACAAAGCAAGTTTCCTGAAGTCAATAACTGAACTTAAGACCTTCTCAGTCAGTATTTTCCCACACAGCCTATCATTTATGGGCTGGGGTGTAGCTCAGTGGTAGACCACATGCATAGAATACGCAGGCTGAGTTCAATCCTTGGCACCAGAAAAATTTTAACTACCTTTTATGATCATAACAAATTATATAATTCTGCCCAAAATTACTAACTTCAAATTAAGACCGCTAGAATAACCATTTGAGGCTTTTCATGCAAGAAAAACTGAGGACACATTTTATTTTTCTCTGCAGCCCTACAGGGATTGGCTGTGCCTGCCCCACACACTGCCCCCGCCCCGGCTCCTCGCAGGCCCGTTACCTGGGGTAGCTATCACGGTAGATAAGGGTCGGAGCGAACAAGAAGTACAAGTACTGGTTGACTGTGGGGACAGGGACTGTACCTGGAAGAGGAAAACACTGTCACATCAGAGGCTCTCGGATTTCTCCCAGCAAAACTAAAAGGGGAAGATGAGGAAACACAAAGCAGGGAAAAACAGCCAGCGTGACTCCTAGGTCAGGTGTTTCTTCCTGATCACCTGAAAGGCCTTCTTGCACCAACTGAACACGGCCAACCTCTCCAAGTTACTCCTATGACTGATGGCCTCTAGAGCATGAAGCAATAATTTGCAAGGAGCAAGGAGGCCCAGGTGTAGTAAGCCAGTAATACTCCACAAACACTAAATCACAGAAATCTAATGATCATTAGCCAGGCGTGGTGGCGCACGCTTGTAATCCTGCGCTTGGGAGGCTGAGACAGGAGGATCACACAGGTTCAAAGCCAACCTCAGCTATTTAGTGAGGCTCTCAGCTACTTAGTGAGGCCCTGTTTCCAAATAAAAAATATTAAAAAATAGGGCTGGGAGTATAGCCCAGAGGTAGAAAGCCTCTGGGTTCCACCTCTAGTACCACCAAAAAAAAAAAAAAGAAGAAGAAAGAAATCTAATGATCAACTTGATAAAATTAAATTGTAGATACAAACAAAATAGGAATAATCAGGACACAGTGAGACGGTCTTCCAAACCAATACAGATCCCACATTTAAAATCAAACAATCTCCACGGAATGTAACATGTCATTTCAGTAAACACCAAAGGTTGAAATAGTCCATCAATAATCATTTATCTAACAGAATTACATACGCGAGTTCTCCTTAGCTGCATCTAGTACCCGAGGCACGTTCTCTCTGACAAATGAATAAGCCTTCATTATCAAACGAATCTGCGAGAGGAAGGAAAAGATGAATTCTCTATCATTGTCTTATTTCCTCTAGGCAGCCTAGAACAGCACTAGGTTATATTCATAAAGAATTTTATTTTGCATATACCAATCAAAAGACATGTAATAGTTCACAACCAGCAAACACTATTTCAAGTATATGATAAATTAAGCAATTAAGCCAGGAGTGGTGGCACATGCCTAGAATCCCAGAACTTGGGAGGCTGAGAAGGAAAAACGCAGATTTGGGACCAACCTCATCAACTTAGTGAAACTCCCAGCAACTTAACAAGTTGAAACTTGACCCAGTTTCAAAACAAAAAACTAAAAAAGGAATAAGGGTGTAGCTCTGAGGTAGAATGTCCCTGGGTTTAATACCCAGTACAGTAAGTAAACAAACAAATAAATGAAATTTTCCTGAAATGTTTCTTTTCATTAGTCAAATGGTGTTACAGACAAGTCAGAAAATTCTGAAGGGTACATAAACAAATAAACATAAACAAGAATAGTTACTTTATAATACAGTAAGTTAACATTTAAAAAATGTAGAGGACTTTTGTTGTTCTTTTGTTTTTGTGGTGCTATAGAATTGAACCCAAAGTCATTCTATTTCTGAGCTATACCCCAAGTCCTTTTATAACTTTTTTTTTTTTGGTGCTAGGATTGAACCCAAGAGCATTCTATCTCCAAGCCCTATCTTATTTTTATTTTGAAATAGGGTCGCTGGGTGTGGTAGCGTACCCTTATAATCCCAGTACTTGGGAGACAGACAGGAGGATCAGATCACTGGTTCACAGTCTCAGCTACTTTGTGAGGCCCTCTGCAACTTAGTGAGAGCCTGTTTCAAAATAAAGAACAAAAATTAAAAAAAAAATATATATATATATATATATATATATATATATATATATATATATATATATATGGCTGAGGGTATAGATTGGAGGTAGAATGTCCCTGAGTTCAATCCCCAGTACCACAAAAGAAAAAAGAAAAAAAAAGAAATAGGCCTCACTAAGTTGCTGAGGCTGGTCTTGAACCTACCATCCTCCTGTCTCAGCTTCCCAAGACTGGAATTACAGGCATGGGCCACCGATCTAAAAATATAGTTTTATATTCTGAAAAATATAGTTTTATAATCTAGATGACTATTACAAAAAGTATTCAGGAAAAATACTGTAATTCATCCAGAATGGTCCAATATCACTTATTTAAATTATCAAGGCCCATGGGAAAAAACTTAGAATCAAATTTATTTATGTATGTATTTGTTAATTTGTGGTACTGGGGATTAAACCCAGGAGATTCTACCTCTGAGCTGCAACCCAGCCCTTCTTATTTTCTGAAACAAGGCCTCGCTGGGTTGCTGTGTCTAAGTTGCCAAGGTTGGTCTCAAACCTGTGATCCTCCTGCCTCAGCTTCCCAAGTACAACCATACCCGGCTGGAGATTATCTAGGTTTTTTTGGTATTATTTATTCTTTATTTTGAATCAGGGTCTCACTAAATTAATCAGATAGACTCACTAAGTAGCTGAGACTGACCATAAACCTGTGATCCTCCCATCTCAACCTCCCAACTACTAGGATTACAAGCATGTGCCTCCACGCCTGGCTTAAATAATCCAGTTTTAACACTTTTTTTTTTTTTAACCCAGGGGCATTCTACCTCCGAGATACACCCCTAGCCCTATTTTTCTTCTTTTCTTTTCTTTTCTTTTTTTTCTTTTTTTTTTTTTTTTTTGTGTGTGTGTAGCACTGGGGCTGGAACCCAGGGGCATTGTACCTCTGAGATACACCCCCAGACCAAATTTTTATTCTTTATTTTGAAACAGGGTCTCACTGAATTGCAAAGGGCCTCACTAATTACCCGAGGCTGTCCTCAAACCTTAATCCTACTGTCTCAGCCTCCCAAACACTGGGATTACAAGTGTGCGCCACCATACCTGGCCCCCAGCCCTATTTTTTATTCTTTACTTTGAAACAGGTCTCTCAAAGTTGCAGAGAGCCTAAGTAGCTGAGGCTGCCTTGAACCTGCGATCTTCCTGTCCCAGCCTCCTAAGTACTGGGAAGCATGCACCACCACACCTGACCTAGTTTTAACACTTTAATTCTATATATACTGGCACACAAGGCCAGAGATGAAAATGTATCCAAGTTAATACAGCCAAAAATAATAGCAACAGAAATACATTATCATTATTTTAACTAAGCACAGCACTGTGTGGGGTAAACTCACCATCTTACCTGCTCAAGTATAACAATGAGTCGAGAAGCTGGTGGCAGTGTATATGCTAAAACGATGTACGTTGGACCAAAACCTAGAATCCCAAGCTGGAAGGCCACGAAAAGCAAGCCATGCACAAAGGAATAGATGGCTTTGTGGGACTGCTTGCTGTAGCCTTTGGCCCAATGTTGGAATAGAAAGTAGGGAATCGAAAGTGTAGACAGGAACATGATCCACCATGTCCAGATGACGGTAGAAAATTTACCAAAAGCGTAAAAGAGGAGATTGAACTCAAGCACCAGCCTGAGGAGAAAGAGCACAGAAAATAATGTTTTAATAGGCACTGAGCTTGCAGAATTCAAAACTTTCATATCCAAATTCTCAACTTTCAGAAACTCTACAACATTAATACACTGAAGTCAATGGATGTGATAGTCCTGCTGGAGAGTCCTATTTCTCTGTTTCTTAACACAGGCCAACAATGAACTCTCTAAAAGCCCTAATATGGCTCTGAATTTAAAATGCCTAAGATACTGAATGTCCTAAGATTAGATTCTTAAATTAGTACTTTTAAACTCCAAACAATTACATGGTAAAATATTCAACAGCAATCATTTCTATGTATAAAAGGTGATTTTTCAGAAAGCTCCCAATTTCTCCTGCATCTACCCTTCAGTGGTCTCACCTTCCTTCATCAATGTAATCGACCACCAGCGTGCTGAGGATGAAGAGGATGAGGAGGGCGATGAACATGTGATAAATAGTCCTGATGTGGTCCACCTCGAACAGCTCACTGCAAAGGTAGTCAAACAAAGCAAATCTGACACGGCATTCTAAAGCACCACATGGTAAGCACTTTTCTGTAAATGCTTCATCCACCTTTCAAAAACATTTAAAAAACTAATAAAGACACAATTTTAAATGTGAAGTAGAAGGACACTGTATGACATGACCAAGGTTAAAACGGAATGGACTCATATTCTTTCTTTCCAATAAAATAACACTGCCTTCTAGATGCCAGCATTAATCCCAATCACTTACATAAACAAATACCTGCATTCTCAAAAACCTACCGCAATGGTTGTTTTCTATATAGCAAAGGCCATTCACTGACAACCTGGAACACAGAAGCCGTTTTTCTTCAGATATGGTCCTTACATTCCACATCTGAACCTTAACTAAAATACATCGTACTACCTGTTTCCAGGATATTCCAGTTCACACATCTGGGCTCCTATCATGCTGATGATGGTGGCCAAGTACCACCCTACACATCTATAGGACATAACCATTTACAAATACTTTCTCCTCACTGACTTGTGTTGAGGATTGTTTTGCTTTTAAAATAGCATAAGCTGGGGAGGGGGTAGGTGCCTGCTTGCAATCTCAGTACTTGGGAGGCTGAGACAGAGGATGGCAGCTTCACATACAATGTTGGCTACTTTGTGAGGTCCTCTACAACTTAGTGAAACTGTTACAAATAAAGAATAAAAAATAAAACCAGGACTGTAGCTCGGAGGTAGAATGCTCCTGGGTTCCATCCCCAGCACCATGAAATGGAAACTTCAGCCTTCTCCTCAAGGGTAAGAGGTACAGATCAACCTTGTCATGACGTAAGTCTGACCGACTAAGGTGTACATTATGCTTTGGACGTGAAACGTCCTGCTGGGCTTGGTCCCATTTGCAGCACTGTTGGAGGGGAGGATTCTGGGAACTTACGATCACAAAGACACTGGCCTCATCAGTGGGTTAATCCACTACAGGAAGTGGTGGAAACTTGGGGCAGAGCAAGGACTGGTTGGAGAAGGCCAGTCACAGAGATGCCCCTGGCCTGCCTTGGCCCAGCTCCATCTGGGATGACATGTGACAGGCTGGCTTGCTCCAGCGTGACACCTGTGCCTTGGAGCCAGCTGACCACGACTGTGACCTCCGAATCCGTGAGCCAAGCTGACTCTTTCCTCCTCTGATTTGTCTAATCAGGTATTTGTCACAGCAATTAAAAGGTAACACAGTGTATTTTATTTTACTTATTTTATTTTTTGGCACTGGGGACTGAACCCAGGGGCATGCTACCTTTGAGCTACACCCCCAGCCCTATTTTCTTATTTTTGTTTCGAAACAGGGTCTCACTAGGTTAACGAGTCTCACTAGTTGCTGAAGCTGTTCTCGGACCTGTGATCTCCTGACTCAGCTGCTCATGTACTGGGATTACGAGTGTGCGCCGCTACACCTAGCTAACACAGCGTATTTTATTTTGGTGGTACTGGGGTTCCTAGAAACCCTTCTACCTCTGGGCTACACTCCTAGACCCATTTTATAATTTTTATTTGGAAACAGGGTCTCTTAAGCCAGCAAGGCTGGCTTCGAACCTGCGCCATCCTCTGTCTCTGCCTCCCAAGCACGGGGATTATAAGTGTGCGCCACCACACCCAGCAACACAGCGAATTTTAAAGGAAAGGCAAGGTAAAGTAATTTTTCACCCACCCAACTATTTTATACTCTAATGAAGGTTGAATTTCAGCTGTATTCCAGTAAATAAATGAATAAGCAAATCTAATCTACTCAGCATAAAAGAAATATATAGGCTGGGCGTGGTGGCGCACGCTTGTAATCCCCGCACTTGGGAGGCAGAGACAGGAGGATCGCGCAGGTTCGAAGCCAGCTACGCGCGCTGGCTTAGGAGACCCTGTTTCCAAATTAAAAAAATGTAAAAATAGGTCTGGGAGTGTAGCCCGGAGGTAGAAGGGCTTCCAGGAACTCCAGTACCACCAAAAAAAAAAAGAAATATATATCACTTACTCAAAATTCACCTTCGATTTTCAGTTAACAAATGAAGTTACCATGATAAACTTATATCGTGTGAATTTTATTTTAAAGTATTAGGCAATCAGGATTTTAAAATCAGTAACTCTGAGAAAACTATCAAGTCTCCCAGCCAAAATGAGATGAAAAAAAAATATTTTATGGTTAAAAAAAAAAAAAAGCAGTAGTTCCAAAGCTCTCTCAGAATAGTTTCACCTAATTAGGAAACTTCTAGCCAGATGCAGTGGTGCAGGTCTGTAACCCCAGTACTTGGAGACTGAGGCAGAAGGACCACTGGTTCAAACTCAGCCGTGGCAGCCTAACAAGGCCCTCAGAAACTTAGTGAGACCCTGTTTCAAAAAAAACCAAGGCAGGTGTGGTGGTACACGCTTATAATTCAAGTACTTGAGTGGCTGAGATAGGAGGATCACAGGTTCACGGCTAGCCTCAGAAATTTAGTGAGGCCCTCTACAATTTAGTAAGTTCATTTCAAAATTAGAAAAATAATAAAATCATGTCGGGGGTATAGCTCAGAGGTTGACTATCCCTGGGTTCAAAAAAAAAAAAAAAAAAAAAGCCAGGTGTGATAGCATATACTTGTAATATGAGTACTTGGGAGGCTAAAACAGAAGGATTGCAGGTTCAAAGCCAGCCTCAGCAACTTAGGGAGTCTGTCAGCAACTTAGTGGGATCCTATTTCTAAATAGAAGATAAAATAGGGCTGGGGGTATACCTCAGGGGTAAAATGCCTCTGGGTTCAATCCCCAGCACCACCAAAAAAAAAAAAATAGAGTGAGAGTATAGCTCAGAAGTTGATTCCCTGGGTTCAACCCCAGCCCCACAAAAGAAAAAGCCAAGTGGATGTGTGAGTTACTGGGGAGAGAACTCAGGGGCACTCTATCTCTGAGCCACACCCCAGTGCTAGTTTTTCTTCTTTATTTTCAAACAGTCTCTCACTAAGTTGTGGAGGGCCTCGCCAAGGAGCTGAGGCTGGTTGTGAACCTGCAATCCTCCTGCCTCAGCCTCCCAAGTACTGGGAATTACAAGCATGCGCCACCACGCCTGGCTAACAAAGAAAACTCCCAGCTCCTTGGGCAGACATGCTCAGTAGCATGGCTTTAGGAAGTGCAGAGGACGGGCAGCTGTTCTTGCCCCTAACTCTGAAAGTAGTTCCAGATACCAGATTAGCAAGGAGCAAGAGACCGCACATGCTCATAAAAAGAAATATCATTTACATATAGAACAAAGTCACTTAAGTATCTGTATGTTAGTGGTGATTTAACCATCAGAACAGATTTTTTAAAATTTCAAACTAATAATTAACCAAAGCATAAAATACTCACTCTAGGAGCGAGCGCCTTGCAATGAAAATCTTCCCCTTCTCTGGAGGCGCTCTCAGATCTCTGGGAAGGGCAAAGTTTTACAAATCATTAACAGTTCAAAAGTATTGTATAAAAATAATCCCAAGCCAAGGGAAAGAACATTACCACGCAGACCCTCTAGCGTTAATTAGCCGCCCGCTCCCTAGGACCCACGCACTGCGCTGTGTCATCTCATTCACTCCTGCGGTGAATGGTCCAGGGCTCGGAGGCAGCCTCAGGTAACACACACACTGGCAAACTTGACCTGCTCCTAGAGATGCCCGGACGCGGCCGACAGGCCTCTAGCCACCTCTACTCCAGGTCGGTCCCCCCAAACTGCACTAATGTACCTGCCGTCCGCCAGAGAGCCCGGGCTGCAACAGCTCCCAGTGGCCTCCTTGGGCCTTAGGGCTCGCCTCTGGGCCCTGAAACCCATCCAAGTATCAAACACCACCACCTTTAGGGCTCTCTGCAGCACCACCTGCACGCTGCCAAATATTACTGCTCAAAACTGTTCTTGGAAGAGGAGAGGCTGGCAGGGACCACAGGAACGAAGCTGAGGAGGTCAGAGGGCACAGGGCACGCAGTAGCCTTTCACAGCCTTCCTGCCATTCTGCAGAACTCACCAGCTAGAAAACGTGCTGATGCTGCTGTGCTGTGTTGCAAGTGCACAGTGTGCAGTGTGCAAAAGAGGCAGGTGATGGGGCTGAGACAGGACTCTGGGCCAGGCTCGAGGTTCCAGTCCCTGCTGTGGACGCGCAGAGTGTAATCCAAAGTGCCTTGTGCTTCGGTTCCCTGATCCTTCGGTCTACAGATAGTTACTGTCTCTACCGAGGGTCACTGTTTGACTTATTAAATTATTTCCATTGCCGGGCGTGGTGGTGCACGCTTGTAATCCCAGCATTAGGGAGGCTGAGACCTGGAGGATCACGGTTCGCGGACAGCCTCAGCTACTTAGTGAGGCCCTCTGCAACTCAGTGAGACCCGGTTTCAAAATAAAGAATAAAAAATAGGGCAGGGGGTGTAGCTCGGAGGTCGAATGCCCCTGGGTTCCATCCCCAGACCCACAAAAAAATAAAAAATAAAAATAAAATATATAAATAAATAAATAAATAAATAATTTCCATGCAGAACACTCAACAAGTATGGGTTCTCTTGTTTATTAGTCAGTAGTGGGGCTGGGATGTAGCTCAGGGACAAAGCGCCTGCTTGGCAGGTGCGGCGCTCTGGGTTTGAGTCCCAGCTTCAAAAGAAAAAAAAAATCTGCAAAAAAAATAAGCTATTAGCCAATTAGTATGTAATCATACATGCTAATGCGTATTAGGAAGTATGCATCCGCCTTATAATCCACGTATTAGGAAGAAAAGGCCCACCCTTCGGGATTAAATGATTTTCCCAGAGCAGCACGCAGCCAATACACGTGATGATGGGCAAGTCTGGGCGTTCTGACTGCAGGCTACTTTCTGAGCAATGGGCTAGAGAAGATGCCTGCGTTGAGGAAGCAGCACACAGACTGACTTACTCACACTTACTTAGCTCTGTGGTTGTTCTTCAGGTCGTCAAGGATGGAGAACGTTGTGAGGGCACAGCCACCATTGTCTAAGGATGCGGATTTCTCAATAAGATTGGTCACAAAATCATCAAAGTGACTCCCAACTTCCTTCAGAAAAAGTGGCTTCAGTTCCTACAATTTTAAAACAAAGGAAAGCATAGAGAGTCAGCAGAGGCTTGTGGGTCGTTGCCATTTCTCAGAAATGGCATTCTGAGCAGGACTGGTTCAAAAAAGACAGCCCGCGGTGACTTCACAGAAGTAAAAGCAGAAAACCACTTTCCACAGCTGACGTGTAGTTTCAGAAACCGCAACTGAAAAAGTGATATGGCGATTCTGTAACCTTTCAAAACCCTATACCTGTTTTAAACATAAATTAAGATACCAAAGTAACTGCCTTCAAAAGAACTCCTACAGATGATACACGAAATCAAAATTACAAAGTGGGTGGCACACACCTGTAATCTCAGCACGTGGGTGGCTGAGATAGGAGGATGCCAGTTCAATACCAGTGTGTGATATCTTAACAAGATCCTGTTTCAAAGTAAATAATAAAAAGATCTGGGGGTATAGCTCTGAGGTATGACCCCCTTGACTTCAATCTCCAGTACCCCCAGCACACAAATCAAAATTACAGAATGATAAAAATGAAGCTATTTATTTATAAAAATTATAATAAATTTTTATATTTTATCTCCATTATATAGTTATCATAATTTTTTTCTAAAGAAATCCCTTTACCCTAAGTATCAACCATTTATATTTTAGAGCATGTCAGTCTGTATTGTACCTATGTTTATCCTATGTTTATACAATGTTTATTTATTCCTACCTCTATTAACTATGTATTTTCCTAACCATAAAATATATATACATGTATGTATGTAATCACATCTACATGCATGTATATATGCACATACATTTTATGGAATTCTTATAAGTATGTGTATATGCATAGAATTCATCATCTTAAAAACCATTATTTGTATATGCATATAATTGCTGCCCTTTATAGTTTCGTGTGTGTGTGTGTGTGTGTGTGTGTGTGTGTGTGTGTGTGTGTACACGAGCGAGCTACTAGGGGTGGAACCCAGAGGCTTTCTACCTCTGGGCTATACTCCCAGCCCTATTTTATACTTTATTTGGAAACAGGGTCTCACTAAGTTGCTGAGAGCCTCACTCAGTAGCTGAGGCTGGTTTCAAACCTGCGTGATCCTCCTGTCTCAGCCTCCCAAGCGCGGGGATTACAAGCGTGTGCCACCACGCCCGGCACCTTTTTGGTTTCTGACTGTCCTTTCCTTTGGGTACTGGGAACAGACCCGGGACATTCTCCACACACCCTGGTGCTACAGGGAGAAACAGCACAGGGAGGCAGCGCTGTTACTTTTCACGAAGGCCTGGGGTAAGGACGAGCGTGAGCAGTATCTGTAGGGAAAACACCAGGAAGAAGGAAGCGGCAATGTTAAAGGTCCTCGAGGCAAGATCACCCTTGGCAGATTCTCAAAATAACAAGGATGAAGCCAGGCGTGGTGGTGCACACTTGTAATCCCCACACTTGGGAGGCTTGGGAGGCAGAGACAGGAGGATCGTGCAGGTTCGAAGCCAGCCGCGCTGGCTTAAGAGACCCTGTTTCCAAATAAAAAGTATAAAAAAATAGGTCTGAGAGTGTAGCCCGGAGTTAGAAGGGTTTCCAGGAACCCCAGTACCACCAAAAAAAAAAAAAAAAAAAAAAAAAGGATGAAGGCCATTGTGGCTGAAGCAAAATAAAAGTGATTAAGAGTCAAAGTCAGAGCGGGGCGTGTAATCCAATACTTGGGAGGCTGAGACAGAATTGCAGGTTGGAGGAAGCCTCAGCAAGTCGTGAGACTCTCATCAACCTAGTAAGACCCTATTTCCAAATAAAATCAGCTGGGGTGTTTTTCAAAGGTAGAATGCCTCTGAGTTCAATCCTCACTACCATTAAAAAAAAAAAAAAAAAAAAGTTGAGGTCATTAAAAAAGTGGACAGGGCAAATGGGGTGTTAAACCATAGAAGGTCTCAATACTTTACTTGACCTCATATCTCAGCCTCTTAAAATGTTATCAATAGCAATACCACTTCTGAATATCTACCCAAAGAATGGAAACCAAACTACCAAATTAATGCATGTGTATCTATGTTCATAGCTGCACAATCCCCATTGCCAAAGTATAGAACCAGCCAAGATGTCCATCAACAGATGAATGGATTACAGCACTGTGGGATATGTACACAATGGAATTTGACTCAGACATAAAGAAAAACTAAATTACATCATTTACAGGGAAAAGGAAGGAACTGCAGAACATTACGCTAAGCGAGATTAGTCGGTCACAAAAAGTAAGAAATCAGATGCTCTTCCTAATATGCTTAAGCTAGGGGGAAAAGTGTCATAGGAGAAACTAGACGAAGGAGGAGAAACCATAGATGAGCAAATAAGAAGGTCTAACTGGGGGCGATGGCGGGGAGCTCCCAACGTACATGATACATATTCACAAACATCCCAATCGTCCAGCCCAACGTGAGGAGGGGAGAATGGGGAGGGGGGAAGGGCTAAAGTGATATGCACATACATACTTTAGTATCATGTATTCCGTTATAATGTATGACTACAATGTACCAATAAAAAAAGAATGTTATCAGTAGCCAGGCATGGTGGCACCTGCCTGTAATCCCAGTAGGTGGGAGGCTGAGACAGGAGGAGCGCAGGCTGGAGGCCAGCCTCAGCAACTCAGCAAGGCTCTCAGCAGCCTCAGGAGACCCCGTGCCAAACAAAAAGTAGAATAGAGCTGGGGATGTTGTTCAGAGGCAGAATGCCCCTGGTTCAATCTCCCATCACACACACACACACACACACACACACACACACACACACACACACACCACCTCAAAATCAATGTTACACGAATGTCAAAGCTGCTGAAACCAGGTCCCAATTCACTTCTCCCAACTCACCTTCTTACACCTATAGCTTTTGTTCTTATCTAACAGAGAGCAAGGAGAGATATGAAATAAATTACTAAGGTGCTATTAGTGCCACAAAGAAAAAATCCAGAGTGGTAGAACAGAGAAAGGAGAAGGAATGTAAAAAAAGAAGAAGCCACAAGTGCATGCACCACGTGATGGCCAGGGTGGGTGGCAGGTACGTCTCTTTTAAAACCTCCTTCCCTCAGTTTTCCTCTAGGGCCTCAATTTCTGAACCTCACACAGTGCAGGATGCTGCCTGGGTGTGCTGAGCTTCTATCATTCCCATTTAACAGCACTCATTCATGTCTTTTTCCTCTGCAATAAAACTCTATGTAGGTACTTCAGGAATCTAAGGTAACTGTTTAATCTAACACATTCCTATCCACAGCATCACAAATAGATGCCTACTGTTAATTTCTTAGTGCCTTTAGAGGAGGCTCTTGGAGGAATTAAAGCTACTGCCGCGGGGCCAGCAGGCAAAGCTCCGTCACCGTGGACACCATTAGCTTTCCTTGAGCTCCTTCACAGACCGTCTAGTGCTGATGATAAGGTGACTGCCTGTGGCTGTCACCGCCCTCGTAGGAGAGAATGCAGAAACGCACAGTTGAAGGCGCGGTCTGCCCCAGCTTTCCTCTAAACTCTCCTGTCATACAAAACTTATGAATTAAGACTTCGAAATGTGGCCGGGCATGGTGGCCGAGCTTGTAATCCCAGCATTCGGGAGGCCGGGACCGGAGATCGCGGTTCTCAAACAGTCTCAGGTACTTAGGCCCTCCACAAATAAAGAATAAAAAATAGAGCAGGGGGTGTAGTTCACAGTTCGAATACCCCTGGGTTACACACACACACACACACACACACACACACACACACACACACACACTTCAAAACGTGACCACAATCAATCTAAGTAATGATCAGTAAAAGTAACCTGAGGAGGAAGTTACTAGCACTCTGATTTGCCCATCCTCTCAACCTCTTGCCTCTCAATATTAATTTCATTCAGTCAAATAACGCAGGATACCCAGGCGCGTTTGTAATCCCAGCATTCGGGAGGCTGAGACCAGAGGATCACGGTTCTCAAACAGTCTCAGATACTTAGTGAGGCCCTCCGCAACTTAGTGAGAGCCTGTTTCAAAATAAAGAATAAAAAATAGGGCAGGTGGTGTCGCTTGGAGGCAGACTGCCCCTGGGTTCCATCGCCAGACCTGAGGGGGGGAGGGGAGGGGAGGGGAGGAGAAGGATCCTTTTGAAAAGGCTTCCAGACAGGTTACTTTGGACTATCTTAAAATGAGAAAGGGCAAGGTTATTTATGGATAAATAAAATAACCTTTTCAAAGTTACCATGACATGAAAAAAAATTAAAAAGTAGGATGAGAGAGAAATATGAAATAAATCAATCAGAATATAATAGCTTTTTCAGCATCTACAAAATTTAGGTTAATTGATCATAATTTCTTCAAAAGTGGGTTTAAAGAGCTGGGTGCAATGGCACATCCATAATCCCAATACTTAAGAGGCTGAGATAGAAAAATCACAAGTTCAAGGCCAACCTAGGCAAAAAAAATAATAATTCTTTTTAAAGAACTGGGGATAAGCCCGGCATGGTGGCGCATGCTCATAATCCCAGCGCTTGGGAGGCTGACACAGGAGGATCGCACAGGTTCGAAGCCAGTCTCAGTTACTTAGTGAGACCCTGTTTCCAAATAAAGTATAAAATAGGTCTGGGAGTATAGCCTGGAGGTAGAAAAAAAAAAAGAAAAAGAAAAAGAAAAAAGAAAGAAAAGAGCTGGGGATAGCTGGGCATGCTGGCACACACTTGTAATTTCAGTACTTGGAAGTCTAAGGCAGGAGGATCACAGGTTTGAGGCCAGCCTCAGTAACTTAGTGAGGCTCTGTTTAAAAACAAAGAAAATAGGGCTGAGGCTGAGAGTGTAGCTCAGAGGTAGAATGCCCCTGGGTTCCATCCTCAGTACCCCCCACACACACACACAAGTAAGCTGGGGATGCAGCTCAGTGGCACAACACTCCTGGGTTCAATCCCCAGTAACATATGTGCATGTGTACACACACACACACACACACACACACACACACACACACACACACACACACACAGTTTAAAGAAAATTGCACTCGAGTCCACAGGGTCCTATTACTAGCTATGGTTTCTTTTTCCTCTCCCTCCCTCCTCTCGCTGACTCGGCCAGGCTTTGCACAGAGAACCTTTCAACCTCAGGTGGCACAGAACCAGAAACCTGACCTTTCTGCACACATTAAACAGCACAGCAGCAGAAGATACAATGAGCCAAGGTCCTAGCCTTCCTCTAGACCAGCTGCGCAGAGGCGCTGCCCTGACGCTCACTCTCCGCTTCTCCTCCGCTTCTTCGGGTTGTTTCTCTTGTGCATATCACTATTTTCCTCCATTGTACATTCAATGTGAAATTCAATGTATGTCTATTTTTTGGCATCTTCTGTCTGCCTCCCCACTGACTTTTTTCCTTGTTTTGTTTGATATTAGAGATTGAGCCCAGGGCATTCTATCTGTGAGCTATACTCTCAGTCCTTTTTATTTATTTTGAAAGAGTCTTGCTAGGTTGCCAAGGCCAGCCTTGAGCCTACAATCCTCCTGTCTCAGCCTCCCAGCTAGAGACTGAAGTGCAATGCCACCACAGCCAGGTCCCACTGATACCCAGTGCTCAGAAAAGCAACTGGCAACTGACTTGTTATTTCCAAACAGCTTTTCAAAGCAACCAGGACCAAAACTGCTCATACCACTACTGGCGTAATTCAATCTTTACAATAAAGCACATATAACACAGCTATTTTAAAATTAGCCTTGCCAAACGCGGTGGTGCAAATCTATAATACCATCTACTCAGGAGGCAGAGGCAGGAAACTGCAAGTTCAAAGCCAATCTAGGCATTTTAGTGAGATCCTGTCTCACGTTAAAAAATCAAAGCAAGACCCTGTCTCACAGTACAAAATAAAAAGGGCTGGGAGTGTAGCTCAGTAATAGAGCACCCTTGGGTTTAATCCACCAGTACCTCAAAAAGCACACAAAAATACTACCTAGCCTGTTGGTTTCTTTCAAGAAGGTATGAAGGCAAAGGAATTAAAAAAGGACTAAAAAAAAGTGCTATTGTGATTGCTCATATCAGCTGTTGTTTATATAATGACTGATTTATGCTAAATCTCTTTTCGGGGCTTTTATTCATTATTTTTAGTCTTAAAACAACCTTTGAGCCGGGCGTGGTGGCGCATGCTTGTAATCCCCGCGCTTGGGAGGCTGAGACAGGAGGATCGCACGGGTTTGAAGCCAGCCTCAGCTACTTAGTGAGGCTCTCAGCAACTTAGTGAGACCCTGTTTCCAAATAAAGTATAAAATAGATCTGGGAGTATAGCCTGGAGGTAGAAAGCCCCTGGGTTCCACCCCCAGTACCACCAAAATAAATAAATAAATAAATAAATAAATAAATAAATAAATAAATAATAAAACAACCTTTGAAGTTAAGCACTACCATTCCAACCTTACACATGGGAGACCTAGGCTTTAAAAAGTTAAGTGATGCGTGCCAGGTGTGGTGGCGTAGCCTGTAATACCAGTACTCTGGAGACTGAGAAAGGAGGATCCCAGGTCCTCCAAGGCCAGCCTGAGCAACTGAAGAGAGGCCTTCAGCAACTTAGCAAGACCCTGTTTCAAAATAAAAAATAAAATAAAATAGGGCTGGGAGAAGGGGCATAGGTCAGAGGTAGAATCCCCAAAGGTTCAAACCCCAGTAACAAAAAGAAAGAAAAAGAAGTGAGGTGATAGGTACAAGGTCACAGATCTGGTGAACTGCAGAGCTGGGATAAGCCAGGTCTACTGACCCTACTCTTCATATCACACCATACGCTTTCCACTGTACTTCACCTACAGTATTTTCTGTGATCACCACTACATGCCCAAAAAAGCAAAAACGAAGTAAGAGGTTAAAAAAAAATCAATGATATACCCAGCCTGAAAGTGGCAGGTAATCTAATAAAAAGTCAAGTCAGCCTAACACAATGGCACACGCCTGTGATTCCAGGAACTTAGGAAGACCCTGTTTCAAGATAAAAAAAAAAAAAAAAAAAAAAAAGGGCCAGGGATAGAGCTCAATGGCAGAGCACTTGCCTAGCAAAGACCCAGGGCTCTGCCTCCAGTGCTGCCAATCAATCAGTCAAGGCTGGAGATGCACATCAGAGGTGGAAGGCCTTGAGCTCATCCCCTAGCACAGCCAATCAGTAAAATAAAACATAAGCTCACTTCACTTCAAGACATCGACGTAGAAGTGGTCTGTAGACCTAAACACTGCATTGTAATAAATTCCGCATCTTTTATAAATGTGTTTGAAATTAGTTTTGAACGTAACTATTGCATGACTGTGGTCAAGGGTTCAAGATGAAGCGACAATAAATCTACATCCCTACATTACAATCCCTTTTCATTTAAATAAAAGTATGCCCAGTGTGGTGGCACAAACTTTTAATCCCAGCTACTTGGGAGGCTGAGGCAGGAGGATGGCAAGTTTGAGGCCAGCCTGGGCAACTTAGAAAGACTCTGTCTCAAAATAAAACAAAAAGGGCTGGGGTGATGGGACAGTGGTAAAGCACCCTAAGGTTAAATCCCTGAAGCACAAAAAATAAAAAGTCAACAAACACACAAACTCTTCCTGTTAAATTGTCCCCTTTCCAGAGCCTGAGCATTCAACTTCTCAGACTCTCTGAGACATTAATGTTTCAAATGCACCTCCCTTTTTGCCAAATAAAGTAGACCCCGGTTGCATGCAACCAAAAGAGCATAACACAATGTCAAAACAAAGCACTTAGATAAATGAGGAGACTAGAATGAGCGGAAGGCGCCTGGGGTGGGAGATGGGGAGAGGACAGAGATGGTGAGGAGAGCACATCAAAATAGGCCCCGCTCAGCACGGAGGCTCCAGGCTGTCTCACTACGGGGTCGGGCAGCGGCGGGAGCAGGTGGATCCAGAGGGACCCACACCAGGCGCTGCAGGCCTGACTCCTCACTCTGACCTCCGGCGATGCAGTTAGTGCTCCAGTAAAAATACTAAAAATTTAAGAAACCAAGCTATGTTCCTATTAATACAAGCTGGTTGGGACTTGGTCATCTGACTCTCCCTCAGACTACTCCGAGGTCCCTCAAGGCTCATTTACGATACAGCGCTAAGGCTTCACAAGGCAGGACTCGGGGTTATGCAATTTGCAGGACCCGCTAATCCCACTGAACTGATCTCCTCCCTCGCGCTGCTCTCTCCGACCAGAGCCTGCTCGGCACTCCACGACCTTCTTCCTACTTTTCCTGAACATCAACTTCTCCTGAACATCAACTTCTCTACCTACATATCTAAATTTCCTTTTATTAGCTAGTAGATCTAGCAAATAAAAATACAGGCCAGCCAGCCAGGCATGGTGGTGCACGCCTGTAATCCCTGTAACTTGGGAGGCTGAGACAAGAGGATCACAGGTTCGAGGACAGCCTCAGCAAGTAGTGAGATTCTCATTAACCTAATGAGACCATGTTTCCAAATAATAAAATTTGGGTGGGAGTGTAGCTTGAAGGTAGAATGCCTCTGGATTCAATCTCCAGTAAACACACACACACACACACACACACACACACACACACACAACACCCATTTTTTTAAGCTTGAAAAATAACAAATGATTTTGTTGGGGGAGTTCTGGAGATTGAACCCAGTGGCATTCTATCTCTAAGCTACATCCCCAGCACCCCCCCATTTTATGTATGAAACTGGAGATTAAAGAAAGGAATATCCTACTACCAAGTTATGCCCCCAGCCTGATTTTACTTATTTTGAAACAGGGTCTCACTAAGTTGCTGAGGCTGGCCCCGAACCTGCAATCCACCTGTCTCAGCTTCCCAAGTACTGGAATTATAGAGGCATGTCCCACCATGTCTGGCTTAGCAAATGGCTTAAGTCTACCTATGTCTCAAACATTGCTTAATGACCCCAAAAGTATTCACTGTTTATCTGAAATTCAAATTCATCTAGACATAGTACATTTTATCTGACAACTCGTCTGTGGCACCGAAGGAGCCGTCCAATAAAACTTAAAGACTATCCCTTCCCTTGACCGTAAGAAGCAAATTCTGAGCATGTTTTAGTTAGCTATGTGATTGTGACATGAGTTGGTAAAGCCTAGAATAAGGAGAAAATCGCTTCAAGCAGTGATGTTTACAAAACGTCAGGAGCAAGAATGATTTAAAGGCAACTGTGCATTATTTTGACTGGTAAAGATACAAAGTTAAAAAAAATCTCAGGCAGAAAGAACTTCATAAACAAAAGATGCCAGGGTGGTGGCGCGCTTGTCACCCCAGCATTTGGGAGACGGCCAGCCGCAGCTACTTAGCGAGGCACTTCGCAACTCAGTAAGACCTGTTTCAAAAAGATAAAAAATACCCAGGCGTGGTGGCGCACGCTTGTAATTCCAGCATGTGGGAGGCTGAGACAGGAGGATTGCGCAGGTTCAGAGCCAGCCTTAGCTACTTAGTGAGGCCCTTTGCAACTCGGTGAGACCCTGTTTCAGAATAAAGAATAAAAAACAATAGGGTTGGGTGTGTCTCTCAGAGGTAGAAGGCTCCTGGGTTCTATCCCCAGTACTGCAAAAAAAAAAAAAAAAAAATTAAATTAAATTTAAAAAGGAAGAGAAAACACGCTTTACAATCTACCCCAATTTTCCCAGTTGTAGTTTCCTGTCCATTGTGGCCAACAGAGGTAAAGGTGCCCATCAAGTGCTGCTCGGAGGCACGCGAGGCTCCCCCTGCAGCCTCTGCCCGTCCAACCTCCTGCAGCGCAGCGGCGGGGAGCGCGCCCTGCCGACTCAAGCCTCTGGCCACTTACTCAGTAAGAGTAATAAATAAAGGTGGCCAAAACCTTTCCCTCAGGTTCTCCGTCCCTTTCTTTCTCCTTCTCATCCTCCTAACTGTCCAAACCAAGGAACGTCATCATTTAATTCGTTAGTGTACAGCACAGGTTTCAGCTTGGATCCCTGCGAGCCCCCATCTTCCCCTCTCCCCCCAGCTCTTGCTCCACATTCCCTCCTCCCTTCGGGTTTGTGATTCTGTATGGAAGATGTTCCTCCCTGTTTGTAGATATATTGTACTGCGGGAACCTTGGCTTCTGTTTCGCTGATACCTAAGGAAAACCGCTTGCCCATAATTCACTGTGGCCTGTACTTAAATAACATCACCTTGTATTGGGGCCAATTAAGAGCAAGGCCAAACTGCATTTTTGTTGGGTCTACTCAGCTGATAAGTGGCACGTAACTGATGGTTTTTCAAAATATAACCTTGAGCAAGAACTCATAAATTGCCCTGATTATGCTTCAAGAAATGAAGGACCAAGCTGGGCATGATGGAGCAATGCTTGTCATCCCAGCATTCGGGAGGCTGAGACAGGAGGATCCCAGTTTGCAGGCAGCCTCGGCTGCTTAGTGAGGCTCTTTGCAACCCAGTGAGACCGTTTCAAAATAAAAAATAGGGCTGGGGTGTAGCTTGGAGGTAGAATGCCCCTGGGCTCCATCCCCAGTACTGCAAAAAGGAAGGAAGAAAAGAAAAAAGAAAGAAAGAAAGAAAGAAAGAAAGAAAGAAAGAAAGAAAGAAAGAAAAGGAAAAAGGAAAGAAAGAATGAAGGACCAGTGGTAACACAGATGGGTACCTCTTAAAAAAAACTCAGTTTCCCATCCCATCCTAGCCAGATTTTTAAAGAAGCCTTGTAGAAAGACTGAAATTTATTTATTTATTTATTTATTTATTTATTTATTTATTTATTTTGTGGTACTGGGGTTCCTGGAAGCCCTTGTACCTCCGGGCTACACTCCCAGACCTATTTTTACATTTTTATTTGGAAACAGGGTTTCCTAAGCCAGCGCGCGGGGCTGGCTTCGAACCTGCGCAATCCTCCTGTTTCTGCCTCCCAAGCGCGGGGATTACAAGCGTGCGCCACCACGCCCGGCGAAAGACTGAAATTTAAAAACAAAAAACAAAACAAGAATTCCCACATGGTACCCAACAGACTTCCACAGATTTAAAAAACCCATTAAGCAAAAGAGCGCTGTGTGCTGGGCATGGTGTGCATACCTGTAGTACCAGTACTTGGGAGGATGAGGCAGGAGGATCACAGATTTGAGGCCAGACTTGGCAATTTAGCAAGCCTGTTTCAAAATAAAAAATAAAATAATGCCTGGTATTATTTTACAGGCATGGTGGTGCACTCTTGTAATCCCAGCACTTGGGAGGCTGAGACAGGAGGATTACACAGGTTCAAAGCCAGCCTCAGTACTTAGTGAGGTTCTCAGCAACTTAGTGAGACCCTGTTTCCAAATAAAATATAAAAATGGGTCTGGGAGTATAGCCCGGAGGTAGAAAAAGCCCCTGGGTTCTATCCCCAGTACAAATAAATAAATAAATAAATAAATAAATAAATAAATAAATGTAAAATAGGGCTGGGGTGTAGCTCAAAGGTAGACCCCCCTGGGCTCAATTCCCAGTAAGGTACACACACACACACACACACACACACACACACACACACACACACCAGCACTGTGGTTACTGCAGGTGGCAGGTGCGTCTTTAATGACACCTGGGAGGCCCAAAAGAGAGGACGAGGCTGAAGCACTACGAGAAAGAAGGGGCACCAGGCCTTGAAGAACTCTCCGATTCCACGTCATTCCCATGATCTCCAAGCTTGATCCATGCTTATCAATTGTCACATTTGTGGTCTTGAAGCGACATCTGAACTCTTTCCAATGGGTGAACAGTGCTTCTGCAGCTCCCTCAATACTGCAGCCCGGCAGGGCTTCCACGCCCTGGGCACTGGCATACTAACTGGGGAAGACGATGTGAAGCCCACACAGAGCAAACGTCAGCGCCAAGATGGCCGCCGTTACCACGCGGCAAGGCCTGCACCATCCAAGCTCTGAAATGTGCCTTTCCTTCCTCACCTGAAACACTGCTTCCGGTTTGGTTTTACTTTGTCTTTTGGAGTAGGGATTGAACCCAGGGGCTTTCTACAGTCCGAGCCACACCCTAGCCCTATTTTATTTCTTATTTTTTAAACAGTTTCACTAAGTTGCTGATACTAGAATTGAACCTGCTACCCTTCTGCCTCAGCGTCCAAGTGTTGATTCCACTAGAAAAGTGCTGTTTCAAACAAATTAGAGGAAAAGGAAAATGATGTTGCCCTAGCCTTGGAAGATAACAAAGACAATGATATCAAACTGAATACAAATAATCATGCACACATTCTTTCGTGTAATATTTTTATTCTAAATTATTTAATTAAAAATGCATATGTACAAACATATATACAAGTAATAAGTAAAACAAGCATTTCTTCAACATCACTGGGTAGTTATATATACTCAAGCTGACCAATAAATTTTTCTTTTTTGGTGGTACTGGGGGTGGAACCCAGGGCTTTCTACTTCTGGGCTACACTCCCAGACCTTTTTTCTACTTTATTTGGGAACAGGGCTCACTAAGTTGCTGAGGCTGGCTTTGAACCCGTGAGTCTCCGCCTCCCAAGCGCAGGGATTACAAGTGTGCGTCACCACGCCCGGCTGACTAACACATTTTTAAAGTGGTCTTCTCATTTAAAAGGTGAAGTTGCCTTAGATTTGAAGTCAACTTACATTTGGGCAGACACAGTATTAGAATGAGATTTTTTTTTTAACATACTTTGGCTGGGCATGTTGGCGCACACTTGTAATCCCAGTACTTGGGAGGCTGAGACAGGAGGATCGCAGGTTCTTGGCCAGCCTCGGCTACTTAGTGAGGCCCTCTGCAACTTAGTGAGACCTTGTTTAAAAATAAAAAATAAAAAATAGGGCTGGGAGTGTAGGTCAGAGGTAGAATGCCCCTGGGTTCAATACACAGTACCGCGCGTGTGTGTGTGTGTGTGTGTGTGTGTGTGTGTGTGTGTATGTGTGTGTGTACACACACACTGTCCTCCAAATTTCCTGTGTACAGTAAATGATGATTCATAGAGCAGTCTATCCCCTTTGAAATAGTTCTATAGTGTTGTTTTTCGAGTTATTTCTACTTCACTTCTAATAAGTGTCGAATTCAGATTGGACACTTTATTAGAGTCCTGTTTACTATAAACCATGGTAGATACTTTCATCAAGCACCCATACATTCAACTATATCAGCTATTAATACAATTCATTAAAACCAAGATTTGCCAGTAAGGACCAGAAAATAATGGGTAGGTGGGAGAGAAAAGGGCAATGCACATTCCTGCGCAGGATGACAAAACGACAGAGCTGACTTTTCTTCTCCACCGCAAGATAATGTCAACGAATAAGAAAGGTAAACAAAGCCAGGCATGGTGGTGCACGCTTGGCAACCCAGTACTTGGGAGAATGAGAAAGGAGGACCACAGGTTCAAGGACAGCATCAGCTCAATGGTAGAGCGCAGGCAGGTTCAATCCCCAGTACTGTAAAAAGGGGTTACTAAACATGGTCTACCTAAAACCATGATCTGAAAGAGGAAAAGCACTTACCTCTGCCTCTGCTGCCAACTGTCTCTTCTTTGCTATTAATTGTTTTATGTTATTTGGACCTAAGAGAAGGAAAAGAAGCAGGTGTTAAGTAGATGGCTATGCTGCCTGGTAGCACTATTTAAATCACAAGTTTAAAAAACAAGCAATGCAAAAATTCCTGTCTAAACTACGGTAAAAGCACAAAAAATTGCAGCAAGGGCAATGTAAGTAGGAAAACACTTATATATAAAGATACTAAGAAGAGCTGGGGGTGGTGGCACATGTTTGCAATCCTAGTACTCAGAGGCTAAGAGAGGAGGGTTGTAAGTTCACAGCCAGACTCAACAACGTAGGCCCTGTTTCAAAATAAAAGAACTGGGAGTGTATCTTGGAGATACAATGCCTTTGGGTTCAATCCCTAGTACCACACACACAAATATTAAGAAGAAAAAACAAAACAAACATCCACACAGTAATGACAGCTCTGTTAATTATGTGAGACCACAGATCCAATTCTGACAGCACAAGAAATTAGATTTCTGGAAATAATCTTGCAGTAGAGACTACTGCGATACTGAGCAAGGTATTAAAAAATTTTTAAATTTGGCAGGTTGTGGTGGCACATGGCTTGTAATCCCAGCATTTGGGAGGCTGTGACAAGAGGACTGGGGTTTACAGACAGCCTCAGCTACTTAGTGAGGCCCTTTGCAACTCAGTGAGACCTTGTTTCAAAATAAAGAATGAAAAATAGTGCTGAAAGTGTATCATCAAGGTAAAATGCCCCTGAGTTCCATCCCCAGTACTCCAAAAGAAAAAAAATTAAAAATTTCAAAACTTATTGCCACGCTAATACAAGTCCACAGAGGTAAGGAAAAAAATAATAAAACTTGAACCTTAGAGGATATGTGAGAAATATAAGAACTTTTGTCAAAAGTTTCTGGCAAACCCTGAGCTTCTACACTGGCAGCCACACAGGGTACTGCGTCTTTATGAACTGCACACAGGGTATAATACCTTAAGAACGGTAAAGTCTAGGGCCTGCCCCAGATGGGAGTGTAACAAGACACCACCTTAACGCTGAGGACCCGAAGGCTCAGTCCTCAAAGTACAGGAGAGAAACAACAGAATGGAACCCTGAGGGAACATGTCTGTCTCCACTGGAGACTGTGCAAGCGGAAAAATACTCCCCCTAAGAACTCATACCCCACCCCCGCCGCACACTCGATTTTGCAACCTACACTCACACTATCTGTGTGGTCTGAAAACCCTCAAGAAGTATATTTATTCTTAAAGCAAACCCAAGAAGTGCCCCCAGACTACGAACAGGCGCAAAAGTGGCTCCTCCCTGGAAGATTCACAGCGTCAGCCAAGACCTTCAAGAATCCCAATAGATAAGAGTTACGAGAAAAAAGGAGAAGCCCACAGTTAAAATCATAAAACACAGCAGGAAACAAGGTAGCAGGCATGAGATACAACACAAACCAAAGCCACAGACTCAGATCTTAAAAACCAAATATACGCTGGGCGTGGTGGCGCACGCTTGTAATCCCCACGCTTGGGAGGCGGAGACAGGAGGATCGCACAGGTTTGAAGCCAGTCTCCCTGGCTGAAGACACCCTGTTTCCAAAAAATATATAAAAATGGGTCTGGGAGTATAGCCTGGAGGTAGAAGGGTTTCCAGGAACCCCAGTACCACCAAAAAATAAAAAATAAAAAAATATACAGCCGGGCGTGGTGGCACACTCTTGTAATCCCCACGCTTGGGAGGCTGAGTCAGGAGGAGCAGAGGTTTGAGACCAGCATGTGGTAATTTAGCGAGACCCTGTTTCTAAATAAAAAGTAAAAAAGTGTAGTGATGCACGCTTGTAACCCCAGCATTCGGGAGGCTGAGATAGGAGGATCGCAGTTCACAGACAGCCTTAGCTACTTAGTGAGGCCCTTTGCAACTCAGTGAGACCGTTTCAAAATAAAGAATAAAAAATAGGACTGGGGGTGTAACTTGGAGGTAGAATGGCCCTGGATTCCATCCCCAGTACTGCAAAAATAAAAATAAATAAATAAATGGGGTTAGAGGTATAGTTTGGAGGTAAAATGCCCCTGGATTAACCCCCAGTACAAAACAACAACAACAACAAAACTCTAAACATAATAGAATTATCAACTACAGGATATAAAATAAAAATGCTTAATATGTTAAAGAACCTAAAAGCAAGAATCAAAAACAAAGAACAGACTAAGTAATCAAGCAGATCTGAAAAACACATTTCTCAAAATAAAAAAAAAATAGAATTTAAAATTCAAGGGATGGATGAATTGAACATATCTAAGAAAATAGCAGTAAGTGGGACTAGACATTTTCTTTTTCTTTTTTTAAATTTTTTGTGGTGCTGGGGATGGAACCCAGGGGCATTCGACCTCTGAGCTACTCCGCAGCCTATTTTATTTTTTATTTGGAAACGGTCTCACTAAGTTGACGTGAGCGTCACCGAGTTGTTGTGGCTGGCTTCCAGCCTACGATCCTCCCGAGTACAGGCATGTGCCACCACGTCCAGCCAACATTTTATTTTAAAATCTAGAATAGAGCGCAGAGAAATCATCATGGAAAATACTAGAGAAGTTAAAAGACACAGGAGAGAGTCAACCAAACAGCCAACTGGAGACAGGGACCAGCAGGGCTGCGCCGAAGGGGGATCGTGCCAAGTCCAGGGGTTGTCTCTGACTTGGAATTCCTGCCGACCGTGTCAGGGGAAGTCGTTAGCTACACAGTCTTAGGATGAACATGAATGACCAAAAAGATACAGTGGCTCGAGGATATATATATATATATATATATATATATATATATATATATATATATATATAATTTGCCAGTGTGCCAGGATTATAAAAAAAGTCATACTCGAACAGGAAAGATTGCAAAGGATGCCCAAGATTATGTCTGAAAATTTGAGTTCATTAGCTTTATAATATCTCTAGTAACTGAAAGATGTCATGGAGAAAATGGGGTAAGAAATAAATAAATGGAAATATATCCCAGTTCACTGACTGGAAGGCTTTATACTGTTAGAATGGCAATATTCCCCAGTTTATAGTTTCAAACCAATCCTCATCAAAACTGGGGCTGGCTTTGGTGCAGGAAGTACTGTGGGATGTTATTATAGTGATACCCACACAATCAGGCCCACAATACACAGCCCCGGAGTCACACCTCCCAATTGAACTGCTTCAGCAAGTGTTTCCACAAATTCTTCTCTCTGCAACAATCCTATACCTCTATTGACATACCAAATCTCATGCCGAAGTTACCCAGGAGAAGACAAATAACAAAGCGTGTTAGATTGGTAACTTATTTACTCATTCAAACTACATACTGCACATGAAAACCCCACTTAAGACACAGTCTGTGCAGAGCATCCCAGACTCTTCCTTTAGGATCACATTACACAGAAGGGCCACGGGAGAGCAGGCGGGAAGGCAGCTTCCACAGCGGAAGTCAATATTTGAACTGAAGGTTTACGTAGCTCAGTGGTAGAGCGCCTGCCTAGAATGCACAAGGCTCTGTTTGATTGTCCCCAGCATGGCAAAAGAAATCAATTTTTGAGCCAAGTCTCAAATAATAAAGAAAAATTATGTGAACACATGCTAGAGAGCTTTTTCAGAAAAAGGAAACAGCATGGAGTCTTGCTGGGTTTTCTGGAGCTGGAACCCTGGTCAAACGTCTAAATGCCCGGCTCCCCTTACTTTTGTCTGTGGACAGCTTCTATCTACTTACTTTCTAGGCTACAATTACTCTGTAGATCAGTGCTGTCTGATGGAAATAGAATTTGAATCACAAATTTTCAAAAGAGCCCCTTTGAAAAGTAAAAAGAGAAAGATGAAGCCAGGACCAGTGGTAAACACCTGTAATCCCAGCACTAGGGAGGGTGAGTGAAACAAAGATCTCAGGTTCGAGGCCAGCCTTGGCCAACGTTGAGACCCTCAATAACTTAAGAAGACCCTGTTTCAAAATAAAAATAAAAAGCTGGACACAATGGTGCATGCCTGTAATCTCAGTCCTTGGGAGACTGAGCCAAGAGGATCACAGGTTCAAAATCAGCCTCAGCAACATTGCAAGACTGAAACCCTGTTTCTAAACAAAAAGTAAAAAGGGCTGGGCGTGTAGCTTGGAGGCTATAATGCTCCTGGGTTCAATCCCAGTACCGAAAAAAAAAAAAAGAAAAAGAAAAAGAAAAAGGCAGAAAGAAAGAAAAACAGGTGCAAATGAGTCTCTGAAATCTGGCATATATTTTACAAATAGCGTGTCTCCGTTCAGACTAGGCACATTTCCAGTGCCCGACCAGACCATACTGAACAGCACACTTCTAGTGGCCACCACGTTGAGCAATCCAATTCTAGATGAAGGGCTGGCAAATGTTTTCTCTAACAGACAACCATAAATATCTCGGGCTACATATAACCTACAAGTATATAACACTACTTAACCCTCTACTGTCATGAAAAAAGTACTACCAACAAATGAACACGGCCCTGTCCTAGCTGGCTGGCTTTACTACAAACCTGGCTGGCACACAACTCGAGGCATATGCACGGCCCTGTCCGCACCGTAACACTGCTGGCTGCACCCCAGCAAGGGCGTGTCTCACTGCCCCGCCAGGACTAACTGAAGACTGGACATGATGGGCTGAACACTGTGCAGCTCAGTGCTCGAGTGTGTGCGGATCATGTGTGAGACCTCGGGTTCAATCCCTGACACCACAAAACAGGGAGGGAGGGAAAGAGAGAACATAAAAATGACCCATTCAAGTTCACTGACTGAGCAAAATTTTACTTATTTATTTTTTATTTATTTATTTATTTTTGGTGGTACTGGGTGTGGAACCCAGAGGCTTTCTACCTCCGGGCTATACTCCCAGACCCATTTTATATTTTATTTGGAAACACGGTCTCACTAAGTTGCTGAGAGCCTCACTAAGTAGCTGAGGCTGGCTTTGAACCTGTGCGATCCTCCTGTCTCAGTCTCCCAAGTGCTGGGATTACAAGCGTGCACCACCACGCCCAGCTTATTTTTATTATTATTTTTTTTTGGTGGTACTGGGTGTGGAACCCAGAGGCTTTCTACCTCCAGGCTATACTCCCAGACCTATTTTATATTTTATTTGGAAACAGGATCTAAGTTGCTGAGAGCCTCACTCAGTAGCTGAGGCTGGCTTCGAACCTGTGCGATCCTCCTGTCTCAGCCTCCCAAGCGCAGGGATTACAAGTGTGCGCCGCCCGACCTGGTTTACGCTTTTTTTTTTTTTTTTTTTTGGTGGTACTGGGGTTCCTGGAAGCCCTTCTACCTCTGGGCTACACTCCCAGACCTATTTTATACTTTTTTATTTTTAGAAACAGGGTCTCCTAAACCAGCACAGCTGGCTTCGAACCTGCGCAATCCTCCTGTCTCCACCTTCCAAGCGCAGGGATTATAAGCTGGGCCACCATGCCTGGCTGGTTTACACTTCTTAGCTCTGCTTTCTTCTATTAGTTCCTCCAAGTTGCTAACTCCTCACCTTTAAACTTCTATAAATTTTAATATATAAAGCATGCATTTGAGGTGACAGATATGCCAATTATCCTGATATGATTACACGCTGTACATGTACTGAACTGTCATGCTATGTGCCACAAGTATATTCACTGATGTAAGAGGAAATATACGTTTCAAAAAGTATATGAGTTATAAAGTAAATGTACTTCTACTTTATAACTCAGTAAGAAAAGCAAGATTGTTGCTATCATTTCTATATTATACATAAACTAACATTCAAAAAATTGAACATCAAGCCAGGCGTGGTGGCGCATGCTTGTAATCCCAGCATTCAGGAGGCTGAGACGGAGGATCACGGTTCGCGGACAGCCTCAGCTACTTAGTGAGACCCTCTGCAACTCAGTGAGACCCTGTTTCAAAATAAAGAATAAAAATTCGGGCTGGGGGTGTAGCTCGGAGGTCGAATGCGCCTGGGCTCCAGCCTCAGACCCGCAAAAAAAAAAAAAAAAAAAAAAAAAATTGAACACATCTTGCCCACTGTCATACAGCCAGTGAGTAACCAAGACTAAGGAAACTCAGTTCTTCTGAGCCCAGGTCATGTGGCATTAAAAATAACTTAAAAATTAAATAAAGGTAGTCACTTAGAGGAACTATATTCTTAAAAATGACTAAGGAATACTAAATAGTGACTAATAACCACTTTTTTTTTTTCAGTTCTTTTAACAAACAGTTTCTTTGTCTACTTGTGGCAAGTACGAAATTAGCTAACATGTAGGCACAGGCAGCATGTTTTCACTGCCTAGAGAAGTTCAAATTCATTTTAAAATCCTGAGAACTGGGTGTGATGGCGCACACTTGTAATCCCAGCATTCGGGAGGCTGAGACAGGAGGATCGTGGTTCGCGGCCAGCCTCAGGTACTTAGTGAGGCCTTCTGTAACTCAGTGACAGCCTGTTTCCAAATAAAAAACAAAACAAAAAAAATGGGCTAGGGGTGTAGCTCGGAGGTGGAATGCCCCGGGTCCCATCCCAGTACCACACACACAAAAAAATAATCCTGATAATTTTCTAGAACACTTTCAATGATGCTATCATAAGCTGCCTTCATCCTAGCTTTTCCTTGTTCTCCACAAGAGTCCCTGACAGCTTCCTCTGTGTCCACAGCATGGCTGGGCTTGGATGAAGGAGAAGCTGGGCATGGCGGCACAAGCCTGTATCCCAATACTTGGGAGGCTGAGACAGAAGGATCCCAGGTTTGAGGACAGCCTCAACAACCTCGCAAGACCCTGTTTCAAAAGAGTAAAACAGAGCTGGGCACGGTGCTGCATGCTTGTGATCCCAGTACTTTGCAAGCTGAGACAACAGGAGGATTGCAGGTTCAAAGCCAGCCTCAGCAACTTAAGCTCTCAGCAATCTAGTGAAACTGCTGCCAAATAAGAAATAAAATCAGGCTGAGGGTGTAGCTTAGAGGCAGAATGCCTCTGGGCTCAATCCCCAGGACCTAAACAATAATAGTAATAGTAATAATAATAATAATAA
The DNA here is from genome assembly GCF_963383645.1 of Muscardinus avellanarius. Classification (NCBI taxonomy): domain Eukaryota; kingdom Metazoa; phylum Chordata; class Mammalia; order Rodentia; family Gliridae; genus Muscardinus; species Muscardinus avellanarius. The sequence continues at coordinate 107,614,767 of NC_137793.1, forward strand.
TAATAATAATAATAATAATAATAATATTTTTTAAAAGGCTGAGGGTACAGCTCTAAGGTAGAATGTTCCCAAGTTCAATCTCCACTACCATAAAAATAAAAGATGGACAGAAGGATGGGAGGGAGGAAGAAGGATGGACAGATGGGCTGGAGATCTAGCTTAGAGGTAGAAAATCCCCAAGTTCAATCCCCAGTACAAACAAAAACCAGTAAAGGAGAGGACAAGACAGTCAAATCCATTTATCAACTTAATTCTCACCCCTCCTTTTTGTGGGTGTGAGTGTGTGTGTATAGTATTAGAGATTGAACCCAAAGGCATTCTACCTCTGTGCTACACCCCAACACTATTTTTATTTTTTTTAATTTTGAGGTAGGATCTCACTAAATTGTAGAGGGCCTCACTAAGTAGCTGAAGCTAGCCTTGAGCCTTCAATCCTCTTGTTTCAGTCTCCCAAATACTGAGATTAGAGTCTTGAGCCACTATACCTGGCTCAACCCCAGCCCTTTCCAGGGATTGAACCAAGGGGCTTTTTTTTTTTTTTTTTTTTTTGGTGGTACTGAGGATGGAACCAAGGGGCTTTCTACCTCTGGGCTACAACCACAGACCTATTTTGACCTATTTTATATTCTTTTTGAAAAGAGGGTCTCACTAAGTTGCTGAGAGTCTCACTAAATAGCTGAGGCTGGCTTTGAACTTACGTGATCCTCCTGTCTCAGCCTCCCAAGTACTGGGATTACAAGCGTGCACCACTACACCCGGCTTAAACCAAGGGGCATTCTACCTGAGCTATACCACCAGCCCTATTTTAAATTATATTTTGAAACAGGGTCTAAGTTGCTGAGGCTGTCCTCAAACCGGGATCCTCCTGTCTCAACCTCCTGACTACTGGGATTACAGGCATGCGCCACTGTGCCCAGTACAGATATTTAAGATAATTATACTAGCTGGGTTTAGTGGCACAGGCCTGTAATCCCAGTACTTGGAAGGCTGAGACAGGAGGATCACAGGTTCTAAGCCAGCCTCAGCTACTTAGTGAGACCCTTCGCAACTCAGTGAGACCCTGTTTCAAAAATGAAGACTAGTCCGAGTGTGGTGACGCACGCTTGTAATCCCCGTGCTTGGGAGGCGGAGACAGGAGGATCACGCAGGTTCGAAGCCAGCCGCGCTGGCTTAAGAGACCCTGTTTTCGCCGGGCGTGGTGGCGCACGCTTGTAATCCCAGCATTTGGGAGGCAGAGACTGGAGGATCACGGTTCACGGACAGCCTCAACTATTTAGTGAGGCCTTCTGCAACTTGGTGAGACCCTGTTTCAAAATAAAGAATAAAAAAATAGGGCAGAGGGTGTAGCTCGGAGGTTGAATCCCCCTGGGTTCCATCCCCAGACCCGCAAAAAAAAGACCCTGTTTCCAAATTAAGAAGTATAAAAATAGGTATTGGGAGTGTAGCCCGAAGGTAGAAGGGCTTCCAGGAACCCCAGTACCACCAAAAAAAAAAAAAAAAAATGAAGATTAAAAAAATAGGCCTGGGGGTATACCTTGGAGGTGCAATGCCTCTGGGTTCCATCACTCGTACTACAAAAATAAAAAAATTAAAAATAAAATATAAATGCAGAAGAGCTCCTAATAATTCCCACATGTAGAAAAGAAAACTAACATAATTACATGAGAAAATGAGAAGAACTGCATTTTATTACTTTTAACAGTGTTTGGATTTTACACCAAATATGCTTTAAAATTTAAAAATGATAATCATATAAGCCTATTTCAGAATTGTGTGTGTGTGTGTGTGTGTGTGTGTGTGTGTGTGTGTGTGTGACTGAGGATTAAACGTAGAGGCATTCTACCTCTGAGCTATGTCTCCAGCCAGAGGCTGGCTTCGAACCTGCGCGATCCTCCTGTCTCAGCCTCCCAAGCGCAGGGATTACAAGCATGGGCCATCACGCCCAGCTTACTTTTTATTTTGAAACAGGGACTCACTAAGTTGCTGAGGCTGGCCCCAAACCTTTGATCCTCCTGTCTCAGCCTTCAGCCTCCCAAGTACTGAGATTACAGGCATGCTCCACCACACCTGGCGTGCGCGTGCGTGCGTGCATGTGTTGCTGGGGATTAAATCCAAGGGCATTCTGCCTCTGAGGAACACCCCCATCCTGGGTTTTTTATTCTTTGTTTTTTGAAATAGGACCTCATGGTCTCGTTGTAGAGGGTTTCACTAAGTGACTGAGGCTGGCCACAAACCCGGATCGTCCTGTCTCAGACTCCGAAGTACTGGGATTACAAGTGTGCCCCACCACATCTGGCTCTTTTTTAAATTTTGAAACAGGGTCTCACTAAATTGCTGAGGCTACCCTCTAACCTGCGATCCTCTTATCTCAGCCCCCCAAGTACTGTGATTACTGGCATGTACCATTAAACCTGGCTAGCAATTTTATTAAATAAAACTAAACCAGTATATGTATGTCACTATTACTCTGAACTACAGTATGATGTCAGAATACAATGCACTAATAAAAGTATATATAAAAAAACTAAGCAGGGCTTGGTGGCACATGCTTGTAATCCCAGTAGTAGAAGGCTACTACTCCACAACTCAATGAGACCCTGTTTCAAAAATAAAGAATAAAAAATGGGGCTGGGAATATAGCTTGGAGGTAGAATGCCCCTGGGTTCCATACCCAGTACCACAAAAAATAAATACATTTAAAATAAACCATTTTGTATTTCTTGAATAAGGACTAATTAAAGAAGAAATAGATCTAAAGTATTTAACAGGACAACATTAAGTTAATATTCTAAAGGTTGTCATGGGTAATTTATGAAAGCAATAAATGGCTATATCAATAATTGGCCTACCACCTGCTATAAGATATAAATGGAATTCTAATCTATAATAATAATAACCTATGAACTATATGACGCAACTAAAATTAATTTTGCTTTATTTTTCTTTTAATATTACACCTGTATCAACTGTGTGGGCTGCCCATATATACAGTAAGAATTAGTCTAATAACCCTTAAACTTCCAAATGATATGATCTTATTTGAAAGCAGGATATCATTTCTGGTAGAAAAATAAAAGATTTTATGTAGATTATAACTGTCAGTTGATATCTAGCACTGAGCTATAAATCTTCCTTAGCCTCTAAGACATGAATGCTATAGTTTGGATTTTAAATGTCCCCCAGGAGCCAGGCACGGTGGAACAAGCATGTAATCCCAGTACTTGGGAGTTTGAGACAGGAAGATCGCAGGTTCAAGGACAACTGGATGAGACTCTCAGCAACCTAAGCAAGACCTGGTTTCTAAATTTAAAAAAAAAATTTTTTTAAAGAGCTGGGAGGCCAGACGTGGTGGCGCACACTTGTAATCCCAACATTTGGGAGGCTGAGACAGGAGGATTGCGGTTCGCGGTCAGGCTCAGCTACTTAGTGAGGCCCTTTGCAACTCAGTAAGACTGTTTCAAAATAAAGAATAAAAAATCGGGCTGGGGGTGTAGCTTGGAGGTAAAATGCCCCTGGGTTCCACCCCAGCACCACAAAAGAAGGGAAAAAAAAAAAGGGCTGGGAGTGTAGCTTAGAGGTAGAATGCACCTAGGTTCAATCCTCAGTACAAAAAAAAAAAAAAAAACAAGTCCCCCAAAGGCCCATGTGTCAAAGGCTCAGCCCCCAGCTGGGTGCTGGCAGGAGACGGTGGAAACATGTTGGGTGGTTGCAGGGATCCAGAGGTGCCAGCAACACACTCATGAGGCCTGAGCTCAGTCCCTACCACAGTGAAAACAAGAAGTGATAGGTAATCATTTTTCTGCCTCCAAGAAGAGGAAGGAAAAATAAATCAAGCTTGGGACATAGGAATGGAGGCAAAAGAGGCAGCCTGGGTCATCACTAAGCCCCTACATCAAGGGAGAAGAATGCCTTTTCCAATGTTGGCTCATTCGCCATTGCATAAATTTTACTTTTTATATCACATTAGAATATGCAATTTGAATGTCATAAATTGCTAATGAAGAATCTGTCAATAAAATTCATTCTGCCAATTTAAGTAGTGGGATCCAACTACTGATACTTACAATTAAACTTAAATAGCAAGCTGGCTGTGGTTGTGCACGCCTGTAATCCCAAAATACCTGGGAGACTAAGACAGAGGGATCAAAGGTTCTAGACCAGCCTCAACAAGTAGTAAGGTCCTCAGCAACCTAGCAAGACCCTGTTTCAAAATTAAAAAAATATAAAATTGGGCTGGAGGAGGTTGGCTTGGAGGTAGAATGCCTCTGGGTTCACTCCCCAGTACCAAGTTAGGTGTGGTGGCACACGCTTATAATCCCAGCATTGGGGAGGCTGAGACAGGAGGATCATGGTTCGTGGACAGCCTCAGCTACTTAGTGAGGCCCTTCACAACTCAGTTAAGACCCTGTTTCAAAAAATAAAAAATAAAAAATAGGGCTGAGAGTGTAGCTCAGAGGTAGAATGCCCCTGGGTTCCATCCCCAGTACTGAAAAGAAAAAAAAAAGGTCCCCAGTACCAGATACAAACACACAAATTAAACAGGAAAAGCAAAATATTTTTTTCATGAAAGGAGGCCTCAATGCACCAATGAATCTCAGAAAGTTCCACCTCTATTTGTTAACCAAACAAGACTCAAATTTCAAATCCGTGTTGAAATCAAACCTATACAAATGTCATTGTAAAAACATATTCTGATGCAATAGATGACATTAATTAGAACTGCATCTATGTGTGTCATTCTTAATCCTAAGCCTTAACTTTAACAAGCCCTAT